>NC_064624.1:59641509-60289090 GCF_023898315.1 Schistocerca nitens
TGTGATTAATATGTCAAACTTCCATACCTACTGTGATATTCGAGCAACTAAAGATGTTTTCAATGAAATGATGTAATATTTAAGGGCAATTGATAGCTGGTGAGACAAGAATTACTGTGGGTTAGAACCACACGTGGGGAAGTTTCACTTTCTTTTTATACCGAGAATGGGCATTTTCATAAACTATTGATTCGTCTTTCCACTAGTTGCTGTTTTACGATTCTTTCAAAATTTCAACTGCATTATAATTTTAGTGACACGAATTTACAAATTCTCTCGTGTTTTGGCAAGGAAGCACATTTTAACATGGCAACAAGGGAACTTAACATATACTAAAAACTTGCCACTGATTACATCTATCTGAAGAAAATTAAAGGGAATAAGAAGCCTGGTGAAAATAAGTCTATACTTCTGTTGAAATTTAATGTAACCCCATAGGCCAGTGTGTTTTTAATAATGAATGATGTGGACTGACACTGGCCAAAGAATTTCATTTCTGTATCTGAATGATCTGAGAAATATGAAAACATTGAAATTTGCAAAATCCAACCAACTACGTATCAAGTTGTAAACAGATTGCCAATATCTTTGACAAACTAAAAGGTGTTTGTGGTGAGAAAGCACAACCCCTCATTCTGTATAGGGATAGAAAAGAAAAGATGGCATGTTATGTGCTGTTAAACTGTTTTCATATTTCTTAGATTACTTAGATATGGAAATAAAATCTGTTGCCTACGTTCAATCCACATAATTCATTATTATAAAGATACTGGGGTACAGGATGACACTAAAATTTCAAGAAAAGCAGCAATTTCCTTTCCCTAGACTTATTACCACATTTATTTTCTTCAGAGAAATGTTATTAGCGATGACCTTCGACTGATACATAAGACTCCTTGTTGCCACATTAATCGGATTCTATTGCCAAAATGACCTAAGATACACCGAACACAAATTCATAGAGAGCCCAATTTTTTGCTGCAAACTTTCCAAAATTCTTGCAGTAGTTTATTTAATCCTAAAATATCATAATAAATATGACCATTAATGAACAATTAACATTCTAATGCAGTAAAAATTGCAACAGAATCACAAAACAGCAACTGATGGAAAGACAAGGAAGTAGTTTATGAAAATGCCAATTCTTGGCACAAAAATAAAGTGAAATTTCCTCACGTATATTGTTCCAAACCTACAGTAATTCTCATTTAACGAACTATTTATGGCCCTTAAAAATTACATCATTTCAATGAAAAAAATCTGTAGTCACCTGACCATATGAAAGTTGGGCACATTAATCATTTGGCAAAATACTCTCCTCTTTCCATACTATCGCTTGCCAAAAATCTTGTTTCGATATCTGAAACAGTTTAAGAAATATGAGGAATTTTGTGAGTATTTCATTCCAGCTTTTTCAATGGCGTGCAAGCTTGGGGCGAAGCACTTTACGTAAGATCCATTTTATCAATACTGGTGAGAGATAGCAATATCCTTTAAAGTTTAAAGAAAAATTCAATATGTTAACTACATTTCATACACAGCAAAACATGACGTAACGTGCACCAAATGCAAATTCATAGCAATCTCTATTTTTCACTGCAAACTTTCCAAAATTCTTGCAGTAGTTCACTTAATCCTACAATATCACAGCAAATATGATAGGCAGTTCACCACGAAGCTGGTGAACGAAGGTAAAAGATGTGCAAGAATCAAAGTTTTTCACCAAATAGTTTCCCCACAACCTTTTGAGAAAGATCGCAGTTCATCTAGTGGGTGTGTAACACTGTTTGGTCTTGAGGGTTAACTGGTGTCGTCTCAGAGTTCCCACACTGTAGGTTGCAAAGTCAGTAGCCAAACAGTACTCCCGATCGGTCAGTGCAGGTAGCATTCAGGGAACCCTCCTAGGTCTCACAAGAAAACCAGCACCAGACCTATCAAGGTATACACGAGTAGCTCCCTGTAGGTCAGCCAGCTAGCAGATGACAGAGCCGTAAGAGGAGCTGTCGAACAAGCTGGCAAGGGAGACTGCAGCACTGTGCGAGACGGGATTTGTATGTTTCTGCGCTATAAGTGAGTGGCTGCCCTTCCTTTATTTTATGCATTACTCCATCTACGAATTTCCATTATTATTATTATACAAATTCAGTACAGCTGCACATACAGTGATACGGCGGAGAGCGACTAACCTTGGAGGACTCGTGCAACACGAGTTGTGAGTCGCGGACGAGGCACTGCAGAGGCACCGTCACGTCGATCACCTCTTCTGGGGATCCCACGTCGTCTTCGACGTCTGACACCGCTGCACCGCCCCCCGAGGTCGAGGCGCCTGCGGTGGTGGGCATCAGGCGGCCGTACAGGGCACGTACCACCACCAGCCCCCGGCGGGCTTCCTCGTCCGCGCGGACACGTGCGAACGTGGCCCTCATCAGCTCGACGGCAGCCTGTGCTTCTCGTCTCGTTTCTGCCATTCTGGAACAGTTCGAAACCAGTTAATTTTATGTTTGTTTGTTTTGTTTTAGGGCACAAAAATAACTAGGGTCATATGTGCCCGTGGCAAAACTGTACACCACCGAGACAAAGAGGAGTTAAAAAGGACTAGCCATCAATCCCAATTGACAGAAGAGAAAACAGCTAAAAGCAATGGCACGGAAAAAGGTCTACAAAATACGCCATAGAGAAACAGAGGTTCAGAACTAAAAATTAAATGGCCTCACCATATTGCTACGACAGATAAAAAATAAAACGCGGTCGGCAGCCCGCACGTCGTACACTAAAACGACCGATAACTCGGACGGCAAACACAAACGAGAACGTAAGTGGTTAAAAAAGGGCCGTCTGTCAGGAAATGGCGGACCATTGCGCACAATGTCCACAAGGTGGTGGTGGAGCACCACTTAACAAACAGACAGGGCCCAATATGCAACCTAGTTAAAATGATCTTGTGTAGAGAGAGCTGAGAGGAGGTTGTCCGAGCCGCTGGGAGAGGCTCGTTCCCATTAAGGGAGGACCAGTGGTGGTGTCAAAGTGACACCACCTGCTGACAGACGGCAACACAGAGATCGTCGGAGGGAATGTAAGAACTAGCGGGCTGAGGTACAAGGACTGCAGCCTCGGCAGCGGCAGCCTCGTTTCCTGCCAGACTGACGTGACCAGGAACCCACTTTAATATCATGGTGACAATCGAGAGTGAGCAAGTGACCATCTTTCCTGGACCCATTGTACTAAGGGATGGACCGTGTACAGCACACAGAGGCTTTGAAGGGCACTGAGGGAGTCTGAGCAGACGAGGCAATCGAAAAGCCCGTGACACCGGACGTACTGCGTGCTCCGATACGGGGCGAAGAGCTCTGCAATGTTCCGGAAGCCGATACTGAAAAATGTCGGTGCCAATGACAAAAGCACATCCGACACCACAGCCAGTCAGAGAGCCATCAGTATATACAGAGGTACTACGCAAAGTTCCGTGCAAAGGTCGTGAAACTGAAGGCGATAGGGTGATGCCGGAGTACAGTCCTTACAAAGCGAATGAATGCTGAGGTGAACAGGGGCCGCACGCAAAGCTGAGGTGGTGAAGTGTTGACACCCACCGCGAAAGTTGCAGGTAGCGTGAAGTTAAGCTGCCAGAGAAAGAGCCAAAAGCGAACTCCAGGAGGTAACAGAGAACAGGGATTCAGTCCGTACTGGTGATGAAAGGAGTCACTGAAGAAGGAGGCGGCATAGGAGGGTTGGCCACGCACGGCAGACAAACGGCACACATATCTGGACAGGAGAAAGTCACGGCAGTAGGACAGCGGTAGTTCGGCAGCTTCCGCATACAGACTCTCAACTGGGCTAGTGTAAAAGGCCCAAGTGGCGAAACGGATGTCTCGACGGTGGACAGTATCGAGATGGCGTAAGAGGGACATACGTGCAGATGCATAAACGAAACACCCGTAGTCTAGTTTTGGATGGACGAGGGACTAGCACAAACGGAGGAGGGTCGTTAGATGTGCTCCCCGGGAAGTACCACTGAGCACATGTAGGACACTGAAGGACTGCTTACAGTGAGCTACCAGGTAAGATGCGTGGGAGGACCAAAAAAGTTTCCTATCGGGCACGAGCCCCAGAAATTTCGTAGTATCAAAGAACGGAAGAGCGACAGGCCCAAGATGTAAAGATGGTGGAAGAAACAATTGTGCCACCAGAAATTCATACGAACGGTTTTGTCGGTGGAAAAATGAAAGCCACTGTTGACGCTCCACGAGTAAAGACGAACGAGACACCACTGAAGACGCCGCTCGACGACACAGGTTCGTCGAGAACTGCAGTGGGTGGCAAAATTGTCAGTGAAAATGGAGCCGAAGATGCCCGGCACGAGACAGGCCATTACAGGATTAATGGCGATAGCAAAGAGGACAACACTCGAGATGAAACCCTGAGACACATCATTTTCCCAGATAAAAGTGTCTGGCAGGGCAGAACCCATACACACCTCGAAAACTCAGTCTTCTAACAATTCCTGAAGGAAACGGGGCAGGCAGCCACGGAAGCCCCACCTGTAGAGAGTACAGTGTACCAGTTCTCTGGCAGGTGTAGTAGGATTTCTCCAAATTGAAAAACACAACCACAGTCTGGGATTTCCGCAGAAAACCATTCGTGACGTGGGTGGACAAAGTGATGAGATGGTCAACTGCAGAATGGCATGCTCCAAATTGACACTGTGCATTCGTAAGTAAATTGCGCTATTCGAGCCACCGTACCAGCCGGGCACAATTTGAACGTTCCATCACCTTGCAAACACAGCTGGTGAGAGAAATGCGGCAGTAGCTAGAAGGAAGGTGTTTGTCCTTGCAAGGCTTAGGTATGGGTATCATGCCAGTGTCTGGGAAACGTGCCGTCTGCCCAAATGCGGTTGTACGTACGAAGCAGACAGTGCTTGCCCGAAAGAGTGCTGAAACATCTGAATGTGAATTTTGGCCTGGGGTGGAGGATTGGGATGAAGTTAGAGCACGATATAGCTCCCTCATAGTAAAGGTGGCATTGTAGCACTCACAATTCTGAGAAGAGAAGGGTACTGCCCGAGCCTCCTCCGCTCGTTTCCGACGGAGGAAGGCAGGGTGATAGTGGGAGGAGCTCAAATCTCCGCAAAATGGAAGCCCAGAGTGTCGGAGATAGCAATAGGGTCCACAATGACATCGTCTGCTACTGTCAGGCCAGAAATTGGGGAATCGGTGTCGGTACCAGAGAGCTGTCGGAGGTTGGCCCACACAACAGAAGAGGGAGTGGAACTGTTATAAGAATTAGTGAATGAAATCCAGCTAATTTTTTGCTATCCCGAAGAACGTGACTACACTGTACAGCACCTGTTTATAATGAATTCCACCGTAGGATGACACTAAAAAAAAAGCGCAGAACACGTCTCCGTGGGAGAAATGTGTTGCGGCACGCCTCAGTCCACCACGGGACTGGGACACGGCTCGGTAAAGAGGAAGTACGAGGGATGGAACGTTCCGTGGTGGTAAGGGTAACATCTGTAAGATACTTTACACTGTCATCACAACTCGAGAACGTCGTTCGTCGAAGGTCGCCACGGAGGAGTTACGTTTACAGTCGTGGGAGTCGGCAAACGGATAGGACGGGGGAAACGGTCACTCGAGTACGTGTCAGACAGAACGGACCACTCGAGACGAGGGGCAAGCTGGGCGGTGCAGAAGGATAGGTCCAAATGGAAATAGGTATGCGCCGAGTCTGAAAGGAACACGGGTGCTCCTGCATGAAGGCAGAAGAGGTTAAGTCGATTAAGAAGGTCAGCCACAAGGGCACCTCTCGGACAAGTTCTGGGAGAACGCCAAACAGGGTAGTGCACATTAAAGTCACCGAGCAGCGCAAACGGGTGAGGTAGCTGCCCAATGAGCTGGAGGGAGTCTGCCCTGGTGACATCGTATGACGGAGGGGAAAGGTTAAGTCAGGAAGGAAAAGGCGAAATGCAACAGCTGGAAGACTGGTAGTCAGGGACACGGCTTGACTTTGAACATCATCATCCTGTATGAGCAACACGACTCCCACACGAGATGGAATGCCATCCTCGGGCAGGGGGAGGGGGGGTCAAAACGGACCGGGAAGAAATGCACGAGCTTAAAGCGGTCGTGAGACTACAATTTTGTTTTCTTAAGGCAGCAGAGAACAAGTAGCCGCTGCAATTCTAAGAGCAGCTGTAACTGCTCTTTATCGGATCGAAGACCGTGAACGTACCATCGGACGAGAGTCGTGACGAAAAAATGAAGGGATGTCATCTTGTCGGCTTCAAAGACTCACTGCTACAGAGCACAGAGACAGGAGGATCCTACTCCGCGAGGTCCACAGGAGCGTCGGCATTCTCCTTCTGTCGGCCTGCGGAGTACGGGACAAAGAAACGGTTGGGAGGTGCACACCGCTGACACGGACTCCTTCCAAGTGGATGTCCTCTTCAGACAGGGGCGCACCCGCCTTAGGAGATTGGTCACACCTCCTGAACACTTGACAGAAGGACCAATCAGCAATTTCGGAAGGTAGCAGCTGAGGGAATTGCTCCTCCCTGGGCCTGGCCTGTACCAGGGGGTACGAGCAAACCTACCTGTCGACCCAGGGCTGGGGATTACGCATGGCCCAGTCACCTATTGAGCATCAGATGCACGGGCCGGCCTTCAGGAGCGCACGAGGAGGAGGAGGAGGAGGAGGAGGAGGAGGAGGAACCTCAAACGCCAAAGTGGAGGAAGGATAGGAGAAGGCAAACGTAGAAAGAAAAAGGGAATGAAAAACAGTGGAGAGTATACTAATATTGACTACCAAAAATGCAGAATACATTTTCAAAAACAGTCCAGACATGTTCCCCGAGGGAGGGGAAATAGAATAGCACGAGGACAGACAAGCAGCACGGAAGGGAAACTGTGCTGCAAAGGCTGGCGACCCGTGGCAGCCAAGACGAACACACCAAAGAGTGACAAGCCCCCTGCGGGGTGTTAACTTTATGTTTTCTTATGTTAAGAAAGTTTTCTAAAACAATATTAGGTCGATACATAAGTTCGTAGCATTTTTCCACGTTTTTAATAAACAAAAGAGATATATGTAAAAGAGACTTTAGTCATCAATAATATATTATCCTTCACTGTTTACAATACACTGCCAATGCTGGGCTAACTTTTCTATTCTGTGACTTTAGAAATCGTGTGGTTTTGAGGCAAAGAGCTCATCGAGCCACGTTCGGAGCACATTTTCGTCCAGAAAGGAAGTTCCTTGATGGTTGTTCACTTGAGAGCAGAAAAGGTGAAAATCTCTGGGCGTAGGATCAGGTGAATAAGGTCGGTGCAGAATGACTTCCGTACCCAACTGCCGTACAGTGCTTTCTGTCAGTCTGGCAGAATGCGGGCAGGTGTTATCACGGAGTAACATCGCTTAACACAGTCTTCCCAGTCGCCGTTCTTCGACTGCATCTGCGATACATCTCAGTCGTTGACAATAAACATTGGCATTTACGGTTACACCTCTGGGAAACAATTTGTAGGAAACCAAACCGTTGCTGTTCCACCAGATGCATAAAATTTTGTTTTGTGGATGCGGGCAAATCTCTGTACGGGAGTTGCTGCTTTGCTCGGTCTCTACCTTTCATTTCTTTTCCTTCCATTAGCATAAAGACACCACTTATCACCAGTGGTGACACAGGATAGGAACGGTTAGTGCCGTTCACGAGCGAACTAATGACGATCGAGCACAGATGCACATACGGCGACCCACTGATTTCTGCGATTTTGGCTCAGAGCATGCGGTACCCGTACCAAATCTGAACTTCCCCAGTACGTGCAAATGTCACACAATGGTGCAATGACCACAGTTCATTACATTTGCCAGTTCTCTAGTACACTGACATGGAGCATTGTGAATTAATGTGTTCAAACAATCTTCATCAAACACTGGCCATCTACCTAAATGTCGAGAGTCAGTAATGTCAAAATGATCCTCCTTAAAACGAGTAAACCATTATGCTCTCTCCATTGACATTACCCCCTTACACGGTGCAAATGTTTCTGGCTGCCTCCACTACTGTCACCCCTCTATTGATCTCAAACAGAAGAACATGTCACAAATTTTCTAATTTCTCCACTTGGCACTCTATTTTCTAGTGTCCACATTTCCACTCACTATCTCTAAATGACAAAATAGGAACACAAACTGAAACAGCAAAAGTTAACAAAAAATAAAAAATGAAAAGTGATAAATAAACTCACATCACCTGGAATACCAACGTGCAAGACAAAAATACAAACTTATGCACCAACGTAATATTATTAGAGAGGGAGAGAGGTACGTTCAGTTTAGGGTTTTGAGGTGTGGGTTGGCCAGATACAGAATTTGACCAAATTAAATTCAGAAATTTTCTCATAAATATTAGAGGTGCAAACCTTCCTGTACTGTCATCATCTATAAATGAGTAAACACAAAATTAATTTCTTTTTAATCCTAATAATTAAATGGGACTAAAACAGTCTTGAAAGCTGCTATTTATACACGGTGTAAAAAACAGTAAGCCCAAACTTTTGGGTAACAATCTTCACACACACAGAGAAGAAAATATGTTATACCGATATGGGTTTGAAAATGCTGTTTCCACGTTAGAGCTCACTTCATAATCACATGAATCCAGGCTCAATGGAGAAACTTACTGTACTTTCTCAGAAAATCCCCCACATTTCTGTTAGAATGTGTGCCTTTACAATTTTGACAAAACGTTTATTTCGTGCATGACGGACTTCTGTTTCTATGTCAACGTTCGTAGGCTTCTAAATAACATATTCTATGACAGACGGATAGGTAAAGGGGGACTTACCCCTTGGCCGATGCTCTCTCCAGATCTAAACCCACACAGTGCATCAGAGACTTTATGCAATGGTGAGTTTACACGTATCCTTGGTAACATTTTGAACATTTCATTTACGGAACTGTTTCACATTGTGCTGAAACTTTATTTTCCTGCAAGTTTCCCATTACTAATATGTTGAAGAGTTGTAGAAACTGAGCTCTAGCTTTGAAATAAAGTGTTTCCAGACCCACCACCATATAACGCACTCACTTCCTCTATGTGTGAGGAGTGTTTCCTGAACGTTTGGCCATACATTCCTTACACATAATATGTAGGTGATTTCCTACACACAAGGTGGATGGGAAATAACTACGTATTGAAATTGACATACCTTTCATCTTTGCAGAGATATTTATTTGAAATTACTACAGTACCTACACTGTTATATGGGAATATGAATGCATATGTTGACAGTCTGCAATGGTTCACCTAATTTGTTTCTTTGTTTGTTGTCCTCAGTGTCGACAAACTGCGTTGCTAGACCAGCTAAAAAATGGGGTTGTAATTTGGACACTGACTACTGTAAATAATGTAGCTGACAGAGGCACAGTTGTGTTTCACAGTAGTTTCCTTTCACTTTTCACAACCCCCATATACACATTTAATATCACCAGTGCACTATTATTGTAACTTCCCATAAGCCTCATTAATAAAATGGCTCTGAGCACTATGGGACTCAACTGCTGAGGTCATTAGTCCCCTAGAACTTAGAACTAGTTAAACCTAACTAACCTAAGGACATCACAAACATCCATGCCCAAGGCAGGATTCGAACCTGCGACCGTAGCGGTCTTGCGGTTCCAGACTGCAGCGCCTTTAACCGCACGGCCACTTCGGCCGGCGCCTCAATAATAGTTAACAGGCAAACATACACATACAGCTACAATAGTTTACTGCCGAACATCTACAAGCAGTAAAAGCCTAACCACACAGTTCACAGTTTTTTTGGAATAATCAGGTACGTATAGAACAGACACTGTCATTGCTGTAACACACGGCCTATTGGTGTAACACTTATTTCACTGTTAAGTGGATGCACTGTTGTCGTTCTAATAAACACAGGTTCCTCGTTTGAAACTTGGCCGCGGACTGACTGTCCCGTGACCAAAAATCGGGCCGTTATATATCATTTCAATAATAGGTATTGAAACTTCACGTTGTTTGATGTTTAACTTACATAAATAGCAATTGAAACTTAACTCATTAAATTAACTGAATACATCGAAACATTGGTTCTTTTTAACAGTTTCTTCTACTGCAGCAGTTAGGCCGAATTATTTGTTTAAAACATGAAATTAACAAATATAAGTGTGCAAACAATACTTTGGACAAAACTGTGAATTACTGTAATTAATTAACGGCAATTGCAAACACGTTTTCGAATACAGCCAAATAGATACTTTAAGGTTACTAGCATTTCGTCTTCCAAATGTTTACAATTATTACGGGATTTATATTTGTTTATCAGTCAATTTAAGTTATGAACAGTAACTGATTTCACCTTGTAACAAAAGATACTAACTAGAAATAGTCAAAATAAATTAGATAATCAATTACGTACCTAAAACTAAGCACAAAATTATACCTGGTGTTAAAGTCTTTAAAACTGAGGGCCAACTTTTCTCTTTTATGGAAATGCAGATTACATTCATGTATGTTGATGGTAATTAGTTAAAACTGAAAAAATGAATTTTAAGGAGGCAAATGGCAAAACAAGAGGGGATGTAAAAAGTATCCCAGCCTGCACAAGTCCATTAAATCTCAATGTAGGCACCTGTGACGTCAACCGATCTCCTCGAACGAACCGGAACAGAAGCCACAGTTTTCTGGAGGAAGTTGTGTGGGATGTCGGTAAGAAGAAGGTGGTGAGGACAACACAAACACCTAGTTCCCAGGCAGAGGAAATCCCCAACCCAGCCGGGACACAGTGAACCAGAGGCTGCAACGTTAGCCACCAGACCGTGAGCTACGGACATACACTAACTGATGTAAGGTACACTGATAGAAAGAGCACTGAAAGCTGTTACAGTGAAACTGTGAAAAACTGAACACTTCCAGTTTATATCAACCTTTCACTGGTGTCATATAAAATGTCAGTACAGTGTGTGGTGGGACAGCCTCGAGCAGCACAGATGGATGCACTTCAGCTTGTAACACAAGGTAGATACCTCCCCTCGCTCCGATACTGCTCGCAACGAAAATAATATTTTTTCCCTTTTCCTCTTCTTGTGCATACTAAATACATAAACTGTGAGTGTATGAAATATCAAAACCCCATTATTATCCAGGACATAATTTACATTTAACGGATAGTAATTGTAAAAATAGTTCGTGTAGAAACACTGTCTACTCCACAAGAGCTGGTTAGCTTGTCTGGCTGAAGTTGCAGCCTTTATTCATGAAACACCTGGTTGCTCAGAACATAGATGCCAGTTGTGAATTAATGTAAATGGATGACATTTTTAGCAACCTCTCTAAAATCATATTCATCAAACAGCAGTCTTGAATACTGTCCCTGAACATCACTAGCATCAAAATATTCATGGACCCCTACTGGGGAAACTGTGCACCTGCGACTTTTTCTTCTTCTTCTTCTTATTATTATTATTATTTTTACACACACATAAAACGGTATTTCTTTTTATCTCTTCTTTAAAAAAAAACCTTTTGTAGCATATATGTGCCATATTTTACTATCCACAGCACCAATAAATTACTCATTTTGGTCAGTGAGCTACAGATGCTAATGAACATTGTTACTATTTCACTGACCCAATTCAATTTATTTATATTCTATTTCATGTTGCCATTGCTAAGTACTAGAGTAACGGAATAGCCCTGACAATAAAACTGATAGACACTGACAGATTCTTTGAAGGTAGATGTGAACTATCCTGAGAAAGACTGCTAACAAAGTTTCAAGAACAGGCTTAAATGATGACTCCAGGAGCATACCACAACCCCCTAACATATTGCTCACATAGGGATTGTGAGGACAAGATGAGAATAATTGCATCACGCAGAGAGGAATTCAAATAATCATTCTTCCCGTACTCCGTACATGAACGGAACAGAAAAAAAATCCTTATAGCTAGTACCGTGGCACGTACCATCTGCCATGCACTTTCCAGGTGTTTGCAGAGTATGGACGTATATGTACATCTAATTCCCGTTCCGTTATTTGTATAATTACATTTACAAATATGCATCGTAGAGAGAGCTTTTCCAAACAATTTACAATGTTATCATTTATATTTCATTTTTATCAGCTGTCAGGTAGTACACACAAATATTTACACTACATTACCACAAACAGCAAGTCTTACTTCCAAAGTCAAACAATGGAAAGTCCAGGTTGGAATATCAATAATATGAAAAGCAAAAATTCTACCTCGCCATAAAGATGACATGTCAAGGTGCAGACAGGTGCAACAAAAAGACTGCTACACACTGAGCTTTCGGCCAAAGCCTTCAGAAAATTCAAAGTGTGACTACATTACTTTTACATGTTCTTATCAGCATTACTACATACCTTGCCTCCAATGTAAGTACTGGCCAAAATTCTGTCTGTCAATCGATATAAAATCCCACCTCCGTAGCCGAGGTGTGGTGGCATCAGCTCTGGTGAGCTGGTTCGAATCCCAGTTGTGGAAAATGGGTGGTGATCACCAGCCTTTGCATCAATATCCCAGATTACATTCCAAACCTCTGCTCAGTCTCCGAAGTGATGCCACACGACAATGCCGACAGTGAACTGTCTGTCGCACAGGGACGTTAAGCTCGGTGGCCCCACTAGTGCTATTTGAGAGGAGGACGTGTGCCGCCTTTCCCTTCATTCGTAACAACACAAACCCGGCAGCACAATGTACAGTCACCAACAGAACACAGATACCCAATTTACCTGGGTATAATATGCCCCCGAATATAAGACGAAACTGAATATTAGATGATCCTTTTTTTAAGAGACTCATCAAGAAAAACTTATTTTTAACATATTCTCAGAAATCAGAATTGCAACCTGTTTTATTGACAAAGTATCTGCCAAAACATTAAAATTACGCCTATTCTAAACTTACGGTATTTATTGATTGCCTACATTTTGATAATACTAGGAGAAACAAAATAAACAAAACGAAATGGTTTACATTAATTTTCCGACTGTTTTCTTTTCTATCTTTTTTTCTTGCTAACCCTGCAGTCTGTGGTATCACTATTTTTAATAATAATAATAATAGAAAGAAACAAAACCAAACAATCAACACAAACCAAAAGAAATTTTATCACACAATAGATAACACACACAATCCACCAAACATAACAGACATGGAACACTTCTGGAGCAACATATGGTCAAACCCGGTACAACACAACAGACATGCACAGTGGATACAAGCAGAAAGAGACACATACAAGATGATACCACAAATGCCTGAAGTGATAATTTTGCAACATAAAGTCACCCGAGCAATTAATTCTACGCACAATTGGAAAGCCCCTGGAAAAGATAAAATAGCAAATTTCTGGCTAAAGAAGTTCACCTCAACGCATTCACATCTAACTAAATTATTTAACATATAAAAACAAAGATGAGGTGACTTACCGAACGAAGGCGCTGGCAGGTCGATAGACACACAAACAAACACAAACATACACACAAAATTCTAGCTTTCGCAACCAACGGTTGCCTCATCAGGAAAGAGGGAAGGAGAGGGAAAGATGAAAGGATGTGGGTTTTAGGGAGAGGGTAAGGAGTCATTCCAATCCCGGGAGCGGAAAGACTTACCTTAAGGGGAAAAAAGGACAGGTATACACTCGCACACACACACATATCCATCCACACATACAGACACACATCCTTTCATCTTTCCCTCTCCTTCCCTCTTTCCTGACGAGGCAACCGTTGGTTGCGAAAGCTAGAATTTTGTGTGTACGTTTGTGTTTGTTTGTGTGTCTATCGACCTGCCAGCGCCTTCGTTCGGTAAGTCACCTCATCTTTGTTTTTATATATAATTTTTCCCACGTGGAATGTTTCCCTCTATTATATTGATATCATTAATTTAAATTATTTAACAGTTACATTGCAGACCCATACACAGTCCCCCATACACTTACACAAGGAATAACTTATCTGAAACCTAAAGATCAAGCAGACACAGCAAACCCAGCTAAGTATCGCCCCATAACATGCCTACCAACAATATACAAAATATTAACTTCAGTCATTACACAGAAATTAATGACACGTACAACACAGAACAAAATTATAAATGAAGAACAAAAAGGCTGCTGCAAAGGAGCACGAGGATGTAAAGAGCAACTGATAATAGATGCAGAGGTGACATATCAAGTTAAAACTAAACGAAGGTCACTACATTACACATACATTGATTACCAAAAAGCTTTTGATAGTGTATCCCACTCATGGTTACTACAAATATTGGAAATATACAAAGTAGATCCTAAATTGATACAGTTCATAAACATAGTAATGAAAGAATGAGATTTTCACTCTGCAGCGGAGTGTGCGCTGATATGAAACTTCCTGGCAGATTAAAACTGTGTGCCCGACCGAGACTCGAACTCGGGACCTTTGCCTTTCGCGGGTAAGTGCTCTACCAACTGAGCTACCGAAGCACGACTCACGCCCGGTACTCACAGCTTCACTTCTGCCAGTACCTCGTCTCCTACCTTCCAAACTTTACAGAAGCTCTCCTGCGAACCTTGCAAAACTAGCACTCCTGAAAGAAAGGATATTGCGGAGACATGGCTTAGCCACAGTCTGGGGGATGTTTCCAGAATGAGATTTTCACTCTGCAGCGGAGTGTGCGCTGATATGAAACTTCCTGGCAGATTAAAACTGTGTGCCCGACCTGTAAAGTTTGGAAGGTAGGAGACGAGGTACTGGCAGAAGTGAAGCTGTGAGTACCGGGCGTGAGTCGTGCTTCGGTAGCTCAGTTGGTAGAGCACTTGCCCGCGAAAGGCAAAGGTCCCGAGTTCGAGTCTCGGTCGGGCACACAGTTTTAATCTGCCAGGAAGTTTCATAGTATTGAAAAACTGGAAAACCACACTTAATATCCAAACAAATTCAAATAATATTACATCACAGCCAATACAGATTAAGTGTGGAATATACCAAGGAGACTCAAAAGTCCTTTCTGGTCCTGCCTTGCTCTGAACCCACTATCCAACATGCTAAATAATACAAATTATGGAACATACCAACACAAAATCACACATTTAAATATACATGGATGATCTAAAACTACTGGCAGCAACAAATCAACAACTCAACCAATTACTAAAGATAACAGAGGTATTCAGCAATGATATAAATATGACTTTTGGAACAGACAAATGTAAGAAAAAAAGCATAGTCAAGGGAAAACACACTAAACAAGAAGATTACATATTGGATAACCACAGCGACTGCATAGAAGCGATGGAAAAAACAGATGCCTATAAATATCTAGGATACAGACAAAAAAATAGGAATAGATAATACAAATATTAAAGAAGAACTAAAAGAAAAATATAGACAAAGACTAACAAAAATACTGAAAACAGAACTGACAGCAAGAAACAAGACAAAAGCTATAAATACTTATGCTATACCAATATTGACCTACTCATTTGGAGTAGTGAAATGGAGTAACACAGACCTAGAAGCACTCAATACACTTACACGATCACAATGCCACAAATATAGAATACATCACATACATTCAGCAACAGAACGATTCACATTAAGCAGAAAGGAAGGAGGAAGGGGATTTGTCGACATAAAAAACCTGCATTATGGACAGGTAGACAATTTAAGAAAATTCTTTATAGAACGAGCAGAAACTACAAAAATACACAAAGCAATCACTCGTATAAATACATCAGCTACACCCTTGCAATTTCATAACCACTTCTACAACCCTTTAGATCACATAACAAACAGATACGAAGAAAGTAAATTGGAAAAAGAAAACACTACATGGCAAGCACCTGTATCATCTAACACAGCCACACACAGATCAAGACGCATCCGACACATGGATAAGAAAAGGCAATATATACAGTGAGACGGAAGGATTCACGATTGCAATACAGGATCAAACAATAAACACCACATATTACAGCAAGCAAATTATTAAAGATCCCAATACAACAACAGATAAATGCAGACTTTGCAAACAACAAACAGAAACAGCAGATCACATAACAAGAGGATGTACAATACTAGCAAATACAGAATACACCAGAAGACATGACAATGTAGCAAAAATAATACAACAACAACTTGCCATACAACATAAACTAATAAAACAACACGTTCCCACATACAAGTATGCACCACAAAATGTACTGGAGAATGATGAATACAAATTATACTGGAACAGAACCATTATAACAGATAAAACAACACCGCGTAACAAACCTGACATCATACTCACCAATAAAAAGAAGAAATTAACACAACTAATCGAAATATCCATACCCAATACAACAAATATACAGAAGAAAACAGGAGAAAAAATTGAAAAATACATCCAACTGGCTGAGGAAGTCAAGGACATGTGGCATCAGGATAAAGTTGACATTATACCAATTATACTATCAACTACAGGAGTCATATCACACAGTATCAACCAGTACATCAACCCAATACAGTTACATCCAAATGTATGTATACAACTACAGAAATCTGTAATTATTGATACATGTTCAATTACCTGAAAGTTCCTAAATGCAATGTAACATATACCGTACAGTTAAAAGGAAGTCACGCTTGATCAAGGTCCGCGTCACTTTCCATTTTTAACCATACATAACGTCTGAGAAAGGAAAGAAATAATAATAATAACCACTGCCCTAACAGCACAGCTGTGAAATTTGTGTTTTTTGTCACAACTATTTGGCTGTTTCTTCAGAATGTGTTGCCATATCTTAGGTTGTCATTACAGTGGGACCTGAGAACATATCTCCTTTTTTCCCAAATACATATCAGATTTTGCTTCTACAGTGATGTGATAATTTTACAATGTCTCTTGCTTTCAAACATATCACTTGCCTACGACACTCTGACTGGCTGCAAAGAACCAGCAGCTGACACACACCCTCTTTCGTTCCCGTCACACGACACAGCGAGCTCCGACAATATTGCTGTATTCCACTGACCCGTATCTAAACTTTTACGATCTCCTGCAGAAATGAATACTATTGTTCAGTATTTGCCCAGTTGTAGTCATTTAAATTCTGACTACAAATGACAAACTACTAAAGCAATCTGCAGTTTAAATGTGGCAGATAGTCATAATAAGCCAAAACACAAGGTATAGACTACCACAGTTGGCAGCACGACGGATTTGCTGGCCGCTATCTGCTCCCCTCCCTACTCTCCTCTAGGTCTCGGCTGATCTGACACAACTTTTAGCCTTCCAATCCTTCTGTATGATGATGATTGGTTTGTGGGGTGCTCAACTGCACAGTTATCAGCACCCGTACAAATTCCCTAACTTTGCTCAGTCCAATTTCGCCACTTTCATGAATGATGATGAAATGATGAGGACAGCACAAACACCCAGTCATCTCGAGGCAGGTGAAAATCCGTGATCCCGCCGGGAAATGAACCCGGGAAGCGAGAACGTGACCGCGAGACCACGAGCTGTGGACCCGACCCTTCTGTAGTGCTGAGCTCGAGAAACTGTGAATAGCAGACTGCAGTATCTTCTAACGTGGAGCTCATATCTAAAAACTAACACACAAATAAAAGCCAAGAACTACAATTCACTCCATTCTCAAACTTTCACTCGTCCTGTGATCTAGTGACATCTGTAGGTACTATCCCAACAGTGGCTCTTGCCATTGTGATTTATTCTGACCATAACAATTATAATCAGTTTAATACGATGTTTCCTTTGTTAGACATTTTATTCTGGATTAATTTTCCTTCTCATTTCAAATGAGCATCACCGGTATGTTCTAAAGCTGATTAAAAGCCGGTAATGTTTTTACCTGGTATTCTAATATGTGAACAGTGACCAAATTTCTCATTTGCAATCCACTTAGTAAATCGTTACAGTCTCTCATAACCAAATAAAATATTAGTCTGGATCCTGAATTAACTGACATTTTTGGAAGAACAACTTTCACTTAAAAAGCCGCACCATTAATATGGTATCCGTACATGTTTATTGCAAGCCTGTTGAAACACAACAAAAGTTTGCAAGAGGATAGAATTTAATGCTATTTCCTCCTGTGTTTCACAAAATTCTCAAATTTTAATCACAGTGGTAGACTCGGGTAGTGGTTTCTGACAGTTTCTCGCTTATCTCTCGCAATAGTGCTGTGCGAGCCAACGTCACGTGTTCGTTTGAGCAAAGTCAATACTGCATATAGGGAGATCTTGAGCCTGTTGGAACACGAGTACCATTTCCCAATCCCTGCCCTTCCGAATTCCTCAAAATAAATTGGCACGTGGCCTCAATAGTGAAGCTTCATCTCTTTAAGAGTAAGACCACCCCTACAAATGTAAAACTACCCTTATACACTTTACAAAACTACGTAAAAATGTCGACATCTGCAAAAATAGTTTAATCTGTGAAAATAAGGCGACCCTGTATCTTTTGAATGACAAATTTGGGAAAAAATCCCTCGTCTTGCACTGAAGCACCAAAGAAACTGGTGTAGGCATTAGTATTCAAATGCAGAGATATGTAAACAGACAGAATATAGTGCTTCAGTCAACAATGTCTACATAAGACACCAAGTGTCTGGCGCAGTTGGTGGATCGGTTACTGCCACTACAATGGCAGGTTATCAAGGTTTGAGCGAGTCTGAATGTGGTGTTACAGATGGCACACAAGCGACAGGACACAGCATCTCCGAAGTGGCAATGAAGTGGGGATTTATCTGTAAGATCATTTCACGAGTGTACCATAAATATCAGGAATCTGGTAAAACACCAAATCTCCAACATCGCTGTGAGTGGAAAAAGATCCTGCGAGAACAGGACAAACGATGACTGACGATAATCCTTCAACGTGACAGAAGTGCAACCCTTCCGCAAATTGCAGCAGATTTCAATGCTGGGCCATCAAGAGTGTCAGTGTGCAAACCACTCGACGAAACATCATCCGTACGGGTTTTTGGAGTACAAGGCCCACTCGTGCACCCTCGACGACTGCACGACACAAAGCTTTACTCCTCGCCTGGGCCCGTCATCACTGGCACTGACCTGTTGGTGACTGGAAACACGTTGCCAGTTGGACGACCGTGTGTGTCAGTGAGCTGGTGGAGGCTCTGTAATGGTGTGGGGCACGTGCAGTTGGAGTGGTACGGGAGCCCCGATACGTCTAGATACGACTGACAGGTGAGATCTATCTAAGTATCCTGTCTCATTACCAGCATCCATTCACACGCATTCCGATGGACTCGGCCAGTTCCAGCACGACAATGCGACACCCCACATGTCCAGAACTGCTACAGAGTGGCTAAAGGAACACTCTTCTCAGTTTAAACACTTCTGATGGCCACCGAATGCCCCAAACATGAAGATTATTGAGCATATCTGGGATGCCTCGCAACGTGCTGTTCTTACGGATTCGTGGACAGCCGTGCAGGATTCACGGTGTCAATTCCTCCGGCACTACTTCAGACATTAGTCGAGTCCGTGCCACATCGTACTGTGGCACTTCTGTGTGTTTGTGGGGGCCCTACACGATATTAGGCAGATGTACCAGTTTCTTTGGCTCTTCAGTGTGCGATTGGGTAAATTACACACTAGACACTTCACAACAGGTTGAAGGGAGGCAATGGCAGACTACATCTTGTACAACCTCACAATGAGCGGTGGTGCCAAATTACGACACCTACATCCCTACATTCATTTCCTAAGTACGGGACTCCTATAACCCGACCCGAATCAGTTTAATGCCGCCGTCCTCCGATCCCCTGTGAGATTCCTCGCAACTCCCGTCCACTCGCACAGACTCACCTGGCCTTGTTCGCCTCCCGTTGGCGCTCCTTCTCGCGCTGGGCGGCACCCCGCGCGATCGGGTCGACGACCAGCTTCTTGACGACCGCCCAGATGACGATCGGTGTGACGGTGGCGTAGAAGACGGGCGCCGGCAGCACCTCCTCGCACAGGTGTATCGGCATGACGTACGTCTGCGAACCGCGGCCCAGCCTGGGGAGAATTTGCAGTCACAGATGTGTAGGGCTACTGGTACAAATGACATCTAAATTTTTTTAAGAGAAAAATCTGTTCTTGTCACTACATAACATGGCTCAGGAATACAAAGTGTATGTTTCCTAGATTTCCAGAAAACGTTTGGACACAGTGCCCAACTGCAAATTAATAACAAAGGTCTGAACATGTGCCATAGGTTATCAGATATGTGAGTGGCTTAAAGACTTCCTAAGTAACAGAACTCAGAACACCGTCCTGGGTGGAGACTGTTCATTGAAGACAAGTGCGTAAGAGAGGCCCGGTAAGGAAAGCAACAAAAATATTTGTTTTGTAAACAACACACCTTACTTCTTTATAGAGTGTCCTCTGAGGGATATACACTGTCCAGCAATCCTCCAACTTTTTCGCCCCATCAGAAAAATAGGTTCTGTCAAACTCTACAAAATACTCGTTGACTGCAACTGTGACATCCTCATTAGATGAAAATATTTTACCGACAAGCCAAAGTTTCACGTCAGGGAACAGAACAGGAAGAACTCACTAGGGGGCCAAGTCTGGCGAATAGGGTGGACGAGGAGCCAATTCTGAGCCAAATTTGTACCACTGTTATTGCTGATGCTTGGGATGGTGCATTATTCTGGTGAAACAGCACTTTTTAACATGCCAACCTCGATCATTTATCAGCCGACGTAAGTTTCAAATGATCCCACACTGAATCATAATACGATCCAGTTAAGGTTCTGCCTTTTTCCAAGAAATCTTAGTGTGTTACTCCTTTCAATTCCCAAAAAGACAGTGGCCATCACCTTAACAGCTCACAAAGCGGTCTTTGGCTTCTTCGGTTCATTTCCACCAGCCTTTGTCCACTGTTTTGACTGCCACGTTGACTATGGGGTGTAATGATGGATTTCTTCCAAGTCAATTCTCTGTGCACGATACTACGCGCTCGCTCAGTTGAAATGCCAACAATCTCGTCAATCTCACGAATTTTTATGTAGCGGTCTTGCATTACTGTATCACAGGTTTTGCCAACAGTTTCCTTTGTGGTGACTTCAACTGCAGACCGAGAACACGCTTCGTGATCCGTGGTTGTTCAACCGTGTTTAAATTCATTAATCCAAGAACAAGTGTTCTCCAATGACAGTGCAGAGTCCATGTGAACTTCCTCAAGTATGGTTTTGATTTGTGCAGCAGTCAAGCCCTTCAAATGAAAATGTTCTGTAACAATATGAAACTCAGTTTGCCCCATTTTCAATCGCAGTCAACAAACTCAACAAAACAGACGGCTATCGTCAATGAACTGTACGTTGCACATTTTTGAAATGTCTCTATATGCTCCTCGGAATACTCAAACTTTACAACCGTGAAGGTTCATGGAAATTTACCAGACTTAGACAAACCACCCTCATATTGGCAGCAGTGTCCCAGACCACTCTTGTCCTCGAAACACGTGCACAATACGACAGACAGGACAAACAGCAGCCTGCAGCTGTTCACTGAGGACACTGGAGTGTACGTGAAGTGTCACCATTGAGTGACTGTAGGAGGATGCGCGACACTTGGACAGAATTTCTATGGGGTGTGATGAATGACAGTTAGCTCTAAATGTAGAAAAATGTAAACTAATGTAGAATGTAGATGAGTACAAAAATCCATTTTGTAACGTTTGAATATAGCACCAGTGGTGTGCTGCTCGACACTGTCACATCGATTAAATACCTAAGCGTAACGTGACACGAAATGGAATAAGCGTGTATCGTCGGTGGTAGGAAAGGAGAGTGGCAGACTTGTGTTTATTGGGAGAATTTTAGGAGAGTATAGCTCATCTGTAAAGGAGACTGTGTACAGAACACTCGCACAACCCATTTGCAAGTATTGTTGAAGTATTTGCAATCCCCGCCAATTCAGATTAAAGGAAGTAATTCAGAGGCTTGCTATTAGATTTGTTACCAGAAGGTTCAATTAGTGTGTAAATATTATGGAAATGCTCACTGAACTCAAATGGGAACCCCCGGGGTAGGAGGGAAGGGAGGTGGACACGTTGCTCTTTTCATGAAATACTGTTGAGAAAATTTAGAGGGAGAGCATTCACAGCTGACAGTGAAAAGATTCTACCGCCATCAGTTCACGTGTCGCGTTAGGACCACGAAGAGGAAACACATTAGGGTTCGTACGGGACAATACACAAACCATTTTTTCCCCTCACTCCATTTTCGAGAGGAACAGGAACGGGAATGACCGGCAGCGTATAAGGTACCCACTGCTGTGCACCTTAAGGCGGATTGCAGAGTATCTTTGTAGAGGTATAATCTTTTGCACTGCATGTGCAGAAATGGTGGGCTTAGCTGTATCTGAAACAGACGAGAGACCCTACATTGGTAGAAATGTTTGAGGTAAATCCAAACCGTGAGTTTCTTTACTGTATCAAACCTTTAAACTATTCCCAGAATGAGATTTTCACTCTGCAGCGGTGTGTGCGCCGATACGAAACTTCCTGGCAGATTAAAACTGTGTGCCCGACCGAGACTCGAACTCGGAACCTTTGCCTTTCGCGGGCAAGTGCTCTACCATCTGAGCAACCGAAGCACGACTCACGCCCGGTACTCACAGCTTTACTTCTGCCAGTATCTCGTCTCCTATCTTCCAAACTTTACAGAAGCTCTCCTGCGAACCTTGCAGAACTAGCACTCCTGAAAGAAAGGATACTGCGGAGACACGGCTTAGCCACAGCATGGGGGATGTTTCCAGAATGAGATTTTCACTCTGCAGCGGTGTGTGCACTATGAAACTTCCTGGCAGATTAAAACTGTGTGCCCGACCGAGACCCGAGTTCGAGTCTCGGTCGGGCACACAGTTTTAATCTGCCAGGAACTTTAAACTATTGGTAATTATAAGAATACAAGACTAACGATTTGTTTTTGTAAATAAATAGCTTTCCTACTTTTTAAATTATCTGAACCGTGCAAGGAATTCAAGTATCTAAGTGAAATATGTAGTGCGACAAGGGATTGGAGCTTTCACAGTGCTGCACTTTGCAAGTGATTTCAGGTTACAAGACTTACGAGGGCTACGCCAAAAGTTTTTAGCAGCCCGTAAACCGTAAGGCGGAGGACAATGGAGTTGTTTTCATTCGAAAGAGCAACTTTACTCGACATCGGGACGTGCGTGCGCTGCCCCCGGCTAGCAGTGATCCCCCCACAGTGCGGTAAGAAAGCACAGGCAGTGCAGAGTCAGAGACTGTGCAGGACAGAGGTGTCGCACCACGACTTTCGCGCCACGATTTTTTATGATTATAAAAAGGGATTAAGTGCCAAAGAATGCCATTATCTTTGCTGCATGCTTTTGGTGAAGCTTCCACTTCTAGGGCCACAGTTAGAAATTGGTTTTGCGAGTTTTCGAGGGATCGGCAGTCGATCGAAGGTGAACCTCGTCCCGGTCGGCCGGCAACGGCTGTGACTCCTGAAAACATTGATGCTGTGAGGAAAATGATCAAAGAAGATCCACATCTTACATTTTGCGACATTGAAGGGACCCTAAATATTGGATCGACAGCAGCACAGACCGTCGTTCGTAGTCACTTAGATCTTACTAAGTGACGTGCCCGTCGGGTGCCACATTCCCCAGAAAGCCAAAAGAAGGCGAGAGTGGACTGGTGGCGTTTCGTGCTCGAAAAATTCAATGGAGGGAAGTCCCGAGACACCTACAATATTGTCACAGGTGATGAAACGTGGGTCTACCATTATGACCCTGAAACGAAGAGACAGTCTTCTGTGTGGTGCTTTCCAGGGGAGGAACCACCCACAAAAGTTCGACAAAGTCGGAGCTCTAGAAAAAAAGGTGGTGGCAACTTTTTTTCACAAAGCTCGGGCATCTCACCTATGTGACCTCAGACACACGTCGTACAGTCAATGCCGAATGGTACGTGAACGGCTGTCTTCCAAAAGTCATCGCCACACGGAAGTCACGGCATCCAAAGTCCAAGAGTGGGCACCTTCTGCTGCATCACGACAATGCACCTGTGCACAGGGCTGCCAGAACGATGGACTTTCCGGAGAAGGAGAAAGTGGGAGTGTTACGCCATCTCCCCTATTCACCTGACCTGGCCCCCTGTGACTTCTTTCTGTTCCCTAAGACTAAGGAAAGAATTCGAGGGCAACAGTTTTGATCAGATGAAGAGGCCATTGCAGCGTACGAGAGTGCACTAAGTGACAGCCCAAAAGAAGCTTGGACTGACATTTTCTAAGTGGTTTCAGAGAATGGAAAAATGTATACATGCTAATGGAGAGTATTTTGAAAAGTTGTAAACGTTTTCTTGCAAATAAATTTTTTTTCACTCATTCTGCTAAAAACTTTCGGCATAGCCCTTGTAATAATAATAATAATAATAATAATAATAATAATAATAATATACAGGGCGTTTCAAAATTACCCCGACAAACTTCGAGGGGACGTAGAAACTGTCTCGAGAACAAAATGAGGATAGAAACCCGTGTCTGGCAGTGTCATCCGACGACACTACATAGTGTCGAAGTTACAGGCACTGACACCTGTGTATCTCTTCTACAGCATGCTTTCTCCATTTTTAGAGGATGTTGTATGGACCAAAACAAGACAAAAATGTACAGTAGACATGGGTTCCAAAATGCATACCTTACGAGCTACTAGCACTTGTTCACCTTCACTACTGTGAAACACACCTCGTCTATTGAACAAGCATTCATAGCTCCTGTAGTAAGCATTTTAGTGCCCACGTCTACTAGACATTTTTGTGGTGTCACCGCTAGACACCACACTTGCTAGGTGGTAACTTAAATCGGCCGCGGTCCTGTAGTACATGTCGGACCCGCGTGTCGCCACTGTGTAATCGCAAACCTAGCGCCACCACATGGCAGGTCACAAGACACGGACATGACCTCGCCCAGTTGTACGGACGACATAGCTTGCGACAAGACGTATCACGTCTTCCTCTCATTTGCCGAGAGACAGATTAAATAGCCTTCAGCTAGTCCATCGCTACTACCTAGCAAGGCGCCATGTGTATCATTGCTAATTGCTTACTACTATGCAAGAGATGTATTTCAACAAGAACAAGACTACATTAAAGTTAAGTATATTAAAATCTCTCTTCTTTTCTTTATAGTTTTTCATCCAGTCTCCTGTTTCAGAATTTACGCCCGTCTGCGTTAGTTTCGCGTGCACCTAGCCACTCATTGTGTCGAGACCTTAGGGAATCGACACAACAATATTTTGGCGACGAGGATGGGATACGAACCCACGCGTGCACAGCACTGTACTTGGTTCGGCATCGATGCTGCGATTACGAATATGTGCTCCTCTTGTGTGGCGTGTGCCGAACAACAATCCGCACCGCCGCGGAAATTCTTTGCATGGCCGAAAGCCACTTCCCCTTGGCAACGCTTGCACATCGATTTTGCTGGTCCATTCTGGAATGCTCGATGGTTGGTTGTGGTCGATGCTTTCAGTAATTTTCCTTTTGTTGTCCGGATGTCTTCCACGACGTCTTCGGCCACCATCCAAGCCTTGTCTGCTATCTTTTGCATTGAAGGTCTTCCGCAGACTATTGTTTCCGACAATGGCCCACAATTCATGTCCGCAGAATTTCCGTCGTTCTGCAAGGCCAATGGTATTCAACATCTGACATCCGCGCCGTTTTCGCCTCAGTCAAACGGTGCCGCGGAACGATTGGTCCGGACTTTCAAGTCCCAGATGTTGAAATTGAAAGAGTCGCATTCTCGGGAGGACGCTTTGTTGCTCTTTTTGTCCTCATATCGCTCTCAGCCCAGCGATGGTCGATCGCCGGCTGAATTGCTCCATGGTCGATCTCATCGAACTCTGATGTCTTTGCTGCATCCGCCACATCAGGTTCCTGTGCAGCGGCAGACTCCTGCTTTTGCTCCTGGCGACGTTGTCTCTTATCGCAACTATCGCGGTTCACAGCGTTGGCTCGCAGGGCGCATTCTTCGCTGCCTCGGCCGCGCGATGTATTTGGTTTTGGGGGCCTCTGGTGAGGTGCGTCGGCATCTCAATCAGCTGCGCCTCTGTCGTCGCCTGGGTTCTGCCGCTCCCCGTCTGCTTTCAGCGACGGAGCCGTCCGGTCAGCGCCTTGGGGACCCATCTACTGGCTCGCCTCATCCCCAGGTGTTACCGACGATGCCTTCCATTTTGCCTCATGGCGTCGCGCCGCCGCAGCCGCCGCCGGCGCCGCCAGCAGCGGACGCTTCGCTGCAGCCGCCTCGCGCCTCCCTGGGTCACGCGCCGCCGCTTGCTTCCCGTGACCAGCCGTCCTCCGCCATGGACCTCTTGCCCGCTCCGGACCAGATGTCGTCTTCGCCCGTCGGGTGCTCCGACCCCATGGAGGTCGACCCTTCTGTCTCATTACGTGCGCATACACCTCATGTTGACGTGCACCCTGGACTAGGTTTGCAGGCGTTTCCTAGCTCCCCTCGGACCGAATGGCCGGGTGCGGGTGGCACAGCCTCGCCTGTTGTTAGGCTCCCCACCTCATCGCATACGTCAACATGGGGTCCTCCCCACGGCGGGCGGAAGCCTTATCTCACGACCGTTCGCCGATTTGCGGGGGAGGAATGTGGTGTCACCGCTAGACACCACACTTGCTAGGTGGTAACTTAAATCGGCCGCGGTCCTGTAGTACATGTCGGACCCGCGTGTCGCCACTGTGTAATCGCAAACCTAGCGCCACCACATGGCAGGTCACAAGACACGGACATGACCTCGCCCAGTTGTACGGACGACATAGCTTGCGACAAGACGTATCACGTCTTCCTCTCATTTGCCGAGAGACAGATTAAATAGCCTTCAGCTAGTCCATCGCTACTACCTAGCAAGGCGCCATGTGTATCATTGCTAATTGCTTACTACTATGCAAGAGATGTATTTCAACAAGAACAAGACTACATTAAAGTTAAGTATATTAAAATCTCTCTTCTTTTCTTTATAGTTTTTCATCCAGTCTCCTGTTTCAGAATTTACGCCCGTCTGCGTTAGTTTCGCGTGCACCTAGCCACTCATTGTGTCGAGACCTTAGGGAATCGACACAACAATTTTTTCTTTTTTTCGGCCATACAACCACCTCTGAATGTTGCCTATCCTACAATACTAGGATATGTACTCAGGTAGAAGCAGCATACTGATTTTTGCTTGTAACTTTCAAATTGTTCATTTCTGGACCAGGGTCCCTTCCCTCAAATTGATAGCATTTACCCTCCTCCATCATCCCTGAAAATATGCACCATCATGGAATCACCCTGTATACACATACATTTACGTGCACCAGTGCCTTTAACTTCAATGCCCTGTAGCATCATTGGATGACATTTCCGGACGCACGTTCTTATTCTCATTTTGTTCCTCGAGACACCTTTTGCATCCCCTCGAAGTTTGTCAGTGTAATTTTGATACACACTTTGTTTTACAGGGATTTATAGTGTATTTCAATTACTCTTATTTACGTGTTACAACATAACGTCAAATGTACTCTTAATAAATGTCTTTTTATTTCCATTTCGGGCCGAGCACACAAGTGATGCGACATTCCGACAGCATTATAGTCCCTGCAGCAGCAATATACACTGAAGAGGCCACCGCCCCAAATTTTGTGACAGCTGGCATTCGCAACAAGAACTTGTTGTTCAGAGATGCCGACATCCGAGTTCACTGTGTTAATTAAAATTCAACTGCATAATTTAAAATACCTAAGTGACTAAATTCTATCATGTAGTATGTCATATTAAAATCGTTTACTAACCTGTCAGTTCCACTGGAGAACAGACGCACTGATTTGTTATGTGTGAAATACCTCACTGTGTGATAATGTCGCACTGAGAATGTGTACCTCAGGAAGATTTTGCACTGTCACTGAAAAAGTTTTAAATTAAAGTGACATTGAGGCCATTCATTGCTTAGGGTTTAGAGAAGCTTAAGGTAAGCAACGGTTACCGAAGTACAAAGGGCACCAAATTTATATGTCCGGCAAACTAAATCGAGAGAGGAAAAAGTGTCGTATCTCATTAAGGAAAGCTCTGGAGAGAAGGGTGAGAAGAATTGTGGTTCAAGTTGAAAAGAGTAGTTGACTGTGCACTGGATAGATAAGTGTTACGTGCAGCAGTTCACAGTGGGAGGGACCCTCTACGGTATACAGTGTCTTTAAGGTAACTTCTGAAGAAACGCAATAAAATAAGAAAACTGCTCTCGGAAGGAAAAATATAAGTGTCCCCTTCTCCCAGGCACTATTCGAGTGTGGCACGGACGAGGAATAGTCTGAAAGTGGTCCTACGAACGTGAAACTCCCTGGCAGATTAAAACTGTGTACCGGACTGGGACACGAACCTGGAACTTTTTCTTTCCACAGGCGAGTGCTCCACCAACTTCCGTGAAGTCTGGAAGGTAGGAGACAGGTCGTGAGTTGTGCTCGGGCAGCAGCACCTGCAAAGGGCGACGGACCTGTGTCCGACACAGTTCTTATCTGCCGGGAAGTTTCCTATCGGTGCGAGTTCCACTGCAGAGTGAATATTTCATTCTGGAAACTCTATACGCAAATTGCAGAGTAGTTGCTCAGATCCAGAGGGAACAGATACGTAATACTCACTTGAGCTTGAGAGAGACGCCGACAGGCAGCCCGACGGTGACGGCGGCCGACACGCTGCTGTGCTCCGACACCTTCTTCTCGCAGCCCACCTCCACCAGAGCCCCGAACGTGCCGGCCCTGGAATCGAGAGACGCTACGGTACAGATTTTGGGGTCATGTCGATTTGGGGGAGGAGACCAAACAGTAAGGTCATTCGTGAAATATCTAACAAAATTCACACAGGACACTCACCGTAGTTTAATTTTGTTTAAAATATATGGTAATTCTCATTTGACATAAAAAATTTTCTCCCTTCCTTACTGCAGCATCACAAACTCGTTTTAACTACAGAAAACTCACGGTATCACAAGCTCTTTGTTTTCCCGAGCCATTGGAAAGCTGTTTCCGTGGTGGGCTCTGCACGAGATGGTCCTGCATCATTTTCTGAATCTATAGTTTCTTTTGTTTCACTTTCTTGCAGTTCCTGCTGTTCGTTTGATACGCGTGGTGTGGGCGGTCGTGTCCGTGCTACGAGTCAGTGTACGCACAGACTAGACATCACAGAGACATTTGCTCACGGTTGATAATCCGGATAATTGCAAATACGTATGACTGAGGTCCAGATAATTGAGTCTCCACTGTATTCATAAATAATTAGTTGTTTCACATTTAAATATATCCATATTATATACATTTAGATTAACATTGAAGCATTTTATTTAAATTTCTGTAATTTCATTTTTATTAATAGTTTTAAAGAAATACTAGCAATTACTGTCAACAATGGTGTAAACTCATTGGTTTTATACACTACTGCCCATTAAAATTGCTACACCAATAAGAAATGCAGATGATAAACGGGTATTCATTGGACAAATATATTATACTAGAACTGACATGTGATTACATTTTCAAGCAATTTGGGTGCATAGATCCTGAGAAATCAGTACCCAGAACAACCACCTCTGGCCGTAATAATGGCTTTGATATGCCTGGGCATTGAGTCAAACAGAGCTCGGATGGCGTGTACAGGTGCAGCTGCCCATGCAGCTTCAACACGATACCACAG
The DNA here is from genome assembly GCF_023898315.1 of Schistocerca nitens. Lineage (NCBI taxonomy): Eukaryota > Metazoa > Arthropoda > Insecta > Orthoptera > Acrididae > Schistocerca > Schistocerca nitens. The sequence continues at coordinate 59,671,232 of NC_064624.1, forward strand.
TTCATCATGAGTAGTGACTGGCGTATTGTGATGAGCCAGATGCTCGGCCACCATTGACCAGACGTTTTCAATTGGTGAGAGATCTGGAGAATGTGCTGGCCAGGACAGCAGTCAAACATTTTCTGTATCCAGAAAGGCCCATACAGGACCTGCAACATGCGGTCGTGCATTATCCTGCTGAAATGTAGGGTTTCGCAGGGATCGAATGCAGCGTCGTAACACTTCTGAAATGTAATGTCTACTGTTCAAAGTGCCGTCAATGTGAACAAGAGGTGACCGAGATGTGTAACCAATGGCACCCCATACCATCACACCGAGTGACACGCCAGTATGGTGATGACGAATACACACTTCCGATGTGCATTCACCGCAATGTCGCCAAACACGGATGCAACCATCCTGATGCTGTAAACAGAACCTGGATTCATCCGAAAAAATGACGTTTTGCCATTCGTGCACCCAGGTCCGTCGTCGAGTACACCATCGCAGACGCTCCCGCCTGTGATGCAGCATCAAGGGTAACTGCAGCCACGGTCTCGGAGCTGATAGTCCGTGCTGCTGCAAACGTCGTCAAACTGTTCGTGCAGATGGTTGTGGATAAGATGCCTGTCATCTCGACTGCTAGTGATACGAGGCCGTTGCGATACAGCACTGCGTTCCGTATTACCCTCCTGAACCCACCGATTCCATATTCTGCTAACAGTCACTGGATCTCGACCAAAGCGAGCAGCAATGTCGCGATACGATAAACCACAATCGCAATGAGCTACAATCTGACCTTTATCGAAGTCGGAAGCGTGAGGGTTCGCATTTCTCCTCCTTACAGAGGCATCACAACAACGCTTCACCAGGCAACGCCGGTCAACTGCTGTTTGTGTACGAGAAATCGGTTCGAAACTTTCCTCGTGTCAGCACGTTGTAGGTGTCGCCACCGGCGCCAACCTTGTGTGAATGCTCTGAACAGATAATCATTTGCATATCACAGCATCTTCTTGCTGTCGGTTAAATTTCGTGTCTGTAGAATGTCATCTTCATGGTGAAGCAATTTTAATGGCCAGTAGTGTATCACATCTCTGTTGTTCTTCATTGCGAACAGAGTTGGCACGAGCGTAATTGTAAATTGACTGTCTGGATGGAAACGCGATGTCAAATGGGCACTCTAGTTGGAAGAGCTGCTGTAAATGGAGCTACCACGTTTTTGTATTACTGCTGAAGGCAGAGGTATCTTTTGTTAATCATTCAATCTGTGAAAATATTAGTGAATATAGTTGTTTCAATGTTACGAAACTTTATTCCACGGAAAAACCACTGGCAGCAGACAGCGATACCACCAACAAGATAACAAACGCTATTTTATAACTCTAGATAAGGGTGAGGGATTTGATGCAACATCCTTTAAATAATGATCATGATCTTGCTGGAAAACTAATCACTGAAAATTAAGCACTGAAGTCCCACTACAACATTAAGATATAAGATACACGTTCAGAAACTAAGTCTACTAGATTTTTTTCTTTTTCTTTTTTCTTTAAGAAAAGTGTATCCTGACAATAATTCAGGTTATTCTTGATACACATGTTGACCATTTTTCCAAATAATCAATATGCTGTTCAACACTTGTGATGAGCCTCGGCACAAGCTTCTTTATACATTCCTCGAAGAACTTTTCCGTCACCTCCTTACCCCAATTCAGAACCCCTTCTGCACCTGTCTGTTGACAGTTTAATTCCATTCACGTGTGCCTTCAGAGAGGTGAAAGGACGGTAATCTGGAGATGCCAAGTCACGGGAATACGGAGGAGGGCAGGGGGTGTGCAAAACATCCCAGCCAAATGGATGCAACGGTGCCTCGGTGGCTAAGGCTGTGTGCAACAAGCACAATCCTCTTGTCAGCATTCCCCTCCTCTGGCTTTGAATGCTCCTTTTGAGATTTTTAGGGTCTCACAATATCACTGAGCACCGATGGCCTCCCCTACGCAGAAATTCAACCGAGATAATGCCTTTTCAGTCCTAAAACACCGAGACCATTTTTTTCTTGCCCAAAATTGTGGCTTTAAATTTTTTGACAGAAGGGTAATTGGTGGAATGCTATTGATTAATGTTTTTTGTCTAGGGTGTGTAATGAGCCACCCAAGTTTCATCTCCAGTCACAATATAGCTCAGGAAACCCTCACCCTGCAATTCGAGTCACTCGAGAAACTAGTGGGTGATACTGATAAGATTTTTCTCGTGGTGTTCCGTCAGCTTTTATGTGACCCATCTTGCGCACAGTCTCCTATATGCCAACATCGGTGTCTCGTACGAGAGTTCTGGAAACGTCTCAGAAATTTTATCTACTGTCAATCGGCAGTCGTCACGAACACTTTCCTCGATTTTTTGCATCTACTCCTCACTCAAAATGGAAGATCTTCCACTCCTCTGTTCATCACAAACATTTGTTCTGCCTCTACTAAACTTCCTGCACCGCTTAAACACACACTTTTTTTCGTAGCACATTTGGCAAAAATCATTTTGATCTGTGGAAATATTTTGGGAGATGTTGCTACAAACGCGAGTAGGATGTGGATTACACTTGGTGGGATTTCTTTCGGACACCTTTCACGCAACTGGATATTACACGGTGAGCTTACATATTATTGTGTCCCTTCGCTGCTCGCTCTGGTCAGGGAGCCACCCCAAACCCTCACTGTCACCAACCCTTAAAATAAACCTGTTACGGTTACAGTACATTTACTTTCCGAACATGCCTCATATTTTGAAGATTTTGGAAGGGTTCGAGAGTGAACACTGACACCCAACTTGGCTGAGAAATAGGACAAACGAGCAACTAAAATGAGTACGGTACAACTGGCATTTGACCAAAATTAGTCAGGTTTTGTGATACTGCCAGCATGGGAATGTACACTGTATATCTTAACCTTTTATGAATCTACCACATTTAAATAGCAGTTTGCCTAGACCCATTTGCAGCCACAATTGAATTGATGTTAAAATTGGACAATTACTCAACAATAGTTTACATTTCTCCAGGAACAGGTAAAATTCCAGATGTATTTTGTGCAGCAATGTTGTCAACACTCACCACAGATACGACTGGAATGACAGGGAGTGTGAGAGTTCCTGGTTCTACGCAGGCAATGAGAGAGCAGTGGGCAGACGACACGATTTGAAGCACGAGAAAGGAATATTGCCACATTCTCATGTCAATATCAATGCGTAATCTAAAAACAAAGATGATGTGACTTACCAAACGAAAGCGTTGGCAGGTCGATACACACACAAACAAACACAAACATACACACAAAATTCTAGCTTTCGCAACCAACGGTTGCTTCGTCAGGAAAGAGGGAAGGAGAGGGAAAGACGAAAGGATGTGGGTTTTAAGGGAGAGGGTAAGGAGTCATTCCAATCCCGGGAGCGGAAAGACTTACCTTACGGGGAAAAAAGGACGGGTATACACTCGCACACACGCACATATCCATCCACACATATACAGACACAAGCAGACATATTCGGAATGTTTCCCTCTATTATATTCAATGCATAATCTGCTATGTATTCAGGGAAAAAAAACCAGCTACATTCAGTCCCACTGTGACCACAACATCGGAAATCGCAACTTATTCATAAAAAACAGCCAAATATTTGTGACGACACAGATTATAAATTTTATTGATTCTGGTATACATAAATACATGGTCTGTTTTCTTACCTCTTACATGTTAGGTGAAACTGTCATCCCAGATAATGATTTAAATGATTATTGAAAATAGTGATACCGCACACCACTGGCTTAAATAGCATGCAAGAAAGGAAGTGAAGATAAAAATTAATGTAAACCACTTCTTGTTGTTTACTCTATTTCTCCTTATTTTACCAAATATGGACAATCAAGCAATTGTGTAAGCTTAAGGATAGGTATAATGTAAGCTTTTTTAGGCAGGTACTTTATATCAATAAAACAGTTCAGTTGGTAAAAGGTCACTGTTTGAAATACTCAATGAACTGGGCTTAAATAGTAAAACCACAGCTCTAATTAAGCAAACATGAACAAACAGTAATTCTAAAGCAAAATTCAAGTGTGAAGTTTGTAAGAGTTTTGAGATCGAAACTGGAGTGAGGCAGGGAGGTGGTCATTCCACACAGCACTTTAACTGTGTTCTAGGAAAAGTCATGAGGAAATGGAGATTGTGATTAGGAGAAAGGTAAATCAATGAGAGAGTCAGATTAGGTTATGAAAGTGGCAACCTACAAATAGACTGCTTAGCATTTGCTCATGACCTAACAATTAATGAAAACTAAATACTGAAATATTGAGAGAACTAACAAGTTCTAGTATCTAGGAGAAGTAATCGAACAGAACATTTCACAGAAAGAGGACATTAAAACAAGAGTTAATAAGATGAAAATAACGTACTGTCTCACTATGGAAATACGTACACTGTCTAGTCACTTAAATGTGACCACCTGTCAAAAGCTCGAATGACAACCTTCAGCAGTGTGGAACGCTGCGAGACGTGTAGGAAGAGTGTCTATGACGTTCTAGAAGATCCCGAGAGGTGTGTGAAACCGTGCAGTTTCCAGTGCTGTGGCGAGCTGTGCTACGTTTCTCAGTTTGCGTACAACCCGATCGAGGTGGTCCCACATACTTTAGACTGGGTTTAAATCCGGCAAGTTTGGTGACCAGGGAAGTACGGTTAACACATCCCGGTGCTCTTCAAAGCTGTGCATCACACAGAACTGTCCTTCCGGCAGATGCCACCCGTGCCGGGGAAAAACCAGCTGCTCGTAGGAGTGGATATAGCCTCTGAGAACAGATACATAAATGTGTCGATCCATCGTGCATTCCAGAATTAAGAGGTTACCCGAGGAATGCTACGAAAACATTCCCCAGACCATGATGTTCCTTCCTACGGCCTGGATCCTTCTGACAACTGTTGCGGGGTCTTTGTTTTCAGACATGTCATACTGCACACGCCAGTGGCCATGTGTCCGATGCAGCACAAAATGGGACTGATCTGAAAAGGCTACCAGTCAGTGGACTTCCAAATGTAATATTGGCAAGCAAACTCCAGCCTTTGTTGCTGAGGAACAGCAGTCAGCACGGGTGCAAAAACCAGGCAACTACTGTGGAGACCCATATGCAGCAATGTTCGCTGAACGGTCATTGAGGAGAAACTGTTCGCAGCCCCTTGCTTATTCTGGATGGTCGGGAGGAGGAGGAGGAGGAGGAGGAGGAGGAGGAGGAGGAGGAGGAGGAGGAGCAGAAGCAGAAGAAGAAGAAGAAGAAAATAAATTGCAGTTTTGATTAGTCAGAATATCCTATAAATAAAATTTTCCAAAGGAGCCTGAGGACAGGGGGAGGGGGTGACAAAATGAGAGAGAGAGAGAGAGAGAGAGAGAATTGTCTTATATTTTGGGTCATCTTATACTCCAGTAAATACAGTATCTCTGTTGCCAAACACGCTGTAAACTACGTGTGAATCTGACACCTGTTGCACGCTACTTTCACGATGACAGAATTATAACGGGAGCAGTACCCGTAAGCAAACGCAGTACGCCTTCGGAGGAACTAGACACATTTTTACGTGGCAGCGAGCTGCAGCGCACGCACCTGGCAGCGGCCCTCAGCTTCATCTCGCGCTCCTCCATCTTGCGGCTGTAGCTGGCGCCCAGGTACGAGTGCGGCACACCGAACTGCAGCGTGCACGAGGCGTGCGACTCGGGCGTGTCTCGCACCACCGTCGTCGACATGGCCGACTGCGGGCCCACCCGCCACGTCAGGTAGCCCACGGTGTGCCGGTCCAGCTGCGTCGCGAGGGCTGCGCGGGCGCACGGGACGTAAAGAAAGTGCATCGTGATTTTGTACTCTGGGGCAGTTTGTAACAGAGTGAAAAGTGTTCACTGCACAGTAGCTCACAATAAGGACGGTGTGTCCTCCTACACCAACCGACCGGAACTTTATGACCACCGACCTACTGTCGATATAAACCAGACCGGGCGATAGCAGTGTCGACTGGCGAGGAATGACTCCTAGCCAGATGCGCGCACGGTGCGTGTAGTATCGGTGAGCGCGTCGTCCGTGTGTGGTAGCAGTTGCTTCTGTAAAATATCTGGGAGTATGCGTGTGGAACGATTTGAAGTGGAATGATCATATAAAATTAATTGTTGGTAAGGTGGGTGCCAGGTTGAGATTAATTGGGAGAGTTCTTAGAAAATGTAGTCCATCAACAGAGGAGGTGGCTTGCAAAACACTCGTTCGACCTATACTCGAGTATTGCTCATCAGTGTGGGATCTGTACCAGATCGGGTTGACGGAGGAGATAGACAAGATCCAAAGAAAAGCAGTGCGTTTCGTCACAGGGTTATTTGGTAAGCGTGATAGCGTTACAGAGATGTTTGGCAAACTCTAGTGGCAGACTCTGCAAGAGAGGCGCTCTGCATCGCGGTGTAGCTTGCTGTCAAGGTTTCGAGAGGGTGCATTTCTGGATGAGGTATCGAACATATTGCTTCCATCTACTTATACCTCCAGAGGAGATCACAAATGTAAAATTAGAGAGATTCGAGCGCGCACGGAGGCTTTCCGGCAGTCGTTCTTCCTGCAAACCGTACGCGACTGGAACAGGAAAGGGAGGTAATGACAGTGGCACGTAAAGTGCCCTCCGCCACACACCATTGGGCGGCTTGCGGTGTATAAATGTAGATGTAGATGTAGAATGGTGAAGGCGTGCAATACGAGTTTGACCGGCGGCAAATTGTGACAGCCCAGAGGCTCGGCACGAGCATTTTGGAAACTGTGCCACTCGTCAAGTGTTTGAGGAGTGCTACGACGAGTCCCTTCAACACGTGGCAAAACCGGGTGAAATTACGTCTAGAGGTCGTGGGGTTGGGCGTCACCCCTAAACGTAGATGTCACACGTTGTAGGCTGGGCAGACTGGTAAGACGAGACAGGAGACAAACTGTGCTGGACATAACATCGGGTTTCAATGCTGGGCAGAGTACAGGTGTGCGTGAGCACACAGTACACCGAAAATGCCTAACGACGGGCCTCCGCAGCCGACGACACGTGCGTGAGCCGATGTTAACATTATGACACGGGCAACTAGGAAACGCGCACGTGACCGTCGGCACTGGCCACTGCACAGTGTTGCACGGTCTGACGAATCCCAATACCTTCTCCATCTTGCCGACGAGAGGGCGCAAATTCGACATCTTCGAGGGGAAGAGCTCCGACACCTGTACTGTGCGACACAGACAAACTGGCGGCACCCCCATTATGCTACGGAGAACATTCACATCCGTGGATCCAGTGGAGCTCACGCAAGGCACCTCGGCCACCGAGGGGTATCGTGCACCGGTTGCAGACAATGTACACGCTTTCGTGACAATTATGTTTCCCAACGGCAGTGGCAATTTTCAATAAGATAATGTGTCACATCATATGGCCAAGAGTGTGATGAAATGGTTCAAGTGACACAGTGGTGACTTCTATGTGATGTGCTGCCCCCCTCCGCCTTCCTTCTCAACTCACCAAATCTGAACCCGATCAAACATATCTGGTATGCGACTGAGGCGTCAGCTCACCTCCCCCCCCCCCCCCCCCCCCCCACCCGAATTTATGGGAATTATGTGAAGCAGAGACAGAGAGAGAGAGAGAGAGAGAGAGAGAGAGAGAGAGAGAGAGAGAGAGAGAGAGAGAGAGTGAGAGAGAGACGCCAATTCCCTCCTGCGACCTACTGAAGCCTCACTACTGCCGTGCGATGATGTGTCGCCGCTGTTATCCGTGCCAAAGGTGGACATACTGGTTACTAGGTAGGTGGTCGTAATGTTCTGGCTGATCAGTGTACAAGTGATGCCAAATTGAAAAGGAGACCTTTGCTGTAGCGGTGTCTTATCTCTAACCTCAGTGGGTGAATGTGTTTACCGAGATGGTGTGATGGCATTCCTAACTTCAGAAGTGGAGTTAATGGGTTCTCATTTCTGGAGAGATGTTTTCATAGTTCGCTGCTGATGAATTCCTCCAGATCAGTACAAAGAGCAGTTATTCAATTTCTTCACACGAAGGGGGGGCATGCTACACAAATTTATCAGAAAATGGAAGAGATGTACAGCCAGCAGTGTCTCGCGTGATGCACACTATTCTGGTGGTGTCAATGCCCGACATAGTTTCCCAGTCTGCCATCCGATCCACATTTACACAGAACACGGTATGCGATGAAACAGTTTTTGCTTAACAATTTACGATAAGATGCTAATGCGTATGTTATGTACGTGGTGTAATATAACTAATTAGTTTACCAGCATGCAGGTAAAAGTAATTAGATGGAATCTGTAATTACCAGTAATGCATTATTTTGAAATTAGCATTTTGGTAATGGTTATGGGAAAAATAATTATGTATCTTTTGAAAACAGTAAGTGAATATGTCATGTTAATGTTAGCATCAAATTCCAGCTTGTAACTAATAGAAGTTAATCACTAAAATTAAATTAATCCGTGTAAAGCCAATTAACAATTCATAATGTTTCACAACACCAGATATAATTAAATTCACATAGACTCTTAGGGAATCATGTTATTTACAGATGCCGGACTCAGAACGCCTGTAATTAATTTCGTAATTACACCTAGAAATTTCTGATATAAATAAATCACCCTTTAGAGATTCTGACAAAACAAAGTTTCTGTATAAACTGTGTGGTGTCACAAGGCTTAGGCCTGTCCCACCCCCTCATTAAATCGACCAAGACTTATACGAATAATTGTACGAACAGTTATTATTATTATTATTATTATTATTATTATTATAATGTTCTTTAAGTTTGTTTTTGGGTTTTCAGAAATAGTGTGAGAAGAAAGTTTATTTATGTTGCAGATAACATGGAAGACATTGCCCGACGATCACCACGAAAGTTCGACGTAGCGGCAAGTGGGCGAGGAATAAAACGAATGCTGCGAACTACCCTGAGCCGTGGAAGAGCCCGGGCCGCGAGGGTGTCGAGCTTCCTAGGTCGTTGTTGGACAATGTCAAAGGAAGAGATATTCTGCTTTCTCTTTGTAAACAATCAATCGAGTCTTGAAACGTTCGTGTAAAACATATAGGCGGGTGACACATTAGGTGGGACCCGACGCCTGTAATACTTACACAGTTATTAAAAAGTGTTAAACGGCAAAACCAATAATTCACCATTTATATAGATAAAAAGTAGTAAAGATATAGGAATGGAAGAATTGCGGCTTCAGAACGAAAAGTGATACATCGCTCAGCAACGAAGGAGGACGTAAACAGCGGTCGTTACGTGGTGTAAACAAATCAACTGATAAAATAGTAAGTCTGTAATTAAGCATAAAGCCACGTAACACTGCAACTGTGAACCTTGTAATCTTATTCCGCAGTCTGTAAAGTTCTCCAACTTATATTAGGACAAAAAGTTATTCATAATTAGTAATAAATCTGTAATTTTGTGTCAAATATTAACTGCATTTTGCTGCTTCATTTTTGTCTCAAAACCAAAACACCAATACTTGAAACAATATTCATAATAAATGAACATTTGACAGAATGTTTTGTAATGCAATTTTCTAACTGTAACTCGATAAATCTGTTCTGTAAACAATGAGACCAAAAGAGTATGTATTGTCAAGAAAGTATATAAGCAGTGCTGCAGTTTAAACAAAGAGAAGGTCAGGTTCTGTTGTTATGCAAGGGAAGGTTTGTGTAACTTGTGTTGTTTGAGAAAAAATACAACTATCAAACTGAAGATTTTCTGGAGGTGACTTATTTAAGACACCTGATCGTCACATGTTGAGTTCTAAGGACTATCTGGAAGTGCATTAAGCATCCCAGTTTCTGCAATGTGATGAAGATTTCTGTTATAAAAGCTTAGGAGTCAGCCTTCTAAAGTTTACTTAAATTGCCAGCAATTGGTTATTAAGTCAGTTAGTTTCTTTAAGTGTAGTGAAGTTCAATTAATTAATCGGAAGGTGACTACGTTAGATTAGGTGAAACAAAGAGGCATTGGTGCAGGAGCAGTTGGACAAACAGTACACGGATATGAAATGAAATTTAACATAAGCAAGTGTGAAATTGTCAAATGAGGAGGACAACCAGGGAGAAGGGGAGCGTTACAACCAGAACAACAACTGACTGGGAACAACTGACGATGTCCAGTATTCCGGTGATGTCAGTGTGATACGGCAGGACGTGTGGTCGAGAACGTACTCTAGCTCCGTCAAAAATTTTAATGGGAGGTCTTTAAAACCCTCCTTACAGCCTCTATATCTACCCGACGTGACTCGCATATCTCCGACCCCTTAAAACGACATCTGAAAGGTCAGAGATTCTCTTGTAACAAGGAAATGTAAGGCACTGTCAGCAACCCAGAAGTTTCTACAGTGACGCCTTTATACTGTCTTCCTACGCATTAGAATCAGTGTGTCAATGTCGACGGCAATTATGTAATGTTGTACTGTTCGACATGAACCATAATTATAATGTTGTTAATAAGATTTCATTACACACAACTGTAAGCCCTTCTCATTTGGGCACACTTGACAGAACCTTTTGTAGATAGACTTTAAGCAGTTGGGCATACTGACCTAACATTTTCTCCCTCTAACAACAGCCTCCTCCTCCTCGTCATCCTCCTGAATAGTATAGGGTTCACTTTTCCAGGATTTGGTGGATTCATTTTATTATTGTAATTCTGTGGCCACAGGCCCTTCCTGATACCACAGTCATGCCATCCTGGATGCCATCTCCCTGTGAATTATTGAACTGTGTTCTACGTCTAACTGTATTTTAACTGTCGGTATTTTTACTGAGGTGGAATCTGGGGATCATCCCAGCATTTGCCTGAAGAAGCATGCGAAACTGCCTAAAAACCTCAGACAGATTGGCCAGTGAACCGACCCAAGGTTGTCAATATGACACACAGTTTCAATCCACGTCTAGCCGACCTCCTCACCGTCTCTTAAGGTAGTGCGCTGCGCAATACGATGTATGAGCGAGTCTTTGTTTGAAAACAACTGTAACACTTGTAAATATAATACTACGAGGAAAAATGATTTACACTCTACATAACTCAGCCTAAGTGTGGAATAGGAGGAAGTGACATATCTACACACATTATAAATTGAAGTACCCTTCAGTGTTTTTGTGTTTGCATGTGAAGGGTAATCTCAGGAACTACTGTAGAGATTTTGATATGTTTTTCACTAACAAATATACTTATTAATGACAAATGTTTGTGTGTACAACTTATTACCACTATAGCAGACAAATTGATAATTAGTTCTACCTGTGCACAACCAGGGTGGGTTGCTAGTTAGTTCAGCCAAAAATCTTTGACGACCTACCTAGTGATATATATATATATAAAATTGCAGGTAATAAAACTGTTGTCAAACACAAAATGAAATCAATCATAGCTGCTCCACAAATGCCTTTTTTGAATGTGCAGTGTGTGTGTGTGTGTGTGTGTGTGTGTGTGTGTGTGTAGTCTTTCTGCTGTGCCTATCTGAGACTCAGCATCTCCAATGTGATGAGAAGCAACTTTCCTTTTCGTATTATTGTTACATTTCATCATGGATTTTCCATTGATTGAATAACTGTGAGGTTGCCAATATTTTTCACAGAGAAAATGAACTATAATTGCTAAATTGACTCATTCCACATGACAGCAAGAGGCAGCAATTATTATCCGTACGAGAGATCCCAAGAAACAAAAATGTACAAGGCTAATTCAGAAAGTTTTACTAAGGCTGTTGCAGTTGTGTAGAGATAGGAAATGTTCATGTCAAGTGGCTAGAAACTCCTAGAGGAGTTCAGCAAATGCTTTCTGCCGCTGTCATTGATAACACTACAACAGAAATGAATGAAAACAATAATATGGATGTCAGTGCTTTGGCATTTGCAGATGATGTAGTAATGGGGAGTTACACAGGAAAGAAGTCCAGGAGAGGCTGGCCACCTGGAATGAGCATCTAAATGCACAAGGATTAACAACAAATAAAATGAGTTGCAATATCAATCAACAGGCACAACTAGAAAGGAAACACTCAAATCAGTTCAGTTGTACCATCAGGTTCAGGAAGTACTCTGGAACTAACAAGCCCCCTTACATCAAAAGCGACTCTCCTCCAGTTGTACTTTATCCTCATTTAATGTGCAGCCTCGGAAACCTACACGACAATCAAACTGGTCGAGAACAAACTGCGAGCTGCAAGAGCCGAACTACGGTCTAGGAAACAAGCGAGGATACGGTAAGAAATGAAAAAATAAGAGAAGCAGCAAGAGTGTACATACCCTCGAAAGAAAAAGTGACGAGGTCCTACTTGGAACGGTTTGGCCGCATCGAATGAATGGATGAGGGAAGGATAGGAAAACAATAGCTACCCACAGATGTTGGTAGGAAGACTAAAGAAGAGAGGGAGGAGGAACAGGAATCAGCTGAGATACAGTCCTGAGAGAAGAACAGTACACAGGCAGATACACGTAGTGTGTGTTTATAAACTACAACCTGGCAACTGGAGGGGAAAACTAGTGATGATGAAATGCACAATTAATTAAATAATTTTGTTTACATGCAGGTCCACAGCCTTCACAAATTTCATAAAAGGAAACACTGTCCGTCGTGGGCCGCATCTTCGTATCTTACACGTTGCACGATTGACCAATTTAGACTACACCATTATCGGGCACATACACACCCACAGTAGGCACTACGTCACACGTGAAGTTGTGTCGAAATTGAATTATCAATCCGCACGTGAAGCCAGATGAAAAGGTCTGTGTACGGTACAACCTAAGGATGAAAACATCGTTCTTTCACTACAGACTACATCGTACCGTGTGTGAATCACAACTATGGTTTAATGAATGGGAAGATGAAATTAATTCATATAATGTCCACAATTACCAGATTCACTTGCAGTGACACTAAAACAAATCCTAGCCAAAAATGGAATGTTTACAATGAACTTATGTAGAGATCAATACTCAAAGGTAAGTACAACGCTCTGAAAGGTAAGCAGAAAATACTCCAAAATTTCTGTTCTCAAATGTCTTTTGAAACTTAGCAATATACCCATTATTTTAGTGTATCATGAAATTAGAAATCAAACTAAGAATATACTTAGTGGTCGAGAACAGCAGAGGAGTGCTTTAGTATGTGAAACAAATGCTGATCTGCAAGCTTGGAAGCATTGTTTGCAAGGTAACGTACTCCAGCTCTTCAAGTATTAACAGCGAAGGTTTTGCTGTGCCTTTCGGAATGAACATTAATTACTGACATACAAATGCAATTACTAACTTTTACATAACTGCCCAATTTTGCTCAGTAACAAGCACACATGCTGCCACACTGATTGTTACAGCACTGGGCCGATCGGTGTCGTCGTTTAGTTTACAAAGAAATGTAATTTTTCAATAAAATAACTTATTTGAATACCTTAAAAATTTTACCTCCCTTTTAAGCACCAGCCTCATATACCTATCCATTCTGAGACTTGTTCCAGTCTTGAAAGTGAATGGATTATCCACAGTCGGTTTGCCGCACATCGTTAATTTCACCACAACCCCGCTGGGCATCACTTTCAGGGTTTGTGTACGACCTTCAGAGCTGCCGTAGTGGTCTCGGGGCACGTGCAGTCCCCACTCTGTTTCACCCTACAGCCAGTCCCCTACTTCATGCTACTGTCCATTTCCCACAACACGGGCAAGATATTGGGTTTGTGGGTAATTAGTGAAGAAAAGATGAAAGCAATGGTTTTACAATGACTTGATGACTTTGTTAAACGAAGAGGCAGTGCACGAGTAGCCGGACATACGGCAACAAATAAAACAAGAATATGGAATAAAATTTAACGTAAGCAAGTATGGAACTGTGAAATGATTAGCACAACCGTGAAGACGGGGAGTGAGAAAACTGGAATATCAACTGTAGGGGAATTACTGCAAAAGTTGGCGAGTTTCAAGCACCTGGGACGAACAGCACAGAAGAATGGAAGAAATGAGAGAGAGAGAGAGAGAGAGAGAGAGAGAGAGAGAAATGAGCAGGGAAGGCAAGCAGAAGCATTTTGGAAGTGTGTTACAGCCCGATACAGAGCGAGGACATCCCTCGAAACGGCAAAAGGTTTATTTATCGGGCACACTGTCTTCCGATCCAGATGTACAGCTCTGAGACCTAGCTAGTGAAAGGAAGAGAAAGAAGAAAAATACAAGCTAGTGAGATGGAAATTTTGAGAAATGGTGTCAGAGTGAGACGGACGGACAGGTTAAGGGATGAGAGGATCAGGGAATTAGTGGAGGAGGAACCATTACAGGGTAAGACAGAGAAACTGAGACTTAAGAGAGTACCGACACAATATGCAAGTTTTCTCTTGCCACTACTTGGTGAGTATCTATCCAGTAGTGTCTTGCAGTTTAAGCTCTAATAAACACAATAGTGTACACCAGTAAGGTACCCGCAACCCATTCTTTAGAACAGGCTCATCCAAGAATTGCGCCCGGCGGGCACGCCCGCGCGTGCAAGGCAGTGTAATTCAGTGCCCCGTCCGCAACCGTGTTTCGCTAGTGTCGGCGTAGGAGCGAGAGAGAGAGAGACAGAGAGCTGCTGAGCAAGTGAGACTGCACAGCATTGCTCTGCGCTGGCTGGACTGTCCTGCGGTCTGATCCAATGTAAACAAAATATTCTATTTTAGAAATAATTTTATGTAAGGGATATAGAGTCTCATTCTTACTGTTAGTAGCTACAAGTGAATATTTTTTGTTATACTTCGTGCTACAGCTTTTTGTATGCCTTTTCAGAGTTCAGAAATCGGATCCTTAGTTTGCTGTTTTGTACGTAATAATTTTAACTGACCAAGTTTGAAAACTTATTAAAAATAGAATTAAGGTTATAAAGCTCTTTAATTCTAACAGTCAACATTGTTAAAGAAGACAATAAACATTTTACACGTTTTTCTTTCTCGAGGAAACGATTTTGTATAGGTTTGCTACAATATTCCGTGAGACTGCTAACCTCAGAGAATTAGTTAAATTTTTATCGCCAAGTAATGAACGGTTCCCAGGTTTAGCACGCTTTAAAAGAGAGAAAAAAACGCTCACAAATATACGTGGAACCAAACATTGAGAGAACTTTGGCCGTCTGCTTGTGCAAAAGAGGATATTTCTCTCGTGCAAGACAGCTGTAAAAGTCATCCAAAGTTTTACACATAAGAAAGTGGTCATTCAGGCGGATATCGTACTGCAGGTCAATCAGCTCTAATTGAAGCACTTGTGAGACGTCCTCTGCCCGAAGGGAAAATGGGCGAACAAATATATATAAGGCCGGTTGAAGCTCATTTATCTCCAAAAATCTGTTTTCAAACTGTTCTTGTAATTTGCAAATGAGCCGGCCGGAGTGGCGGCAGGGGCTCGATCCATTGTTACACTGGTCAGGCTAGAAAAATACCCAAACCTGTGGTTGTGTCTTTTAATGGTATAAGGTCGAGAAATTCTTCTGTGACACGCAGATTGTCGTCGGCACCTCGAATGAATATGACGAGCTGAGATATGTCCGCAACATCCGTGGACTCGTCAAGAGCGATAGAAAATGAAATGCAGTTTGCCGCTCTCTCCATTAATTGCTGCTCAATATCTAAGGCCATACCTTTGACTCGGCGAGCAACAGTTTGAGGCGAAAGAGATGTTTTTTCAAATTTTTCCATGAGGTCTGCAGGACAAATACAAGTCGCCGAGTCGACCAGGCAATCCCAGCCGCAAAGGGTTTCCCTGCTTTCGCAATTCTCAGCGAGCATTTGTAACTTGCGCGCAAACTTGGCCCACCTGTTTCCTGCTCCTAGCACGACAAAAAAAACAACATACGATTAATTTTGTACAATCCTGGTTTTTAAAACACTTTTGTCATTTTAACAATTAATTGTTTCATTCATTGAAATTCAAATAAAAAACTAACTAAAAAAGATTGGTTTTAGGTGCGTTTTCCCCCAGTTCCTCTGAAAAACTGGCCTTAGACACTAGCAAGGACAGCGAAATGTGGTCGCAAAATAAATTTTTATCTATTAAAATATTTGCGTTTTATTTAAATGAAAACATAGACCAAACTACAACAAAGCTATAGTCAGTAGGAAGGATCCGTACGACACAGGCTGTGAAGCAGACAATGAAACGAAGAACACCGTGTCGAGCCTCATGCTCGGCAACTGGGTGGTGCGGCCGTTTGTCGGCCGCAGTTTGACGACGGCCGTTCGTGCGGACAGACAGCTTGTCAGTTGTCATGACTGGGTAGAATGAAGTGTAGTGGTTGCAGCTTAGCTTGTAGATTACACGACTTGTTTCACAGGTAGTCCTGCCAGCTTGTGACCCGGCTGGTGTAGGTGGCGGTGGTGGGAGGCTGTACGGGACAGATCTCGCATCTAGGTCTATTATAGGGATACGAGGCACGAAGTGAGGTATCGGGAGCAGGGGTCGTGAAGGTACGGACGAGGATATCGTGTAGGTTCGATGGGCAGCAGAATACCACTGTGGGAGACGTGGGAAGGATAATGGGTAGGACACACCCACCCCTACCCCTTTTCTTTACCCCCACCACCTAGGCTGCTTCTCTCACGATGCGCTGTAGCTCGCAGTCTGTCCCCGTCAGCCAGAGATGGTGGTTACGTGTTTGAGAGGTGTGTTTCTGTATCTTGTCTAATGTAGAAGGCCTTCTGGCAGTCTTTTTGTTGTGCCTATCTGAGACTCAACATCTCCGCCCTATGGTGAGTGGCACTCTATCCTTTTCATATTACTGTCATTATTCCATCCCGCATTTTACAAGGTTTAAAAATTTTGTACGACAGTCGAAATCACGTCCTGCGAGTGCCTGTGTAGTGACGGTCGGTAAGGGTGGAGTATATTGAAATATGCTCACTATTTTTATATACTCGAATTTAGAATATTTCGTGCCAGTACTCACTTTTACGTGAATGTTTACAAGATGATATTTGTCTTTTAATTTGGCTTCAGTCGTCTAGTGAAAGTATGATTCCACAATGCTGTTTCGTCGGCTGCAGAAATGACCCGGTTCGATGTGTTTGCCTCATTTTTGGTGCTTCAAATACCATTTCTTCAAATGTGGTCCCTTCTTGATGTTTATAGAAAAAAATAGTAACATAATTCATTTTTCCTGTTCACATGCAAATTATTATAACGGCGACCTGCACATTGGTCCACTGTCACACACACCGAGAGTTCACTGCCGACTGACTACGGTCAAAGACGGCTCCGGCGTCAAAGACATTTTACAAAACACACGAGCTTCCACTTGTAACCAGTCTCTTTGATATTCTTCGTCACATCTGCTAATATTAATCAATATGCTGTCACTCTCAAACATATAAGCAAATTAGCATAAAATAAGGCAAATTACAATTAACAAAAAAATATTCTGACAAAAGTATAAGAAAACATTTACAACCTCCCTCATTAGATTTGGTATCGACAAAATTGGTAGAAAATAACATCTCCCAGATCCATTACAATATGTTTGTGCAAGATGTGAATGACACTCATCTGGTTGATCCCATACTCTCAGCCACCGTGAGGACTGATGAGTGTCACAGCCCGAACAGCTTCTGTGTGTGCTCTGCCAGTTGCAATGTTCCTACTCGTCCTGCATTTGATCCGGAGGGTGCCTGTACGTGTCTACCATTTTGACAGCATTTCTTTGAAATTCACCACATAAAAGTAACATTTCTAACTTCTCCTAAATGGTGCAAATCCCTGAATGCAAGGAATGTTGAAGAAGAAATGACCAGCCCTAAGAAGACACATTTCCAGCTAGTTGTGCAGTGCAGTAAATGGTCTAAAGGCTTGATGCAACAAAGTAGCCTGCATTTACAATACAACAGCCGAATCTGGCTGACTTGCCTTTCAATTTTAGAATATTTTATGCATTCTTTTATGAAGAGTTTAAATCTCAAAATTTATGAGCTTTATATCACAGTACTCATCTTTTCAAGTGCTTTCGGATGCCATTAAAAAAAAATATTTCATTCTTCCAGGGACTATGGGTGCAGTGCTGGATGCAATCGTCAAAGTTACACAATATTTCAGTGAACGACAGTTCTGCCATCATCAGGTGGTACTGACGGAAAGAGGGATCTGCGACGCACTCCCGATATATATACCTGCGAGTCCAGAGTTCGGATCTCGCAAGCTCTGCGCCGAGCTCAGTCGTGTGGCGACACGTTGCGGTAGTGATCGGAAGAGCCCCAGTTGTCTGCCGGCCACTGGCCGCATCTCGTCTCGCTTGTGGATGTTACGATTTTGTACGTTTGAGCTAAGTGTTGGCTCCAATGCATTACTTAGTTGGAAATCTGTGTCCTTGTCTACTAAATTATTTGTCACACGTATTTCAATAGCTTCTTTAAAAATGGAATCCCAAAATTTGTTCATACTGGCCAAGACTTTCATTTGCCGATAATTCATCGAATATCCATTCTCGATGCAATGTTCTGCTATTGTCGACTTGCTGGGCTGCAGTAAGTGGGTGTGACGCTCGTGTTCTTTGCAGCCATCTTCGATAGTGCAGATTGTGTGACCAGTATAGGTTTTCCCTACATTAACACGGGACTTGGTACACCTTCACTTTTTTGAAATGCAATTGTCTTTGAAGGACTCTAAAGGGCTGGTAGTTCGGCTGGAGGGTGGAACCCTTGCATTATTTTGTGTTTTCGCAATAGTCTCCCAATTTTGGAGACTGTTGTCATAATGTCTTATTTTCTTCTACTTTTGGGATTTTATCATTCGTGGCATTCTTGGGAGTCTCGTGTTGTAGGGCCATCCAAATCTGTCATCTGGTGTATCCATTTTCGCGGAAGACAGACTCCTGGTGTTGCAGCTCTGTCTTCAGGCTCTGCTCATCCGAAATGTCGGATGCCCTGTGTTTGAGGGTGTTCAGCACACTATTTTTTTGCGAGTGTACGGTGGCGGCTAGAGGCGTATAGTTACAAATCTGTACAAGTTGGCTTCCGATAAACACTGCGCAAGCGAACCGTCGGGTCTAAACTAAACTAGAGCATCGAGGAACAGAACTTTGACATTTTGTTCTTTCTCCGTGGTAAATTTGATTTTTCACGGTTGCAGTTAAGATGTTCTGAGAACTCCCAGACTTTTTGGAGTCCGTGTGGCCAAATGAAAACACATAGTCAACATAACAGAGGAAACAGAGGATTTTTAGTTCCTCAGTTTCCACTGCTAAAGTGCTCCATAAACATATTTGCTACAACCGGTGAGAGATGGCTGCCCCTTGTTACGCCATTAATCTGCTTATAGTACTGTCCGCTGAAAACAAAGTACGCTGCTGTTAGGACGTGTCTGAAAAGCCATGTCAGCTCCGAGCTGAGCATCTTGCTGATTAATTTTCTGGGGAACTCAAGTGAAAAGTGAGCCAACACCAAAACTCACCACGATATCAGAGTCCTGTAACCTCAGCTCCTTCAGCTGACCGCAATCTGTAGGTGGTGTGTACACTTTCCGACGTAAGGTTCAGTATACCAGCCAGGTGCTTTGCGACAGGGTATGTCGGTGTCTCGATATTGCTCACTATTGGACGCACGCTTTCCTCGTGTTTTTTGGGCCCACCATACAGTCGGAGTGACACAGGAGTACACCGGTGACACGATTTTGCGACATCATCCTCGGGCACCCCGTTTTTTAACATGACAGAGATACTTTGCTGTGCTTTCTTTGTTGGAACTGCTGCTATTTTCCGGTATGCTGGATCATCCAGGTGTTCAAGCATTTTCCACTGCACTGGAGAACCATGGCTTTGCCCTTATCAACTGGAAGAACAACAATTTTTTTGTCTACTCTGAGGATAAGATGTGCTTTCTTTTCTGCTCTCGAAATGTCACTGTTCTGAGATATGCACAGTGTGTTACTGGCGTACTCTGCCGAACAAGGGACCACAGTGAAGGCTGCAGCCTACATTAAAACTTCAGTTCAGTTGCGTCGTGTCCTTTGTGACAAACTCCACAACATTAATGCCGACAGTGTCAAACTTCTTCTCAACACTGCTCGACCCCGTGTTGCTACTCCCGTTAGTGACAAAATGGTGAAACATGGGTGGGAGGTCTCCCAAAATCCACCGTACAGTCCGGATCTCGCACCGTCGGACTTTCACCTGTTCGGTCCTGTGAAGAAATTCCTGGCCGGCCGACACTTTGCGACAGACGTGGAAGTGAAATCGGCAGTCTGCAAACGGCCAAATGGACTTCTACAAACTGTAACTGGTACCACAATGGAAGAAATGTGATGAGAACATTGGTGATTATGTACAAAATAAGGTAAAAGGTCATTTGTGATTTTTTTTTGTTTTGTTACCTACTAAACTTAACAGAAATAAAATTATCGTGCGTCGTTTTCCGGCCTTCCCTCGTACAGCCTTCCGTGTAGCTAGTAGCCTACACTCCACTTGTCGCCAACTTCCAGAGTTCAAAGTTACATTCATTCAGTGAGAAAAATGATATGCACCGAGGACATCACAGGGTCCCTCGGATTCGATGTGCCAGCAGCGTCAGTGCCAGAGTTTGCCGCCACTCGGCTGCGTCTACTTACTCAAGACCAAGCCCGGCCTCAGGCCGTGCGGTGTGGACTGAAAGGTCATGCCGGCATTCGCGAACGTCCGTTTGCTCAGCGTCCGGAACGTCCGCAGCGACAGCATCGGTCCTCCCCCGATGCCGATCTCCGTCTCCACCCAGCCCCTGCAACAGTCACCCGACAGGTCAGCTCCTCCCACTGACACTGGAGAGTACTGTAGGCAAGGAGTGAGGTGTGGAATGGCGAAACAGTCCTTCCCTCACTCTGTTATGCCCCCAGTGTTATCTGACACCTGAGAAAGATGCCTCTATCAGTAGACTTACTGAGGAGCAACGTCAAAGAAAGTGGAAGTACGAGCTGGGGTACAATGAGGTGATGCTCTGCCATTCTTATTATTTGATCTTGTTACCGAAAAAGTTGTACACGAGATGAAAAGATTAGGAAAGGGCATATAGCCCAGTCAGGAAACACCAAAAGAGTTTGAAAAGGGGGGGAAAATACGAGTAATCACAAATTTTTGGTACAGCAGTAGGAGAAAGTACCACAAACAACATGATAAAGATCCTGCCCAGTGGGACACGAGCGTAAGGGTGGGGCATTTATGGTCACTTTGTTACGTTTATTTTTAATAACTCGAAAACTGTGGCTTCTAGTGAAAATGTTTCCAAATACAAAATTAAACTACATTAAGTTTCCTACAAAGAAGATAATATTCATTTTCTCCCTAGGACTTGTAGTTTCCTTAGTGCTGTGAATGGAAAAATTGCAGATTATTAAAATAGTGTTTTAACAGCAGAAAATTTGTTTATTTTTAAATGAAGTGTGTTAAGAACGTATATTAAATGTATGTACCACATCTAACGAAGTGGAACCATATAAAGGGATAAAATGTATTCTGGGATGTAACAGAGTGGAGGGGAAGGTTGGAGGATAGATGCATGAAGGAAGGCAGATTGCTAGATTGTGTGTGGCTGTTGAGGGTAACATATCATTTTGGGGAAAGTGACGTGTTATTTCCTCTGTCTCTCTAACTGAGGAAGGATAGTTGTGACCTCGAACAAGCATTTTTGTTATTTTATTAAGTGTTTGTTATAGACCGCATATTACGCAGGAAATTTTGTTTCTTTTGTGCACGTCACGAGAGCAAAATTGGACGCAGATTACCTGCAAGGCAGGGGTGACGGGCGCCTGAATTCCTGTGCGTGGAGACACCCGCTCGTCGGGAAAGTTATTCTGTGAAAACGCCGTCCCACCTCAGAGATTCGCTGTGGGCCACAGAACCTCGGCATGTGAGACAACTGTCACAACGTCACTTGTCAAGGGAGACTTATAAAAGACAGACAGAGCTAAATGACAAAGGCATTTGTGTTTTGTAAGCTTTTTTTAAGCTTCCTACAGTAATTATCCAATACGGAATATAATAATGGAGGTAAAATCGTGTGAGATAAAGAAGCAGCATAAATTTATTTTGTGCGTAGTGGCCGGTGTAAGTAATGGCGACCACAACAACCTGTAGTCTGTGCAGTCCACCTTCATATAATGCCTGAACAATGGTACAGGCATTACATTCCAGTGTGCACGTCCCTTCCTTCACAGGACTGCAAACTGCACAGCAAGGGGTTTTTCCCTATTCTTCTTACGCCAGTACATCACATCAGAAAGTTGTATTGACCCTTTCACAGGGAACCTTATGAATATGCAGAGATGACTGGGGGTTGTTTATTTTCCACAAGACGAGTTAACACTAAATGGAATAAGATACGAGTTACTAATAAAATTAATGCAAGAAACACGATCTATGTAAATCTCTGCACTGCTAGAGGACAGGCAGCTGTAGCATTCTCCCACCACAAGTGCTGCTCGCTTTTAAGTTCCAGTCCAATTATCTCGGTTTGTGTGTGAACCGAGTTGTTAATACAAGTTTTTCAGTCTATAATGATTTCTGTGTAAATTGAGACTCAGTGTACACAGTCGTACACAAAGTATATTTTGAAAACGGCTGACAATAGTCGCGGGACAGTGATACGTACGTACACCGATTGCAGTAGTATTGCGTACACTGTTTTTGACACGAATACGGTCACACGACAGAAATTGACAGACTTCGAAAGCAAAACGGTAGTCTGAGGTAGACGTACGGGACGTTCCATTCGGAAAATCATAACGGAACTCAATAGTCCGAGATCCGCCGTGTCGAGAGTGTGACGCGCACACCACATTTCGGGCATTATATCTCACCAGGACGACACACTGGCCGACGACCTTTACTCGACGACCGAGAGCAGTGGTGTTCGCGTAGAGTTGTCAGCGTTAACAGGCAAGCAATAACGCGTGAAACATCTACGACAAATACGTCCGTTAAAACGGCACGGCAAAATTTGGTGTTAATGGACTACGGCAGCAGATAACTGACAGGAGTGCCTTTACTAACAGCACAGCATCACCTGGAACACCTCTTCTGGGCTTGTGACTGTAGCAGTTGGACCCCAAATGACTGGAAAACAGCAGCCCAGTTAGATGAGCCCAGATTTCAATCGATAAGAACTGACGGTAGGGTTCGAGTGTGGCACAGACCCTGTGAAGCCACGGGCCCAGGTCGTGAACGAGGCACCGTGCAAGCTGGTGATTGCTCTACAATGGTGTGGGCTGTCTCTGCACGGAATGGACTCCTCTGGTCCAACTGACTGGAAATGTACACAGATTGAGACCACTTGTGGCCATTCGAGGACTTCACATTCCCAAACACAATGGAATTTTTATTGATGAACATGCACCGTGTCACTGACCTCAATTCATTGTGAACTGTTTGAAAAACATTCTGGACAATGTGAGTGAACGACTCTGTCACCTAGATCGTCCGACACGAATCCCGTCGAACATTTACGGGATATAATCGACAGGTCAGTTCGTGCACAAAATCCTGTACCGGTATCACTCCTACTTCTACTTCTACACTCTGCGAACGACCACGAAGTGCACGGCAGAGGGTATGTTCTAGTATTAGGGTTTTTCCCCTTTCCATTCATGTACAGAGTGTGGTAAGAATGACTGTTGAATGCCTCTGTGTGTGCTATAATTATTCTAATCTTGTCATCACAATCCCTATGTACATTACAGTTATTATTTAAAGCCTATTCTTGGAACTTTGTTAGTAGACTTTCCCATTACGGATGTCTATTGAGGCAGCATAGCTAAATCTGTCTGCAGAGGACTTCTAACGACTTCTTGAGTCTGTGCCATTTCAAGCTGCTTCACTGTGCTGGACAAAAGGAGGTCTGACACGATGTTAGGCAGTATCCCACAACTTCTGTCACCCGGACATATTATATAAACTGGAGTCACTACTGTTATGCACACTTTGTCAGAGTTATACTATGATGGACACTGTATTGTCTTTATTGATAATAAATGTGGGAAAAGTCACATTTGTTAAAAAATGGCTGCGAGCGCTATGGAGAAGAAATTAAAATTTAAGGTTCGCCGATGACATTGTAATTCTGTCAGAGACAGCAAAGGACTTGGAAGAGCAGTTGAACGGAATGGACAGTGTCTTGAAAGGAGGATATAAGATGGACATCAACAAAAGCAAAACGAGGATAATGGAATGTAGTCGAATTAAGTCGGGTGATGCTGAGGGAATTAGATTAGGAAATGAGACACTTAAGGTAGTAAAGGACTTTTGCTATTTGGGGAGCAAAAGAACTGATGACTGTCGAAGTAGAGAGGATATAAAATGTAGACTGGCAATGGCAAGGAAAGCGTTTCTAAAGAAGAGAAATTTGTTAACATCGAGTATAGATTTAAATGTCAGGAAGTTGTTTCTGAAAGTATTTGTATGGAGTGTAGCCATATATGAAAGTGAAACATGGACGATAAATAGTTTGAACAAGAAGAGAATAGAAGCTTTCGAAATGTGGTGCTACAGAAGAATGTTGAAGATTTGGTGGGTAGGTCACGTAACTAATGAACAGGCATTGAACAGAATTGGGGAGAAGAGGAGTTTGTGGTACAACTTGACAAGAAGAAGGGACCGGTTGGTAGGACATGTTCTGAGGCATCAAGGGATCACCAATTTAGTATTGGACGGCAGTGTGGAGGGTAAAAATCGTAAAGGGAGACCGAGAGATGAATACACTAAGCAGATTCAGAAGGATGCAGGTTGCAGTAGGTACTGGGAGATGAAGAAGCTTGCACAGGATAGAGTGGCATGGAGAGCTGCATGAAACCAGTCTCTGGACTGAAGACCACAACAACAACGTGAGCACTAGGGGACTTAACACCTGAGGTCATCAGTCCCCTAGAACTTAGAACTACGTACACCTAACTAACTTAAGGTCATCACAGACATTCTTGCCCGAAGCAGGATTCGAACCTGCGACCGTAGTAGCAGTGCGTTTCCGGACTGAAGCGCCTAGAACCGCTCGGCCACAGCGTCCGGCTCACATTTGTTAAAAGTTGCCTGGTGTACATTATTGGAATATTTCCCATAATACCCGTTCTTCAGCTATTTGAAGATATTTCTCCTACGAGACTGAGTGCAGAATAAGTTTTCCAAAGTAGACAGCTAGACAAACACAGACACGGAGGTGGGAATATATTCCTTCGGAACTGTAAGGTACGCAAGATAATAACGGCCACGGGTCTCCGAAGTGCAGTGGCGGGCACCGAGACGGACCTGTCGGACAGCAGGTGGCGGCACGTAGCGCCCACCGTGCCCTGCCCCGTGCCGTTGTGCATCGCCAGCTGCCCCGACAGCGTCACCGTGTCCCGCAGTGTGATCGGCGCCTCCGTCGACTGCGAGAAGCTCATCCCCGACACCTCCACCGTGGGGAACCATCCCGGCTCTCTGTAACAGACGGGTAACATTTCTGGCAGTGTACAAAATAAATTCTGCATCATACTTAATGTACTGAGACGATATCTAAATATACTACAGGCTGGTGTAAATCGGATTGTTTTACATATCAGCTATTATGATTGTCGGGTACGATACTCCTAAAAAAAAAAACCACTCCATCGTCAGCACCGTCTCGGGCCACAAGTGGCCCGACGGGACCATCTGACCACCGTGTCATCCTCAGTTACGGATGCGGATAGGAGTGGCGTGTGGTCAGCACACCGCTCTCCCGGTCATTGCGACGGTTTTCTTTGACCGGAGCCGTTACTGTTCAGTCGAGTAGCTCCTCAATTGGCATCACGAGGCCGAGCGCACCCCGAAAAATGGCAACAGCTCACGGCGGCCCGGACGGTCACCCGTCCGAGTGCCGGCCACGCCCGACAGCGCTTAACTTCGGTGATCTGACGTGAAACCGGTATAGCCACTGCGGCGAGCCGTTGCCTTTAGTCCTCAAAACAGTCTTCTAAATGTACAGCGACATCACACTCTTTACAATGCTATGCACTTTCACTTCTTTCTCCTCTCAAATCACAAACAACACACTTCTCTGTGACTTTTTTATTCTCATTTGGGAGTATGTGCATTGTGAAATGAGCCCACATTTTTGCCTGAAGTCTGACAGGGATGGTACTCACTGATGGTTACCCACGAACACAGTACCCAGGTAACTGTGCAGAATGTTGTATCAGTTGCTGTGCAGCATTTGTCCTGAAGTCAGCATACAAGTTTTTTTTTTTTTTTTTTTTTCCCACTGATCTCGTGACCACAATGCAGCAGTTGAAAATGCACAAACACCACAAAGATCAAAAATCAATCTATATAAGTAACACAAATTATGCCCCTATCTCATCTGGTGTAGCTCAAATCACACATCACTATCTTTTAGTTCTCTTTTGTCTTTGTTGCTCAACTGTTTTCTCACGTAAGCATTTGTCTCATTGCATAGTCCAAACAACGGGCCCATATATTCTTAGTTCACATGCTACGTCTGATTTATATTTGTTCAGCAAATTTTCACAAATCCCACTGTAAACAATGGAGGAAAAGATAACAAAATTATCATCAAGTTTTTACTGTCCCATTCACTTTGCTGTCTATGTTGCACTTCAAACACATTTCAAATGGGCCAGTGCACAATCATCGTTTTTTAGGGCTCAGATTTTATAGATAAATGTGTGTTTTTTTTCCTTTTCTGCAAATACATATCAGAAACATTTTTTCTGCAATTACATAAATTTCTGTTCTTCAGAATGTCACTGTCAGGAATCAAAACACGATGAGCTGACTTTGAAGAAATGTTTTCTGCTTATTGCCAAGAAATGACAACTACGAACTACATGATGACTGCATGATTATCTAATGAAGCAATGCAAGTTTGACAATGTTTTACTGTTAATAAACAGATCCTGCATCATTTGTCATGAACAACACTAACCTAACTAACCTAAGGACATCACGCACATCCATGCCTGAGGCAGGATTCGAACCTGCGACCGTAGCGGTCACGCGG
Source organism: Schistocerca nitens (assembly GCF_023898315.1). NCBI lineage: Eukaryota > Metazoa > Arthropoda > Insecta > Orthoptera > Acrididae > Schistocerca > Schistocerca nitens. The sequence goes on from NC_064624.1 coordinate 59,698,223, forward strand.
TTCCAAACTGAAGCGCCCAGAACCGCACGGCCACATCGGCTATTTTAATTCTTTAGCAATCAGTGACGCATAGGATAAACTGCATTTGAGTACTACATATTATTTAGATTCACATAAATAAACTGAATTATAAATAAATATTTTTATTACATACTCCAAGTATTTTTAAAACATAAAAAATAAATAATTTCCTGATTTTTAAGTACTAAATATCCAAGTCCCACTCCTCATTATTGTCACTTTTGCTACTACTTTCAGAACTAGTTTCACTTTGGACGACTGCTTGTGGTTTTTCAGAATGTGAATATCCAAAAGATAAATCACTTACTTCATTATCACTATGGAAAACACAATCAACAATCCCTGTAAGCATAGTTTTGTATGGTAAAAGTATAAATACGAATTCCACCAAATACAGCACTGTAGCTTCTGAAGTACTGAAATCGAGATTGTGAGGTGCTTTTGCCTGTAAATCATAGCTCATGTCACGTGATCTCACCAGCTGACGATTGCAGATAGTCAGGGCATAGGACGTGATGTAGTGGGCCAATAGCAATATCACTGTCAAGTAGCGCAAAAAAAAAAAAAAAAAAATTAGAAAAAGTTAATGGTTTAAATTCATATATGATCAATCCATATGCAGTGGTCCAATGATGGTTGCTTGACCATTTTTAAATATTTTAATTTTTTATGTGTGATTGCCCTATATTTGAGAAATTCAAAACAGTTTTTAAAATAATTTATCTTGCAGCTTTACTGGATGACAGACATTTTTATTTGTACACGTGCGATGATTCTTCAGTCTGGAGACATTAGCGAAAATTTGAATATCTCTGCACTGGGTTAAGTTACAACATTGCAATTGACATCATTGTTTTTTAGAAAAGTGTCCTCTAAAATATTGTCTATTACACAACATACCCTAAATTCAAAAATAACCAGTCAAAATGACCTCCAAATTTTCAAAAATCAATTTTTTAGGCCCGAAAATAACAAACAAGGAGTGATTTATGAGAATCTATTTTTCCTGTAGTTCGGTATCATACACTACTCGCCTCATAGAGAGCAAGAACACTTACAAATGTTTCCTTAATTTTTTATACGTTTTTGAAATTTGAAAATTTTAATTTTTTGTAAAGTTTGAAGTTAGTTATCTCAGGTGGGACAGAATATAAAAAACATTATTTTTGCACAGTTTGTACACCTATATGATAGCAATGTACTGTAAAAATTTCAACATTGATATCTGACTGAACAAAGATAAGAACTTTTGAAAATGAAGAAATAATTCATATCACTCTACAACTGATATTATGGCTGTTGCCTATTTAAATGTTTTATTGTTTCATTGTAATAAAATTTAATTGTGACATATATTTAGTTAACACTATCACCCAATATTCATTTAGTTTATTTATTTTTAATAATGAAATATTAAACAATGGGAGCTTTTGCTTTTGTTCTACGGTAATAAAAATGCCCATTTACGTTTAGGTTTATTGCCAATACAGAAGTACATTATTGGTGGGTGTGGCATTGTAGAAGTACATTATTGCTGGATGTGGCATTGATGTAGTCAGGCTATGCTGACATTTCTGTTAGAGTGGATGTACACTCTTTGACATAAAACTTGACCGGCGGCCGGCCGCTTCAGAGGCTAAGTCCGCGCCGATCGCGACATGGGACAAAAAAACTGGCCAACTCGCTAATTCTCTAAGTCCGGTTATCTGCACAATCTGGCAACACTGTAGACTGCGGCACTTCCTGGAGGAAAACTTGTCCCATGATAGAGAAACTCTAGACTGATTACGCCTGTGGTCTAGCGGTAGCGTGCGTTCTTTCTGTTCATAATGTCAGTGGATCAAGAGCAGCTGGCATAAAATATTTTTATAGCCTCTTCTGTCTGAATGCTGAAGACGTGAATGTAATGGTAGCGCAGATTCAATCTATTTCGCTTTGTGACACACCGATATCAAAATTTTATCCAGTAACGATTTTGCGGCAGATTTCCTGCAGACTGTCCTCCTCTGGACGCCGTATGCGGCAAAGCTCCGGGATCCATTTGCTGGCTACTGGCAGCGGCCGTGGCGACAGCAGCGGCGGTGCACTCCCCCGTTCTTTATCGAAAGCGCCTGCTACCGCTCATCGATTTTGATGATTTAAAACGCTTTATTATTAAATGTTGCTCCACAGGAAATTTCTACAATTTCCATTCACGCTCAAAAGCAACGGAGACAGACGCCCTGATTAGTAGGCGGGTATTATATTACATTAATCGGCAAGAGCTGAGTATGGCCTGAAATTAATTTTGTAGACTGGGACGAAATTAAACCACCTCACTACATTCGATGAATTTATAAATGCTTCATACCTCGTTTCTTTTCCTTTCAAACTCAATTATTTGTGCAACTTTTGGTCAATGTTTGGATGTTTTCGTCAAGCCAGAGTGAGCGTCTGTGGTGTAAAGTGTATCACAGTTCTTGTTTCATTCCTTATGGTAAGTCTATGCGATAAACTGTGTGAATACCTTGCAATGCATGCTCTGTAGCAGTGCAGGAACACTGCACATTTGGAGTTCCATGTATGGGTTCATGAAGTATTTATTGTTGATCGGAAGTGATAGTTAAGGTCATCAGATTTAAACCAGAAAAATTTGTCGTTTTGAAGGTTTCAGAGAACGGAAAGGAATTGCTAACGCCGGTTTTAGAAAACGTCTACAGTTAAATGCTATTGCAAAAATTTAGAAGAAGGGAACTACATTAATGAACATGTGCACTTCATAAACAACCTTCTGACATGTTAGACCTATATGACGAACAAAGCTCAAATTTATATAGTTGACAGTCGGTTTGAATCTTTTCAGGGTCTATTTTACAGTGAAGCACCTTGGAATTTGCAAAGCAGAAATCCATGATATTAACTTAATTTACTAAGTCGAAATCGGACTTAGATTGATGTTTAAAGGCATTCTTCAGATTTCGCATAAGAAATTTCTACTAGCAGTTTGCAACTCCATTAATTAAAATGGAAAATAAAAGGTTGTAGTCAGCGGCTTCTACAGTGATTCGAACTGCTATGTCTTATAGTACAAGCACTGCAACGCACAAAGGAACCTCTGAGCTAACGACACACTGGCGGCCAGAGGCGGAATATAGTCACTGCGATGTTGCCTGAGCCTCAAAACGCAACATTAAACACACGAACAGAGGAGGTGGAGATTACTGTTTTAACGTCCCGTCGACAACGATGTCATTAGAGACGGAGCACAAGCTCGGATTAGGGAAGGATGGGGAAGGAAATCGGCCGTGCCCTTCCTAAGGAACCATCCCGGCATTTGCCTGAAGCGATTAAGGGAAATCATTGAAAACCTAAATCAGGATGGCCGGGCGCGGGATTGCACCGTCGTCCTCCCGAATGCACACACAAACAGGTGTTACTTATGTGAAGAACGCCGTTCTTGGAGTCCAGAAATTAAATATACTTTCTAATTGTGTCATCTTGCAGCGGATTATATCGTACGAGTCTTTGATGTGGAAAACGAATGTCAAGTGAATTTAGCGAGGTAACGCCGACCTACACCCGGAAGTTTCTACATGTCGTCACTCCAGACTTTATTGTGGTTCAACCTACCGTCTACTTGGTAAAGAAGGAATATCATCTATAATGTGAATTTTCAGACCACGCAGCCATTATATCTCCTTCACTTGGTGTAGCCAGGAGAGAATGGAATCTGTCTCTCCCTATCTAAAATCATTGACGGAAGTGGGAATCGAACCCACATCATAGGTATAACAACCTACCATCCGTCCAACAGACCACGAAATCCTCTTCTCTGCGAGTCATTTTTCTATCGTAACGCAGTTGCGCCACACTGGATGAGAATTCTGACACACAGGCTCCCTGTAGTAATTTGCAGCATGTTCAGTAAATTCATTTACTTGGTTGACCGAATCACCATGAACTAGCTGCCTCGGCTACCCAGTGCATACATTCGACTATTTTGTAATCACAGAAATAAAATCACGTAACTGCCACCTACACACAACTGCCAACAGTGTAGGATGCAGAAGTTTAAATAGGAAGTGTTCCTTTCCACTGGAGCTATTCTATTGCGTTGTTACTAGAAAACGTCGTTCAGTCCAAAAGAAAAGCTGTAACTGTTTGTCTCTCAGAAGTCAAGACCTGGCCATATGCATAATCTCACAGTGCTGTGGAATCCAAAAGTTCTGGAGGAATAGTTGCCGAGCTCTGGAGCTGCTGTAGCTACGTGTCAGCTTGTAGCATAGATAAGATGTCGCGAGTTCGAATACATTCAGTGCTACATTTTTTAAAACGCAATTCTGCTCTCTGCTGAAGGTATCAATCTAATGGAGCTTTGAACATAATTCCCTTCACTTCTCAACCCAAAGTAGTTGCATGTGGAAAAAGGGCTAACTACTGTGACATTTTGTTCTATTCAGGTTTAATAGACAGCAGACAGCAGATGCATCTCGAAGATGTGCAGGGAGAGCGCATCGTGCCATAATATGTCAGAAAAGTATTTTCTACATTAGCCGTCGTGTGGTAGTGATATTTTATTCTTCTTCAAACTTTGTTTGACAGCTTTAACTCAGAACAAGTTTTCTACATGCATGTAATCAATAAACTGCATGTGCATTGTCAGACTGTCATAGGTAACATCAGAGAATTCGCATATATCGTTGATGATTAATTTCTCTCTCATGTTTGCTATTGTTTTAACAACACTAAAGGAAACCTTACGAAAATTGTGCACTGTATTATAAGAAATGAAATAAAACTAACCATGATAACCTTACGACGAAAGTATCTGTACACAAGCATGCCTCTATCGACACGAATTAGTAAAATACTACTCACTTAGATTTTGATTGGGTCTGTGTTTAATTGGTATGCTGTGTCATACTCAAGAGGTATGCAAATGTGGCATTTCATAAATATAGTTACGTATTCCTAGAAACCCAAAATTCGCTTGTCAGCAGCGGAAAGAGGCCGTACCTGTTGTGCAGCATTGTAAGTTTTTCAACATTGCACTATGAGCTGAAAGCATTTTCTTGCGATTTCCTTATTGATGTTTGATCTGACTGCTTGTAGCTCTTTCACAGAAGGGATAAAAACGTTACAGTCAGTGAGACTGGAACTTCGAACCGTAACAGACGCTTTTTCACAGGTCAGCACGTTACCACAGAGCTGGCGAGGAGGTATGGGTCTTAGCTTCCTATTACGAGGGCAATAGTAACTAGAACTCGTAAACCGCTATTTGAAGGTCGAGATTAGTTGCGGTTTCCACCTGCAACGACTTTCCTGGGCTGAAAACCGTAAATTTTCAATCTTTTGTTACCCTTCAAGCGATAATAACTCAGATTATTCAATGGAAATGACAGGTAAAATCAAGTGAACTTTGAGGCTTAATTCCGTGCACACCAGGAAGTAACTCGTCGATCACAGAGTTGCCAAACATACGTTGCCTTGTTGCCAAATCTCAGTTACAGTACCAGCAGGAAGAAGACGACCCGATGTGATCCTACAGCGGTCTGGGAAGTGACCATAGCTGGTGTCTCCAAGTCACGGCTGCTACGGCCTGGAATACGTAATGCGTCTGATTCGCTTTCTGTAACTAGGTTTAGGGACTGGAGCGTAGTTACTAATAATACTCAGAACTGACTGCAAACTGAGCATCATAAATCAGTAACTCTCATTGTTGTTTTTATTGTTTTTATATTTCTTTCGTAAGTGTACTCAAAACTAAGAAAGTCATTCACAGACGTTTTCGTGCCTCGCCGATAGTCGAGCACAACATACAAATAAAAATAAAAAAGAATGTGTGTGTGTGTGTGTGTGTGTGTTTGTGTGTGTGTGTGAGAGAGAGAGATAAATAAAAAGCAATGAGAGAGAGTGTAAAAAATTGTTGTAAAGAAATTGAATCATGGTATTTAAAGAAATCTTTCATTAAAATGACACGTTCCACATCATTACGAAATGTCGTATTCATGATCTATGGAACAAGAGTTAATCTAATGTAATCTAATCTAATCTAATCACATCATATTGATGATTAGCCATGAAGAGTCATGAATTACCGAAATTTTGGCCAATACCAGTAACCAAATCTAAACTTGAAAATAAAAGACGACAATTTTTGTAATAAACCGTGACTCCTATCAAGACCCTTTCGTCCCTGTTATCTAACCACGAAAGATGTCTGATATACCTCCATTCTGAAGTAACAAAGTGTGCATGCATTTAAAGACGAAGTGCATGATGTGAAGTTCTGTGACGGAGATGCGAACCCAACACGTAATCCGATTGTTAACTAAGAAAAATCAAATTTTACGTATCGGTTTTTCTTACTAGCCGCTAGGTGTCTGAATCTAAAATAAGGATACAAACTTTTGTGCCTAAGCGACAATCGAACTGCACACCTGCCGTGCATCCACGAATATAGCTTAAGTATCAGTTGCTTACTCATGAACGGTAAGATGTGTGCGTGTTTGACCAGAAATAACGACACCTGTTGCGATTGTTGGAAACACATGAACAGACATTGAAATTGCGCGTTAATTTTCACTATCAGGTGGGTGTGCACTTGATAAAGCTAGAAATGAAATTATGAATATTGTTGTACTGGATCAGGTTTCAGACCCACATACTTACCTTTGGAGGAGACCTAGAGAAGATTGCAGTCTTGGGAAAAGGAACGAAATGACTGAACTACACTGTTCCGAGAGATTCAGATCCTCGAAAGAGGAGATACGAATTCGAATCACAGTCCAGCACCAAATTTTTAAACGTCTCTAGTTCAATCAAGTACAAGTAAAATAAGAGCCCTGTCCCTTTAAATGGCTATCGGTTCATCAAATAAAATAAAATTTTCTAATGTAAGTAAGCTTACTGGCGACTGTATTTCTGTTTACCATGACTTCCGCTGTGTCATTTCCCAACGTAAACCGGCTCTGCCCAGTTGGTAATGAAGGAACGTGATGTTTAATGCGGATTCTGGATTATAACGTCTTTCTCTTGAGGTTACCAGAGGTAAAATAAATCTGTTTGTGCCTCTTAAAAGTAAATGCCTGAACCCACGCATTGCACCTGTAATAGCTCGTTCCACCATACCATTGTGGCCACATTTCCCAGCCCCAAGAGTGTGCTGTAACGGATGATGTGCTTAGCTTACAAAATTAGTCACGGTGGAAAAAATGCGAGTCTATTAAATGGTCAAGTAGAAGCAAGCTTCTGACGCAGAGATTATGCTATTCTCATGTCAGCATGATGTAAAGACTCTTCTAGGCATCATAGGCTGTATGTGAAGCCATTTTGATTTTTCACAAATTCAGCAAATTTCTTAGTTCGAGAAAATCCACTGTGAAGTGTGAAGTTGCCGGATAATTCGATTATTACTGTTATTATTACTATCATTTTATTCATACCGCTGCTGGAACACGACCGTAGTCTTCAGGTAAAACGCGAGACCAGCTAATATGACGTCTGGCGACCGAAAGCACATATCGACAAAATATTTATCGCCCCTTTCCTCTTGGTGCTGAAGCTATGAGTGTAATTCATGCGAATCTACAATATCATATTAGCTGGTCTCGCGTTTTACCTCAAGAGTAATGTACTAAGACTGGACTCAAGACTTCCTCTGGGAAGTGCCGCAGTCTACATGTTGCTAGATCGAGCATATTGCCAGACATAGAATTCTGAGAGGAGCACGACTGTATTGTCCACCTTACGTGAACGACTCGGCGGTCAATTTTTTGGTCTGAGACTGTATCTACAACACATATTGCACGCTGAAGACCCAGAAGAATTTTAAAAAAGAGTAGTTTATGAGAGCAACGTTAACCATAGCGTTCGAAGTATTCATAGTATTGTATACGTGTGTGTAAACGCCTTCCAATGACCACTCAAGAAAGACAAGGATACACAGTCTAGCTCCAATATTATAAATACGCCTCAGTTTGTGGATGAACTCAGGCTGATAATAATTGTGAAAATTTAGCAGCACTGTACCCATTGGTGTTAAACTCGTTTTCAACCAATGATTCCCACAGCTACAGGGATACTACTTGTGATACCTATTAGACAAAATACTTAAGCAGTGTTATCAGACGAAAAGATCAACCTGACACAAACTGTGGGAAGTTTGTTTTACAACCTTCGTACCTGGATATTCAGCTTTTTCCTATTTGAGATATCTGTGAACGTTGCTGCTTAAGACGATTTAAGCAGAAACTAAATTCCCTCAGCTTCGACAATGTTTAAAGAAATCGTCTTATTGGCACTAAATCGTGGTTTGTGAATTGTTTACCGGCCGTACTCTGCCGTATTTTGCCGGTTGGAAGGCAAAAGCTTACTGACAAATTTCACACAGAAATTACTGTTACAGTGCACTTATGGAGCCAAATGAGTGAATTGCGTATTTTCCGGTGAGAAAGAGCACTGGCAAACAGTCTTCGCTACATTAGGTTATTTAAACTGGTGTCACTCTGAGCTAGAATTTATGGTCAGCGACTAAGTGTAAGGTCAACGTTTCGGATGCGAGTTTTGCGACTGTGAAATACTTTCCTACATTATAGAAGCGAATATTAAATTTGAACTAATATTGCGAAAATTTTGTACTTGGACAGCTTAGAATGAAAATACTTCTGTTTATTTGAAAGGGAAACAATAGATTTTCTAAAACACTGTCTGTCATACACAAGTTGAAACAGGTCATGTCGACCAAATCATGTGGAAGAACTAACAGCAACGTATATTCGAAGGCAGTAAGATCTCTTGCCTTTTGGTTTGTCAGTACTCGATAGCCATTTCTAGGCGAAAGCATATGAAGAAAGGCAGTGCGTTTTTGTTACCAAGTAACGTCTTCGTCAATTACTTTAGTTTTAAAGTAATCTACGAGTAATTGCTGGTGCTTGATATTAACATGAAAAGGATTCCGTAGACAGGGAAAGAACCTGTTCTTGGGAAACTACATCTATAGTGACCAAAAGGCATTAAATGATGTTCAAGCACTTGTGTTACAGCAGCGGTATGAATAAAATGATAGTAATAATAACAGTAATAATCGAATTATCCGGCAACTTCACACTTCACAGTGGATTTTCTCAAACTAAGAAATTTGCTGAATTTGTGAAAAATCAAAATGGCTTCACATACAGCCTATGATGCCTAGAAGAGTCTTTACATCATGCTGACATGAGAATAGCATAATCTCTGCGTCAGAAGCTTGCTTCTACTTGACCATTTAATAGACTCGCATTTTTTCCACCGTGACTAATTTTGTAAGCTAAGCACATCATCCGTTACAGCACACTCTTGGGGCTGGGAAATGTCGCCACAATGGTATGGTGGAACGAGCTATCACAGGTGCAATGCGTGGTTCAGGCATTTACTTTTAAGAGGCACAAACAGATTTATTTTACCTCTGGTAACCTCAAGAGAAAGACGTTATAATCCAGAATCCGCATTAAACATCACGTTCCTTCATTACCAACTGGGCAGAGCCGGTTTACGTTGGGAAATGACACAGCGGAAGTCATGGTAAACAGAAATACAGTCGCCAGTAAGCTTACTTACATTAGAAAATTTTATTTTATTTGATGAACCGATAGCCATTTAAAGGGACAGGGCTCTTATTTTACTTGTACTTGATTGAACTAGAGACGTTTAAAAATTTGGTGCTGGACTGTGATTCGAATTCGTATCTCCTCTTTCGAGGATCTGAATCTCTCGGAACAGTATAGTTCAGTCATTTCGTTCCTTTTCCCAAGACTGCAATCTTCTCTAGGTCTCCTCCAAAGGTAAGTATGTGGGTCTGAAACCTGATCCAGTACAACAATATTCATAATTTCATTTCTAGCTTTATCAAGTGCACACCCACCTGATAGTGAAAATTAACGCGCAATTTCAATGTCTGTTCATGTGTTTCCAACAATCGCAACAGGTGTCGTTATTTCTGGTCAAACACGCACACATCTTACTGTTCATGAGTAAGCAACTGATACTTAAGCTATATTCGTGGATGCACGGTAGGTGTGCAGTTCGATTGTCGCTTAGGCACAAAAGTTTGTATCCTTATTTTAGATTCAGACACCTAGCGGCTCGTAAGAAAAACCGATACGTAAAATTTGATTTTTCTTAGTTAACAATCGGATTACGTGTTGGGTTCGCATCTCCGTCACAGAACGTCACATCATGCACTTCATCTTTAAATGCATGCACACTTTGTTACTTCAGAATGGAGGTATATCAGACATCTTTCGTGGTTAGATAACAGGGACGAAAGGGTCTTAATAGGAGTCACGGTTTATTACAAAAATTGTCGTCTTTTATCTTCAAGTTTAGATTTGGTTACTGGTATTGGCCAAAATTTCGGTAATTCATGACTCTTCATGGCTAATCATCAATATGATGTGATTAGATTAGATTAGATTACATTAGATTAACTCTTGTTCCATAGATCATGAATACGACATTTCGTAATGATGTGGAACGTGTCATTTTAATGAAAGATTTCTTTAAATACCATGATTCAATTTCTTTACAACAATTTTTTACACTCTCTCTCATTGCTTTTTATTTATCTCTCTCTCTCACACACACACACACACACACACACACACACACACATTCTTTTTTATTTTTATTTGTATGTTGTGCTCGACTATCGGCGAGGCACGAAAACGTCTGTGAATGACTTTCTTAGTTTTGAGTACACTTACGAAAGAAATATAAAAACAATAAAAACAACAATGAGAGTTACTGATTTATGATGCTCAGTTTGCAGTCAGTTCTGAGTATTATTAGTAACTACGCTCCAGTCCCTAAACCTAGTTACAGAAAGCGAATCAGACGCATTACGTATTCCAGGCCGTAGCAGCCGTTACTTGGAGACACCAGCTATGGTCACTTCCCAGACCGCTGTAGGATCACATCGGGTCGTCTTCTTCCTGCTTGTACTGTAACTGAGATTTGGCAACAAGGCAACGTATGTTTGGCAACTCTGTGATCGACGAGTTACTTCCTGGTGTGCACGGAATTAAGCCTCAAAGTTCACTTGATTTTACCTGTCATTTCCATTGAATAATCTGAGTTATTATCGCTTGAAGGGTAACAAAAGATTGAAAATTTACGGTTTTCAGCCCAGGAAAGTCGTTGCAGGTGGAAACCGCAACTAATCTCGACCTTCAAATAGCGGTTTACGAGTTCTAGTTACTGTTGCCCTCGTAATAGGAAGCTAAGACCCATACCTCCTCGCCAGCTCTGTGGTAACGTGCTGACCTGCGAAAAAGCGTCTGTTACGGTTCGAAGTTCCAGTCTCACTGACTGTAACGTTTTTATCCCTTCTGTGAAAGAGCTACAAGCAGTCAGATCAAACATCAATAAGGAAATCGCAAGAAAATGCTTTCAGCTCATAGTGCAATGTTGAAAAACTTACAATGCTGCACAACAGGTACGGCCTCTTTCCGCTGCTGACAAGCGAATTTTGGGTTTCTAGGAATACGTAACTATATTTATGAAATGCCACATTTGCATACCTCTTGAGTATGACACAGCATACCAATTAAACACAGACCCAATCAAAATCTAAGTGAGTAGTATTTTACTAATTCGTGTCGATAGAGGCATGCTTGTGTACAGATAGTTTCGTCGTAAGGTTATCATGGTTAGTTTTATTTCATTTCTTATAATACAGTGCACAATTTTCGTAAGGTTTCCTTTAGTGTTGTTAAAACAATAGCAAACATGAGAGAGAAATTAATCATCAACGATATATGCGAATTCTCTGATGTTACCTATGACAGTCTGACAATGCACATGCAGTTTATTGATTACATGCATGTAGAAAACTTGTTCTGAGTTAAAGCTGTCAAACAAAGTTTGAAGAAGAATAAAATATCACTACCACACGACGGCTAATGTAGAAAATACTTTTCTGACATATTATGGCACGATGCGCTCTCCCTGCACATCTTCGAGATGCATCTGCTGTCTGCTGTCTATTAAACCTGAATAGAACAAAATGTCACAGTAGTTAGCCCTTTTTCCACATGCAACTACTTTGGGTTGAGAAGTGAAGGGAATTATGTTCAAAGCTCCATTAGATTGATACCTTCAGCAGAGAGCAGAATTGCGTTTTAAAAAATGTAGCACTGAATGTATTCGAACTCGCGACATCTTATCTATGCTACAAGCTGACACGTAGCTACAGCAGCTCCAGAGCTCGGCAACTATTCCTCCAGAACTTTTGGATTCCACAGCACTGTGAGATTATGCATATGGCCAGGTCTTGACTTCTGAGAGACAAACAGTTACAGCTTTTCTTTTGGACTGAACGACGTTTTCTAGTAACAGCGCAACAGAATAGCTCAAGTGGAAAGGAACACTTCCTATTTAAACTTCTGCATCCTACACTGTTGGCAGTTGTGTGTAGGTGGCAGTTACGTGATTTTATTTCTGTGATTACAAAATAGTCGAATGTATGCACTGGGTAGCCGAGGCAGCTAGTTCATGGTGATTCGGTCAACCAAGTAAATGAATTTACTGAACATGCTGCAAATTACTACAGGGAGCCTGTGTGTCAGAATTCTCATCCAGTGTGGCGCAACTGCGTTACGATAGAAAAATGACTCACAGAGAAGAGGATTTCGTGGTCTGTTGGATGGATGGTAGGTTGTTATACCTATGATGTGGGTTCGATTCCCACTTCCGTCAATGATTTTAGATAGGGAGAGACAGATTCCATTCTCTCCTGGCTACACCAAGTGAAGGAGATATAATGGCTGCGTGGTCTGAAAATTCACATTATAGATGATATTCCTTCTTTACCAAGCAGACGGTAGGTTGAACCACAATAAAGTCTGGAGTGGCGACATGTAGAAACTCTATCACCAGTAACCTTTCTTATACTAGTTATTTATTTCAAGTGACGACACAAACGCTATGTATGGTCACAGGACTCTTATTCCATCTTTTATTTGAGCTTCTGTATGTCGATAAAATTGGTTCTAAACTGGGAATGCAACTCAGACCGCCCTTAACGCGGAATTTGATCCCTTCGTGGCAATACAGCTCGGCTACAATTTGTTGTTTGTTCAAAACTGAAGATTCCTCAACACCTTCACATATTACGCGTGAATGGGATCGAATCCTGGCCCGGCACTAAAGATTTAATTATGTGTTATCAAGCTCTATCATGAGAACACCTATCTGCTGGTGGATAATAATTTGGATTTTTAATGTATTTTCATTCGTTGTCAACACTAACGATATCTGTCGTTTTTAACTCCCAGTGAGACACAGAACTATTTGCGAGATGACTGTAAGTTCAAGATGCTATTCTGAGCAGCTGGTGGAGAAAAATTCGGTAGCTGACGTCTCTTTGTGTGTAGTCAACAACGATATGTGTGGGGCTCTATTCCCAGTGAGCGCTGAACTCTTCGTCATATTATTTCAGTTCGTCGTGTCATTTAATGTTCATACATATTCTCAACTAGCTGCTCGTGAATAACTTTAATTTTTAATGTCATTTTGTGTTAAATAGTTCAAATGGTTCTGAGCACTATGGGACTTAACTTCTAAGGTCATCAGTCCCCTAGAACTTAGAACTACTTAAACCTAACTAACCTAAGGACATCACTCACATCCATGCCCGAGGCAGGATTCGAACCTGCGACCGTAGCGGTCACGCGGTTCCAGACTGAAGCGCCTAGAACCGCACGGCCACACCGGCCGGCCCCCACCATCTGGTATCAATGCATTACCCTATCATCCATTATATATAATCATTTTCATAGTACACTTGATATTATAGATGAGTAGGACACAAGACAGGACATAGATAATGTCCGTTTGACGTCAACAGTGTGTAACATTTTACTTTTTTTGAATAGGACAATGTTCCTCTCCAATAATTTTTAGATTAGTTACAATAAGCTTACGCTGCAAGAGAATTCGCTTGTATTTTTCAATATGTGGTCTGTTGTCGGTTTGAAGGCCTTCCATAACATCGGCAACGTAGTGCAACTCCACCGAGGGCTGTCTGGAGTAGGGTGGAGATAGCAATGTGAAAGTTGCGAGCTGTCGAAGACGATCTTCATATTCCTAATGCGATTAGGACATCGTATACTCTTGACGACGTTTAGCACCTGTGCAGTCAGTCACCCAATTTCAGAATTTATTTTGAGTAATCCTGCTAAATTCCCAAAATATTGTCTTTTTATATTGATGAGTAATATGGATAGTCGTCACGTTCATGTGCCGTCTACAACGCAAATTTAATGTTACTATCCTAGGAACTAACCTGCAATACGTTTTGTATTTCATAATCGGAACTATCTGCAATAACCGTCATCAGAGCAATGTCAGGGAACAGAATGCAGCAGTGCCTTGCTACCTACTTGAGGACCTGCTTGAGTCGTGTTCTAAGGAAAGGGTAGTTGCTGGTTCACATTATATTACACTAGCGAGAAGTACCGACTTTTCCTTTTCTCTGCAAACATCCAGAACTAAATTCAGTAACTAAATGCTAAGAATATATTTGCATTGTGCCAACTCAAAGATCAATAGATATGGATATAGATATAGATACAGATTTTTATATTTAAAGCCATTCTCGTTCTGCGTTGGAATAAACATCATTCATTATTTGCTTGTTCTTGTTACGATTGTTATTGTCATTCTCTCACTCGCAAGAGTTTTCGCATTCCTATTTGGTATCGATGCACATGAAGAGTGGCTATGAAAGAAGGGAATACTGAATGTTACGTCATGCAGAATACACTCATTTACTTCGGCTCCTCGTGATCTACGCTACAGGAGAAGTGAGATACATAAAGTTGACAGTGTGAGGACAGACCTGGTAGCACAACTGTGCAACTACACAGTGTTACCAGATAAAATGGTGCTGCGGAATCGACAGTGTAGTACGGACTTTGCCACAGTAGCAGACAGCTGGTAATTTAGGACCATGACCGTGGATTACACTTTGGTCAGTGCTGGTTAGAGTGCTGCAACTGTAAATGGAAGGCTTTGTTTGATAGTCTTATGCTGATGCTGTCTGAATAAATTATGCCATTGGATACAAAGCGGTTTAGTTTTGAGACCTAACCCACGAGGGGGGAAGGCACAGTGGTCTGCTTCAGGAATTCCAAGCAATAAAACACAAAAAACAACCCAGGAAGGGAGACATGCATTTGGAATCTGTTCATCGTTACGGGGTCAAACAAGAGGGTAACATTACTGAAACAATGATCGGGCTACTTAGTATATAATAGAGCATACAGATTTCAAGGAGGAAACGTATGAAGACGCAGACTTCCTCGTTATCAATATGTGTGGCATATCTTTCGTGTTAACGAAAGTAAATTCCCGCTTTACCTCTTCTTACGTGTCAAATGAAGTGAATGCCATGAGGAATAGAATATTTGTTGACTGCGTCTCTTCCTGCTTCCATCCTTACCAACATATTTCTTCATTCTCGTGGTAATCATGACATTCTATGTGTATGCTGCAAAAGATTGCAAGTGGACAAATTCGACATCGAGGTGCTAAGCGTTATATTCAATTCGAATAAGCTTCCGGTGTATTTTTACTTCGTTTGTATTTTTAGATGATTATGAACGTTACGGAAAATTATCTCACATGCTTTATGTTGAATGAGAAACATTGAATGATCCGTTTTGCTTTCCCTACGTTGAAATGATATAGTGTCGGCGTCAACAGCCTTCTTCCACGCCGGAAGCTGAAACTTGTATCATTCTGGATTAATGATAATTGAATGTCTCATATGTATACATAGCCCACAAGGCGACGTCAGAAACCATCAGGGGAGAACGCCGCATAAAAACCAAACGTGCGCGCACGTCTCCACTCTGAAGAACCGTATCGGAGAATCACGGCAAGCATTTCGCTGAAGAGCTGCCTCGTCAGAGAGCCTAGAAATGGCAGCGTCGTAGCAAGTATTTGTCAACACTCTGATAGTGCATTTACTTTCGGGTGTAGGTCGGCGTTACCTCGCTAAATTCACTTGACGTTCGTTTTCCACATCGAAGACTCGTAAGATATAATCCACTGCAAGATGACACAATTAGAAAGTATATTTAATTTCTGGACTCCAAGAACGGCGTTCTTCACATAAGTAACACCTGTTTGTGTGTGCATTCGGGAGGACGACGGTGCAATCCCGCGCCCGGCCATCCTGATTTAGGTTTTCAATGATTTCCCTAAATCGCTTCAGGCAAATGCCGGGATGGTTCCTTAGGAAGGGCACGGCCGATTTCCTTCCCCATCCTTCCCTAATCCGAGCTTGTGCTCCGTCTCTAATGACATCGTTGTCGACGGGACGTTAAAACAGTAATCTCCACCTCCTCTGTTCGTGTGTTTAATGTTGCGTTTTGAGGCTCAAGCAACATCGTAGTGACTATATTCCGCCTCTGGCCGCCAGTGTGTCGTTAGCTCAGAGGTTCCCTTGTGCGTTGCAGTGCTTGTACTATAAGACATAGCAGTTCGAATCACGGTAGAAGCCGCTGACTACAACCTTTTATTTTCCATTTTAATTAATGGAGTTGCAAACTGCTAGTAAAAATTTCTTATGCGAAAACATCAATCTAAGTCCGATTTCGACTTAGTAAATTAAGTTAATATCATGGATTTCTGCTTTGCAAATTCCAAGGTGCTTCACTGTAAAATAGACCCTGAAAAGATTCAAACCGACTGTCAACTATATAAATTTGAGCTTTGTTCGTCATATAGGTCTAACATGTCAGAAGGTTGTTTATGAAGTGCACATGTTCATTAATGTAGTTCCCTTCTTCTAAATTTTTGCAATAGCATTTAACTGTAGACGTTTTCTAAAACCGGCGTTAGCAATTCCTTTCCGTTCTCTGAAACCTTCAAAACGACAAATTTTTCTGGTTTAAATCTGATGACCTTAACTATCACTTCCGATCAACAATAAATACTTCATGAACCCATACATGGAACTCCAAATGTGCAGTGTTCCTGCACTGCTACAGAGCATGCATTGCAAGGTATTCACACAGTTTATCGCATAGACTTACCATAAGGAATGAAACAAGAACTGTGATACACTTTACACCACAGACGCTCACTCTGGCTTGACGAAAACATCCAAACATTGACCAAAAGTTGCACAAATAATTGAGTTTGAAAGGAAAAGAAACGAGGTATGAAGCAATTATAAATTCATCGAATGTAGTGAGGTGGTTTAATTTCGTCCCAGTCTACAAAATTAATTTCGGGCCATACTCAGCTCTTGCCGATTAATGTAATATAATACCCGCCTACTAATCAGGGCGTCTGTCTCCGTTGCTTTTGAGCGTGAATGGAAATTGTAGAAATTTTCTGTGGAGCAACATTTAATAATAAAGCGTTTTAAATCATCAAAAGCGATGAGCGGTAGCAGGCGCTTTCGATAAAGAACGGGGGAGTGCAGCGCCGCTGCTGTCGCCACGGCCGCTGCCAGTAGCCAGCAAATGGATCCCGGAGCTTTGCCGCATACGGCGTCCAGAGGAGGACAGTCTGCAGGAAATCTGCCGCAAAATCGTTACTGGATAAAATTTTGATATCGGTGTGTCACAAAGCGAAATAGATTGAATCTGCACTACCATTACATTCACGTCTTCAGCATTCAGACAGAAGAGGCTATAAAAATATTTTATGCCAGCTGCTCTCGATCCACTGACATTATGAACAAAAAGAACGCACGCTACCGCTAGACCACAGGCGTAATCAGCCTAGAGTTTCTCTATCATGGGACAAGTTTTCCTCCAGGAAGTGCCGCAGTCTACAGTGTTGCCAGATTGTGCAGATAACCGGACTTAGAGAATTAGCGAGTTGGCCAGTTTTTTTGTCCCATGTCGCGATCGGCGCGGACTTAGCCTCTGAAGCGGCCGGCCGCCGGTCAAGTTTTATGTCAAAGAGTGTACATACTTCATTGAGAGTGTAGAATGTGTTATGAGCTTTGTTCAGTGTGTAATTTGTAATTACTTTTGAGGGACTAACTGGAATGCAATAACATGGATGAACAGTGCTCTGTTGGACAGATAGCAAGTGAAGTGTGTCACAAAACAGTTTATAGTTCTGTTCCAAAAAACTTGAAAAATGTCAATGACTTTGATGAAGTTACTCGAAATTTAAACAAAATTTGTCTATGTTCTTCTGTAACATCAGTGTGTGAGAATCATGAGAAAAAATACAGTCAGAAGTACAACCACATTTTTGGAAGTAAGTGCTGTGATCCACTTAATGTTCATAAAAAGCCTATTACTAAAAGTTTGAGGAAAATAAAACTTGAACATTTGTCCTTGTTATGTGAGAGTGAAACAGCTACTCAAGTGAAATGTAATGCGATTCCTGGAAATTCCCTGTGCCCAAATTGTTACTGAAAAATATTTGCTGTGAACCCAGAACCACAATCATGTAACCTAGTTAATGACATTTATAGTCCTAATGAGGAGGCTGTTAACATACTGGATTTTGCTTGTTCTAAGTTAGATGTATCTCCTGCTACGAAAACAATAAAATTAAGTAGCAGAAAAAGAAAAGAGCTATTGAAAATAAGGCACAACAAATTTCAGACAAAATAAAAAAGAGACTTGGAATCATGCTTTAATAATACAGATACCATTATTATATCTAAAGAAGAAGAAAAGCTACCACCAGCATCATCTGACACCATATATTTGAGCGTAATAGAGAAATTAATAATTAAATGTTCAGTGATATCTAAAGAGGAAATAGTTAAAATTTTAAGTTTGCTCCCTGACTCATGGTCAAGAGAAAATATAGTTCATGAATTCAACGTTTCTCATCGTTTGGTTAAACTAACCTGAAAATTAGTGAAAGAGCAAGGATTTCTTCCAGTTATAGGAAAGAAGTGTATACACCTGACTTATCATCTATTAGCTACAAATTTATCTCCACACATTCATGTACTTGAGCACGCATTCCCGATCTGAGCTTGTCGTATGACATAAATAACATGGCAACTTCATGTGACTGCAGCTCATCATTTGATGCAACTGGCTTAAGTAGCCCATATATGGTGAACATTCTCGAGTGGCACTACTGACGTTCTCCATCGACAGTTCAATAAAAATGTATAATAATATCTTGCAGTATCTATCTGGTTCATCTGGTCAGACGAATGAAACATTGCTGCTGTGGTAATTGCTCTACTTTAATGCAAAAATATTACGGTGGGTGTAAAATCAGCATCAAAAGCTGTGTTTAAAGAAAATCTTCTCCTGGAGCCACAGAGTGGTGCTGTGTGTATTTTGTGAACAACATCTCACAAAAATAGTTCTTAATTTCTCGTCCGACCTTTCTTCTTATTTTGAACTCATTCTAGCAGATAAAAACACAACAGAAAAAGCAAAATTAAGCCCGCAGATGTGAGCGAATGGCAACGATATTGCCAATACTACTCGCAAACAGTACCACAATGTCGAACATTTTCGATCTGCTCAATACTAATGCACATTGTCTCAACCTAATTAGCACACATCCATTATTACTGTACATCCAGCATTAGCAATAATACTGATTGGCCAGAGTTCACTTTGAGGTCAATTCAAATGGGACAACAACCAAACAGAATGATAGACAACATTATGGTCAAGCAGTAGCATGTTTACATTCTTATTGTTTCCTTTTGGTTCTTGTAAATATCATATACAGTATAACCTTTATAACATGACTCTGAAGCTACCGTAAATCAAGAGTTCGTGTTAAGTGAAAAACATAGATTTTAATTTGTATGCATGTACAGTAATGCATAATACACTACAGTATCAATTACTTTACATTAGTGTCAAGCTCTTTGTATAAGCAGATTGGTAATTAGCTCAATCGAGATGTTAGGTTGTAAAACTACAAATACTCACAAATAACACTATTTGGTTGGAAAAACATTTAAGTATGGTTCGTTGACATTTGCAGGAACAAAAATATCTTATAATTTCACAACCACTTGTAACCATAGCATCTGTAAACCCAACAGTGATGTCATATGTTGAAGCAAATCATTCTAAACAGTCCAAGGGTGAAAATATCTCCTGAAGGGTAGATGGGATGGTATCTGTGTTCTCCTCTTCACTTTCTTCTGATGATCCTTCTTGCAACTCAGTCACACATTTTGGCACATAAGATTCTACAGAAACACATACGGCGACACCGTCATGTGCAATAGGGATGGACGGCTAAACTTCGATTTTCCGATATCAGTGACTTCCGTGAACGCTACTTTTTGGTAATTGCAATTTGTCACAGTTAAAAACAGCAGTTAACGATTTCACAACCTTTATCCCTCCGCACTCCACTAATGTTATTCCGCAATTTGTGCAAATTCTGTGATTTCTGCTATTTCTGCACTTTACGTGATTTCCGTTATTTATCACTGGTAGATGTTGCACTGTCATAAGTCGCAAGTAATAAGTGAACTATGTAAATACACTCAAGAAATATCTTCTTGTGTGTATAGGTGATTACTTTTCAGCACCTAAGGTTAACATTTCAATAACCCAACTGACAAAAAGTTACATGAAATGTATTAATATTTCCAACGATTTTTCCTCAGCTGTTACACGCTTGCCCACAGATAGAATTTCATATCGACAAACAGTCAGTAGCATCTACATTTTACTTATGTTCTTCCTTTGGCTTTAATTCTGAATTAATGGAACAGGTGTGAAAATTTTGATAGTGTGATGTTGAGAATCATACCACTAATTACCACACAGGACCATAACAATTCTGTTTAGAATACGGATTGTAACCACATTACGTTCACAGGTATCTGAACCACATTTCCAGTCACTCGATATAGCGGTAATTCAAAATATTGACAGAATTGGAAGAGGTGCCACAGCATCTTTACATCGTCTTCGTCAGAAGTAAGGTTAATTTCTAAGTTTGTGAATGAACGTAATGACATTGTTTATGCAAAGTGTGAAACCTCCTCCCATCACTCAACTGCTTAAATTACCAGAAATATTAGCAGTTGTATAAAGTGAATTATATTGCTAGCAATTAGTAGCAGTATAAAAGTTTAATAATTCTCGTGATTTCCCAAACAAGTTCCCATTTCGATTACTGGCTTCTCTACGTAGCCCTCCACATCCAGAAGACATAACTGTGAAGATTCAAGATGACTCTTGAAGAACTTGGAGCTTAAAAGAGCCATATTTCGTAACACAAGTGTGCAAAATGTGTCATTGAAGCCATTATGTGATCTGAAAGGGATGATAAATAAATGTGAACTACACTGTGAGTGCACAGTGAAAATTCCATTCTCACCTTGTTTAAGACATCCTATACCTCAAAGTTTTCTACTGTGTATTTAGTGATAAAGACTGCTGGAGTGTGATATTGATCTGTCAATTCCTCCTGCCTTGAAATGTTGGTTGTGATGACAGACTGACCTGTAGCACAGCCCAAGATCTAGGTTAGGATGGAATGTTCCACGTTTTAAAGTTAATAATGTGCTGGCAAAAACAGTGGAAAGTACCGATCTTACAGTTAAAAGTCAACATTGGGAAGAGTATTTAAAACAACCCTGTTTTTTTTAAGGCTTCTGGAGAAAAATTTATTTGTAACATATTCTGACTAATCAAAATTACAAACCGTTTTACTGACGAAGTATTTGCCTACAAAGTATACCTATTCTAAATCTATGCCACTGATTGGCTGTCTTCATTTCGATAAAACAGGAAAAAGAAAATAAAGAAAAAGAAATGGTTTACATTAATTTTAGACAGTTTTCTTATTTACATTTTTTTGCTTACCAATCCTATTGTCTATGGTGTCACTATTTTTAATCATCATCATCATCGTCACAAATATCTGGCTGTTTCTTAAAATATGCTGCGATTTCTGAGTTTGTGGTTACTGTGGGACCTGAGAACACAGCTGTTTCTATTCAAATACATGTTGAAAAATATATCTAAAAACAAAGATGATGTGACTTACCAAATGAAAGCCCTGGCAGGTCGACAGACACACAAACAAACACAAACATACACACAAAATTCAAGCTTTCGCAACAAACTGTTGCCTCATCAGGAAAGAGGGAAGGAGAGGGAAAGACGAAAGGATGTGGGTTTTAAGGGAGAGGGTAAGGAGTCATTCCAATCCCGGGAGCGGAAAGACTTACCTTAGGGGGAAAAAAGGACGGGTATACACTCGCGCACACACACACATATCCATCCACACATGTATATGTGTCGATGGATACGTGTGTGTGTGCGCGCGCGCGAGTGTATACCCGTCCTTTTTTCCCCCTAAGGTAAGTCTTTCCGCTCCCGGGATTGGAATGACTCCTTACCCTCTCCCTTAAAACCCACATCCTTTCGTCTTTCCCTCTCCTTCCCTCTTTCCTGATGAGGCAACAGTTTGTTGCGAAAGCTTGAATTTCGTGTGTATGTTTGTGTTTGTTTGTGTGTCTGTCGACCTGCCAGGACTTTCATTTGGTAAGTCACATCATCTTTGTTTTTAGATATATTTTTCCTACATGGAATGTTTCCCTCTACTATAACCAAATACATGTTGAATTACACTTCTATACTGCTGCAATGCTATTGCAATGCCACTTGCTTCCAGACACGCACAGTCTGCCCACTGCTCTCTAATGGGATGTGTAGAATTAGCAGCTGACGCACCCCGGTTCGTTCCCTTCATACCTCACAGTCAGTGTCGACAACATTGTAGCACAAAACGCGTAAGTACGCCACTGGCCTCTAGCTATACTCATACTGTCTCCTGCAGGAATGAATACTATACTAATTTAAAGTCACTTCGATTTCGAACACACACGGATTCAGGCGAACTGCAGTTTAAACGTGGTGCTTCATAGAAGGCCAAAGTACACTGTTTGTTTCCCCACAGCTGGCAACAAGATGTAATGTGCTGTCTACTCACCACTCCCCTCCCTGCACCCCACTAGCTCTCAGCCACTCTGCTGTCACTGTTCTCCCTCCAACCGCTCTGTAGTGCTGTGCTTGATCAACTGTGATATACAGATTGCAATAACTTCTACGGTGCGAGTAGTACGTAACAATAGCGACTAATGCATTAATAAAAGATCTCAAACACGATTCGGTCCAATTCTCGAACTTTCACTCGTCCCTCGAGACACTGCGTCTGTCGGTACTATGATCTCCATAATGGGGAAAAAACCTCATCTTATAATAGAACAATGAAAACAATTTTTGACAAAATAATTTAATTGTATAGATAAAAAATTAACTCACCAGGTGGCGGCAGAAAAAACACGTAAAAAAAGGTTGTTAAAGGACCATTTTTTTTTCCAGCCTCCAATTGCTTGGTATAGAAGCTACGCGAGTGGCAGAAAGTGCACACGCACTGTAGGCTACTGCGCAACTCTCTCACTACACAACTGCTGACCTCAAGGCATCAGTCTGCATTGCACTACAGCCACGTAAAAACGGCTGCCGTCATTGTTGCTCTTGCCAAGTGTGAATTACAAAGTGCAATTCAGTTTCTGCAAGCAGAAGGGAATAGCGCAGCAGAAATTCATCAGAGAATGAGCCGAGTGTACGGTGATAACTTCACGACTGACAGAGTTGTGGGCGAATGGTGCCGAAAGTTTAAGGATGACGTGCACGATGAAGGGGCCCCAGGACGCAAGTCTGTCATTACAGCCAACTTCGTCGAACGAGATCACAGAATGGTTAGAGAAAATCGTAAGTTCACCATAACTGCTTTGTCTATGGGAATTCTGGAAGTTTCAAGCTCTGTCATACACTTCATTGTTACTGAACATGTAGGCTACAAAAAACTTTGTGCTCGTCAGGTCCCAAAAATATTGACGGAAGCCCACAAAAGTCACCGAGTGGCGTCAGCTTTGAATTTCCTCGATCGTTATCACGATGAAGGAGAGAACTTTATGAAATCAATTGTTACTGGAGATGAAACTTGGATCCAATACAACAAACTGGAACCAAAATGACAATCACAACAATAGGTGCATCCAAATTCACCAAACAAACCAAAAAAATTCAAAACCATCATTCAACAACAGTATGGTTATGGCCACCGTGTTTTGGGACCGAAAATGTGTGTTGCTTGTAGAGTTTAGGCAGCCCAGAATCATTATCAATGCAGAACGCTTGTCCGCACACTGCTGGCACAACCCAATGGCGGCTTCAACAATTTCAATGGAACATTCTCGATCATACACCATACAGTCCTCACCTGGCACCGGACGACTTTCACTTTTTCCCTGAACTGAAGGCGTGATTAGGAGGGCAGCACTTTCAAACCAATGAAGATCTCCAAAACAACGTCAATGCCCATTTGAAATCACTGGTGGCAACATTTTTTGAAGAGGGTATTGCAAAGCTTGTATACAGGTATGATAAATCTCTCAATATTTTCAGTGATGATATTGAAAAGAAACCGTAAGGGGGGGAAGGGGGGGAAGTGGGGAACGGGGGGTGGTGGTGGTGGTGGTGGTGGAACGGGGTGAAGGGGGGAAAGTGGGGGTGGAACGGGGGGGGGGGGAGGGGGGAAACCAGGGGTGGCACGGGGGGAAGCAGGGGGGGGGAAGGGGGAACGGGGGAAAAAGGGGGGAAGGAAGGAAAGCGGGTGGTGGTGGTGGTGGTGGTGGTGGTGGTGGAACGGGGTCTACCGTGTCTTCCTTCTCCGTCGGCGTTGTCGTGGTTACCGTGAGACACCGTTATACCAAGAGGAAAGGCGCGTCGATCTTGGAGCATGAGATATGATGACCTTAAGCCACTGACAACACACAACGGTCACGGTAGCACCTGATTCCAGAATAGCTGCAGCACTTAAGATCTACGAACTATCCCCTGTTGACCAGGTCCCCAAAACTTAACTCGTAACGAGATCCCTTCAAAGCAAATTGTCATAACGATCGTCTATAAAGGCTTCGTACAACGAGAAGAAATGTTACAGTTTATGGAATAATAACAGGTATTACCAAACTGTCTTGTCTCTTCTGCTTTATTTAACATAACTTTGTTCACAGTTTCATTTCACATTCACCACTCATTCACCGAAACCCTTTGATGAACAGTTTTGGTTACTTGACACCAACAGTCAATGATAATGATACATCTTTTCTCGTTTTTTGTAAATTGAAGCCCGTTCTCCGTGATATAATAAAAAAAAAAAAAACGGTCTCAATATCGCGTCCCTCGTGAGATGCGAATATACTTATTCCGGAATTTACCGCCCTGTAGGTGTACTCAATTTAATGACCACACTTCACTGTCCGCTATTTTACGTAACTGAATGTCCATTTTTTTAGTCTGATTATACACTGTAGCTATTTAAAATTCGCCCCTATATTTTTCACAACGCACAATTAGCACTTCGTTACTTTTCTTCTTTTTTTTTCTTCTAAGAGTAAACGGAAAAAAAAAAAACGCCGTATCATCGGCTTAGTCGATATAAAGCAAAACACCTTAATATGCCCAATTTTACCTCTTCTTATAGGATCGGCTACCTTACTCATTAATTTATTACATATTTTTTCCAATAACGCTAAACAGGTATCGCCGTTATTTTTTTTAATTGTATTCAAAAGCATGTTACTACTATTATGACCGACCAAATCGTAACAAATCGCGCGGCGTGTGTTTTTAACGATAACTTTACGCTATTCAAGTTCTGTTACAGCTGTCTTGACTCGTAATGTTACACGGCCCCCCAGACTGTGATGTCTTGAAGAGGGTTCCAGACAGAACAGGCTTAATTTTTTTTTTTTTTGACAGGAGAGGGTATTTGTTTCGGCGAATACACTCACTCTCAGATTCACTCAACAAGTCAGTACATACATTCTACAATATTTAAGTTGAGTTAATGGGCCTAGACAAAATGCCCTTAACTAAATTCCACATTTGTTTATAGGTTGTCTTAGAAACACTTCGCACTAATCACTTCATATTCACACCACACTTTTTTTTTCTTGGATGAAGCCCTCAGTTCTTCAACCGACTGTGCAAGGCAGGGATCACAGCCGGGTTCGACGATTGGCATCCCAGGCCAAAACCCTTATCAGGCCACTTGTTTAACCAGAAAGGATTTGGTCCTTTTCTTTTCCTCTTAATTCCACTTTTAAATCATCCATCCTCGCTGTTCGGTGAGAGGATAAATCGTATTTCAGCGTTGTCATTGTTGTTGATACCAAGAAGGTATCTCATTGAAATCGTCGGTACATTCTTCAATTTTCTTTGTAAGTTAGTATAAGTACGTATTTATCCATTGGTGCTTTTATTTAGTCCACTGAGTGTAGTCTTGGTATCATTCAGTGTTTCTTGAATCTATATTTTGCTCTTTATTGATAATACTTCTTCAGGTCTATGTGAGGGAACAAGCCTTTAATTACATCAGTATCACAATCTGCCAGGAGGTAGCTCCCTTCATGAGGTATTTTCATTATTTTATATGGACCTGTATATAAATATTGCCATTTCTTATTCAGTCTTTTCCTGGTTGATGCTTTTGGGTGATTTCTCAATAAAATTTCTTCCCCTACATCATATGTGACTACTTTCTTCACATTTTTATCAAAACGGGTTTTTCTCAATTGTGCTTGATGCTTCAGGTTTTCGTAGACCTTCTTCACCATATCTTCTTTCTTGGTAATCTTTTGTTCTATCGCAGGTAATTTCTTCATCCATTCTGGCACAATACTTTCACCAAATACTATTTGGTTAGGTGAATAACCTGTCGATAAGTGTGGCAAGTCATTATACACTTTCTCAAATTCATAAATCCAATCGATCCATTTATAATGTTGTTTGGGTATGTACGTCCGTATAAATCGGTTCAACTCTCGGAAGATTCTTTCAACCGGATTTCCACAAGGGTAAAATCTTGAGATGTAAATGTGCTGGATTCCTTGTTCTTTCATAGTGTCTCTCCATACTTTGCTTGTATAATAAGCAGCGTTGTCTGTCAAGATCATTATAGGTTTGCCAAGCTCAGTTATATAGTTGTTGATAAATTTGCGTAACATGGGTCGAACGTGGAGATTTTTCAAAGGATATAATTTCACATATTTTGTAAAGAGATCATAGAAAGCTAATACATATTTGAACCGTCCACGTGTCACGGGACATGGCCCACAGACATCACATGACACCAACATTAAAGGTTGTTGTGGGATGATAGGATGTAATTCTATCTTCCGACAATAGTTTATGGGTTTCGCCTTCTGACATATTTTGCACTTCTTAATAATATTTGTAGCTATACGTCCCAAATTTGGATGATAGCAGTATTGTGCTATTTTGGCTGTACATTTAGCGGCACCAAAATGACCCCAATTCAAGTGAGTGTACCATACTAGTGATTCTAAATATTTATTTGGAACACAAAGTTTCCAAACATCTTCTTCATCCTTCCTCCGATACAATATTCCGGATTTTAATTGATACTGTTCTTGAGAGTGACTTAGCGTTTTGCTTTCAACAGCATGCCTAATGGCTTTCCACAACTTATCATCTTCTTGCAGTTGTGGAAGACTTCGAGATAGCTGTGAAATCTGCCTCTCACAATATTGTCTTGATAAATTCATGACTTTAAAGTCAATAGTCCGTTCTTCACACTCGTTGTTATTCTTTCTTTTCGGTAGTCTTGAAAGAGCATCAGCTATGATGTTGTCTTTCCCTCTGATGTATTTGAGCGTAATATCGTATTCTTGCAGTAGCAAGGCCCACCGGGTTAAACGTGAATGGAACATCCTTCCTGTTAAAATAAAAGATAAAGCTTTGTGGTCGCAGAACACAATGATCTTCTTTCCATATACAAAATAGCGAAACTTCCTAAGGGACCAGACCACGGCCAGTACTTCCAATTCAGTAGTACAATATGCACGTTCACAGCTAGAGAGTGTTCTGCTGGCAAACCCAATTATTTTGATGGTACTGATATCTTCTGGATTGTCCATCTGGAAAAGAGTGGCACCCAATCCTGTTTCAGAAGCATCCGCAGCAATATAAAAATCTTGATCAAGTCTCGGATGATGTAGCAGTGGAGCATTAGTCAAAGCATTGCGGATGTTATCAAAAGCTTGCGTGCATTCGGAATTCCACTCCCACATGACATTTTTTCTTAACAGCCGTAACAGACAGTCTTGGCTTCCTAACTGATTGGGTAAGAATCGTCGAAAAAATGAAACTAAGCCGATAAATGACTTTAATTCCGTTCTATTCTTTGGATAAGCACATCTGTTAATCGCATCCATCTTTTTAGGATTTGGTTTTATCCCTTCAGGAGTGATTATATGTCCAAGAAATTTCAATTGGTTATGAGCAAACTTGGATTTTCTCAAATTTACAGTAACTCCGTATTCCAAAAATTTCGCAAAAACTCTTCTTAATAAGTCCAAATGTTCCTCCCAAGTTTCAGAAGCAATTAGCAAATCATCCACATATAAAGTAACTTCATTCAAAAGGTCTCTGCCCAGTACGGTATCTAAGGCCGATATGAAAACACCACCGCTTATTTTCAACCCAAATGGCATGACAGTAAACTGGTAACTTCGGCCCAGAAAAACGAATGCAGTATATTTTCTAGATTCTTTAGATATTCTAGTTTGCCAATATGAACTACGCATATCCAAAGAAGTTAAGAAGCGGGCACCATAAAACTTTTGTACTAACTCTTCTAGGTTCTCTGGTCGCGTTTGTACAGGTATAATGATCTTATTGATCTCTCTGGCATCCAACACCAATCTGATGTCACCATTGGGTTTAATTACCGCCACAAGAGGATTACAATATTCAGAATCTGAGGGCTCAATAATACCCCATTCTAACATTTTATTGATTTCCTTTCTGACTACTTCTTTCTTTGTCCATGGGATAGAATAGGAAGTACGACAAAAGGGTTTATGTGCATACGTCTTTATATGGTATTCAAAGTCTTTTATTATACCCGGACGTTTACTAAAAATTGACTGATATGCTTCCAACAAGTAGTACAGTTCATCCCTTTGGATAACAGATAAATATTCTGATTCTAACACCTTTTCCTGCAATGACATTTTATCAATCATTTCTTCAGAACATTCAATAAGGCATATATCATACACATTTTCATCATCAATACTGACATATTTTACCACTAGATTCATACACAATTGATTTGGAATTACTCGGCCCTTTCTCAGGGTGGTTGTCAAAACGTTACCATTGGAATTAAATATACATTCACCTTTCTCTAAATTAATGATTGCACCGGTCTCACATAAAAAATCCAAACCCCAGATACATGGTACTGTCATTTTAGGAACAACCAGGAATGTACTTTCTATTTGAGCCCCCTGTATTGTAACGTCAACACGTACCTGTTTCACAACTTTTTGCATTTTTGCGCTGAACGCGCCAGACACGGTACATCCTGTGATAGGAAAAGTGGGCATTTTTACCCCTCGGCTTATCTGTTTTAAACAGTCCAACGTCATGACACTAATAGTTGCTCCAGTATCAATTAATATTTCAACATCAACATTATTTATACTTGTTGGAATTATTGCCTGTAAAATTTGTCCACATTTATTAGAAACTTCAGGTTTTTCCTCAATTAACTCATTCCTTATATCCTGATTATTATTGTACCTTAATACTCTCACTTCAAATTGATGCCTGCCTTCCTTCTCCTTTCCAGTCATCCTAGGAAGGCATTTGGTGACTGGTATTAGTTTAATCTATCTCGTTGAGTCATCGGTGGGGGTTCATGAACTTCCACAATCCGTACAGTATGATCCGAGTTATGGTATTCACCCCGTCGCACATTGGAGGCTCCTTCGCCCATTGGTATAACTCCTTGTGCTGGATGAGGACTCGAGGCATTTGTTCCATCCTGCCGATGAACATTATGCTTCGAATTATCTTCCCAAGGTCGAATGCTATTGGGTTCATCACTTGGGTACCTGTTACTCTTATTAATATCACTACTATGCACATTCGCGTCACCATATCGAGGTTTACCTCTAGCACAGTAAGTATCTCTTCTATATTTATTATAATCATTGTTTTTATTGCAACCATAGGATGAAGATTGTCCACGCTCCTGTGATGCGGGTTTGACCTGGTTTTCGGTATTATTATTATCATAAGTTAAATTATTATTATTATAATTACTCGTATTACTATGAGTGTGAGTCGACATTTGATTACTACTCATTTGTCTTGCGTCTTCCATAATCATATCTATAGAGTCAATCACCGACAAGAATTGTTCTACATCGTGGTCAGGAACATTTATTAACTTTTCACGTATATTTATGGGCAACCTTCCCTTCAAAATTCTGATCACTTCCTTGTGAGAAATTGGATCACTCCAATAACGTGTCTTATTTATGTACTTTTCAAAATATTGCCTTAAAGTACTCCTTTTACTGTTAAAATACTCAGGTTGGTAAACCTCTTTTCTTAATTTCTCTTGTTTACTCGACGACCAGTATTTAGCCAAAAAAAGTTGTTCAAACTCAGCGCAAGTATGGCACCTTTCACTTACTTCGGCGGCCCATAATGTGGCTTCTCCGGTAATTTTGGATACTATAAATTGAAGTCGGTCGTGTTCTGACCAGCTACGCGGAAATATTCTTTTGAAATTATTGATAAAGATTTTCGGATGCAGGTTGTTCTTTTCAGTGGAGAATGTTGGGAATTGTCTACTTTTAAAAATGCTGTTCTCCACCTTTAAAGAAGACAAATATCCTCGCTGACCAAAAGAATCATCATCTTTACCAACCGAATCATCAACTTCCCAATGCAAATTTTCACCACAATTGTACTTCGTATTATCACATGTTCGGTTGTTTTTCAACCTATTCTCCGAACGTTCGTCCTCTGTCAACAAATTTTGTGATGACTTTCGTTCTAACTCCGCCAATTTATGATTGGTTTCCTTTTGCCATTTAGGTAACTCATCAACTATTTTGTCTTTTATTTTCTGAAATTCGCTAGTGAAGAGCTTAATTAATTCATCATTTCTACTTAGGTACTCATTGATATTTTCATTTGGCTGGGATCCAATAGTAGTCTTAACCTTGTCTACAATTTCATTTCCTTTTATTTCTATCCATTCAGATAGATCTTCGTCAAGTCTTTTAGTTTGATCTACTAAATACTTGTCAATCCCCTTACGAGCATCGGACTCAAATTCGACTATTTGTTTCGAAAGCTCTTCTATCTGTGCGCTAGCATTGAAACAGCTGCTTTCACACTTAACCATCCTATTGGACAGGCCATCATAACTCTTCGAAACTACCTCATATTTCTTTTCTACGTCATGAAGTTTTCCCATTAAATTATTATATTGCCTTTCTAAGGTGTTAGAAAACTCTACATCTAGTTCTCCAAATTTCGCATTTAATTGAGTCTCCCAGTCCGTCTTTAATTCTTTCTTAGTATTTTCTAGTTTATAATCAAAGGTGTTCAGTTTGCTTTCCAAAGAATCCATTTTAACTTCTAATGAGCCAAATTTGGCCTCAAATGTTTCATTTAACTTCTGATTGTCCTCTTTTAATTGCTTATTATCTCTTTCTAGTGAACCAAATCTTCCATTCATTACACCCATTTGAGTATTTATTGATACCAGCATATCAAATATTTTTTGATTAATATTTCCATTTTGAGGATCAACTTGCTGATCTACTTCCGAAACCTCAAGATCTTTATGTTCTCCCACGATGCTTACCTTACTTATCATTGTATTTGAATCTCCTAACGGCTCTAAATCAATAACTATATTATTATCTGTACATGTCTCCTGTCCCACATTGAGCTCATGGGATGCATCATCCCTATCCTCTTCACTTTCCTCTCTCTCTCTACTCATTACTCTACTCAACTGCACATTATCATGTATTCTTTTCGTTCGTTTTGACATGATTATAAGACATACACTTATTTTCACTTTGTATTTATATATATATTTATCTACCGAAATCACAAGTCTCAACTTCCTTTTTTTTTATAATTATACAGTTATTTTAATCATACCTGGTAGTATCGCTCACTTTTAGCGATTATTGAAGAATACCTCTTTCATTGGACAGACTCACTGGCTGCTACAATATTTTCCAACTCTAGGGTTCGTGAATCCGGATGACACTCGACTCGATGCAGCAATCCTCCTCGATCGAGCCCCACGTTGGGCGCCACTTCTACCGTGTCTTCCTTCTCCGTCGGCGTTGTCGTGGTTACCGTGAGACACCGTTATACCAAGAGGAAAGGCGCGTCGATCTTGGAGCATGAGATATGATGACCTTAAGCCACTGACAACACACAACGGTCACGGTAGCACCTGATTCCAGAATAGCTGCAGCACTTAAGATCTACGAACTATCCCCTGTTGACCAGGTCCCCAAAACTTAACTCGTAACGAGATCCCTTCAAAGCAAATTGTCATAACGATCGTCTATAAAGGCTTCGTACAACGAGAAGAAATGTTACAGTTTATGGAATAATAACAGGTATTACCAAACTGTCTTGTCTCTTCTGCTTTATTTAACATAACTTTGTTCACAGTTTCATTTCACATTCACCACTCATTCACCGAAACCCTTTGATGAACAGTTTTGGTTACTTGACACCAACAGTCAATGATAATGATACATCTTTTCTCGTTTTTTGTAAATTGAAGCCCGTTCTCCGTGATATAATAAAAAAAAAAAAAACGGTCTCAATATCGCGTCCCTCGTGAGATGCGAATATACTTATTCCGGAATTTACCGCCCTGTAGGTGTACTCAATTTAATGACCACACTTCACTGTCCGCTATTTTACGTAACTGAATGTCCATTTTTTTAGTCTGATTATACACTGTAGCTATTTAAAATTCGCCCCTATATTTTTCACAACGCACAATTAGCACTTCGTTACTTTTCTTCTTTTTTTTTCTTCTAAGAGTAAACGGAAAAAAAAAAAAACGCCGTATCATCGGCTTAGTCGATATAAAGCAAAACACCTTAATATGCCCAATTTTACCTCTTCTTATAGGATCGGCTACCTTACTCATTAATTTATTACATATTTTTTCCAATAACGCTAAACAGGTATCGCCGTTATTTTTTTTAATTGTATTCAAAAGCATGTTACTACTATTATGACCGACCAAATCGTAACAAATCGCGCGGCGTGCGTTTTTAACGATAACTTTACGCTATTCAAGTTCTGTTACAGCTGTCTTGACTCGTAATGTTACAGGGGGAAGGGGGAAAGCGGGGGTGGAACGGGGAGGAAGCGGGGAAGGGGGGGAGAGCGGGGAACTGGGGGGGAGAGCGGGGGAACTGGGGGGGGAGAGCGGGGGAACTGGGGGGGGAGAGCGGGGGAACTGGGGGGGAAGCGGGGGAACTGGGGGGGGAAGCGGGGGAACTGGGGGGGGGAAGCGGGGGAACTGGGGGGGGGGAAAGCGGGGGAACTGGGGGGGGGAAAGCGGGGGAACTGGGGGGGGGAAAGCGGGGGAACAGGGGGGGGGAAAGAGGGGGAACAGGGGGGGGGAAAGCGGGCGAACTGGGGGGGGGGAATGGGGGGGAACTGGGGGGGGAATGGGGGGGAAAGCGGGGGAATGGGGGGGAAAGCGGGGGAATGGGGGGGAAAGCGGGGGAATGGGGGGGAAAGCGGGGGAATGGGGGGGAAAGCGGGGGAATGGGGGGGAAAGCGGGGGAATGGGGGGGAAAGCGGGGGAATGGGGGGGAAAGCGGGGGAATGGGGGGGAAAGCGGGGGAATGGGGGGGAAAGCGGGGGAATGGGGGGGAAAGCGGGGGAATGGGGGGGAAAGCGGGGGAATGGGGGGGAAAGCGGGGGAATGGGGGGGAAAGCGGGGGAATGGGGGGGGAAAGAGGGGAATGGGGGGGGAAAGAGGGGAATGGGGGGGGAAAGAGGGGAATGGGGGGAGAGAAAGACAGTCCTCATAATAAGGGAAGCTTTCGGTGCCAGTGGCTCTTTCTTCAGGCAGAAGGGTTGAAGGAAAAGGACTGGAGAAGTCTAGGAAAAGGGGTAGATGTCAGGAAAGTCATCCAGAACGGCGGTTCAGGGGAGACTTACCACATGGGATGGGAAAGAAATAGGGAATCTTATAATACAGTAAATACAGTATCCCTGCGCTATGTATGTGGTGCCTTTTCTTTCGGACATGCCTGAAAGAACCGACGCCTTTTTGATCCTGCAGCCATTATGGATCAAGGCACAAAGGAATTAAGAGACATCAGCTGCCAGTGTTTTTGATTTAAGTCACTGGAGGAAGTTGAGAATTTGTGCCAGACCAAGATTCAACAGCCAGTGACTTCTTGAGTGCAGATGCACACCAAGCTCGAATTCTTATGGGAGTCTGTGAGATGCCACATATAATGAGGCTAATGAGCAGGGGTACTACGTCAGTAGTGTGTGATTTAAGTTGAGAATTTGAGTCTGACGAGAGTCTCTGCAGTTGTGGTGACCACTGTGTCCAGATGACATAGAGATCAATGCATCTGCCTAGTAAGCGAGAGACCTGGGTTCGAATCCTGGTCCACCAAAAATTTTCAACCTGCCCCACTGACATAAATTGATGCCCACTGGCAGCTAATGTGGTTAATTCCTTTGTGTCTTTATCCCTTAACAGTTCACAGAATTTACTATCTGCCTTACTCCCTATTCATGACGAATCTTACTCCCATTTCCACCATTTTCTGCTGTTGTTGTTATCACCTTATGCTCATTTGCCCAGAAATTCTTATCTTCTTTCTATTTCATTTCAATGGCCACTGTGGTGTCTAGACTGAGCCTCTGCATTTCCCTTTTCAGATTTTCTATTTTTCCTACCATATTCAGACTTCTGACATTCCATGCTCTGTCTCATAAAATGTTAATGTTTCATTGGTTATTCAATCTTGTTCTCATGGTCACCTCCCACTTAGCATTTCTCTCCTGCAGATCCAAATACGGGATTAATTCTGAATCTTGCCAATGAAGAGGTAATCATGATTTTTTAAAATCACAATCCATATGACCTGAGGATATGTATCATGTGGTTTTCATTGCCTTCTGCATCTTCATACTGTTGACTGTAGCTGAAACTTCCACATTATAGGGGAGAAAACTTTGTCTGCTCCTTCACCCACTTTGACAACGGCATTGGGAGAACAAAGGTGACTCTTTGTGCATGAAGTATTTAGCTATCATTGCTGATAATTTCTAATCAAAATTTAAGCAGTTTCTGAGATCAAACACAGAACATTGTGATTAATAGTCAAAGACACCTCCTCAAGAACCTAATTTGTATCCGACAGGCACTGAAGTATGAAGACTATGTCAGATGTGTGAATTATGCTACGATAATGCTGGAAACCACGGATGGAAAAACATTTGTTGCACACCTCACTTTTTACGAGACAACCTTCCACATTCAGTGACAAGGTTAAGTGGCATAAAATTCAAATATGGAGTACAGAAAAGCCCTCGTGTGTAATGGAACAGCAGCACAACTCACCGATAGTTAATATATTCTGTGTGATGAGAGCATAAAAGTTGTGTGGTCCCCTTTTCTTGACTGAAATGTGTTTAAACATTCACCTGGACATGCTCGAGCACTGGTTGATGGCACAGATCGATACAGATTCCACGGATAACTCTCTTTTAGCAAGATGGGGAACAGATGGTGGCACATTTTTAAACTGACATCTTCCGTACTGTCGCATCGGTCATAATGGACAGGACGACACTGTGTCCTGATCTTGGCCAACTAGATCTCCAGACACTTGTAGATTTCTTTTTAGGAGGTTACATGGCAGACCTTGCTTATGTGGCTCCTTAGCCGAAAGCAATTCCAGAACTGGAAATGCACATTTCGAATGCGCTCACACTGGCGGCTCTATATATGTCGTAGATTGTACGGTGTCAAACAAATGAGTGCTTAAAAGTTGTCTGTGTAATTGAGGACAGTCATATAAAAGATCTATAAAGTACGAAGAAAAAGTTTTTAACTGTTTTTATATTCTCTTTAAATCTTATCAATGCGTGACAGTGTGTAAAATAGCTACAGCTGTCGACAACTGCTATACGCATTTTTAATTGCCCTGTGTTATCCAGAAAAATGGTGTCATCTACCTGTCAGGTCACACTGCCCGACAAGGCGCCATTCAGTGATACGCTCACTACTCACATATTCTCGTACTCCAGATCGTCCTCGTATCTGCTGAAGAGGTCAGTCGCATTGATGTGGACCGTGACATTGCCTTTAGGGTTGGTGCGCTGTTGCAGCCGACGTTCCTCGCGCTCCCTGGAAAGACAGAAGTAGTCGACTAATCTCACAGCCCGGAAATCACAAAAACGACACTGTACAGCTTTATCAGTTATTTCATTTTAAGTTTTTACTGTTAACCAAAATTAAAAAAAAAAAAAAAAGTTATTTTGGAATACTGCTCAGATAAGAAAGTTTGGCTCAGGCACCTACAATGAAACG
Organism: Schistocerca nitens; assembly: GCF_023898315.1. Taxonomy (NCBI): domain Eukaryota; kingdom Metazoa; phylum Arthropoda; class Insecta; order Orthoptera; family Acrididae; genus Schistocerca; species Schistocerca nitens. The sequence goes on from NC_064624.1 coordinate 59,734,706, forward strand.
ACTTGCTGTCAACAACCAGTTGTGTTTTATTTAAATTTATCCACAGTGTACCGGATTTGTTAGGCACCGATGACCGTAGCAGTCTGGTCCCTTTAATCCCACAAACCAACCAACCGGATTTGTTGTTGTCATCAACTGTGTTACAAATTTATGAAATAATTTTACTGCTTAAGTCACTTTGTATTAATATTTATGAACACAATGTGTTTTGGCAGCACACAATAAGGACAATGACCGTCTATTCCAGGACATCACAAATGATCATCATATCTCTGTATACAAAATGCAACGTCCTTACTGACCGACTCATCATTACACAGTCCAAACCGCTATGGATTGAAATTTGGAGAGGATGTTGATCTTATTCTGTAGGCATCATTTAACAAGTAATTTCTCGAAATTTCACCTCTGAACGGAGTGAAATAGAGGATGAAAGGTTTTTTGAAAATACAGTTGAACATGATTTCTATGTATATCATGGGGAAGAGAAAAGATTACTTGGAACTGAGAATCACTTAGGTGTCAGTTGTAGATGCAGTTATACACAACATAGTTTTTACCAGAGGGAGGGGGGATAGAACGAACACGAACACACACACACACACACACACACACACACACACACACACACACACACACACAAAAACAAACAAACAAACTTAGCCTACATGTGTAAACTTTCCAAACGATGAAGATAAACTATAATATTAAATGGAAAAAATATTATTCCGTCTTGCTTTAGAGAAATTAGCTCCTGTATTGTAAATTGGCACTTTGTAGTGTACGAACAACACAGATACACTATCCAAGAGAAAATAACTATTCTGAACTCTGGTCATCACCCCCATCTCTGTCCTTGAGCATCACTACGTTGTTGGCACACATCAGCATACTGCAGAACGGCACACACGACGTGATCGTCGTCATAATGTACAAAACTGACTAAATCTGTACCCTCCAGTACAACCAGTTCATTACAAGACACGACTTCACGGTCACCACCGTCATCGTCATCAGTGGCAGTCTCTTCCGGAAATGTACCGGCTTTACGGAAACAGTTGACAGCAGCTGCCAGGCAGCTGAAATAAAGTCCGTGGCTTTTAGTAAGGTAATCCAGATAGTTTCACTTCCTGCATCAGCCAGTACTAACAAATGTTGAAACAATTTTTTTCCCCCTTTGAAATTTGCAGTAATGTCCAAATAAAGTGACTGTAGAACACTGGCACAGTTTCCAGGAAAAGCTTTCACTCAAACATTTTCCAAAACTATTTGAGGTAGATGTGCTGCACATCAATCCAAAAGAAGAACGATCTTTTTCTTTTTCATCCTGATGTCCAGTTCTTTTAACCATTTTTCATTTTGTCTTTACACCTTTGCTGTACCTTTGATTTTCTTGTCACAAGTGGGTAAATTTGTCAGAGCCATCTGCATTTACGGCGAGACAGAACTGCCCTGTGAATTTTACTTTTCTTCCCTCCATGGTGTGAGTCACTCTTTTCGGCTAATGTTTTACTAGGAAGCACACCATAGAATAGACTGCCCTGACCACAGCTGTAGATGTTTTGAGGTTGATAATCCCTTGCGATACCCAGAAGAAACTTATCAATCCAGTGTTGCACCATGACATTGACAACTTTCAGTTCAATGGAAATTGTTCCCTGCAATTCCACGACAATCCTGGTCTTGTCCGAGTCCTTGTAAGCATCCTGATGAAGCCTTAAAATCACCAATAATTTTCATACGTCTAGCTAAATCTATCGCCTCTGCTTTCAGCACGTCACCATTGATGGGTGGAGCTGCAGCCCATTTTTGCCGGAAACACTTAAAAAGTGCCTTTTCCACATCTACATACCTCCATTCTCACTGACAGCTGCATTTAGTCGATTTGCACAATTTTTAAAATGTGTTCAAAATATTGTTTTTTGCTAATGACTGTACATAGTGTGGCAAAGTCTGAAGCAGTTTCAGATTTTGTTTCATGTGGATTATCACCCACCTCTCATATGAATTTAACTTCCTGATCTACTGTGTAACTTTTCCTTTTTCTGTTCTCTACGGCTGATCGAAAGCGAATGAATTATACACCCTCAGCTCAACAATAAATGTCAACAGACAGCTTAACTTCTCAATTGTTCCCGAGGAAGAGCTTCTTGTATTGCAAACAACAGAGCCAGCAGAGTCAGGAGTGTGTGTTTCCATGCCAGCGTATCTGGTTAACAGTGTCTCTGTTTCTTGTCTCCGTGGCATCGCCAGTACATCAGCAAACGTAAGAAAAATATCACAGGACTTCTTTTCAAATAGTAATGCTCATTACAGGTTCGCAATATTCAATTTATTTCACCAGTATTTGTTATATAGGAGTACATTACATGAAAATGCTTTAAGTATATTAAGTTTAACTAGACAATGAAAAATCCAGAATGGAATAATGATAATATTATGAAAAGCTCATATAGCGGACATGCTGACTTGCAGACAGGCACTACAAAAAGACTAGTAAAGACGTAAGCTTTCAGCCAGAAGACCTTCGTCTGAAATAGATAACATACACGCACACATTTTAACACAAACCCGGTTGATGTGCACGTGACCACTGTCTGTGGCTGCTGGGGCCAGACTGTGACTGTGCACGATGGGAGAAGCAATCTGGGCGGTGGGGGAAGGGACAGCAGAGTACAGGTGGGGGACAGTAAAGTGCCGTTTGTGCCCGTACAGAGATGACGTTCACTTCATACGGTCCTCCTCGAACCGACAAGTTACCTTCCTCAATATTGATCTCCACCTCAAACGTGGCCACATCAGTACCTCTGTCCGTATCAAACTTACCAACCACCAGTAATACCTCCAATTTGAAAGCTGCCACCCATTCCATACTAAGAGGTCCATTCTGTACAGCCTATCCACCGGTGGCCATTGCATCTGCAGTGACGAGCAGACCCTCTCGAAATATACCAAAGGTCCCATCGAGGCCTTCACAGACGGTAATTATCCTGCTAACCTCGCTCAGAAACAGATATCCCACAGCTATTCTCTCCAACCACCCAAACGTGTGTGTGTGTGTGTGTGTGTGTGTGTGTGTGTGTGTGTGTGTGAAGAAAGCCCTCTGGCCAAAAGCTTACATGTTTATTAGGCCCGTTTCACACTGGGACACTTGTGACGCTCACCGACAGAGATACGTTTGTTTGAACTGGAGCATTCACACCGGGACACTACACTGCCTCACCGGGCCACTGTGACACAGCAGTGACTCACATTCGCCGTGACGGACAACGTCACTGTGTTCACAGCAGTCGCCGCTGGACATGCATTACGTTGAATTGGAGTGTTTGCACTGGGACACAGTGCTGCAGATTTGCCAACAGACAGGCACTCTTCTCCGAGACAGTGATGTGAAACATTCATTGTACACTATACTGTACACACTGTAGCAATGAGTTTAGATTAGATTAACACAGAAGATTTTAAAAGTGAAGTAGAAAGTCATCCTGCTATTTGAGATGCCATAAGCAATGACTATAGCAACAAAGTGGTGAAAATGAATGCGTGGCAAGAAATTATAATGAAGTTTGTGCCCAATTTCAATGATAAGAGCACGGATGAAAAAAACAAAATTGGTAAATTGTATGTTCTTTTTTCAAATTTAATACCTTATTTTTCAGAATATAAAAGACTAGTGAAATTTAGTTGCTACCCCTGTATGACGCTAGAAGATTAGTAAACTTCAAGCACATTTGCATCCCTCACCCCTCTTCTTTTGCGTTTACCAGTATCTAGTGTACCATTATGCAGTCTTTATGTGATAAGAAGGGACAAAATGGATGAGTGTGGAAACCGTGAACTCATCCCCACAGGGCAAATGAAGAGAAAATCTAAAAAAATACTTATATTTCAAAATTTTCGTAACAAAATCAAGGGTGCGTCTTACAGTCATCTTAAGGTCCAAAACATACAGTTAAAATATTATTATTAATTACAATTATTTACACATATATGGCTACGACAATAATTTATTTGTTTATCATAATAGTATTGAGGTAGAAGCTCCCGATACTCTATAATTTTAATTGTAAGTTCCAAATAGTTCAGTGAAAGCAAGAATATAGCTGAAACTTCCTGGCAGATTAAAACTGTGTGCTGGATTGAGACTCGAACTTGCGACCTTTGCCTTTCGCAGGCAAGCACTCTACCAACTGAGCCACCCAAGCACGACTCGTGCCCCATCCTCACAGCCCTACTTCTGCCAGTACCACATCTCCTACCTTCCAAGCTTAACAGAAGCTCTCCTGCGTACCTTGCAGAACCAGCACTCCTGAAAGAAAGGATATTGCGGAGACATGGCTTAGCCACAGCCTGGGGGAGGTTTCCAGAATGAGATATTCACTCTGCAGCGGAGTGTGCGCTGATATGAAACTTCCTGGCAGATTAAAACTGTGTGCCGGACCGAGACTCGAACTCGGGACCTTTGCCTTTTGCGTGCAAGTGCTCTACCGACTGAGCTACCCAAGCACAACTCACGCCCCGTCCTCACAGCTTTACTTCTGCCAGTACCTCGTCTCCTACCTTCCAAACTTTACAGAAGCTCACCTGCAAACCTTGCAGAACTAGCACTCCTGAAAGAAAGTTTCATATCAGCGCACACTCCGCTGCAGGGTGAAAATCTCATTCTGGAAACATCCCCCAGGCTGTGGCTAAGCCATGTCTCCGCAATATCCTTTCTTTCAGGAGTGCTAGTTCTGCAAGGTTCGCAGGAGAGCTTCTGTAAAGTTTGCAAGGTAGGAGTCGAGGTACTGGCAGAAGTAAAGCTGTGAGACTGGGCGTGAGTCGTGCTTCGGTAGCTCAGTTGGTAGAGCACTTGCCCGCAAAAGGCAAAGGTCCCGAGTTCGGGTCTCGGTCTGGCACACAGTTTTAATCTGCCAGGAAGTTTCATATCAGCGCACACTCTGCTGCAGAGTGAAAATCTCATTCTGGAAGAATATTGCTTGTTACAGTTAACATAGTAATAATTGCACAATGCATATAACAATTACAATGCCAGGTGAACAATGAGGCCTAACCACATAAACATTCACATAACATTTCTAGCAATTAGATTTTTCACAGCTACCAGGGCACTTCGCCTTCAGGGCTAATGAAGTAGTTTGCAAAGTCATCCCTGATACTGTTCGCAATATTTCCTCCACAGACGAAGCAAGGTGACATGTCCTGGAATCCCTGAATAGTTAATGTATCCTCAAACGCTATTCCACTGCGATCATGCACAAAGTTACGGAGGAGGCAACATGTCTTTACAATAGACTTCAGCCGATCGTGCAGCAGTGGATGTACGTGTAATGAAAGTTTTGCCCTTATTCTCCTCTTCCTGCTCCTCCTCAGAAGTTCTAACAAAAGTTCTCCTCGCTCGAGTCCATTTCACTAATTAATCAACTGGCAATACCTGCAGTGTGACACTTGTGATCCAGGAGTGTTCACCAGAATTACCGGCGACCGTCACTGGTGACGGTCACCAGTGTCCCTGTGTGAAACGAGCTTTAGTCTTTTGTTGTGCCTGTCAGCAACTCAACATCTCCGCTATATGGTGTGTAGCAATCTTTCCTTTTCATAATGTTGTCTAGACTGGTATTTGGCTTCTCAGACAGGAATAAATAAATGTGTGTTTCAGCATTTTTCGGAATTTAACTCATATTGGGGTGAAAGTTTTGTTCTTAAAACATATCATCATTATTAAACTACTGAAGCATTTGTAAAGCTACATATATGAAAACTGGTATCTGACTTCTCGGATAGAAATAAAAGATACACGTTCACTATTTTTGGAAAATTCAACAACTAAGGGGATGAAACAGGGTGAAAGTTTTCTTGCATATATTTCATTATGAAAGTGCCTTTGAAGCTAAATCTAAGAAAATTTGTGTTTGGATTCTCAGTTAGGAACAAAAAAGTACATGTTTCAGTGTTTTTGGAAATTCTACACCTATGGGTGTGATTCACTGACTCATCATAGCCTACTACAAACCTCTAACTATAGAAACTTGAAATTTGGAGAGAGTGTTAATTTTATACTATAGGCATTGTTTTAGTAAGGGATTGTTCGAAATTCCACCCCTAAAGTGGGGGTCGGGTGAAGCAGGGATTTAAGGTGTTTTGACAATATATCATCATTAAAGCATTAATAATTCATTTTTAAAGCTACATCTATGAAAACTGATATTTTACTTTTTGGTTAGAAATGAAAGGATACGTCTTTTAGTGTTTTTGGAAATTCAACCACTAAGGGAGTGAAATAGGGGACGAAAATTTTTATGTAAATATTTCATTATGAAAGCATTGTTAAAGTCAAATCTAAGTAAATTTCTATTTGGTTTCTCCTTAACAAATTTAAAAAAATACATGCTCTTTGGAACTTCACCACTGGGGTTTAAAATTTTTATGAAATTATTTTGTGATATAAAACAATTTTAAAACTAAATCTGTGCAAATCTGTATTTGATTTATCAAAAAACAGGTGTTCAGGGACGAAAGTTTCTACAGAAATGTTACGACAAAAACTCAAAAGACAGGATCAACAAAGACCTCTGATTCTAGTTACTGGAATTGCTTTCTGGTACGAAGTACATTTGAAAAAGACTATTCTTCTATGGCCTTAATTAGAATGGAACGTTTAGATGACGTTGCAATTTGTGAACAACATAAAAATTCAATTACAAAAATCTGTGTGGATCATATAATCTATGCGAGCGAAGCAGCAAGCGCTAAGTTAGTATTACATAAAATGCACGAAGGACAATAAATAGTATTGTATGAAGAACTAGAAATTTTCATTTATGGCAGAGTACATGATAAATGGTTGCTAAATGATAAGCTAGAAGGCAAAAATGTAATTTTTTTCAAAAATTTCTCCAATGCTGACTGATTCTTTAAAAAACTGTCCTGGCATCACTTCACAATCATGAAACAGCAAATAATCATATTATTTGATACACACTGTGACAAACATGTTTATATTTTAAAACTGTATTCCACTGTTTTTACATCTTGGTAATAAATATTAACATAAAGTGATGAAAGAGTAAAATTATTTCATAAATCATTTGAGAGTTTGAAAAGCATTGTCAACAATTCGGTTTGCTCCTGTTTTATCTGCATTTTTCAGCCAGACAGACAAAGTATTCCTGTTTGATGACATTTATCCTTGCTCAAGCTCCAAAGTGTCAAATTTTGCATGTCTGTGAAATTATTTGGCAATGTTCTGCTTTGCTTGATGTGTTAACAGCTGTGACTGATGTGGTTTAGAGAAATTGTGACTGACAGCCAATTTGAGAAACAAGTCTGCCCATTTACATTTGCATTTGTCAAACAAAAGCCAGATCACTGGCAGATTTCTGAGATGACAGACAGACTATACACATGTTGCTATTTCACCACACTTTAAGAGTGGAAAATAATTTATGAAGCAGTTTATCTCGTATCACAAGTTCCCACAATTGTGAAAAGTAAGGACAAAGAAATATCTAAACAAGAATAAAAGATCACCCACCATTACAAAAATGGTAGAGGTGTTACGACTATCACCTCACTCAATACTTCTTTACTGTTTCACACATTACCATAATAATGTCAATGCAAGACACATATTTTAAATCTTCAAAATCTTCTCTGGTTCCAAGGGATCTCCAACTTTTAGGTAATATTTGAACAACTGGAATATATTTTCTCATAATTGCACGTGTGTTTTTTTCCAATATGAAGGCGAAGTAATTCTAAAAGTTATTAAAATTTGACTCTCCATTCAGAGAAAGTTGATGTAATCATAAAGTTCTGAGAGTAACACTTTCTTTAGCAGATTTTCATGGGAGACATATACTGCCGTGAGCTGCACTGCATGCAGTATGGCAAAGAGCTTAGCATCACTGGCTGACACGCTGTGAGTCGCCAATTCTACCTTCCACCGCCAGCAATTATTTGTTATTACATACTTATTATTACTGGAAGGTTCTTGAAATAACTTATGTTTGTCAACATTTGTAGATTCTATGTCTTTATAAACAAGCATTCTGAAATATGCTATGTTTGTATACGTAGCTGCACATGCTGACCAGGAGGTCTGTTCAGTTCTGTTCGTACATTGATGACAGTAATAAATGTGCTTTCAGTTCTAAGTTTTTAACTTCAGTATTGGATGTGCCTTTGGAACTGGACTCGACGATGGTTTTGACATGACAACATGCCATTCCTTGCATCAGCATCTTGTTTTCATTTGCTTTCTATACACTGCTAAAACTAGAGTAAGAAATGCTATGCACTGGTAGCAATACAGACTTGCATCAAACTGCTTAGCAACATGGCTGCTACACAATGTGAGAGCTGCTTTAAAAGTGAGCTTTGTTTTGAAAAATTTGGTTTTTATGTTACCAGACTTGTTTGTCAAACCAACGCAAAGGAATGAGTGACTCTGACAAAGAAGTCCAAGTGTTTAACGGGACTTAAAACCACTAGTAGTAAATGGCAGAGTAATGTAGAGGTAGAAAATTTGCATACTGTGAATAAATTAGAATGATCAATTCACTACTTGTAGATTAGACTCTAGGCAGGCATCACTCAACCCACTTCTAGTGAACCCTTACCTCCATCAGTATTCACATAATTTTCTAAATAGTTTTTGCTTTGAGCTGGATGTAACTCAATTTTTATTGTGAATACTTTTAGTCTTGTGTTTGTGATTTCAGCCTTACTAACTTCATAAACAATTGTTTAGCGACTTGTAACCTTTACTCGTGACAAACAGAATGCAGATACGAGGCCTGTTCAGAAAATAATATTCTGAATTACACGCCTTACGAGATATTTAATGACATACGGTTGACAGCACTGCCTTGCGGATTGTCTCCTTTGTACCCACATGTTTTTGGAGTGTGATGTCTCATTTATTTTTCACGATATTGTTACCCGAGTGCAACATGTAAGTTTTTTTTTTTTTTGTTATGGTTTTAGGGCACAAAACTGCTAAGGTCATTAGTGCCCGGTCTGTGACTTAGGAAAAGGTAAAAAAACGAAACTGGAAACCAGCAGCAATGGAAACGAAACTCAAAAAATTGGAGAAACTAAAAACAGAAGGAAAGCTTAAAAAACAACTATAGAAGGGGGTCGGTTGTCCCCAAAAAGAGGTTCAAATGACTGACATCATCTCACTGGCTCTAATAAACTTGAGAACGCGATCGGCTGAGCGCGTGTCATCTGCTAAAATGGAAGATATATCAGGCGACAACTGTAGACGGGCGAGTAACGGAGTAAATAGGGGCACTCAATTAAAAGGTGTCTTACCATCCACAGCTGAGAGCAGTGGGGACAGAGTGGGGGAGGATCGCCGCTTAAAAGATGTCGATGGCTAAAAAGACAGTGCCCTATCCGGAGTCTAGTTAAAATTACCTCCTCCCGACGACTCGTTCGAGAGGAATAGGTCCAAGCACAGGGAAGAGCTTTCACGTCCCGCAATTTATTATTGGGAAGTGTCAATCAATGTGCTTGCCATAAAAGAACAACACGACGACATAAAACACTCCGTACATTGGCGAAGGGAATTGTGCGAATAGCTGGCCGAAGAAGAGAGACCGCAGCCTTGGCCGCTATATCGGCTGCCTCATTTCCACAGATACCAACGTGTCCCGGGATCCAGAGGAACGCCACAGAGGCGCCCCCCAAGTGGAGCAAGTGGAGGCAGTCCTGAATCCGGTGGACCAGAGGGTGGACAGGGTAGAGAGCTTGGAGACTGAGGAGAGGGCTGAGAGAATCTGAGCAGATAACATACTGTATCCGCTGATGGTGACGGATGTATTGGACAGCCTGGAGAACAGCGTAACGCTCCGCAGTATAAACCGAACACTGGTCGGGAAGCTGAAATCGAGTTGGGGTGTCGTCAACAATATAGGCACTCCCTACACCAAACGATGTTTTTGAGCCATCAGTGTAAATAAATGTGGCTTCCTTCATTTGTGCACATAGAGCAGCAAATGCCCGACGATAAACAGGTGAAGGGGTACCGTCCTTGGAAAACTGACAAAGGTCACGGAGCAGGCAGGCCCGGGAACGGAGCCAAGGCGATGCTGTACCCCAAGTTGTCAAGAAAGTTTTAGGAAAGCGGATGGGAAGAGAATGGAGCAGTTGACGGAAGTGGACTCCTGGTGGTAGTAGGGAGAAAGGGCGGCCTGCATACCCTAAATCCAAGGAGGCGTCGAAGAAAGTGTTGTGGGCCGGATTAGCAGGCATGGAAGACAGATGGCTAGCATAACGACTCAGAAGGACAGCTCACTGATTGGACAGCGGAGGTTCAGCAGTCTCAGCATAAAGGCTTTCCACAGGGCTGGTGTAAAAAGCTCCTGACACTAAACGTAATCCACGGTGGTGGATAGAGTCGAGACACCGAAGAACAGATGGCCGAGCAGAGGAGTAAACTATGCTTCCATAGTCCAATTTCGAGCACACTAAGGCGCAATAGAGGCGGAGAAGGACCACTCGGTCCACTCCCCAGGAGGTATCATTCAGGACACGGAGGGTGTTGAGGTATCACAGACAGCGAGCCGAAAGTTATGAAACGTGGGAGGACCAGCACAGTTTTCTGTCAAACAAAAGAACCAAGAATTTAGCGGCGTCCGAAAACGGAAGGTTGACAGGGCCTAGATGTAAGGAAGGTGGAAGAAACTCCGTACGACGCCAAAAATTAACACAAACGGTCTTACTGGGAGAAAAGCGGAAGCCTGTTTCGATGCTCGAAGAGTGGAGGCGATCGAGACAGCCTTGAAGACGTCGTTCAAGAAGGCTGGTCCGTTGAGAGCTGTAGTAGATCGCAAAATAGTCCACAAAGAGGGAGCCCGAGACATGAGGAAGGAGACAATCCATAATTGGATTTATGGCAATGGCAAACAGTACAACACCTAGCATGGAGCCCTGGGGTATCCCATTTTCTTGGGAGAAAGTACGGGAGAGAGTAGTGTTCACCCGCACTCTAAATGTGCGCACTGCCAAATTTGCGAAGAAAAAGGGGCAGCCGACCTCGAAAGCCCCAAGAGAACATTGTGCGGAGGACGCATGTCCTCCAACAGTTATCGTATGCTCTCTCCAGATCAAAAAATATTGCTACTGTTTGGCGTTTCCGGAAAAAATTGTTCATGATATAAGTGGAGAGAGCAACAAGATGGTCAACTGCAAAACGATGCTTTCGGAAACCGCATTGGGCAGGTGTTAAAAGACTGCGGGACTCCAGCCACCAAGCTAAACGGTAATTCACCATACGCTCCAAAACCTTACATACACTAATCGTGAGAGCAATGGGGCGATAGCTAGAGGGGAGATGTTTGTCCTTTCCAGGTTTCGGAACAGGAATGACGATAGCTTCCCACCATCGTCTGGGAAAAGTAGTGTCGGCCCAAATTCGATTATAAAGGCGAAGGAGGTAACGCAGACTATGGTATGATAAATGCAGCAACATTTGTATGTGGATACCATCCGGTCCTGGGGCGGAGGAGCGAGAAGAAGAGAGTGCATGTTGGAGTTCCCGCATGGAGAAAACAGTATTGTAGCTTTCGCGATTTTCAGATGAGAAAGCAAGAGGTCACACTTCCGCTGCGCGTTTCTTCGGGAGAAACGCTGGCGGGTTATTTGAAGAGCTCGAAATCTCAGCAAAGTGTTGTCCCAATGAGTTAGAAATTGCGACGGGGTCCACTAATGTATCATGAGTGACAGTGAGCCCGGAGTCTGGGGAGAACCTAGGTGCACCACATAACTGTCAAATCCATCTCCAAACTTCCGAGGAGGGAGTGAAGGTGTTAAATGAGCTAGTAAAGAAGTTCCAGCTTGCCTTCTTGCTATCGCGGATGACGTGACGGCATTGAGCACGGAACTGCTTATAGCGGATACAGGTGGCCAAAGTAGGACGGTATCTGAAAACGTGAAGAGCACGTCGCCGCTCACGTATTGCGTCACGGCATGCCTCTTTCCACCAAGGAACTGGGGGGCGCCGGGGCAATTCGGAGGTGTGAGGTATTGAACGTTCCGTAGCTGTAAGAGTAACGTCTGTAATACGTGTGACCTCATCGTCGACGCTAGGAAAGTGACTGTCATCGAATGTCGCTAGAGACGAAAAAAGTGTCCAATCGGCTTGGGCGAACTTCCAGTGTCGCGGGCGCATATATGGCAGTTGTGGCTGCAATCGAAGGACACGTGGAAAGTGGTCCCTCGAGTGTGTGTCAGCAAGAGCGAACCATTCGAAGTGCCGAGCTAGCGGAACAGTACCGACCGAAAGGTCTAAATGAGAGAAATTTGTCAACATGTAAGTGTTAGTGGCAATTTTTGAAATGCGAAATTTTCTGGAGCAAAGCTGCAACATAAAATTTTGCATGAAACTGGGGAAACTGTTACAGACATGTTTCTGCTTTTGAAATGAGCTTATGGAGATGATGCTCTGGGTCATATGCAATGTTACAAATTGCTTTCACAATTTAAACACGGTCATCAGCCAATTTAAGATGATCCTCGAGCACGAAGGCCTTCCACTTCAACTGACGAAATGTGTAAATTGCCGACTGCACGTCACAGAATTTGAAGAAGCGATTAACAGTTTGTACCTGTGGCACAAATTCGTGATGAAAGTAATCCTTCCAAGCCAAAGAAAACTATCACCACAGCTTTGACATTTGACCTAACCTAATAGCTTTTTCTAGTCGTGGAGAACCTTTACTGACCCATTGTGAAACCGACTCTCAGTCTTAACATCATACCCGTACATCCACGTCTCATCAAGAGTCATCTTTCTCTTTAAGAACACCTCATTCTCATTTGCGTGATCCCAAAGCTCTTCACAGACTGTGAGCCGAAGGTCTTTATGAACTCTATTCGTGAGCCGTTGGTTGAACTTGTTGGCAACACAATGCATCCACAATGCTGCGTCAGGATTTTGTGACACGATACAAATGAAACGTTACATTATTCTGCGATCTCTTCGACAGTCAGTCTTCGATCGGCACATACAACTTTCTCGACCTTCCCGACACGAGCGGCGTCGGTAGATGTGGAAGGGTGTCCTGAACGAAGTTAATCTTTAATTTCCATCCGCCATTTTTAAGCTGAGTAGACCATTGTAAACCGAGTACGGCTCGAGCACTCGTCACCACAGGCTTCCCGCATCATCCGGTGTGTGTCTGTAGAGTATTCTCAAGTATTGTGCAAAATTAAACGTAGAGGCACTGTTCCTCTAAATCTGTTATCTCAAAATTTGCGAACTGTGCGACACAATGTTCTACCGAATACGACACCGAACAATAACTAACAGTCATACGACGACGAAACTTCTGGCAGTTACACATTAAACACAGCCACGTGCAAGGATGCCAACCGCTTTTCGCACCGACACACCACTAGTGCAAAATTAGAAATAATTCAGATTTTTTTGTACAGACCTCGTACGTCTACACAAACCTCATCGAAGAGGGAGCACGTCGCATCCGACCCGATTGTGCCGTCTATTTTGTCTCCTACCACCACTAGGGCTAACATCCCCCAATGGGTGTCCGGGTATTTTTTAGCAGATAGTGTAATATTCTCAAATACTGCCAAACTAGGAGTATATAATCATTGCACAATAGTCATATCTGACTTACTAATCCAGCGTGTTCTTTACTCGAAATAGTCAACCGAACCCCCATATTTACGACGACAGCATATCAAATCGATAGAGATCTAAAATTTTTACAATTATTACCACAAAATGCGGTGGTGTGCAAAACTTAACAATGAAAGTAGCTTTCATACTGTGTATTGCTGCCAACTAGCATATCTCCTCGACACTTGGACCATACTGCTACAGTACGAGAGGCAAATGAAAGAGCTGCACAGTGAGACGGACAGAAATGATACTTTTGTTAACAGACAATAATTAAACTTAAGTCGCTGCTATTTATGACGGACCTCTGGACATTACAAAACGTGGGACGTGGGTCTTAATACGGTGTGTTACTACTGTGGGCAGCAATGCACACTCTGCAGTGTGCCCCCATGCTGGCCGGGAGCTCAGTGAGGAGTACTTGTCATAAGGCACTCCATTACTCCACCAACTTGATTGACTACTACTGGGTCGTCACTGGTCCACGTGGATGTGCTGCAATAACCATCCATCCATCCATCCATCCATCCCCCCCCCCCCCCCCCAACCTTGTTCCCCCCAAAACTCCTTATGAACATTAGGGTTAGCATGGGAGTACACTGCGCACAAGACATTGCCGTTTCTGGTGATCACACTCCGTATTAAGAAACACATCCCAAATTCTGTAATGTCCGGAGGACCATCAAATAGCAGCAACTTTAGTTTAATAATCGTTTTTGAATAAAAGTACCATTTCTATTCATGTCATTGCACATTTCTATCAGTTATCTTCTGTACTATACTGTAACAGTTCTTTGAACATATGGTCCACATTTTATCAACTTACATTATTTGTCAAAGACACATGACGCGACATTTACAGTTTTCCACAACAGTGTAACTGTACATCTGTATCTATATCTATATTCTGCACAGCACAGTGAAGCGTACGGCAGAGGGTATGTCCCACTGTACCAGTTATCAGGGCTTCTTCCCATTCTATTCACAACTGGAGTGTGGAATGAGCGAGTGAATGTTTCCGTGCATGCTGTAATTATTCTTATCTTATCCTCACGATCCCCGTGTGAGCGACACACTAGGAGGTTGTAGTGTGTTGCTGGAGTTGTCACTTAAAGCTGGTTCTTTAAACAGTTAGCAGACTTTCTAGGGATAGTTTACGCCTATCTTCAAGAGTCTGCCAGTTCAGTTTATTCCGTGTATCTGTGACACTTTCCCACAGATCAAACAAACCTGCGACCATTTGTGCTGTCCTCCTTTGTACAAATTCAATATCACCTGTTAGTCATATTTAGTACGGGTCCCACACACTTGAGCAATATTCTAGAGCTGGTCGTACAAGTAATTTTTAAGCAATGTCGTTTGTAGTCCGATTGCAAATGTTCAAATGTGTGTGAAATCTTATGGGACTTAACTGCTAAGGTCATCAGTCCCTAAGCTTACACACTACTTAACCCGAATTATCCTAAGGGCAAAGACACACACCCACGCCCGAGGGAGGACTCGAACCTCCGCCGGGACCAGCCGCACAGACCACGACTGCAGCGCCTTAGACTGCTCGGCTAATCCCGCTCGGCAGTCCGATTGCACTTCCCCAGTATTCTACCAATACATCAAAGTCTATCACCTGCTTTAACCACAACTGAACCTATGCGATCATTCCATTTCGTACGCCTGAAAAGTGTTACATCCAAAAAGTGTTATATCCAGTATTCGTACGATATGTCAGATTCCAACTGTGACTCACTGATATTACAGTCATAAGATACTACATTTTTTCGCTCTCTGAAGCGCACAATTTTACATTTCTGAACATTTAAAGGAAGTTGGCAACCTTTGCACCGAGTATTTATGCAGCTTCTTTCGGACAGTACTCCACAGATAACTGATTCATCTGCAAAAAATCTGAGGTTATTATCAATATTACCTGCAAGGTTATTAATATAAGATGAACAGCAAAAGTCTCAACACACTTCCCTGGGGCACACCTGAGGTTACTTCTACATCTCACGACGACTTTACGTCCGAGATAATGTGTGCATCCTTCCTACCAGAAAGTCCTCAATCCAGTCACAAATATCTTTGATACACCACACGACTGTACTTTTGACGATAAGAGTAGGTGTGGTACTGAGTCAAATGCTTTTTGGCAATCAGGAAATACTGCATCTACTGACTGCCTTGATGCAATACTTTCAGTGCAACTCGGGTTTGGAAAGTACCCATACTAATTTCAATTGGAAATCACTCCACTTTCCTGCCCTGTACGCCACCTCCACAGACACCAGCACCACCTCCTTACCTCCTGCCGCACTGTTCCGTTCGGTGGCGAGATGCGGGTGCACCGAGGAATGTAGCTCACCTGGCAAGCCTCTCGTACTCCTCGCGGATCTCCTGTGGCGTCTTGGTCCTCTGCACGATCTCCCAGCCGTCAGCCTTCAGCCCCCGAGTGCCCAGCGTGTCGTAGATAGCCCGCCGGTGGGGGTCGCTCAGGACTGCAACACAATTCGTTCGATTGTCGAGCACTGACCCTGTACGCGATAGCGATTTTGATAACTGCATCTAAGCAATGTGCAACAACACAATTTGACATTAAAAATTGAAAGTCACGTTTAGTATATCACACTATTGTTGCGGTCTTCAGTCTGACGACTGGTTTGTTTCAACTGTCCACGCTAGTATATCCCGTGCAACCGTCTTAATCTGTGCGTAACTACTGCCATTTGCCCCCACTTTATACATCTTTGATACACCACACGACTGTACTTTTGACGATAAGAGTAGGTGTGGTACTGAGTCAAATGCTTTTTGGCAATCAGGAAATACTGCATCTACCTGACTGCCTTGATGCAATACTTTCAATGCAACTCGGGTTTGAAAAGTACCCATACTAATTTCAATTGGAAATCACTCCACTTTCCTGCCCTGTACGCCATTTCCACAGACACCTCGGAGCTATAATAACTTTTCAATCCTGCGAATGGTGAAGGGTTTATACACTGTCTTAAGACTTTGACACTTTAGAATACAAAACCCAGCACTTAACAACAAATTTTGAAAAGATTTTTGATATGTGGCAACATCTACACGGCATATTTTCGTGTTACCACCATATAAGCAAGAATTCCACCAAATACAGCCTGGTAGCTTCCAAAGCATTGAAATCAACATGGCAAAATGCTTTTTCCAGCCAATCGTAGCTCATGTCATGTGATATTGCCAGCTGATGACAGCAAATATTCAGAGCATAGGACACGCGACAGTCAGCCAATAGCAACATCATTTTTAAGTAGCACGAACACACAATTAGGAAAAGTTGACGGTTCAAATTAAAACACATATAGCATTGCAACAAGAAAAGCTAAGCTTTCACATATAATATTGGTCATCAAAAATTTTTGCTTTATTTCCCGAGGCTGTTGTAGGCAGGATCCTAAGGCCACAGCTTAAATTGCAGCAGCTGAATATTACTGACAAATTTCACTGCCGTGACCAAATATTTTGTGGATTATCTGGTCAAATACATTTTATATCGTGCACTTTGACTTCTTTTAGGATATTATTATTGCATAATTTGTAATCGATGAAAAAGCTAAAATAAATATGAAGAACTAACCTTGAAGCTTGGCCATTTATAACATGTGTTACCCTTTGTAAGATACATCAAACACAAACATGCCACTAAAATTTTAAATAATGGCATAAACGGCTGCTCTTCTTGGCCCGAAATTTTTCTAAATGGCTGGTCCTCAGTGTTTCAAGTTTTGATTGAGACGAACACATTCATCACACATTCTCACATGTACCAATTCATCTAGTGTAAAAGGAAACTGAAAATAATGCTTCTCAAACCACCATCCACAATATTTTCCCACAACCTGTTAGAAATGTAAACAGTTGTAACACCATGTTCATCAAAATGAAGTCTACTAAAACATGCATTGAATGCATGTTTGTTATTACGAAGTATTGCATTGCCTTTGTCACATTCTGCTGTTAGCAGATACTTGTGGGTACACTGTTTTGTCAATGTAAATGACACATTTTCTTTGCAACTTAAGTTTTATTTTAGCGTTCCTCTCTTGTTTATGTTTTATCTCTGCAGTGTTATTCTGTAGTAGTGGGCTAAAGCAAAATTCTTTGCTAGAATATCACTTCTTACCAGACAAATGTACAAAAATTAACTGAAAACTAAAACAATGAAAAATTCCGAGGTTTTTCCCGATTTCCCAGGGAATATACGCCCCGATCCCAATTTGTCCTACCAACCATTACCTTCTTTTAGTCAAGTTGAACAGTAAGTTATTTTCTCCCCATTTGTAATCAGTACCTCCTCATTCGTTACTCAAGCTGCCCATCTAACCTTTAGCATTCTCCTGCAGCACACCATTCCAAAAGCATCTGTTCTCTTCTTCCTTGTTTATCTTCCTATTTACCGTCTCGTTTCACTTCTGTACCGGACTACACTCAAGACAAATACTGAGGGGTTATAATTAAAGTGCTGCTATTCACAGAGGTAAAGAGTGGACTGTAATTATCATATGGCATCAAAACTCTGTAGATCTTCTTGTCTGTTAATGCAGAATCGATATACACTGGATAAAAATTGGTTCCAATTTTGGCCACCAGATTCAAATCTGGTGCTGTTGGTTGGTTGGTTGGTTTAAAAGAGGGGGAAAGGGACCAAACTACAAGGTCACTGGTCTCTTGTTCCTAATAAAATGCTGCCACAAGTGTGAGAATAAAACAGACGAGACATATAACACAAAACGGAAAGAAAGGAAAGACCACAAGAATGAAGGAAAGGAAATGAACACTAAAAGGAACAAAAAGAGGAAAAGAAAACGACAGAGATGCAAGAAACAGTTAGACGAGAGTACAATAAGGAAGCAGATTACAGTGGCTGGCCGACCACGAAAATAAAAAGGAAAAGCCAGCCAGCCTGCAACACATTAAAACCTCCATCCTAAAAGCACGAGGGTGGAGGACACAGAGGGACAAAGGACACGCGCAAAATCGAATGATAAAACCCACCCTCCCGAATGAAACGTAAAACTAAATCGGCCGACGAGGCGTCGTCTGCCGAAATCGACGATAACGAGTCCGGTAACCGAAGATGAAGTCGCAGGGCAGCCAGAGGAGGACAGAGCAGAAGAATACGGGCAATATCAACCGGACACTGCACCGACACCGAGGTGGGTCTTCACGGCACAGGAGGTAGCCGTGGGTCGCCCAGGAACGGCCAACGCGGAGCCAGCAGAGTCCCTGCGAGGCACCTTCACCTCCATTGAGGACTTCCACACATTCGTGGTCCCCTCAATGGGTCGCAGTTAGTTTTGCGTACTGAAATTTTGACATTCCGTCTCCCGAAGCTGAAAAACCTTGCGGCGTAATAACCGACGCAGGTCAGTTCCGGTGATGCCCATCTCCAGAAGTGATTTCCGTATACCCCGTTTGCCCTTCCTGTCAGCAAGTTCATTTCCTGGGATTCCGACACGACCAGGGATCCAGACGAACACCACCGAACAACTGGACTGTTCCGGGGCACAGATAGACTCCCGGGTGGATGCTACCAAAGGATGACGAGGGTAGCACTTGTCGATAGTTTTTGGGCTGCTCGACGAGTCCGTACGTAACGGAAAAGACTCCCCGGGGCACGAACGGAGATACTGAAGTGCACGAGAAATGGCTACCAGCTCAGCAGTGAACACACTGCAGCCATCGGAAAAGGAATGCTGTTCAATACGGCCACCGTGAACGTAGGCAAAGCCGACACGATTGTCAGCCATCGGTGTAAACCACTTCGGAGACCCGGAACACGTCAAGAATCGAGAGGAAGTGACAGCGGAGAGCCACGGGGCTAACCGAGCCCTCAGGGCCACGTGAAATGTCCAGACGAAGCTGTGGCCGAGGTGTACACCGTAGAGGCGTACGTGAACGGACCACAAGTAGAAGTGGTAAAGGGAAGGACTCCAGTTCGGAGAGAAGGGATCGCACACGAACCGCAATCGTTAGCCCCGACCCGAGTCGCCAATGTGGGAGACGACTGCCGCGGGCGGGAAAAGGAGACAGTAATTTGGATGCTCAGGAGAGCTACGAACGTGTGCTGTGCTACTGGCGAGCAGTTGTGCACGTCTGAGCTGCAATGGAGGGACCCCAGCCTCCACCAGTACGCCGGTCACCGGACTCGTCCTAAAAGCTCCTGTCACTAATCGAACCCCGCAGCGGTGCACAGGGTCGAGTAAATGCGACGCTGAGGGTGCCGCCGAACCAGAAACCACACTCCTATAGTCAATTCGGAATTGGACGTGGGCTCTGTCGAGTCGCAGCAGCGTAGAGTGATCTGCACCCCAATTGGTGTTGCTCGGGCAACGGAGGGCATTGAGGTGCCGCCAGCACTTCCGCTTAAGCTGACGAAGATGAGGAAGCCACGTCAATCGAGTGACGAAAACCAGTCCTAAGAATCGATACATCTCCACTACAGTGAGTGGACTATCGTGAAGGTAAAGTTCTGGGTCCGGACGAAAGGTACGACGCCGACAGAAGTGTACGACAAAGAACTCTGCGGCTGAAAACTGGAAGCCGTGGGCTAGAGCCCGTGACTGCGCCTTGTGGATGGCTCCCTGGAGACGCCGCTCAGCAACACCAGTACTGGAGCAGCAGTACGAAATGTAGAAGTTGCCTGCATACAGAGAAGGGGAGACAGAGGGCCCGACAGCTGCATCTAGATCGTTAATGGCCACTGCAGGACTCCATTCTCCTGGATATGGATGGAACTATGGGAGGCTTAACTTGGACACGGAAAGTACGGAGCAACAGGAAATTTTGGATAAAATTCAGGAGCGGGCCCTGGAGACCCCACTCCTACAATGTGGCAACGATATAATCTGGCGCTGTGATTACAAGAAAGATGTATAGAAATGTTTCCAAATGTAATGGATTAGTGATAAGACATGAGCAGAAAATGCCAAACAAATGAGAAAGGCATAATGTCAATTTCATTATTTAGTGCCACTTACACAATTTGCTCAATATGAGCACTGGATATGCCAAAGAGATGTTGTACAGTGCCAGATTTGCACCTGGTGGCCAAAATTTGAACTACCATTTTTTCCGGCAATAATCGGTTCCACATTAAAGCATTAATGTACGTAAAAAGTTTCGCTGTCATACGACAATTACAACCCTCCTGAACTGTGAGTAGCTGCACTTCAATTACAGCCATCTGGTAATTTCAGAAAAGATTACCTGACAAATTTCTATTACAAGTTAACAAACAACTCTTTTTCAGAAATGCTTTCCTTCCTTTTGGCAGCCTGCATTTTATATTCAGCCATCATCATTTAAAGAACTGATGATGGCTGAATATAATAGCAAAACACGAGTAAAACTTTTAGCGTCCCATTTTGTAATCCGATTCCCTCAGCATCACCTGATTTCATTCAACTACATTCCATTACCCTGATTTTACTTTTCATGATATTCATTTTACAAGCTCTTTTCAAAACACTGTCAATTCCATTCAAATGCCCTTCCAAGTCCTTTGCCTACTGACAGAAATCCAATGTCGTCAGTAAATCTCAAAGTTTTTATCTCTTCTCGCATGCTATTGTAGAATTCTTCATCCTCACTAATGAGGACTGGGGTGACTGGAATTAGTCAGTAGGAAAAGGGAGAGAAGGAAACATAGTAGGTGAATATGGATTGGGTGGAAGAAATGAAAGAGGAAGCCGCCTTGTAGAATTTTGCACAGAGCATAACTTAATCATAGCGAACACTTGGTTCAAGAATCATAAAAGAAGGTTGTATACATGGAAGAATCCTGGAGATACTAGAAGGTATCAGATAGATTTATATAATGGTAAGACAGATATTTAGGAACCAGGTTTTAAATTGTAAGACATTTCCAGGGGCAGATGTGGACTCTGACCACAATCTATTGGTTATGAACTGCAGAGTGAAACTGAAGAAACTGCAAAAAGGTGGGAATTTAAGGAGATGGGACCTGGATAAACTGAAAGAACCAGAGGTTGTAGAGAGTTTCAGGGAGAGCATAAGGGAACAATTGACAGGAATGGGGGAAAGAAATACAGTAGAAGAAGAATGGGTAGCTCTGAGGGAAGAAGTAGTGAAGCAGCAGAGGATCAAGTAGGTAAAAAGACGAGGGCTAATAGAAATCCTTGGGTAACAGAAGAAATATTGAATTTAATTGATGAAAGGAGAAAATATAAAAATGCAGTAAATGAATCAGGCAAAAAGGAATACAAACGTCTCAAAAATGAGATCGACGGGAAGTGCAAAATGGCTAAGCAGGGATGGCTAGAGGACAAACGTAAGGATGTAGAGGCTTGTCTCACTAGGGGTAAGATAGATACTGCCTACAGGAAAATTAAAGAGACCTTTGGAGACGAGAGAACCACTTGTATGAATATCAAGAGCTCAGATGGCAACCCAGTTCTAAGCAAAGAAGGGGAGGGAAGGTGGAAGGAGTATATAGAGGGTTTATACAAGGGCGATGTACTTGAGGACAATATTATGGAAATGGAAGAGGGTGTAGATGAAGATGAAATGGGACATAAGATACTGCGTGAAGAGTTTGACAGAGCACTGAAAGACCTGAGTCGAAACAAGGCTCTGGGAGTAGACAACATTCCATTAGAACTACTGATGGCCTTGGGAGAGCCAGACATGACAAAACTCTACAATCTGGTGAGCAAGATGTATGAGACAGGCGAAATACCCACAGACTTCAAGAAGAATATAATAATTCCAATCCCAAAGAAAGAGGTGTTGACAGATGTGAAAATTACCGAACTATCAGTTTAATAAGTCACGGCTGCAAAATACTAACGCGAATTCTTTATAGACGAATGGAAAAACTGGTAGAAGTGGACCTCGGGGAAGATCAGTTTGGATTCCATAGAAATGTTGGAACACGTTAGGCAATACTAACCTTACGACTTATCTTAGAAGAAAGATTAAGAAAAGGCAAACCTACGTTTCTAGCATTTGTAGACTTAGAGAAAGCTTTTGACAACGTTAACTGGAATACTCTCTTCCAAATTCTGAAGGTGGCAGGGGTAAAATACAGGGAGCGAAAGGCTATTTACAATTTGTACAGAAACCAGATGGCAGTTACAAGAGTTGAGGGGCAGGAAAGAGAAGCATTGGTTGGGGAGGGAGTGAGACAGGGTTGTAGCCTCTCCCCGATGTTATTCACTCTGTATATTGAGCAAGCAGTAAAGGAAACAAAAGAAAAATTCGGAGTAGGTATTAAAATTCATGGAGAAAAACTTTGAGGTTTGCCGATGACATTGTAATTTTGTCAGAGACAGCAAAGGACTTGGAAGAGCAGTTGAACAGAATGGACAGTGTCTTGAAAGGAGGATATAAGATGAACATCAACAAAAGCAAAACGAGGATAATGGAATGTAGTCGAATTAAGGCGGGTGATGCTGAGGGGATTAGATTAGGAAATGAGACACTTAAAGTAGTAAAGGAGTTTTGCTATTTAGGGAGTAAAATAACTGATGATGGTCAAAGTAGAGAGGATATAAAATGTAGACTGGCAATGGCAAGGAAATCGTTTCTGAAGAAGAGAAATTTGTTAACATCGAGTATAGATTTAAGTGTCAGGAAGTCGTTTCTGAAAGTATTTGTATGGAGTGTAGCCATGTATGGAAGTGAAACATGGACGATAACCAGTTTGGACAAGAAGAGAATAGAAGCTTTTGAAATGTGGTGCTACAGAAGAATGCTGAAGATAAGGTGGGTAGAACACGTAACGAATGAGGAGGTATTGAATAGGATTGGGGAGAAGAGAAGTTTGTGGTACAACTTGACTAGAAGAAGGGATCGGTTGGTAGGACATGTTTTGAGGCATCAAGGGATCCCAAATTTAGCATTGGAGGGCAGCGTGGAGGGTAAAAATCGTAGAGGGAGACCAAGAGATGAATACACTAAGCAGATTCAGAAGGATGTAGGCTGCAGTAGGTACTGGGAGATGAAGAAGCTTGCACAGGATAGAGTAGCGTGGAGAGCTGCATCAAACCAGTCTCAGGACTGAAGACCACAACAACGACAACAACAACAACAACAACAACAACAACTAATAAGTTCCACAGATACCTCTCAAAGTAATTGTATAGTCAGTCACCACTGTCAAGAGGTACTTTATTATACAGGGTGAGTCACTATTTCCACCAAGAATAACTCCAAAAGTACGATAGAAGCTGAAAAGTTTGTGGAACAAAAGTTGCACGGGACAACGGATCCATAATATGACATTGGTTTTTTTGTTGCTAGGTGGGGTCGCTTCAGGGACACGAAGGTCAACTTTGTTTCTTTAAATGTGATGCTATAGTTTGGCTGGCTCGTTCACCAGACTTGACGACTCAGGATTTTTTTCTTGTGGGGATTTGTAAAAGATATTGTTTATAAAGACATTCCAATTACACCTGAATATATGCGAGAGAGAATTGTCAGAGTACATGCTTCGATAAGTGCATAAGTGATAAGGAATACCACTCAATCTGTGATAAGAAGATTGCAGCACTGCACTGATACCAATGGTCATCACTTCGAACACCTTCTGTAAATGGACGTTCGTGCCACCTTCGTGACCTTAGTTGACCTTATTGTTACACATAATTGCAATCCTCTCAATAGCAGCTATCAGAAAATAAGTACGAAACTATAGCACGCTACTTAGAAAACCAAATTTGACCTTCGTGTCTCTGACGTGACCCCACCTTGCGACAAAAAACCGACGTCATATTACGGCCCACGTTATCCTGTGCAACATTCGTCCCACACACTTTTCAGCTAATATTATACTTTCGGAGTTATTCTAGGTGGCAATAGTTAGTGACTCACCCTGTATAGCTTTACACGAATACATTTAAAACCGACAAAATCTAGTTGTGCTTTGATGCAGGTGTCTGTGAGAATTTCGAAGCAGGCACCCAGATGTAAGCCCGAGAAGATTTCGTAAGCAGTATACACTGAGATCGGGATACCTCTCGATATCACACCGGACCTCTTTTTGCCCAGCGTAGTGCAGCAACTGACGTGCCACGGACTCGACAAATCGTCGCGAGTTTCCTGCAGATACATTCGGCCCTACTGCCTCTGTGGCCATTCACGATTGCGAAGGTGTCGCCGGTGCAGGATTTTGCACACGAACTGACGTCTCAATTACGTCCCGTAAAAATTCGACGGGACTGACGGAGGGAGATTCCGGTGGCCAAATCTTTCGCTCACACTGTCCAGAATGTTCTTCGAACCGACCGTGAACAATTGTGGCCTGCTGACGCGGTGCCTCGTCGTCCACAAAAATTCCACTGTTTTGTGGGAATGTGAGATCCACAGATGGCTGCAAATGGTCTCCAGGTAGCTGAACACAATCGCATCCAGTCACTGATTGGTTCAGTTGGACCAGAGGACCCAGTCCACCTCATGTAAAAATAGCCCACACAATACGGAGCCACCACCAGCTCACACGGTGCAGTCTACGATACACTACCTTACCCTCAGGTGTTACCGACCGAAATTGACATTCGGCTGAGCAGGCCACAGTCTTCCAGTCGTCTAGGTCCCGATCGATATCGTCACGAGCCCGGGAAAGGTGCCGCAGCCGATGTCGTGCTGTTAGCGAAGGCACTCCCTCGGTCGTCAGCTACTGTACCCCATTAATGCCAAATTTTGCCAGACTGTCCTAAAGGATACGTTCGTCGTACGTCCCACATAGATTTCTGCAGTCGTGTCGTGCAGTGTCGCTTATCTGTTGCCACTGACAACTCTAGATAAATTCCACTGCTCTCTGTCGTTAACCCTTTAACTACTACGAGTGTGTTAACGCACACGCCTCTGTACCTGTCCCCGTGTGCTCCGAACCGCCTAGGTCGTAGACACGTTCGGAGCACCAGGTAGAAGGACTGGTGGTGCGCGGGACAGGTACAGAGGTGCGCGCATTAACACATCCAAAGCAGTTAAAGGGTTAAGTGAAGGCCATTGGCCACTGCATGTCCACGGTGAGAGGCAATGCCTAAAATTTGGTATTCTCAGCCCACTCTGGACAGTGTGATTCTCAGAATACTGAATTTCAAAATGATTTCCAAAATGGAATGCCCCACGTGTCCAGCTCCAGCAACCATTCTGCATTTGAAGTCTATTAATTCCTGTCGTGTGGCCATAATCGGGTCAGAAACCTTTTCACACCAATCATCTGAGTACAAATGACAGCTCTACCGACGCACTGCCCTTTTACGCCTTTGGTTTG
This sequence comes from Schistocerca nitens, assembly GCF_023898315.1. Lineage (NCBI taxonomy): Eukaryota > Metazoa > Arthropoda > Insecta > Orthoptera > Acrididae > Schistocerca > Schistocerca nitens. The sequence goes on from NC_064624.1 coordinate 59,760,631, forward strand.
CGATACTACCACCACCTCTATCCCACAACTTCTGTCACCTCGCTGTATGCTGGGAAGGTCTACATTAACATGTATGTAGAGCTATTTGGCACTTACTTAGCTTGGTGTATTTTAAATCTATGTTATTTCCTTTCCTTGTTTTGTAACACTGGATAGCACAGCTGCTACCTCTAAGTCTTCGACTGCTTTTTTGACGAGAAGACGAGGCAGTAAAAGTTTACCGACCGGTCAGAAACAGACGGAGGAGCTGGGGCTGGGGCTCGGGTACAGTCTAGACCGGACAGAGCGATCGCTCTGGGTAAGGTGGCCACGGAATTCCAGGCGGAGTTATCCACGATCAGAGTGAGTGTGGAAGACGAGCTGCATAAGTGCTACGAGGTTCACGGTGTCTACACTTCTTCAGACAGCCGAAGAACTCTGATATCTCAATCGGGGCCTGCAACACGATCACAGACTGTTGCAGAAGCTGTGGGTCCGTAGTCGTGCAGTAATTGATTGCAATGAACAAGCCGATAGACTGCCCAGGGGAGGCACGACAACTCCATCTGTCAAATGAGAACCCGATCCGACAGTGACCGAGGCAATGGTGAGATGAAAACCCTGTAGCTGCATTAGAAATAGCACACACAATATTGGACTATGAAAAAATGTAGCAAGGTAATGGTGCCGAAGCCACGTTTTGAGTTCTGTAACCCGGGGGCTGAAAAGAAGATAAATTAAACACACGGCTGGTCTTAAGGTTGACCGCAGGAGCTTAACCCTCAAACTGTGGGCAATTATCCAATTTTTTCATACAATATTGAGGGGTATTTTTATTCCTGAAGTAGTATAGTTCTAAGGACAGAATTATAGGAATTCAACAAGAAAATAAAAACTTACTTTAAAGTTGCTTTTTAATTGACATTTAACATAAATATAAACCAGGCCAGCCATCTTAACGCCATGCACTGTGTTATTAATACTATTAATGTATGAAAATGATGAAGAGATACACTAGAGACGGTATGTGAAATTTTTTATGACTGTCGCTGCAGCTGTATGGCCTTTGCTATTCGTTTTAACAATAGGTACTACTCATACACCAATACCACAATCTTGCGAAACAGTGCCGATGACCACACTTTTAGTGCCAAACAACTTTAAACCCATACATCCACTGACGACGATTCTCCAGCCTGATGTGAGTAGCCAGTCACGTTACTCATTTGTAATTTCCTATGCTTCGCAGATGAAGTTAGCGGCTATTTTGTTTTACTCGTAGCAATTCAAGCTGTGCTCTCAGGTCCCACCCTAATCCCTAATTTCCCCCTTGGAAACACTCTGGAAAAAACAATGTGACATTTGTGACGACCAAAATTATCAATTTCACTCCTGATAATTACATTCCCAGCAATTTAAGCCATGCTATTATGTGCCAACATAACCAGAAACCTGAAAATAGCAACATATTTGGAAAAAAAACCCAGCCAAATTCTGTGATGAAAAAGTTTATAAGACTGAACGTTTCTAATTGACTACAACCAAGGAAAAAGTACTGCAAACTACTGCATACAATGACAGATCCGGGTACACCATAAGTGCACTTTATCTGAGACAGGCTTTAATAGATAGAAAGTGTGCTCTTAGTATTTTTAGTTCTTTGAAGTATGGCCAGCAGGAATTCTGTTTGTAATGCCTGTGATTGTTCTCACTGCTTGTTTTGCCTCACAAACACTGTTTTTGTATCAGAAGAGTTGCATCATAGGATATTTTCAGGTAGCATCCAGAGGTGGAAGAAAACATAGTTCATCATAACTGTGAACATTGAGACAACAGTGTTGAGTCATGTACAGTGTTACTGAAATGGTCAGCTATTAGGCGAGTGCCACACTGAAGACAGTAGAGATATCAAGGAGTAAAAATGCATTACACTGCGAGTTGATGGTGGCAAACACAAAGTGAGGGCACAAACATGTACCTCCATTTTGTGAGCCCTCAGAAATACAGACGTGGTGTAAATCCGACAGGAAAAGTAGGCTTACATGGCAGAGTGGAGTATAAGAATAGCAGAACAGTGTATAAAATGGTGTAAAGTATGAACGAATACTCTATTTACTGTTTTCATTTACTGATTTCTCAATTATGAGTTTGTTTACTTTTGTACAAAATGCACACAATTCTAACCAAAGACAAATTTGGATAAAAAAGTACTCATTGTATTGAAAACTGACATATACAGATCTGAATCTCAATTGGTGTAACTTTTACCATCCAACTTTGCTGAACACCCTAATACACAGAGCCTGGACTATTTTCTACAAGATGACTGCAGGTGCAAGATTAATCATGTGGTAACAGTGCTCAGACAGAACAGGTATTCAGTGCATTATATGAGGTCAATGCTGTCAAGGAAGCAGAGACGTGATGCTGCTTAACAAAGTGAGGAAGGTCAACACACAGTACAGCTTCCATCTTGTGGTGCAACAACTACTAAAATAGGTAGAGTCCTAAAATGGCAAGCAAGCAGACCAGTCTTTCACCCAAACCCCAGTTCTAAGCAAAGAAGGGAAGGCAGAAAGGTGGAAGGAGTATATATAGGGAGTTTATACAAGGGCGATGTACTTGAGGACAATATTATGGAAATGGAAGAGGATGTAGATTAAGATGAAAAGGGAGATAAGATACTGCGTGAAGAGTTTGACAGAGCACTGAAAGACCTGAGTCGAAACAAGGCCCCGGGAGTAGACAACATTCCATTAGAACTACTGATGGCCTTGGGAGAGCCAGTCATGACAAAACTCTACAATCTGGTGAGCAAGATGTATGAGACAGGCGAAATACCCACAGACTTCAAGAAGAATATAATAATTCCAATCCCAAAGAAAGCAGGTGTTGACAGATGTGAAAATTACCGAACTATCAGTTTAATAAGTCACAGCTGCAAAACACTAACGCAAATTCTTTACAGACGAATGGAAAAACTGGTAGAAGTGGACCTCGGGGAAGATCAGTTTGGATTCCGTAGAAATGTTGGAACACGTGAGGCAATACTAACCTTACGACTTATCTTAGAAGAAAGATTAAGAAAAGGCAAACCTACGTTTCTAGCATTTGCAGACTTAGAGAAAGCTTTTGACAACGTTAACTGGAATACTCTCTTTCAAATTCTGAAGGTGGCAGGGGTAAAATACAAGGAGCGAAAGGCTATTTACAATTTGTACAGAAACCAGATGGCAGTTATAAGAGTCGAGGGGCATGAAAGGGAAGCAGTGGTTGGGAAAGGAGTGAGACAGGGTTGTAGCCTCTCCCCGATGTTATTCAATCTGTATATTGAGCAAGCAGTAAAGGAAACAAAAGAAAAATTCGGAGTAGGTATTAAAATTCATGGAGAAGAAGTGAAAACTTTGAGGTTTGCCGATGACATTGTAATTCTGTCAGAGACAGCGAAGGACTTGGAAGAGCAGTTGAACGGAATGGACAGTGTCTTGAAAGCAGGATATAAGATGAACATCAACAAAAGCAAAACGAGGATAATGGAATGTAGTCAAATTAAATCGGGTGATGCTGAGGGGATTAGATTACGAAATGAGACACTTAAAGTAGTAAAGGAGTTTTGCTATTTAGGGAGTAAAATAACTGATGATGGTCGAAGTAGAGAGGATATAAAATGTAGACTGGCAATGGCAAGGAAATCGTTTCTGAAGAAGAGAAATTTGTTAACACCGAGTATAGATTTAAGTGTCAGGAAGTCGTTTCTGAAAGTATTTGTATGGAGTGTAGCCATGTATGGAAGTGAGACATGGACGATAACCAGTTTGGACAAGAAGAGAATAGAAGCTTTCGAAATGTGGTGCTACAGAAGAATGCTGAAGATAAGGTGGGTTGATCACGTAACTAATGAAGAGGTATTGAATAGGATTGGGGAGAAGAGAAGTTTGTGGCACAACTTGACTGGAAGAAGGGATCGGTTGGTAGGACATGTTTTGAGGCATCAAGGGATCCCAAATTTAGCATTGGAGGGCAGCGTGGAGGGTAAAAATCGTAGAGGGAGACCAAGAGATCAATACACTAAGCAGATTCAGAAGGATGTAGGTTGCAGTAGGTACTGGGAGATGAAGAAGCTTGCACAGGATAGAGTAGCATGGAGAGCTGCATCAAACCAGTCTCAGGACTGAGGACCACAGCAACAACAACAGAGCAATAATGTAGATATAAGTTTAGAACTTATTCTGTATGGTCTGACTTTCATTATAAAATAACAGTGAGTAAGAGTACGAAGTCGTTTTGTTGACAGTGGTTAAAATAATTCATTTTCCAGAAATATTCTGACAGAATTATATGTTACGCACTGCACAGTCGATTACATCTATAATGTTTTGTAAATGTTTATAATTTAGTTATATCCAAATCTGTGAACAATTCATCTGTTTACTGCATGTGATGACATATTTACTGGTCTATCATACATAATGAATAGGAAACATATACAACTGTGAAGAAGCACAAAAAGCAGCAAATAAAATGTACAGAAGAGAGCAGGTCAAAAAAGAACTCCCCCGCCCCTCTCCTATTAACGAGAGCACAAAAATTTAACAGATCACTACTAATAAAGGAAATGACAAAAAGGCTGAGGGAGGGGTGAGGGGGTGGGGGGTGTGGGGGGGGGGGGGGGGGTGAGGGAGATTGAGAGAGAAAATAAGAAGTGAACCAATGATAATCATAAAAAGAAAAACAAACACACATCACAATGTTATTTGTGACTGCTTTAAATTGAGTGGTGGTAGAGAAGTTTGTCAATAAGTAAGATGACAAAACAGCAATACTTAATTTGTAGACCAAGCCCAAGCACAGCTCAGGCCACAACTTTGTATTAAAAAGACTGCCCCCCAAGTATAGGTCAGCTCACAATTTTCTCGACGCCCAGGACATCCATCGTTTGAAAACTTGATTCATTTCATACGGGAACAACGTACAGATATCTCGCTACATGTCACTTTTTTGGTGCTGCCACACGTTTTCAATTTCCAGAATTATTTTAAAAGAAATATAAATGAACGTAACAATTGCTGTCGCAAATGGCTGAGCTGATATGGTCACACTGACATAATTTTGTGTGAGTATTCATGAGGTTTTGCAATCTGCAGCGATTCTGCTACAAATACATTATGTTTCTTCAGTGCACAAGAAATTTTGGAAGCTCAAGGGGAAGAAATTGTCCAATAAACCACCTTGTACTTTTTTCTTGAAAGAATAAGTATACTTTCTGTCATTATTTTACAATTTGTACGGTATCAAAGAACCAAAATAAATATGAAAAACAAATCATTAAGCTTGTCTTTATAATATGTATTACTCTTGAAGATACAGTAATTACATATGTGCTAGTAATGTTTTAAATAATAGCATAAATGGCCAGTTTCCTAGATCTGGTATTCTTCTAAGTGGCCAGACTCCAAAGCATTAAGACCAGGGCCACTGCAGGATAGAGCACTTTCACAACAACAACTCAGACTGCTAAAGCTTAATGACTGACGTGGTGAGACCATGTCTGTAAAAATGCAGCTTCATTCTTACACTAAAGTACAAATAGCAACCAGCCACTGTTAATAATAATATTTATTAGGAACACATATCAGCATTACTGGTTTCGACTTGACAGATTTATCTTCGGACTGCTGTTCACATTTAACATTATGTTATGCTGTACATATGACATTCGTTGATTGCAGTGACGATTCCTTGGGGTGGTAGTGCCTTGCGGCAAAATACGCTGCAAGAAAAAAATTACTACTATATTAAATCTTTCTTACACGCTTAAGGATCCTTCGTCATTATCAGCACACACCACATGAAAAGCACAACATAATTTTAGATGTTAATAGCTGTCTGAAGCTGAACCTGTCAGTTTGAAAACAGAAACAATGTTCTACTTATAACCTTTTTTATATGACCTGAAGATATACCTTTAGGGTATGAAACTGGTCATCATACAGTAAAAACACAAAAAAACAGCTATTGCGGATTTGGGCTATCACTCAGTTTTAATATAGACTATATTACCGTCTTTGATTTTTAATTGTTTGATTGTCCTTTGCATTATGTACAAGCAACAACATTAATTGTTCCTAATAAATAACTCTGTTAATAGTGGCTGGTTGATGCCTGTACATTATTTTAAAAATTAACCTGTGCTAAATTGTCAGTTTCACACAGTTAATGGGATGAAAGCTGCATACGAGCAATGAACACTGGCAAGATGAAATGAAGATCTTCCAAATCTATATAAACAAAAATCAATTGCTGATGTATGAAGGATGATTATTTGAGAATAGTTTAACAGATATGGCCATTTTTTTCAGCTCTTCGTAATTATCAGAACAAGGTTTGTATGAAAGAATTTTTTTGGAAAATCCACAGGAAAAGTCCACAATTTTGGATGACATTGTTGCATGAAAATCTCATTGAAAGACGTGACAGTTCGTTTGACAGTTCTGCTGTCACATTTTCATAACAATAACAAATACATCACTGAATATTGATATTTTATGAAAAAGAATACAATTTAAAGTGGCATTTCAGTGTGTTATTGGTGGCAATCGTATCTTTGGTGTGATGCGAAGATGAATTGATGTCAGTGCGTGGTAATCTGGTGTGTTGCAAATCTTTAATTGGTTTCAGTTCATGGTTTATTTCTTTGGAAAGAAATGCCACCAATGTTGTATTATTGGTCAGCCTACGCACAACGCAGGCCAAATACATAATCGCCGAGTCAATAAGATTGACAAAGAGCACAGACAGCATCAGGTGGCAAATCAAGTAAGAATTTGTCAAGCACAATCCATAATGATGGATACAGTTGAGTTCAGCTTGCTCAGTTGGAGCTTACGCACAATATAATTCGCAATGTTGACAAAACAGATGGCCAAATGTGACAATTTGAGCAGAACATTTGGCGTTCAGATACAATCCAAGAACCAGTTATGCCATGGATGTATTGCTCCAATTTGGAATAATGAACAATATTTTTCAACATTACAATGCTCTGAGGTTTTGACATGAACTTCCAGGATTACATTATTCAAGCAGAATGGTCAGCTCGCATCTCGTGGTCGTGCGGTAGTGTTCTCGCTTCCCACGCCCGGGTTCCCGGGTTCGATTCCCGGCGGGATCAGGGATTTTCTCTGCCTCGTGATGGCTGGGTGTTGTGTGCTGTCCTTAGGTTAGTTAGGTTTAAGTAGTTCTAAGTGACTTATGACCACAGCAGTTGAGTCCCATAGCGCTCAGAGCCATTTGAAACAGAATGGTCAAATTACCACAACTGACACTGCCACCAGAATCATTGCTTTCTGGCCACAAACCTCAAATGAAGCTTTTCTTGCAGAATATACGAAAGTACAATAGATTGTTCCAGATGACATCATTTGGGATGAATATTATTGAAGAACAAGGTTTTCACCGAACTTTAAAGATAAACTCTTTTTCGATTGCATTACACATCACATTCACTAATGCATCAGGTTCACTAACGCATCAAATTCCCATACACAATTACAAACTGCAAAGCATTGCTGTGTCAACTAGTGTTGAATATACAGCACAGTATGTGGCTATGGTACAGTAAAGAAACGAATATCTAGCTTTAATTTGAAAACTACAGAACCGGTACATCTTCGAGTAAAACTACTGACTAAACTTTACAAAGGGCTGTCCACACTTCAAGCTTGTTTGCGGCACGGAGCAGATGTTGGTAACAAGTGTCTGTGTCAAGTAGGAAGCAGCCTGTGGCGAATGTGTCAGACAACAAAAAGTTGATGAACTATAGCAGAGTCAGTGAAAGAAGATCTCTCTCAGCTGGCAGTGTGGCTGCTACCTTTCAAGTACGAAGCACAAACAGTTACAGATGAAAACAACAGTCATCTACAGAGCTGCGACAAGATGATGCGTTGCCATAGAGATGTATACAACGTCATATAATGTGATTGTGTGAGGTAAATGCACAAAGCAGCTGCATGGTTGTAACGTACAAATTTGTGGACTGACTTTCCTCCACATTCTGTTTTACCGCATGTTAACATTTTTGTTATTGATATATTTGCACATCTGCGCCTATTATGTCGAAAAATGTATCTTGATTCTAGAGACAATTATATGAATCAATTGTGTTGGGTGGACTGTGCTTTCTTCATTCTCTGCTTTTGCCCCTTAAGAGTTTATTTTTAAATTTACTGATATAAAGAGAACTTTTGCACTGTCTGCACTGAAATATTACAAATTTCAACTCAAAGGCAGAATCTATATTGCGGTGTCAGACTGATTTGCAGCAAAGTCCAAGGTCTAAGTTGGGATGGAAGATGCCAATATGGCTGAGGATTGAGGAAGCCAAAGCAAAATATTTGTTGAGATAACAGATTTACCTATAGTGTTGGCAGAAATCTATGTTAGCTCGGAAGCTGACAGTTTCATTTTCCATTATTTTCTGTCTAATTGCATCCCGAGTTCTGCAATATATATATATCAATAACAGAAAATTCTGTGTGATTGTGTTCCAGTACCTAGTGCGTTAAGATTTTTCTTATGACATATTTCTCGGGCAATCATTACATCACTGGCTTCACAAATCAGCTGTTCTGTCATCGTAAGTTCCCAGGAGTTGCTGTGACATGCTTTATCAACATACACTTTGAGGTTCAAACATGCATGGCCCCCAATAAAATTTTTTCCCAGACTATTGTGGCTTGTCAGAATAAATGAATTATTGGAAAAAGTGCAAGCCAGTTCAACCTTTAATAATAGTTCTCTTATAGATGCAGAAAGCAATAAACTTCTCACACTGACATCAATTTGCTGTAGACACATGAAACACGTTCTGTGCTTATGTGATGAGCAGACAACTTCAACAAATGGAGGCCAAACAATATCTTTTTTGGAATCCACACTGATTCAGCAAGACCATACACACACACTGTTACTAAACATCAGGAGAGGCTTCTATAAATGGCTACATCACAGGCTAATACCCAATGTAAGTGCTTCTGAATACTACAACAGATATGGGATTGGATCCAAAACTTCTCAGCAAACACAAACCATACTCTGCAAACCATTATGAAGTGTGATAGAACCATTAGAGTTCACAATAAACTCAAAACGTCTGGCTGGGACAATTCTTCGACTCCCTGAGTATCTTGCAGATGATATAATTGTATACAGTGAGTGCAAGTTGAAATAAAATTATCATGAAATTCAAGATAACCTTTTGGTGCAAAAGTGGCAGCTGAGCCCAAAAATAAATAAATAAATAAATACCATGTTATGTACATAACCGGAAGAAAACATCAAGGATTGCCTAACTACCGTATCTGTAACCAATCTGTCTTATCAGTCTGAACTGTCACATAAGTACAAGCACTTGAGCACTGGAACAAGCAGGAAGCTTTCTGTGGCACACACAAGATGCCAAATTGGGATACGTCACCCACAAGGGGAGTTTGTTACTGTAGAGAACCATTGCCACTGACTACAATGGACGAAGTCTGAAGGCACTGGTTGTAGATATTATCCAGTACATTTCTTATCACCACCAACCAAGTTCCTGTAACAATTTCAAAATCTCACCAAGTAAGGTCATAGCCCTATGTCGAAGCACTCTTTTAACATTTTCAGATACAGTACGAGGTGAGGTATTTGAAAGTAGGCTTTGGTGGTTAGTGTAACCTGCGAATACAGACGATTCTCGATGTAAGCATCCGCCAAAACTGTCAGAAAAGCAAATCAATTACCTTCGTATGCTTTCTTAGTCTTGTTGAAAAGAATTTCTGCTTCCTTCTTCCTCTCCGGATCCACATGCTTGTCGGGATGGTACATGCGACTGAGGTGACGGTAGGCATTGTTGATCTGCTCGTTCGTAGCCTGCAAAAAAATTAGGCAAGAGTGACTACAAATTAGAATCTTTTCGTCACTGTCCGAAAATACCTCGCCGGCTGTCGAAAACCACTGTGCAAGCCACTAAAAGCCAAAACTTCAGTAGAAGGAGTCATAAATCGTTAACACAGAAACAAATAAACAAAGAAGGCGACTTACATCTCTTGGTATATTTAAAAACGAGTAATAATCTTCTTCGATCAAAACATCACTTTCATCATCCATAATTGAATCGCAAGATTATGGTAACAACTGCCTCTCGCTCTTGGCATCACGTGACCAGGGTACATGAGAGAGACAGAGTACACTGCAGTTCGTAAGGAAATGTGAGCGGTTATTTATTTTTTTCAGGCAGGTAAAAACATAACTTCAAATAAAGATGTACCTCATCTTTCCAAAAGCATCCTGTGGCAAAGCAAATCCTCAAATTTAAAGACTAGGGCTAAAAAATCACACACTACGAATTTACGCACTGGAGCTGCATATATAGAAGCGAACTCCGCATCCTTTAATGAAAAGAAACAGCATAAAGTGAATTAGTGTTGCAGAAACGGGGGAAAATCCTCTTGTCAACAAAACCTATCAATGGAAAAATGAAAAAAGAATGACGTTGTAATAATTTATGCCTGTGAACGGTGTGTATCAATGTGTCGCCACAAAAATAAACCTCTTGATCATAAGCTCCTATGTTTGGTTGCCTACAAAAAAATTTCTAAAGGCCTATTTATATCTGTCCAATGCGTGCATTTAAAATAGGTTGTGATCCGTTTCGCGCATAGTGACAGTTAGCGTCATTTCAGAGCGATTATTGGTAATCGATCCTCAATTTTATCGATAGTGTGACATGTATGCGTAAAATCAGCCACGTCTCTCAAGATCTGTGGCGGTGTTTCCGTAAATGATTTTGTTGCGTGATTGTTGGAAGTCTGTTTTTATGTGACTTTTCTTTGAATCTATTTCATAGTTAAATATGGTTAGTAGAAATTGTTGAATACGGAGTTTTAAGTTTTAGTTGGAGAGTATGTATTGTGTCAAGATGTTCATGTAATAGTTATTTACATCCTGTTTCTCTTGTCGCTCTTGACTCTAGAAACTTTTACTGCCTAAAATAAGTTTCAGCGATGAAGATAATGTAAGTCATATAGTACTTTTACGTGAAGCTTATGTTGAAAGCGGTATGGCAAAATTTAAGTTATGGTCGTAGTAAAGTCTTAAAAGTTATGTAGGAAATCTACAAACTTTGTTGACTTTTATAGTGAATGAGGATTTCGTGCATACTGTTCCATTTAGAAATCTTCTAAGACACGTCACTCGCTGAAACAGTGTGATGAAAGAGTGGATGGATTTGCGAAGCTGTTCCTAGACGTTAATTTACGTTTCCCTGTAGTAGAGCGTTTCACGTTATTGGAAGTGCTGCCTAGATTAGCTAATTTAACGTTTTAGACATGGTTATTAACAACTGCATAGTTGCCGAAGTTTAATTTTAGTATTTTTCGCAGCTGTAGCGGTATTAGTACTGTAGAACGTTTTAACTTAAAAATATGTTGTGACAACCAAGCCCAACAAACGATAAGTTTTAAATCTTATTTCAAGAGTATATTAGCATGTTTATGCTATGACTAGTGCTGTGGCGCTACAGGGCTCAGAGTTCTGTGGTTGTGAACTGAAATAACCAGCGTTTCTGTGGCAGTAAACATTTTTTATTTATCAAATCATCTTCATTATTCAACTCCACAGCCCAAATAAACTACATGTACAGATCCTGTGAACTATATATTTCGTAAATAATACACACAAAATCAAAGATTTACTACTTAGGTCAAATACATTTTAAACACCAATGTACGTTTTAGTAGTCTTCGTCATCAATCGGATTAAGATTTTTTTTTGTTTTGTTTTCTTTAAATATTGTGGAATTTACATATGACATGCACAATTGTTTATTTGGCAGACAGCTCTGTAACATATATAGTTGTGTCATATTGCACCGTTTAGGAAACATTAGCATTATTTAGAGCACTGAACAGTGTCACCCACAGAAACAGTATGTTCGCTAAGTACATCTTATATATCCATGTAGAAATGAATAAAGTTTCATGCTGTTATGCGCTGGAATGTACACAATTAACATTCTGACGTCTCGGAATGAATTTTCGCTCTGCAACAGAGGAACTAGCGGAAGTAAAACTGTGAGGACATTTTGTTGGTCATGACGGTGTAGCTCACTCGGTGGAGCACTTGTCCACAATAGGCAAAAGTATCAGGTTCGAGGCCCGGTCTGGCATAGAGTTTTAATCTGCCACGAAGTTTCATTCTAATTTGTAATTGAGTTTTAGAAGGTGGGTCCTATCTTTTTTTGTCATTTTGTATGATGTTAAAAATAAAAAAAAATGAAAGATTTGTGTGGTGTTAGGTGTTAACATCTGTTAGTTCTTAAACATTTGTGTTTTCAAGATGTGTGGTCATCTTTTACCAATTTGCAATGTTTCTCTGTGTCAATAGCCGCTCAGACTCGACATCAAGCGCCGGCTGACGGCACGCTCAGACCGTGTAAAGTGTGTTGACTTGCATCCCACAGAACCATGGATGCTGGCTTCGCTGTACAACGGCAATGTCCACATCTGGAATCACGAGTCGCAGCAACTCGTGAAATCATTTGAGGTTTGTCTAATTGTGATATTATATTTTTTGCTTTGCAGTGTCCATAACTCTTTAATCACTGTTCTGTGAATTCCTTTTTGTGCAGACTATCAAACTTATATTTAGTGTAAAATGTTCCATCCTGTGGCATTGCATAATTTGGTGCATTCCAAACTTGTGACAGCAGTGAAAGATGTTGTGATTTGCATTTTGCACCTTTCCTAGTTGTTAGCCATATGACTATCTCAGATCTGTGAATGTGAATGGGTCTGTCACTCCTCATCGGAGTGTATATCTTTCCAAAATGTCCCAACATGTTTGCGCTGTGTGCCGGGATGGAATTCGAACCCAGACCACCGTGTTTCAGGTGTGGTGAGCAGTGCTGTCCTGCTAAGCTCGTGGTGCCCACTAGTCTCTATCAGATTTTTCTTATAATATACTGCTCTCCATTTAAAACAGAGGTCGTTTAAATGTGGAAGACTGGCAGCTCTAGAAAGTATGGCTGTGTGTGTATGTAGTAGGGTATTGTTTGTAGCTCCACATGCTCTTCAGTGTGTTCATTTCATATTTTTTATATTATTCACATTCTATATCATTTTTGATACTTATCTTTGTTAAAAAAAAAGTGTTTGACCGCTGATTGATGATTTCTAAAATTGGGCACTTTTTTTATGGTATCAGTGTGGTTTCTTTAACAAACAGACTGTGAAACTCAGACATACACAGAACTAACACTCGTAGAATGGCAGACTGTCATAATAAAAGATCCAGAGGCTGTCGTTCTGTAAGTGTTCATAATCTTTAAACAATTTCTCATAATATTACTGTACATCAATAAAAATCAATTCCAAATAATTGGATTACTTTTTATTGGTTTTATGGACAGGGTGGTTACAATTAAACTTTGCAAAACTTTATACGAATGATTATCAGATTATGTGCTGCAAGATTTGCATTGTTAATAATGTTAGTGTCATGACTTGCTGTTAGGTGCTGGTACTAGTACCGTGATGTAGGGTTTAAAACACAAGCGTCGGTGTGCATTGCAGTTGCAATCAGTCAGCACTAACTGAAAACATTCAAAATCCCTCTGTGTTACGGAAAAATGCACGAGGTCTAGATATTTCTAGAACTCAGTCTGTAGATGAACCTCTAGTTCCTATTGAGGATCTAAATAAGTATTTCACCATGCCTGCATCTCTACTGGACAGACACGCAATTCTCCTGAAGTATCAGTAGTTGGTACAAACGAAAAAAACTGCACGAATTTGTTTAGCAGCTGGAGGACACTACAATATTGCAATACAAATGATCAGTTTCCTCGTCCATCCATGTTGTTGTTGTTGTTGTGGTCTTCAGTCCTGAGACTGGTTTGATGCAGCTCTCCATGCTACCCTATCCCGTGCAAGCTTCTTCATCTCCCAGTACCTACTGCAGACTACATCCTTTTGAATCTGCTTAGTGTATTCATCTCTTGGTCTCCCTCTACGATTTTTACCCTCCACGCTGCCCTCCAACAATAAATTTGTGATCCCTTGATGCCTCAGAACATGTCCTACCAACCGGTCCCTTCTTCTTGTGAAGTTGTGCCACAAACTCCTCTTCTCCCCAATTCTATTCAATACCTCCTCATTAGTTATGTGATCTACCCATCCAATCTTCTGCATTCTTCTGTAGCACCACATTACGAAAGCTTCTATTTTCTTCTTGTCTAAACTATTTATCGTCCACGTTTCACTTCCGTACATGGCTACACTCCATACAAATACTTTCAGAAACGAATTCCTGACACCTAAATCTCTACTTGATGTTAACAAATTTCTCTTCTTCAGAAACGCTTTCCTTGCCATTGCCAGTCTACGTTTTATATCCTCTCTACTTCGACCATCATCAGTTATTTTGCTCCCCAAATAGCAAAACTCCTTTACTACTTTAAGTGTCTCATTTCCTAATCTAATTCCCTCAGCATCACCCGACTTAATTCGATTTCATTCTATTATCCTCGTTTTGCTTTTGTTGATGTTCATCTTATGCCCTCTTTTCAATACACTGTCCATTCAGTTCAACCGCTCTTCCAAGTCCTTTGCTGTCTCTGACAGAATTACAATGTCATCGGCGAACCTCAAGGTTTTTATTTCTTCTCCATGGATTTTAATACCTACTCCGAATTTTTCTTTTGTTTCCTTCATTGCTTGCTCAATATACAGATTGAATAACATCGGGGAGAGGCTACAACCCTGTCTTACTCCTTTCCCAACCACTGCTTCCCTTTCATGTCCCTCGACTCTTATAACTGCCATCTGGTTTCTGTACAAATTGTAAATAGCCTTTCACTCCCTGTATTTTACCCCTGCCACCTTTAGAATTTGAAAGAGAGTATTCCAGTCAACATTGTCAAAAGGTTTCTCTAAGTCTACAAATGCTAGAAACGTAGGTTTGCTTTTCCTTAATCTAGCTTCCAAGATAAGTCGTAAGGTCAGTATTGCCTCACGTGTTCCAGTATTTCTACGGAATCCAAACCGATCTTCCCCGAGGTCGTCTTCTACTAGTTTTTCCATTCGTCTGTAAAGAATTCGTGTTAAGTGTTTTGCAGCTGTGGCTTATTAAACTGATTGTTCGGTAATTCTCACATCTGTCAACACCTGCTTTCTTTGGGATTGGAATTATTATATTCTTCTTGAAGTCTGAGGTTATTTCGCCTGTTTCATACATCTTGCTCACCAGATGGTAGAGTTTTGTCAGGACTGGCTCTCCCAAAGCCGTCAGTAGTTCCAAGGGAATGTTGTCTACTCCCGGAGCCTTGTTTCGACTCAGGTCTTTCAGTGCTCTGTCAAACTCTTCACACAGTATCGTATCTCCCATTTCATCTTAATCTACATCCTCTTCCATTTCCATAATATTGTCCTCAAGTACATCGCCCTTGTATAGACCCTCTATGTACTCCTTCCACTTTTCTGCTTTCCATTCTTTGCTTAGAACTGGGTTTCCATCTGAGCTCTTGATGTTCATACAAGTGGTTCTATTATCTCCAAAGGTCTCTTTAATTTTCCTGTAGGCCGTATCTATCTTACCCCTAGTGAGATAAGCCTCTACATCCTTACATTTGTCCTCTAGCCGTCCCTGCTAAGCCATTTTGCACTTCCTGTCGATCACATTTTTGAGACGTTTGTATTCCTTTTTGCCAGCTTCATTTACTGCATTTTTATATTTTCTCCTTTCATCAATTAAATTCAATATTTCTTCTGTTACCCAAGGATTTCTACTAGCACTCGTCTTTTTACCTACTTGATCCTCTGTTGCCTTCACTACTTCATCCCTCAAAGCTACCCATTCTTCTTCTACTGTATTTCTTTCCCCCATTCGTGTCAATTGTTCCCTTATGCTCTCCCTGAAACTCTGTACAACCTCTGGTTCTTTCAGTTTATCCAGGTCCCATCTCCTTAAATTCCCACCTTTTTGCAGTTTCTTCAGTTTTAATCTACAGGTCATAACCAATAGATTGTGGTCAGAGTCCACATCTGCCCCAGGAAATGTATTACAATTTAAAACCTGATTCCTAAATATCTGTCTTACCATTATATAATCTATCTGATACCTTTTAGTATCTCCAGGGTTCTTCCATGTATACAACCTTCTATCATGATTCTTGAACCAAGTGTTAGCTATGATTAAGTTGTGCTCTGTGCAAAATTCTACCAGGCGGCTTCTTCTTTCATTTCTTAGCCCCAATCCATATTCACCTACTGCGTTTCCTTCTATCCCTTTTCCTACACTCGTATTCCAGTCACCCACGACTATTAAATTTTCGTCTCCCTTCACTATCTGAATAATTTCTTTTATGTCATCATACATTTCTTCAATTTCTTCGTCATCTGCAGAGCTAGTTGGCATATAAACTTGTACTACTGTAGTAGGTGTGGGCTTCGTATCTATCTTGGCCACAATAATGCATTCACTAAGCTGTTTGTAGTAGCTTACCCGCACTCCTATTTTCCTATTCATTATTAAACCTACTCCTGCATTACCCCTATTTGACTTTGTGTTTATAACCCTGTAGTCACCTGACCAGAAGTCTTGTTCCTCCTGCCACCGAACTTCACTAATTCCCACTATATCTAACTTTAACCTATCCATTTCCCTTTTCAAATTTTCTAACCTACCTGCCCGATTAAGGGACCTGACATTCCACGCTCCGATCCGTAGAACGCCAGTTTTCTTTCTCCTGAGAACGACATCCTCTGGAGTAGTCCCCGCCCGGAGATCTGAATGGGGGACTATTTTACCTCCGGAATATTTTACCCAAGAGGACGCCATCATCATTTAATCATACAGTAAAGCTGCATGCCCTCGGGAAAAATTACGGCCGTAGTTTCCCCTTGCTTTCAGCCGTTCGCAGTACCAGCACAGCGAGGCCGTTTTGGTTATTGTTACAAGGCCAGCTCAGTCAATCATCCAGACTGTTGCCCTTGCAACTACTGAAAAGGCTGCTGCCCCTCTTCAGGAACCACACGTTTGTCTGGCCTCTCAACAGATACCCCTCCGTTGTGGTTGTACTTACGGTACGGCTATCTGTATCGCTGAGGCACGCAAGCCTCCCCACCAACGGCAAGGTCCGTGGTTCATTGCCCATAATAATCAGTATTTTTAACGATTCCATGACCTCCAGCATCTTCTCAATAGCCTGAGAAAATGTACTCATACAACCTCTGCCCAGAAAGAAATCTGTCAAAGAACTTTCTGACTACAGGTTCATTTGGATTCTACAAACATTATCTAAGGCTTTAGAATACATAGTTAATGATCAGCTTATGTATTACTTAACATCAGATAACGTTCTGGGTGAATACCAATCTGGTTTCTGGAAAAATTGCAGCATGACGACTGCTCTTATAAAAGTGACTGATGAATTGAAACAAGATATGGACAAATGAGAAGCAAATATTACGTGGTTTTTTGGATCTCAATGAAGCATTTAAAGCTGTTTACTTCGATATTCTACTTGCTAAAATAAAGTCAAAACTTTTCTTCGAGGGCTGTACAATGGTTCCACTCATATCTTACATACTGCCAACACTATGTAGTGGTCAGAAGAAAGAGGTTGCAGTGGAAAAATACAGCATCAGGGAACCGACAAGGATCAGTATTGGGCCCATTATTTTCCTCATTGTACGTTAATAATGTGTCGACTGTTATCTCCCATTGCAAATATCATTTATACACTGACAGCTATTATTTGTACCTAAGTGTAGGACCAATAAATCTGCATGGAGCCATCTGGGACATAAATGCTAACTTACTTGCTTTATGGACTTAACCCACGTAAAACACAGGCCGTCGTAGTTGCTCACAAAAGACGTATTAATCCCTATTTCAGAGAATCTCTTCTTCACTTAATCCTAAACAGCACAGAAATATTCTTTTCTTCTTGTGCAGAGAATTTGGTTGTAATTCTGGACCATCACTTAGACTACACTGAACAGACAAAAGCAGTCTATAAGAAGGTATCAGTATGACTTTTTTCACTACAGAGGTGTATGAAAGTGTTTTCTCTCTGACTTAAGGAACTCATAGTCACTGATACTCCCCATCACTGATCACGGTGATCCTACTCTCCAAGGACTCTCTTAAGAGAGCTCACGTCCACTGGAACTGACGACAAATGCATGTGTGTGATACATTTGTCGTGTACACTGTTTTGATCACATCACTCCTGTTTGTGAATAGTTATCATGGCTACATGTCTATAATTGTAGAGATTATCATACCCTGTGTTTGCTGTATCGTCTGCTCAACCATTGCCCTTCTTCCTGTTTATGACCTGTACACTACTACCTGAACAATGTAGCAGAAATACTATTTCTCACCAAAGTAAAATCCACTCTGTACCACTGCACAACACTGCCATGTTCTCTAAATCATCTTCTGTACAAGGAACCTGACTCTTGAATAATCTTCCTCAAAATGTTAGAGAAATTAAAATCCTTTCAGACTTAAAAAGACAGCCAATGCTTCACCTATCATAATAGCTATCTCCCTTGTCTACAGAGTTCTCTAATGTAAAGAATAACATTTAGTTGTTCAGCAGTAAAGCACGCAATTTAAAATTTCGAACCCCTCAAAATACATGGTACGTCAAACAGAAACATCCGATTTAAAAAGATCATAACTATTACATTATTTGAGATATGTGCGTGAAAAATGTACTATTCGAAAGAACAAACTATTGAGTTTCCGCTAGGTAGCAGCAGGGTGCGCCCATTTCACTTCTGGTAGAAATGGCATCGGGACAACAGAAAGCGTTTTGTGTTCTACGTTTTGGGCAGTGCGGGTCAGTAATAACTGTTCTGCGTGTCTTTCATACTGGGTATGGTGTGGATCCTCCTACAGCCCAGAGCATTAGACAATGGCACGAACAAGTCCTAGAAACAGGTTGTTTGTGTAAAGGCAAATCTCCTGGCCGTCCCCGAGTGTCTGAC
Source organism: Schistocerca nitens (assembly GCF_023898315.1). Lineage (NCBI taxonomy): Eukaryota > Metazoa > Arthropoda > Insecta > Orthoptera > Acrididae > Schistocerca > Schistocerca nitens. Next base: position 59,779,647 of record NC_064624.1, read on the forward strand.
ACTGAGGTCGAACGCATCCGCCGTAATTTCAGAAAGAGTCCGCAGAAATCCGTTCGCCGAGGAGCTTGACGTGCCCCCAACGTCCGTCTGGTGTGTATTGCGTCGGCGTTTACGCGCGAAACCGTACAAAATGCAGCTTCTGCTTGCTCTTCGTGAAGGTGACAGCAACGTGTGGACTTCTGTAATTTCGTTCTTAGCAAGATGGAGGCTGACAGTTTTCTTCCACGTTTAGTGTTTAGTGACAAGGCAACATATCATTTAAATAGAAAGGGTGAACCGTCGTAATGTGAGGATATGGGATACGGAACAATCACATGAAGTTGCACAGGTGGCCACTGTGGCCGAGCGGTTCTAGGTGCTTCAGTCCAGAACTGCGCTGCTGCTACGATCACAGGTTTGAATCCTGCCTCGGGGATGGATGTGTGTGATGTCCTTAGGTTAGTTAGGTTTTAGTTGTTCTAAGCCTAGGGGACTGATGACCTCAGATGTTAACTCCCATAGTGCTTAGAGCCATTTTTTTGAATTTGTACAACTTGAGAGGGACTCTCCAAAATTTAATGTGTTTTGTGCATTTTCACAGGAAACGGTGTATGGTACATTTTTCTTTGCCGAGAACACTGTTACGGGAAGCACATTGTTGATATACTTGAGAACATTCTTTTCCCACAGTTGGAGACTGATTAGAACGACTTCATTTACCGACAGGATGCGGCACCGTCACACTGGCATCTGGAAGTGCGGGAATTTTTTAAATCGAAGGATTACTGAATGAGGAATCGGTCGCACTGGACTAAATGATTCAGCCTTACATTACTGGCCTCCAAGGGCACCGGACCTGACTGTGCGTGGTTATTTCTGGTGGGTGTTTATACAATACTTTTTATGTGCCCGAGTTACCAGCAACAAGGAATAAATGGAGGTGTCGCGTAGCAACAGCTGTGGAAGCATGTAACTCAAGACATGCTCGCTGCAGTGTAGTAACAATTTGAATACCGCATTGACCTGCGTGCTGCAAACTATATATATCGAACGTGCGACTCTAAATCGATCACGCGACTGTGGTGGCGAACGTTACGAGCATGTTTACAGTGGTCACCACAGCAATGACAAAAGAAGAATGTTACTAAAATATTTGTGATTACAAAGGAAACGACTTACCTCACTCGTGTCGACGTTGTCGTCACGAGAAAGTCCATTTCATGTGTATGCCACGGGAAGCATTCCTTTTTTGCCTGTAACCTGGCTAGACTCTGCCAATATCGTGCAAAAATATGGGTAGAGTATCACATGCGTCAACTTTTCCTTTCAACCGCAAGTTATGGAAATACAGAAACTGAAACAAGTAGAGTTGGTCTCTTTCTTCTGGGCACCTTTCTCTTTTAATGGAAGATTTCACTGATTTCCACAGCCGCTCAATGTGTAGCGTGTAGGTTCCTAACAGCCATTGTCACTTTCATTTCAGTCTTCTCCTTTTTCATTATCCCTTCCAGTTCTTCTAATACCAAACAAGGCTTCAACATTGCTAAATTAATCATTATGATTCTTAATGTCTGTATTTGGCCCAGTGACTAGTGCGTTGTCACCCATAAAAATTTCATGAGTGTTTGGGAACGTGAAGTTCGTGGACGATTTAAAGTGATCTCCAAGTAGCTGTATGTAACTATTTCTAATCGGTGATTAGTTCAGTTGAACGGGAGGACACAGTCCATTCCGTGTAAACACAGCCTACACCATTGTGGGGCCACCACCAGTATGCACAGTGCCTTGTTGACAGCTTGGATCCATGGCTTCATGGAGTCTGCACCACACTTCAATATTACCATATGCTCTTACCAATTAAAATCGGGACTCGAACCAGTGGTATTGGCTTAAAGCCAAAATTGCATTTGTAGAGGATTTACAATTAATGGGCTGTACGCAGTCAATAAGTAATAAAAATCGCCTCGTACGTCTTGAAAGGAAGATATAAGATGAACATCAACAAAAGCAAAACGAGGATAATGGAATGTAGTCAAATTAAGTCGGGTGATGCTGAGGGTATTAGTGTAGGAAATGAGACACTTAAAGTAGTATAGGAGTTTTGCTATTTGGGGAGCAAACTAACTGATGATGGTCGAAGTAGAGAGGATATAAAATGTAGACTGGCAATGGCAAGGAAAGCGGTTCTGAAGAAGAGAAATTTGTTAACATCGAGTATAGATTTAAGTGTCAGGAAGTCGTTTCTGAAAGTATTTGTATGGAGTGGAGCCAAGTATGGAAGTGAAATATGGACGATAAATAGTTTAGACAAGAATAGAATAGAAGGTTCAAAATGTGGTGCTACAGAAGAATGCTGAAGATTAGATGGGTAGATCACATAACTAATGAGGAGGTATTGAACAGAATTGGGGAGAAGAGGAGTTTGTGGCACAACTTGACTAGGAGAAGGTATTGGTTGGTAGGACATGTTCTGAGGCATCAAGGGATCACCAGTTTAGTATTGGAGGGCAGCGTGGAGGGTAATAATCATAGAGGGAGACCGAGAGATGAATACACTCAGCAGGTTCAGAAGGATGTAGGTTGCAGTAGGTACTGGGAGATGATGAAGCTTGTACAGGATAGAGTAGGATGGAGAGCTGCATCAAACCAGTCTCAGGACTGAAGACCACAACAACAACACGTATTATTAAAAATATATTGTCTTTACACCGGTAGCCTTCATTTAATATCTTCAGGTTGCCATTTTGTGCTAAAGTCTAGTTGTGGGTGATGTTAAATACAATCAGGCAAGTTATGTCACGACTTAAGCACAACCTGACATCCTGAAGTAGTTCAGTTAACAAAACTGGTTGTAACAGGATGTGTAATAATACAGATCAGGTGGTTGTTTGTTTAATTATTAACATTGTCAGCTGTAGTGCTCAACATAATCAAGACTATGTGCAGTTGATGCTGAAAATATTTGGGTTCAAAACATTCAACAAAACTTCAAAGCCAAATAAAATAATATTATGTAGCTCTTGTTTTTCTTTGAATGTCTTTTAATGGACTCACTGTTCCACTTTTTTCCGGGTAGAAACTTTTGAGGGGACTTCTCGTGAAGTTTGTAAAGGTATATAATGCACATTCAAATGAAAATCCACTGTTGTTACGTTTCGGTACTTTCATCACTGTGGTTGATGAACAGCATAAAGCCACATTACAGGTGAAAGTGGTTGTTGGATTATGACCTTGGTTGACTGTAGACTGATCTGGTGTGTTTGCCCAACTTTTGACACAGAGTTAAGCAAAGAAGAACAGAGAGGTGTGGTTCATTTCCCAGTGGCCGAGGGTGCGAACTTCGTCGTCATGTGTGGTGAACACTGCATGTCCCTGACGTGTGTGCAGGAGTGGTAGAAGAGATTCTGAGAGGAGGAGGGATGTGACTGTTAGATGATCCGTGCCCAGGACAAACCCCTCGAGCCACTGTCCCCGATGAGTCACGAAAGATGAATTTCGTGTTCAAGTCGGCATTAGCCATAGCTCTGTGTGTGCCATCGTCAAAATACCATTTGCATTACCGCCATTTGCGCACAGTAGGTGCCGTACGAGTTGACAGAGGGATAAAAGATGGAGAGGACGGTGTCTAGTTTGAGTCATCTGCTGGGGTCCCACAAGGAAGGGTGTGCTTATCTGTCCAGCAGCATTTTGAGCCAGAGAGCAAACGTCAAAGCCGACAGTGGAAATGTCCCACATCTCCTCAGAAAAAGAAATCCAAAGGTTTTCACAAAAGTTCCGGTAAGCATTTGTATGTCCGTCCTTTTAGCAGGAGGTCTCTGGGATGACGGCCGTTTACTATCGTGACAAAAAATAAAAACACCTGCAGCCGTCCATATGATTTTAATTTATTTTGTCGCTACCAGTTTCAACGCTTCATTGCGTCATCTTCAGGCTGTTTTGATGTGGTACACGTTGATATGATCCCCGTGCATAACCTGTCAGTTGCCAGCATTACTGGATACGCAGATAATGTGTCAGTGCTCCAATCGTCAACTGCCAAGCCCGAAGGTGATGCAATGAAGCGTTGAAACTGGTAGCGACAAAATAAAATAAAATCATAGAGACAGCTGTAGATGTTTTTATTTTTTGTCACGATAGTTCCGGTAAGGTCTTGCGACCTACTTTTTTAACTCCGGAGGCCCTTAGCTTGTCGAATTCCTCGAGTACGGAACTGCAATCGATGCCCAGTGTTGCGAAGATACCTGTAGAAACTACGATGCACCATAAAGTCAAAATGCCCGGGAGTGCTGTAGGACAGAACCGTCCTGTTGCACGATAACACCTACCCCCACACAGCTGATCGGATGAAGGCTACACCTCACTGATTTGGTTGGCAAACACTGCACCGTCCTCTGTACAGCTCGGATCCTTCACTGTGTGGTTTTCACATCTTCGTGGCTGACGGCGTTCTACAAAACTGTAATTGATCATCTCATCTCCTAGTGGGGTAAATGTCTTCACGTGTGTGGTGGTTACATTTGAATGGAACCAATCCGTGCTCACTTTGTGATGGGTGTTCAGTTTTCATTTGACTGTCCCTCATCATCTTAGAAGTGTGTTTCACCTGCCCACCAACATTAGAGCACTATTTGGCTATGTTTAAATGATCTAGGACTGAGGAAGCCCTGTATTTACAAATCCCTTGCCATTGTGTAAAAATGTGTGTTCGGCATTCAGTTCGTAACATCACTATTCACAGTTACTACAACCCGAGACATGTGTCCCGGTGGAGCACTGTTTAACCAAGGAACACAGAATGGTACACAGTGTGTTCCAGTTCTGTGAGGACTAAGCGGGTGAAACTCCAAGCTGCGAATGCTATCTTGTGGCGAGTTTCGGCATTAAGATCCTTCGAGTTCCAACAACACCCGAGTAGGCCGACAAAATACTAGTATCGCTGTAATAGGCATGCTGGCCCCAAATGTAACTCGTCAGAAAATGGTGGTGGAGCATCGATGTGACATCAAAGTTTTATACCTGTGGGTGAGAATTCGCTGAATTTGATCCGAATTCCGAGAGGCAGAGACAGGGTCACACCTCCACAACAATCTCAGTCCACATAGAGAAGATTGTGCGTGAGTTTCTGGCCAGTAAACAGATCACAGTCCCTGATCGTTTGCGGGATTTTGCGCCAACTGACTTCTGGTTGTTCACCGAATTGAAGTTGGCAGTGAAAGGATACCATTCCCATGCTATTAAGGATATCCAACAAAATTGTACTGTAAACTATATACAATTACAGGAACTACACTGACTCTTTCAAAGGGGGAGACTGTTTTAAATAAATACAGTGATTTTGTGAATATAATCAACGACTTTTAAGTTTTTATTAGCCAACGTGCTAACTGAAGTGGGACACACTGTTTATATGATGATACATGAAAGGTGTTTCGGGTTGGAGAGCTGAAGCCTGTGAGAACTTTGCATTGTAATTTCCATAGAGTATGGTAAGGAGTCTAGTCCCTGCATGTTGCTATTGATACTCTCAGAAGAGAATCAGTCGAAATCAGACTGGCAGATAATATTATAGTGGCAATGGTTATCCTTTAAGTAAAATCTGAAATCCTGGTTTATCTGACATTAATAAAAATGGTTGTCGACTCGGCAGAATATATTGACATTGGTACTCCGTAGCAATTTATCATTTCTGCCAGCTTTCATTTTTGGAAAGCAGTGCGGTAGGGGGCATCGGCGACAATTTCTGGTGTGCACTCTTCACAGTGTAAAAAAGGGACGGCTTTTACGGTAGGAATCAGTACTTCCCCTCAGCGTGGGAAACTGTGAAGATGATCGCCCTCCCGAAACCTAACAAAAACTTGTACCTTCCAGACAGTTACAGACTTATTTCCCTACTAACTGCCCACTGTAAAATCCCCGAACTGATCATTCTAGCACAGCTCTGGCAATTCCTTGCTGAAAACAACATCCTTATGACTGAGCAGTATTGATTCTGTGCTGAGCACTCCACTGCCCGACGATCTCTGTACTTGGTAGAACACATCTGTCTGGCTAAAGCAAAGAGAGAAGAAAGAGCAGCAGTTTTCCTGCTTATAGAGAAGGCATTTGACCAAATCTGGCATGATGGTCTAATACACAAACTAGATCAAACAGGGTGCTCAGAACATGTAATAAAGATATTTTATTCCTTTCTTGCAGAGTGCTATTTCTTCATAAGAAATAGAATACGAACCAGCCAAACATGACTGACTGTGGCCGGAGTCCCACAGGGTTCAATTTTGGGTTCTGTTTTATAATCAATTTACGCGGGCGATATACTGAGGCAAGTTGGCTGAGCAATCGCACTCTACGCTTACGGTACAGCAACCTAGAGGAGCTGTCGCAACCTACTGTTCGTAAGCAGGAAACTACAAGAGCGTGTAGATAAAATTGGCCAGTCTTGTGATAGCTGGAAGATTAAAATTAATCTTACGAAGTGTCAGGCGATATATTTTACGAACGGGATAGAGCTCCCGGATCGGCAGCTAGCCATTGGCGGTCGGGACTTAATGAGCTTGGATTGTTGATATTCCAACCTCTAGTGTCCATTGTTTAACACGAGAAATACATTTGGAGATGATCTATATTGATCTCCACACATTGTTCTATATCGTTAGAGGAAAAATGGTGCTTAGCCATCCTGTATGGCATGAGTACTGCTCGGTTTTCAGTTTACAGGCTGACTATATCTCCCCAGCATTTTCTGTCCACTTCTCTTTATCAGCAGACAATATAACTTCACAGAGTTCATGTTCATATAATGGAGTTATTTTCGGTTCATTATGCGAGTACGTAATTGCAGTTGTTATGTGACATTTTATGTAAAATACATTTCTGTAAGGAATGGCTGAGAAATGTTTAATTTATAATTGTGATGTTGTCAGCAACTTATGTGATGTTGGTGGGAAAGGGGTTGGATTAGTAAATGTAGCATTGTGCAGCTGTCTGATATTGACAGCACGTAATAAAGTGGTACGATTGTGTCGTAGTTGTATCGAAGTGAATTAATGAATGACTAGGAACTGCACTTCCCTCACCATTAATTGTGTTACTGGTCAGCTGCATAAATCTTTTCCATTAAGGAATTCCTGGCGCTTATAGAGCGAGTTTGCAGAGAGTGGAGCCATTGCTACATATCCACAATGCATCTTGCAAAGCGGGTGTTAATATATCTGATGGAACAGGACAGACATGTTCAAATGTAGAGCAGTAATGTGGTTTAATGTGTTGCTTGGCTGGTGATGAAATATTTGAAGTTTGATGACAGCTAGGTGACCTACTCCTGTTGCAGATGTAACCAGTTTAAGGCCAGGTTCTCATTCAAATGAGCAAAAATAGGCAAAGTTTGGAAATGTTTTGAGACAATGAGAAGACATACAAAGGATTTTTTTGGGGATTATGGCGCCTGAAATTATGGTTTGATCGAGGGCCTCTGAGTTTGAAGTATGCAGACTGCATGCAGTGCAGCCCGTCACAAGTCATCTGAAATCAAAAATGGATAATGTCACTCGATACTACATTAAATTTATGGAAGCTTATGTCTAATCATAATGAAATAATCTTAAATTTAATGATATAATTCTAACATGAACTTTGAGTTTGATTTCCTTTTCCTTATTTTCAGTTTTTATGGCTTTAAAAAAAAATAGTTAAGATTGACAGATTTTATATATTACAGGTATAAGGTATAGGTTGTGGGAAATTTTGGGAAACGAAGAAATTTCTGACTGCTAAGACCTAAACTTAATCTTTGCAGACTCTGTTGTATTATGTTTGATTTTAGTGCTCCAATGTGGGTGTAAACTGTGTAAATAAATAAATACGTATAAGCTCCAAAGAAAAGTATTTGCTTTTCATGGGTCAAAAGTACAAGTTAATTGGTTGAACCGCTTTTATGTTATGCTGACGCAGTTCTGAAAAATTGATTGTCGAGAAAAACCTATTTAAAGTTTAGGGAAAACTTTTATATGTCTTACTAGTCCAGTCTGCATAAAAACTACATGTCATTATATAATTTTTGTCTCTCTGAACACAAATCTGAAACTAGATTTTCAAAGTTCAAAATGGCTCATCCAATATGGCAGTCCAGATATTACGCTTTGACCAAAAAAAGTGTTTTTGTTACTTATGTTTTGTCTGCAATTCCAGGACGGTATATCGACCTTTCTTTGAACTTCAGTTGTTCCTGGAGAGCAATTCCCTTGTTCTTCTCGGCAAGAAAAGCCGATCTGGCTGAGCTGGATGTGCAATTTTCAGCAGCCTGCACATGTTGTACATAAGCTTTTTCGGCAAATATTTGCGTGCGTACTGCAATATAAATCGTGTTGTGAACATGCTTCAAGGCACAACTAGTTTTCTACGCAAGTCGGCGTATCTGGCTAAGAGCGTCCCACAATGGCTGTGACACTGCTTTGAACAAGGGCTGTAGAAACTTATGTAATGCATGGATTAATAAACTTTTTCATCTCAACATTCTTGATACGTATATGTTTCCAAAAATGCTATAAAATTGAGATTTTGCCCATTTGAATGAAAACCTGTCCTTTACCACCTGGCTCTCTTCAGATGTTGGGAGTGATGAGTCTGGGGTGATGCATTTAATTCCTTTAAGCTGCAAAAAGTATTCCAGCCATTGACGGTGTAGACAACAAAATCAAAATTGTTGAATAGACAGTGTTTTACATTTGTGGCAGGCTTTTCAGTGTGGTATATAGTTGTCGGCTCCAGTTATTGACCTTTTTTGCATAGTAGTTCGTTTAAAAACTTCAAATAAATACTCACTTCATGAACTGAAAAATTCTACTATGTACACAGTAGCTCAGTGAAATTATTTTGTGTACCCACATGAGAGAGCTGAACAGGAAATGCTTGGGAGATATAGCCTGTCTTTAAAGTGAAAACCGAGCAGTGCTTGTTATGGGGAAAGTTGCCTTTCCTGAAAGAAAATTACAGCTTCCATGCAGGATGACTAAGGATCCGTTTCCCCTCTAGCAGTGTTGAATAGTGCACAGAATTCATCTAGTCCATCCATGTACGAGGGGCGTTTGAAAAGTCCGTGGAAAGTCCGAGAGATGGTGCATATCGAGGTCGTGTTTAGTTAGTAGCATCTTCGGAAATAACGCACACCAAGTTTCAGCCATATTGGTCTAGTTCTTTGTGTTTGGCATTTTTGTGAATCGAGGAAGTCGAGTGATTGTCAAAAAATTGGCAAAGAAGAATTTCGTGTGTTGATTAAACATTACTTTATGAAAGGCAAAGTGCCCCAGGAGACTAAAGAGAAGCTTGATAAACATTACGGTGACTCTGCACCTTCGATTAGAACAGTCTATAAGTGGTTTCAAAATTTTTGGAGTGGCCATATGAGCACAAGTGATGCTGAACATTCTGGATGTCCTGTGGAGGTTACGATTCCAGAAATCATTGATAAAATCCGTGATAGGGTGATGGATGACAGAAGAGTCAAGGTGCGTGAGATTGCTGATGCTGTGGGCATCTCGAATGAACGGTTACATAATATTTTGCCTAAACATTTGGACATGAGAAAGCTATCTGCAAGATGGGTTCCGCGATTACATGCTTGACCAAAAATGGAATCGTGTGAAGTGTTGCAAGGATGGTTTACAGCTGTTCAGGAAAAATCTGTAGGACTTTAAGCATCATTTCATCACTGTGGATGAAACACGGATACATTACTATACTCCTGAGACCAAAGAATAATCTAAACAATGGGTTACCAAGGGAGAATCTGCACCAAAAAAGGCGAAGACCAGTCCTTCGGCCGGAAAGGTTATGGCGACTGTCGTTTGGGATTCGCAAGGGATAATGCTCATTGAATATTGGAAAAGGGTAAAACTATTACAGGTGAATATTATTCATTGTTATTGGACCGTTTGAAAACCGAGCTGCAAGGAAAACACCGGCGATTGGAACGCAAAAAGTCCTTTTCCATCACGACAGTGCACCAGCACACACCTCAGCAGTTGTGGTCGCAAAATAATTGTAAGTATGATTCCAACTCGTTTCACATCCCCCCCTATTCTCCAGACATGGCTCCCTCGGATTACTATTTGTTCCCCAATTTGGAGAAATGGCTGGCAGGACAATGATTTTATTCAAACGAGGAGGTGATTGCAACAGCTAATAGCTGTTTTGGAGACTTGGACAATTCCTGTTAATCAGAAGGGGTCAACAAATTAGAACAGCGTTGGACGAAGTGTGCAAGTCTAAAAGGAGACCATGTTGAAAAATAATAAAGGTTCATCCCAAACACCTAAGTAGTTCTTATTTTTGCACAGACTTTTCAAATGCCCCTTGTATGTTTGTTAGACTAGTTTTATTGGCAAATCATATCCGCATTCAGTATAATGTTAATGCAGTTTGTGAGGAAATCAACATCGCCAGGTCATGTCTGTGCACGTTTGATTTGTAAGGTGTGATGTGGTGGCTCGATATAACTTTGTGTGACACCCTTCGCTTGCTTCATGTGACGTAGTGGGGAACCACCTGCTTGCTGATCTGTTTACATACCAGTGGTGGAGAGAAGTGCACGGGTACAACACAGCAACTTACCTTCCCTTGCACTTTTACCGCACACGTCCCCTGCTACACCTCGGTATGTCTCTGGAAGGCAGTTTATCCCGTAATATCGTCCTACTGCTCTTAGACGTGCTACACACAATTTATATTTGTTTCTCATCAACTTGATGTAAAAATAAACATTAATTTTACACTGTTAAAACAGTATTTTTAATAATGTGCTATTCTTCCGTCGCCAGCAGTGCAGAAATTACTGTAGGGTATGTAATGTAGTTAAATTTGTACTTGAAAACATTTTCACTTAGAAGCCATGGTTCTCAAATTATTCAAGAGAAACATAAAAAAAAGACCTTTAATTGCCGACCACCAACCCCGCCCCCTCCACACACACACACACACACACACACACACACACACACAAACACAAACAGAGTAACACATACCTCACCAGTCAGGATTTTTAGTATGTTGTTCAGGACATACTTTCCTAACTCGGTGCACAGATTTGCAGCTACACATTTTTCCCCTTGTTCACGTTTTTTAGTCTTCGTCGACTGGGCAAAAACATCGGCCCAATAGGCCTACTTGGCCTAGGCACGCTACCTCTCCGACATCCAGGATTTCCTAAAAGTCTGCTTTCCGAGCAAGTGGATTGGCCAAGGTGTGTTAATTGCATGGTCCCCACATTTACTAGACCTGACACCTCTCGACTTTTTCTTTTGGGGATTCGTAAAGAATCCTGTCTCGTTCCATCCGTACTAGCACTTCTGTAGCAGAGCTCATAGCTAGAATGTGTCACATAACCGACGGAAATCACATTGAATCTATTTAGTTAAAGACATTAACGCATTTTGCTATAAAGTTATACCATCAGGCAGTATGAGTTTTCACATCCTAAAGTCTTTTTTGATACACCCAGTTTTGTTTGTTACACGATCTGACTGCAGACACGGCAAGAATATTGTCAGTTAGTAGCCACAGATCTAAGCGATTGTACGAATGAACGGCTTCAGTTGGGTATGACGTAGCTGAACTTGGGGACTGTCTTCCTCATCAGATTAAGATTGTTAGCAAAACTGGAGGTGGTGTCATATGCTCGTAGTGTGATGTCTCTTGGGTTGATTAATATTTTCCCCCTTGCTCATATTTTATGAAGTTTAGCTGTTTCTTATGGAAAAGTGATTTCAACCGTGTGACACCAAATGGTGTCGAGTGACTGAACAATGTGGATTTCCAAACTATGCTGGAGACTCGCTGCTCTTTTTAGTTATGTGTGACCACCAACTTGATAATTCTCTCTCCTCTGTCTGTGTACCTGCCGCATGCTACGCACTAAATAAATAATGTAATTGTGCCGTGTCGACTGCCGCCTACAGGTTTGCGACCTGCCCGTGCGCGCCGCAAAGTTCGTGCCCCGCAAGAACTGGGTGGTGACGGGTTCGGACGACATGCAGGTGCGCGTGTTCAACTACAACACGTTGGAGCGAGCGCACGCATTTGAGGCGCATACCGATTACCTGCGCTGCATCGCCGTGCACCCCACACAGCCATACGTCCTGACCAGCAGTGGTGAGTGACGCCCAGTGTGCGCAGGAGAAAATAATTTTGAACTCAATCTTGCAGACTCTCACATTACGCCGGTTTATCGAGCACTAGTGACCTTTGTACTTTTCTCATTGGTTATTCTCTAAGTTTAGATTTTGTCTCGGGCAGGAGTTGTAAATATTATTATGCTCACTTTTTATTGACTGTGGATGTATCAATTTGTGGATTTCTTCTCCAAATTTTGCAGTATCTGCTGGAAGGCAAGAATTTAGTACAGTAACCACATTTGCAAATGACACTTCTCATAAAGATGTGTGCAATGTATTTTTCACACATACTACAACAACCTTCTTGGGCAAACAGTAGATTGTATGAGAACATTAACAATAATATTGCAACTCTGGATGTGAGTGTCAACTTAACAGTTCGGAATAGTGCCGTATTTACCCAATTATAAGATGAGGTTTTTTCCCCAAGTTCATCATTTGAAAAATACAGGGTCGTCTTATATTCACAGATTAAACTATTACTACTGAGGAAAACATTTTCATGTTGTTTAATAGAGGATATAAGGGTCATCTTTTATTTACAGATGAACCTTCAGATATTTATTTTGAAGAATTCAGAAGGGCAGGGCCAGACAAGAGACACTCTCATTCCGACAGGCTCAGGAATTCCCGTACGCCGAAGTGCTCGAAATAGTACCGATAATGCTCGAACAATTGTGCAACGTTTGACTCGTGTGGCGCTACTGCGAGGGATATGCGAGAAACTATGAACTAGTCACTACAACAGTCAATTTCTCTCCTTAAAATTTGGCAGTTTTGTGAAACACAGGAAGAAAAAAGCACCAATTTCTGTCATCTTAGACTCTTGCTGTATTTGAACAGGTTTGGAATAAAAGTTCTCTTAAGTGTGTGGATACTGTGAACAAACATTAATGCTGCTTTTTAAGTTAAGGTAACATTCAAAAGTGGAAGTATTGTCCTCCAAAAAACATTACTTGATTCTGAAACAGATCAGTATTTTATTTGCATGTGAGAGAATTTAATGATTTACTAAGTGGGTTGTAATGAGAAATTTGGTCACTGCTCACATATTAGAGTGCTGGGTAAAAACATTACCAGCCTTTAATCAGGTTTAGAGCATGATGATGGTGGTGGTAAGGTGAAACAAGAAGGAAAATAAATCCTGAATAAAATGTCTTACAAATGAAATAAATCATGTTAAACTGACTTTAATTGTTGTGTTCAAAGATACAGTATCCACAGCAATAGATAGATTCCTTCCGCATAAGTTAATAAGAGACGGGACTGATCCACCATGGTACGCAAAGCACGTCAGAACACTGTTGCAGAAGCAACGAAAAAAGCATGCCAAATTCAGAACAACGCAAAATCCCGATGACTGGCTAAGTTTCACGGAAGCTCGAAATTTAGTGCGGACGTCAATGCGAGATGCTATTAATAGTTTCCACGGTGAAACACTGTCTCAAAATATGGTAGAAAACCCAAAGAGATTCTGGTCATATGTAAAGTACACCAGTGGCAAAAAAACAGTCAATACCGTCACTGTGTGATAGTGATGGAAATGTTACCGACGATGGTGCCACTAAAGCGGAGTTAGTAAATACAGTTTTCCGTAAATCCTTCACGAAAGAAGACAAAGTAAATATTCCAGAATTCGAAACCAGAGGAGCTGTTTACATGAGTGCGATAAAAGTAGATATCTTAGGTGTTATGGAACAACTCAAATCACTTAAGAAAGGCAAGTCTTCCAGTCCAGATGGTATACCAGTCAGGTTCCTTTCAGAGCATGCAGATGCAGTAGCGCCTTTCTTAGCAATCGTACACAACCGCTCACGTGACAAAAGGTCTGTTCCTAAAGACTGGAAAGTAGCACAGGTCACATCAATTTCCTATCAAAAGGGGTCACAGTTCATAGTGATAGATGGTAAGTCATCGAGTAGAACAGAAGTGATATATGGCATTATGCAAGGTAGTGTCATAGACCCTCTGCTGTTCCTGATTTGCATAAATGATCTAGGTGATAATCTGTGCAGCCCCCTTAGATTGTTTGCAGACGACACTGTAATTTCCCGTCTAGTAAAATCATCAGACGATCAATTCCAATTACAACATGATCTATAGAGAATTTCTGTATGGTGCGAAAAGTGGCAATTGGCACTAAACAAAGAAAAGTGCGAGGTCATCCACATGGCTACTAAAAGAAATCCGGTAAATTTTCAGTATACGATAAATCGCACAAATCTAAGGGCTGTCAATTCGCCTAAATACCTAGGAATTACAATTACGAGCAACTTAAATTGGAAAGACTACGTAGATAATATTGTGGGGAATGCAAAACAAAGGCTGTGCTTTGTTGGCAGAACACTTAGAAGACGCAACAAACCCACTAAAGAGACAGCCTACATTACACTTGTCTGTCCTATGCTGGAATATTGCTGCGGGGTACGGGATCCTTACCAGGTAGGATTGATGGAGGACATCAAAAAAGTGCAAAGAAGGGCAGCTCGTTTCGTGTTATCGCGCAATAGCGGTGAGAGTGTCACTGATACGATACGCGAGTTGGACTGGCAATCACTGAAACAAAGGCGGTTTTCTTTGTGGCAAGAGTTAGTTACGAAATTTCAATCACCAACTTTCTCTTCCGAATGTGAAAATATTTTGTTGACACTTACCTATGTACAGAAAAATGATCATCATAATAAAATAAGAGAAATCAGAGCTTGAACGGAAAGATTTAGGTGTTTCTTTTTCCCACGCGCCATTCGAGAGTGGAATGGTGGAGAAGTAGTACGAAAATGGTTCAATGAACACTCTGCCAGGCACTTAAGTGTGAACTGCAGAGTAACCTTGTAGATGTAGAGAATAAATTACAGACGCAAGAACTGTTGTGGACATATTACCAATAGATGAGCGAGAGTTTGAGAATTGGACTGAATCGTATTGGTGAGCTTTTATTTGTGGATTAGTGGCTGTTGTTACATACTAGAAGACATTGGAATCTGTGTTGCTCAAATGCAGCACTACGGAAGGGTCGGAGGGAGACACGTATACCAGCTTGGCTGTAGTGAGCAGGCAGCAGATTATTTGACGTTGCCAAACATGGGAATCCATTCTGTGAAATTTGGCTTTTTAAGAACATCTACCACGTTTAAACTGCAGTTTTAACTGAATCCATTCATAGTCTGGATTGAAACTACAAATCTACATTTGCCTTTCTTCAGTTTGTCATCAACGTAAGACATAGTCAGAATTGTCTCCTACATGTCTGCGGAAGCCAAACTGATTTGGCCAGTAGTTGACTTAGTCTTTCCAGCCTGACATAAATAATTCCTGTCAATAATTTGCAAGAAATGAAATGAAAGAGGAAGCCGCCTAATAGAATTTTGCACAGAGCATAACTTAATCATAGCTAACACTTGGTTCAGGAATCATAAAAGAAGGTTGTATACATGGAAGAATCATGGAGATACTAGAAGGTATCTGATAAATTATATAATGGTAAGACCGAGATTTAGGAACCAGGTTTTATATTGTAAGACATTTCCAGGGGCAGATGTGGACTCTGACCACAATCTATTAGTTATGAACTGTAGATTAAAACTGAAGAAACTGCAAAAAGGTGGGAATTTAATGAGATGGGACCTGGATAAACTGACTAAACCAGAGGTTGTAGAGAGTTTCAGGGAGAGCGTAAGGGAACAACTGACACGAATGGGGGAAAGAAATACAGTAAAAGGCGAATGGGTAGCTCTGAGGGATGAAGTAGTGAAGGCAGCAGAGGATAAAATAGGTTAAAAGATGAGGGCTAGTAGAAATCCTTGGGTAACAGAAGAAATATTGAATTTAATTGATGAAAGGAGAAAATATAGAAATGCAGTAAATGAAGCAGGCAAAACGGAATACAAACATCTCAAAAATGATATCGACAGGAAGTGCAAAATGGCTAAGTGGGGATGGCTAGAGCACAAATGTAAGGATGTAGAGGCTTATCTCACTAGGGGTAAGATAGATACTGCCTATAGGAAAATTAGAGAGACCTTTGGAGATAAGAGAACCACTTGCATGAACATAAAGAGCTCAGATGGAAACCCAGTTCTAAGCAAAGAAGGGAAAGCAGAAAGGTGGAAGAAGTATATGGAGGGTCTATACAAGGGTGGTGTACTTGAGGACAATACTATGGAAATGGAAGAGGATGTAGATGAAGGTGAAATGGGAGATATGATATTGCGTGAAGAGTTTGACAGAGCACTGAAAGACGTGAGTCGAAACAAGGCCCCGGGAGTAGACAACATTCCATTAGAACTACTGACGGCCTTGGGAGAGCCAGTCCTGACAAAACTCTACCATCTGGTGAGCAAGATGTATGAGACAGGCGAAATACCCTCAGACTTCAAGAAGAATATAATAATTCCAATCCCAAAGAAAGCAGGTGTTGACAGATGTGAAAAATTACCAAACTATCAGTTTAATAAGTCACAGCTGCAAAATACTAACACGAATTCTTTACAGACGAATGGAAAAAGTGGTAGAAGCCGACCTCGGGGAAGATCAGTTTGGATTATGTAGAAATATTGGAACACGTGAGGCAATACTGACCTTACAACTTATCTTAGAAGAAAGATTAAGGAAAGGGAAACCTATGTTTCTAGCATTTGTAGACTTAGAGAAAGCTTTTGACAATGTTGACTGGAATACTTTCTTTCAAATTCTAAAGGTGGCAGGGGTAAAATACAGGGAGCGAAAGGCTATTTACAATTTGTATAGAAACCAAAAGCGGTTATAAGAGTTGAGGGGCATGAAAGGGAAGCAGTGGTTGTGAAGGGAGTGAGACAGGGTTGTAGCCTCTCCCCAATGTTATTCAATCTGTATATTGAGCAAGCAGTGAAGGAGGAAAATGAGACACTTAAAGTAGTAAAGGAGTTTTGCTATTTGGGGAGCAAAATAACTGACGATGGTCGAAGTAGAGAGGATATGAAATGTAGACTGGCAATGGCAAGGAAAGCGTTTCTGACGAAGAGAAATTTGTTAACATCGAGTATAGATTTAAGTGTCAGGAAGTAGTTTCTGAAAGTATTTGTACGGAGTGTAGCCATGTATGGGGAAGTGAAACATGGACGATAAATAATTTGGACAAGAAGAGAATAGAAGCTTTCGAAATGTGGTGCTACAGAAGAATGCTGAAGATTAGATGGGTAGATCACATAACTAATGAGGAGGTATTGAATAGGATTGGGGAGAAGAGAAGTTTGTTTTACAACTTGACTAGAAGAAGGGAACTGTTGGTAGGACATGTTCTGAGGCATCAAGGGATCAAAAATTTAGCATTGGAGGGCAGCGTGGAGGGTAAAAATCGTAGAGGGAGACCAAGAGACGAATACACTAAACAGATTCAGAAGGATGTAGGCTGCAGTAGGTACTGGGAGATGAAGAAGCTTGCACAGGATAGAGTAGTATGGAGAGCTGCATCAAACCAGTCTCAGGACTGAAGACCACAACAACAACAACAAAAAGAAATACAGCAATTTGCAACTGTGATTTATGAAACTAAATAATTATGGTGTAGTTATCGTTTATTGTTAATGCAACATACAGAATTTCTACACTTTGCTTGTCTTTTGTTAATATACAGGGTTTTTAAAAAAGAATATACGTATAACAAAACAGTATGTTGTCAAAACAATTGACCACCGTGCCACGGCTCGGTTATTGGAGGGACAAATACATTGTCTAGTTTATATTCATTGCCACAAGATGTTGTTTGTCTTCTGTTTGCTTGGTTACTGTCACATGTTTCAAAATGGCTACTCCAAAGCAGAAATCGTTTTGTGTTCTCGAGTCTGCAAAGTATAATTTGATGATTACAGCGCAAAGATGTTTTAGATTGAGGTACCAACCTGATCCCCTGAATGGATGAAACACTCACTGAAGGAGTCAACAGTTTGTAAACACGGGATGTCTATGTAGAGGAAAGAATCATGACCACCCACGTATTTCAGACGAAAGTGTTACAAGAATTCAAATGGCTTTCAAACATAGCCGTACAGAATGAACTCAGTTGGCAGTTACAACTGCCTACAATATCAGTTTAGCACATTTTGAGAATTCGGTTGGTTATGAAACTGTAAAAGTTAGAGGTATTACAGTGTGCACCATGACGACTGACACAAATGTCTTGAGATTTACTGACGAGCTTCAGAATGCTGTTGACAATGATAACACTTTCACACTACACACTTTGTTCAATGATGGATTGACTTTGCGCCATAGTTGGAAAGTAAACAAACACAGTGGTTGAATTTGGAACCCACGGAAAACACACACACACACACACACACACACACACACACACACATATTGAACATGCACAACATTCACCCAGAGTTAGTGCTTTGTGTGATATCCCATTCTTCTTTGCTGAAATAACTCAGCAGTATCTTGTTATGCTGCAAAACTGGTTTTTTCTGAGGCTGAATGATGACAGCTTCATTTTTCAACTAGACAGGGCACGCCCCTCACTGAAGCTGCCAAGTGCGTGAATATCTTAAGTGAAACTCTACAGAGCTGTTGGATCGGTTGTCAAACAGCCAGTGACTTAGCACTTCTGAGCTGGACTCCACAGTCTCTGGATTTGATGACCTGTGATTTTTTCCTCCTGGGGATTCATTAAGGACAATGTTTATGTCCCAACACTACCACAGAACCTAGAAGAGTTGAAGAAACGGATCTGTAGTGCCACATCATCAGTGACGATGGTCACAATGTAGCGGGACTTCGAATTTCGCCGCGCTGCACTCGTTCCCTCAGACATGAATTGTGCCGTCGCAGTGGTATGAGCGCTCGACGGCAGAGAAAATACTAAAATTGTAACTCTTTTTTGTTTTTCTATTCGTTGTTTTGATTGTCTCTTGGTAGCCGAAGCTTAAGGCAGACGTGATCTGATTAAGACGAAAAAAATTATTAATGTGTAGACATTGTGGAAGTTGTTATGAAATTCGGAGGATGGAGAGAAGCAACTAAAATAAATTGCATTTAATATCAAGACGGTTTTGTGTGCGTTAGAAATTCCTGGACAATGAAACTTATTGCAAGATTTCGGAGCCGACTTTTCACGCAGAAATGAAGTAGGAGATTTTTGAAGACCTGGACACCGCACGAAAGAAGACAAGTTAACCTGGTAAAGGATGATTTATGTACGCCACTTCCCCATGTCAGTTACATTTTGTTATTCTCTGTTTCTTTTCAGTAAGTTTTGTAGCGGAAATTGGTCTAACTTTTGCTGAAAAACGCCACAAGGACCACCCCAACTATAGCTTTTCTGTAATACGAAGTCCGATTTGCTTTTCATTCTTTCCCTTTTTCACGGTCTCTCTTCTCCATTTATTTTTTTATTAACTACTACAACGGTTACCCGAGTTGCTGGAGGAATTAGAGTATCAGTGCAATATTGTTCGTGTCGCTGGTAGAGGACATATTGAACATTTATGATCTAAACTTGAGAGATTCGTGAAGTCCCAACAGTTTAATAAACATATATGTTCGAAATATGTATATTCGTTTTGAAATAGTCTGTATATTGACTTGTTGCATGTCTATAAAGGGTCTCCTCCTTGACAAGCTCTGTGGAAGGGGACAAGTGAGTGAATGAATGAGTGAGCGTATTATGTCAGTGTTCTCTCTGCCCTTTATTAAAAACTCTGAGAATATATGGGTAGGACATAGTTGAGCTTACAATGGTGAACCTAAGCAATAAGGCTAACTTGCTTAATAGTGTGATATAGATGGATAAATAAATTAAAAAGCTAGCTTTCAGAGCCAGTAGCTCCTTCTTGTAGGAGAAAGGGTGAAAGGAGAAAGAAGGATGAAGGAAAATGAGTGCCAAGGTTTAGGAAATGGAGAGAGTGGGAAGTCACCCAGAACCCCCAGTTAGGGGAGACTTACCACACGGGATGGGAAGGAAAGACTCGTTGTTTGGGACTGCACTTGACAAGATCTTAAAATCTGAGAGCTTAATGGTGGAAGATAGAGTAATAAGAAAGACAGAGATTTCTGACAAAACATTGTGCAAGAGTTAATAAGTGTAAAGCTAAGTGTATAAAACGCAACGGCCTTGCAGCAACAGCCACACTGATTCCTGTGAGATCACCGAAGTTAAGCGCTGTCGGGCGTGGTCGGCATTTTGATGGGTGACCATCCGGGCCGACGTGCGCTGTTGCCATTTTTCGGGGTGCACTCAGCCTCGTGATGACAATTGAGGAGCTACTCGACCGAATAGTAGCGGCTTCGGTCAAGAATACCATCGTAATGGCCGGGAGAGCGGTGTGCTGACCCCACACCCCTCCTATCCGCGTCCTCCTCCGAGGATGACACAGTGGTCCCGGTAGGCCAGTCGTGGCCTGAAGACAGAGTGCTTTAAGTATATAAAAAGTGGTAGAGGTGGTGGGTGGGGTAAAATAGACAGGTCAAAAAATAAGATATAGAAAACAAAGGGAATGAAGAACAGAATAGTCACTGAGAAATGAAGTGGAGACCTTGAAAATTAAACTAAATTGAGGCCAGGTGGATGGCGAGAACTGAGGACAGGTAACGCCAGTATCTGCTCGGGGAGTTCTGAAGAACTGCTCTCTGGGGGAAGAATCTAGACGGCACGTGTAGTGAAAAGGGCACCGAGGTCATGACTCTCACATTGCAGAGCGTATTGTGTATTGTCAGTACACAACCTCTGCCTACGCCCATTCATCCTAACTGTAACTCGGTGGCAGTCGTACTGACGATGAAGGATGAACTGTGTTTACATAACAGCTGGTACGTGACAGGTTGTTTCACAGGTGGCTCTCCCTTTGCAGGGCCGGTACAGGTCCTGGTAGGAGGCTCCACAGGGCAAGTCTTACAGCAGAGACCGTAGGGTAGGGAGACGGGTGCAGCAGGAACGTAGAGTCCGACGAGGACAGTGTGGAGATTTGGGGGGGGGGGGGGGGGGGGAGCTATTTTCTAGGCAGACAGAATGGACCTCATTTCAGGGCAAAATTTACAATTTTAGGAAGTTGTAGCCTTGTTGAAGTAGCAGGTTAATACACTCGAGACAGGATAGTCGTGACTGAAGAGGGTTGTATTCCTAAGTTGTTTTTTGGAGGGGTAAGCAGTACAATTGGATTTGATGGCCTGGGAAATTTGCTTTTGAACTAGGGTAATTATGACGGGAGGGATAGTTTAATAGTGTGTCGGTCCCTGTGAGGAATGCGGTTCACGAGTGATTCTGAGCAGTGTGGGTTCTGCGAGACTGTGATTGGTGTCTGGGGATACGTAGCACTAGATGACTATGCACAGATCGTGTAATTCTTGTAAGTTATATACCGGTGATTTATGAGTGCAGAGCTTCTATCTGACAGTGTCAGAGGTGTGTTTCCTCAGAGTTCAGATCGGAGGAATTCGGTGGCTGAGATGTCGACGTGAGTTCAGTGCCACGCTTTTCAAACTGCTGTAGCACGATTTTGGTCTCATCCTGCAGGAAGCGCTGTCCCTTTCGGAGAAACTTTGAGCGTGAATGGTGCGTGTGGCCTGCAATAATGTTCAAATTTCCCACAGCTGTTGTGGTGCCTCAAGTTACTACCAGAGGTCCTGTGGACACCTGGTGGGGTGTCCCCCTTAGCATACTACTCCTCAGTCAGCCAGCATCTGTAGCTCGGTGCATGTTTCGAGCAGCCGTTCGTCCGGACGGCGGCGTATCTGCCCACAACTGTTGACTCGGTGTAACAATAAACGTGATTTGTCCGATAAGATGATGGGTTTTCATTGTTCCGTGGTCCAGCCTCAGTGAAGCTGTGCGTACTGTAAACTTAACTGATGATGTCAGTGAGTCAACAATGGCCACTTAGAGGTTGCTGCGGAGCATTCTGTTGAACGGTGCGTGCTGAACGGAAACTATGGGTGTCTCCGTCACTCGTTAACTCACAAGCCGGTGTCATTACAGGACAAGAAGGTATTTGAAATTTTGTGCAGCAGGCATACTCTGTAGGTTAGGTGGCTTTTGTAGGCCAATTTTAGGCTGTTTCCCAACTTAATAGACAAGTATCTTATTAGTGGTAGGCAGTGAAAAACTGATAACTCCGCCTGTCTCTAAAAACAGGTGGAGTTACGAGGTTTTCATTGCCTACCACTGATAAGATACTTGTGGTGTATTGAGTTGTCTGTAAAAACCTCGTAATTCCAGTAACAATAACTCCATTATCAAAGACAGACTTGCATTTCTCTAATCTGTCAATAACAAGGCTTCTGCTCTATAGTTTCACAAGTAGTAACTTTCTGTGTCACTTATATTATTTTTAAGGAACTGTTTTTGCTTCTCCTGCAAAATTTAACATGGAGTTACTATATTTTCAGTGCCTACCATTGTTATTTCAGATTGTTTGTCTCGACTGCCCTTGCATCGTAAGAAGTTATCATTTACACACTGTGTACTCAGTAGAGTTGTTCTGCTGTGTATCTTGTGTCCTCTCTCTGTAAATAATGTAATCTAGTCGTGTACCCTCTGTTTCAAAATTTTGGAAAAAAAATCGTTTACAGTGAATTCTCTGTAACAGTTTAAAATTTTAATATAAAATTTTAAATCTAATTAAGTGTTCTTAAAGATCTCCCCACAATGTTTGTGAAACGTCTCCTGAACTTTGTGTCGTATAGTGGAACAATTTTACAGGTAAATTCTTCGGTATACGTGTGTTGTGAGTAGAGTCTCTAGGAAAGAAGTTAAAAATATAATGTTGTGTCTTATGCACAAGTTTTACTGCATGAACAGCAAAAATGTAGTTATTGATAGATGTTTTCCTTTCATCATGTTGTGGAAGGCATCAACAACAAAGTCTCGTAAATGTTGGAATCGGTTGTGCTGCCTCGAGACACACAGTTTCTGACCGTAGTACTTGTCTTATTGTATTAAATTTTAACATAGATCGTACCTCAGGAAGATTGGGGACAGGTAGCTACTGGCTCAGAGGGAAGCAGCAAGTAAAACTGTGATGAGTTCTTTTATCCCTCAAAATAAAAAGAAGTGTGATGTAGTTTCTAAAAGACGCCATGAGTGTAATTCTACGACGGCACGTAACCAGAGTGCATTGCCCACTATGCAGAGTATTCGTTAATTGCTTCACTGGTTCTACACCATAGTGTTGAAATGTTTCATGTTGTTACTAAGAAGGGAACCTCCCCATCGCAGCCCCCTCAGATTTAGTTATAAGTTGGCACAGTGGATAGGCCTTGAAAAACTGAACATAGATCAATCGAGAAAACAGTAAGAAGTTGTGTGGAACTATGAAAAAAATAAACAAAATATACAAACTGAGTAGTCGATGCACAAGATAGGCAACATCAGGTAGAGTCAGCGCGTAGGAGCGCCGTGGTCCCGTGGTTAGCGTGAGCAGCTGCGGAACGAGAGGTCCTTGGTTCAGGTCTTCCCTCGAGTGAAAAGTTTACTTTCTTTATTTTCGCAAAGTTATGATCTGTCCGCTCGTTCATTGACGTCTCTGTTCACTGTAATAAGTTTAGTGTCTGTGTTTTGCGACCGCACCGCAAAACCGTGCGATTAGTAGACGAAAGGACGTGCCTCTCCAATGGGAACCGAAAACATTTGATCGCAAGGTCATAGGTCAACCGATTCCTCCAGAGGAAAACACGTCTGATATATTCTATACGACACTGGTGACGGCCATTGCGTCACATGACAGGAATACGTTGTCGACCCACCTAACATGTACACTTGGCGAATGGGTAAAACGATTCTTCTACCTTGCCCGATTTATGTTTTCTTATGGATGTGATAATCACTCCCAAAAAGTGATGAAAACATAAGAGTTTGTCGCATAAACTGCAACAAATTAATGCAACAGTTTCACAGTCGCACAGTTTTCCCTGTGCTCTGTCAAAACATATGTTTTTAATGTTTTCAAATTTTTCTGTGTGTAGACCGTCAAATCCTGCATATGTCCAAGCAAATCTGAACATGTCCTGCAATTTTGGAGACGACTTGAACCGAGGACCTCTCGTTCCATAGGTGCTCACGCTAACCACGGGACCACGGCGCTCCTACGCGCTGACTCTACCTGATGTTGCCTATCTTGTGCATCGACTACTCAGTTTGTATATTTTGCTTATTTTTTTCATAGTTCCACACAACTTCTTCCTGTTTTCTCGATTGATCTGTGTTCAGTTTTTCAAGGCCTGTCCACTGTGCCAACTTATAACTAAATCTGAGGGGGTTGCGATGGGGAGGTTCCCTTGTAAGAGACGCCGTGGATGTAATTCTGTGACGGCCTGAAACCACAGTGCGTTGCCCGCTTTGCAGAGTATTCGTTAATTGCTTCACTGGTTTCACACCGTAGTGTTGAAATGTTTCAATTCTTCACCATGTCGAGCTTCTCTGTCTGTTTATCACTACAAACTGAAAATGTAAAACCTCAACACTAGTGCAGCATTGGCGTATATAATTCTATGCATGTTAATTGAAAGCACTAACACATGACATTGTTATTAATGGTCAGCTTATTCTCATGACTTGAAGAATATTGATGCCAGATGTCATTCACAACTAGTTTCAGAATACATTCATAATGATTTTGGTTACATACATGTACAATGATAACGATTCAGTACTTAACTGCTTACCTGCCATTGTCTTTCCATTAACACAGTTCTCACTAACTTTGTATTATCGTTATGTGATACAGTTTACGGTGTTCCCGTAGGATTTCACCTGAACAATTGACATAATCTGTGCTCCTGTGAATATACTTTCCAACTGCCACATCCACCATTCTGACTATTTATAGCCTTCCCCTGTGGTGTTAACTCGTAATTTCAAGGGTGTTTTTTCTTGTCAGTTAAAAGATACATTAATTAATAACAACAAAGAGAGAATATTATATAGGTAAATGCTGGGTTTCTAGGACCAATTATTTCATCTCAAAAATGATTTATATTCTTGAGTTTTACAAAAACAGAAGGCACTACTTTTTGATACCATGATTTCATGTGCATCAAAATGTCCATGGGTTCCAATAACTGACATTTACAATTTATTTAATAAAAGTTTCAATTTTGAATATTTCCCTTAAACCAAAATACAGGAATCTTAAGAACATCACTGTGTCCAGAAAATTTAGTACATCGATATTGTCAAAACAAAGTTTAGGACATAATACAGACTAAAAAATAGGTGGTCTCTTGACATTGTACACTAATTAATCAGTAACTCTTGAACTATGGAAATTTAAGACAAACAATTACTTTCTCTGAATCAGGAACAGTCGGTCCACAAAACTGACTAGGTTGTTGGTTCTTTTGACACACATTTTTGCACAGTGATGAACTTATGATGTCTTCAGATTGTGACATCTTCTGAACTAATTAACTTTAAGAGAGAACAGTTGCCTCACAGTGTTTGGAATTGGAGAAATTGTATGTATGACAGTAAGAATATGAAATACATTACCAGATGGAAAGTTTATAACTACATGTACACATGTGGTGCAATTGTGATTCTATAGTTTGAATAATTACACTGTGACGTCATCGTCAGCCGAATGGTGCATTATCTGAAGATGGCCTACTTCTAGAGGATGAAACTAATTGTTTTTTTAGTAAATGACTGTGTGATCAAGACGTTTTTACTAATTTTACTTTACTGATAGATTGCTGTTCCCAGTAATGTTGTCTAAAATTCTCTTTAAATGTGTGGTATAGTACGATAGATAATCGCTCAATTGGGCCTGTCGCATTGCTACATTGTCTTACAGGTCCCCTTTACACAGATCATTCTGGTAAATGAGCGTGCATCATTATTGAAAGACATTGCCGTGGCTGTGGGAATGGATATGTCCTTCCAGCAGGATGGAATGCTTGCACATTCTAGTCGTCAGGTGACACTTTATCTGAAAGTAACATTACATGGAAGATGGCAGAAACTGTTGCATTTCTTGGCCATGTAGATCTCTGGGCATTATTCCTTTGGATTTCTACACGTGGCAATTGTTGAAAGGCGAAGTCTGCATAGAAAAAGCAAAAACAAGAGATGAATGATTGTACGGGCTATGAATAGTGGCTTCCTTTTGAAAGAATTCCAAGATAACTTCAGAAGAAAACTCAAAATGCATTGTAGTTGGAAGTGGAATTTATGAAAATCAACTTTGAATTTAAATCATTTCTCTTTGCTTAACACTCTCTGCAAGTGTTTGTTCAGGTTGAATTCTAACAACTGTGTTATATGAACACCTTTTGTGGCAGTTTTAGGTGGGGGTGCTCGGGTATGTGGTTGTGTAAGACTCCAGTGTAACTCAGGCCTCAACTACCGTATCTAGAACTTTGCAAACCTCAGCAAACAATTACGCCATAGCTGTTGCTGGATGTTATGTGTACTCCACTTTGCTTGTTGCTTCCTTTTCTTATTTTGAAATGGAGAGACTAATCCTGCCCCATCACAGGGTTCAAATGTGACTCTATACCAGAAGGGATCTGCAATCTGTATGAGCTTCGTGTCAATTCTGCTTTTGTAGAACCACAAAACACGAATATAGGCTGCCAGTCCTGCAAGGTTTAGGTGGGGCTTGTTCTCCTGCACTGCTTCTCATCCCTCAAATGCTTTACATTCTTATTTGTTTACACCCACAGCTGAGTGCCGTGATATAATGTGTGCATCATGTCTCTGTAACCGATAGAAACTGAAAACACCTTATATGAAACATTTTATTTCTGTTTGTCTGTACTAACAACTCTTAAAATGTTTAGTATTCTTCCTGAAATACCTTCTATAAATAACAGGAGAGTTTAGAAGCAGACACGGGCTTGTTTCAGATGACATGATGATCAAGCTGTGGAACTGGGAGCGGCAGTGGGCGTGCCAGCAGGTGTTTGAGGGCCACACCCACTATGTGATGCAGATTGTCATCAACCCCAAGGACAACAACACCTTCGCTAGTGCCTCCCTGGACAGGACTGTCAAGGTGAGTCACACACACGTGAGGTCGGTCACGATCACACTACACAATTTCTCTATCGCAGTGTGTGCCGCTTTACGATTGTGTCGACAGAAGAAACCCTTGCTCTCGGTCTGTTGTTAATACTTCGAGGACCGGCCTGCCAGAACAATTTGGATCAAGAAAATCGGCAATTTGTTCCATTAGTTAAAATGTTATTGGTACATCTTTGAGATACCTCAAAATGGCAATGCATGCTAAAAAAGACAAAACTCCGAGGTTTATTTTTCATCTGTATTTTAGTTCTGTGATAGATCGCGAATCTTACAATAGCGATAACAGAAAGGGTAAATCCGCCTGGGCAGCTGCACTTGTTAGCACACAGCGTCTTGGATTGGGGGAAGTGCACTGGCCCCAGATTGAATCCACCCAGCAGATGAACAATGCGGGACTAACATGCCTGGATGTGTTTTTTTAGGTGGTTTCCCACATTTGACTAGATGAATGTTGGGCTGTTACCAACATCTCACCTCTGTTACACAACACACAATCATTTACAAAATTTTTGCACATCTTCACAGGGAATAACACTATATGCAGACACTTTGGGTTCACAAATTTGATTGCCTGTTTGGGAGGGGGGGGGGGGGTGTATTGATAGTTGCACTAGGAACAATTTCTACATACTGTTCCCTGTCAGGTATTTCTCCCTCCTTTTCGGAATCATTCAGTTCTTCCTCTAGAGCCTCCAAAATCTTTTGCTCGCTCAACAGAATGTGACGTGTTTGTAGTGAAATTATAGCAAACAGAAAAAAGCAATACTTGACAAGTGCACACCCAAATTTCACGAGAATGTAAGCACGCAGTGACTGGGTCAGTCCGGACAGCAGCTGTTGGATTTGCTACTTCTTACATCAAAGTGATTCTGTAAACTGACAACAGAGGCCCGCACCTGTAAAGGGAGAGATAGTGAGGTGTCTGTACTTCTTCTCATTTAAAAGTGGTCCAGTTTTCGCGTGATAGGTGGCTTGTGCATTTTGAAACATCACAGCATGATATATAGGCAGTTGTGGTCCTTTGAATGCAATGCTGTGATCCAAGTTGTGTTCAGATTGGTCGCTAGTGTTAAGCAGTATTAGCCTCCATCCCTCCCGCACACGAATGACCTTCATACCTGTTTAGAGTCGAGAAACTGGCACTCCAGTGCAAGTGACAGTTTTTCGAATCTGTAAGGAAAATGTTTTTGGTGTCAAATGGTAGTTCTTAAAGTATCCCCACACCTCTTGGTCAACCCCCCCCCCCCCCTCTCCTCCCCCCATATCATCACACACCTGCCCCAACTGCAATATAAGGGAGCACCAAAACTTTAGCTTGGAAGGGCAAGTGTTGAAGGTACCTCCTGCATCTCTTCTGCATGTTTTATTGTGGAATTTAAGGTATGTGATTACAGTTTTTTCACTGTGGCGAAGATGTCTAAAAAGTTTTTATGTACATTTTTGAGTTAATTTTTTCTCTACGTGAAGTGGCTATTTGTTATCTGTTTCACTAACAGGTAGCCTGAAAATTCCCAAAGGGTTAAAATTACCCAATAGCAAAAAGGCTCAAAATAATGTCTATTTAAAAACATAAACAAACAAACAAATAAATAAGTAAAACAGAAAATAAGGATAACATAAACAGGACAATGGCTTCCCTCAAGAAATGTATTTTCTCCAAAATTCAATCTACCATCCCCCATTCATTAGACTCAATCTACCCACCTAATATTCAGCATTCTTCTGTGACATTGTATTTCGAAAGCTTCTGTTCTCTTTTTGTCTCTGCTGTTTACCATCATCATTTCATTTCTGTCTAAAGCTATACTGCAGACAGATACTTTGAGAAAAGACTGTGTAACACTTCAGTCAGTTTATATTGTGCCTGCTGAAAAGATTGTGCATTGACCACCAATCAGCTGTCCACCCAAATGAGTGGCCATTGCAAAACTGTGGCTCAGAACAGAGTTGTAACACTCCATTTTTGAAGTTTTTTTACGACTTACATTTTATGCGACAGTTTAGCTTTTCTTATATCTGTAATTTTTGTGCAGTAGTTTGACTATTCACTTTACCATTTGTAGGTTCATGTTGCTTAACAGCGATGTTGTTGTTATCTGACTACATTATGTATCCTTTGTTGTGATTGACTGACAAAAGTGTGTCAGAATCTAGATTTCAGTCCTTCGGAAGCTACTGTGCTGTCTTTAGTGGAATTCATATTTACGGTTCCCTAATACAGTGCATATTTTCTTACATGTTGCCACACGCTGAAACTCCTTCCAAAATGTGTTGTTTTTCAAATGGTTGCATTTCGTTTAGTGTCATGAGGTTCTACACTGGTGTGTAAAACATTTACCATTCAAAGAATTCAAGTTCTACAGTTCCTAGGGGAGGTATATAGTCACTCACCAGGGAGGAAAAAACGCACTTTCATGCAAGTTGTAGTGTATTTTCACCCAGGAAAAAAAGTGTATTTTTAACCTGGAAATCCGGAAAAATCCATGATTTTTCACCCCTCAGCATTTAAAACATGAATAATAATTTAAAAAAAGATTTGAAAATTTTCTGGAAATCAGAAACATTTATAATATTACACACTGAATTTATTATACACTTCTTTGTGCTGTAGAGAAAAAGGTCCTTACGTTGTTTAACATTCATTCACAACACTTAAAAATCTCACGATTTTGCCTCAATGGCCGAAACAAGTAGTAATCCTATGGAGCCAGTTCAAGGCCATAGGGTGGGTTTGGTGGTACTACCCAACATCGTGTCAGACCAAAACATCCCCTGCAGCAGCACAAGCTGCCAAGCCATAATGTGTTTATCTTCACAAATGAGAAGAATGGCACATTAGTGTTTCAGGTATGATGCCATCGATAGTCTTTCCACTCACTGCTAATTTTGAAGCTCCACCAAACCACCACCTGATGGGCTCACCCCCTGTGCCCAGCCACCGACTGCACTCCTGTCAAATGCAGATTTTCATCAGACCTCACACAAATGTTTGTGAATACTGGATTTACCCGACTATAAGATGACCCCCACCCCTCTTTTCCATAGAGTTCGTGAGAAAAATTTATTTTTAACAAATTCTGACCAATCGGAACTACAGACTGTTTCATTGGCAGAAAAGAATCTGCCTAAAAAGTTAACATTACACCTACTCTGAACTTGCGCCATTTATTGATAGTCTACATTTTGATAACAAAAGGAACTGTTTACATTATTTTTTATCTTCATTGCCTTTTTTTGTCCACTTAGCCTGTCATATGTGGTATCATCCTGACAGGACAGCTGTGAAACTAAATTCTAACAAATATCTGGCTGTTCCTTTTGAATATGTTGCTATTTCTGAGGTTGGGTTTACCGTGGCAACTGAGAACACAGCTGGTTTTATCAGAATACATATCGGATTTCCCTTCTATACTGACGTGAGAATGTTAAAATGTTACAATGTTGCTTGCTTCCAAACGTGTCGTCTGCCTGATGTTCTCTCATTGACTTTGCAAAGTCGACAGTCGCCACACCCCGTTTTATTCCTGTTATACGTCACAGTGAACATCGACAACATTTGTAGCACAGAGTACTGCACACGGGACTCGCTTTTGGGAGGATGACGGTTCAATCCTGCATCCGGCCATCCCGATTTAGGTTTCCCTAAATAACTCCAGGTAAATGCTGGGACAGTACCTTCGAAAGGGCACGGCCAACTTCCTTTACCGTCCTTTCCTAATATGCCGAGACGGATGGCCTCGCCGGTTGGTCCCCTCCCCCAAACGACCCCAACCGCCGCTATCCTCTGTCTATACCTTTACCGTCTCCTCTTTTTGAGTGTCCAGTTTTAAAGTCAGTTCAAATCCTACTACAAATGGACTCAGAAAAACTGCAGTTTAAAGATGGTAGATTTTCCTAAAAAACCAAAGTATGCGGTATACATTCCCGTGGTTGGCAGTGTGATGTGATATGCTGCGTGCTCACTACTCCACTCCCCACACTGCTCTAGTTCGCGGCCAAGCTTGTGTCACTACCCAACCCATTTGTAGTGCTGTGCTTCAGCAACTGAGGAACACGTGCTGCAGTATCTATTAGGGCGCAAGACATATGTAACAGCAGCAACTAATACACAATTAAAAGATCACTATCACGATCCAGTCCGATTTGTGAACTTTCACTTGTCCTGCGATCTATTGACACCTGTTTGTACTATTCCCATGGTGGGTCTCGCTGCTACAATTTATTCTCGCAATAATTACAGCCAGTATAATGCAATTGAATAGATAAAAAATCTACTCATCAGGAGAACACACACGTAAAAATAAATAAAATAAAATAAAAGTGCAAGCTTTCAGAGACAATGGCTCCTTCTGGCAGGAGGATTGAAGGGAAGGAAAAGGGGTGAAGGGAAAGGAACTAGAGTGCTTCAGAAAAATGGGTAGAGTTCAGAATAGTCGCCCAGATACCCAGATCGGGGGAGAAGTACAGGATGGGATGAGAAGGAAAGACAGAATGTTGGGAACTGCACTGGACGAGATTTGAAAACCTGAGAGCTTAAAGGTGTAAGATAGGAGAATATGGAAGACAGAGATTACTGCTGAAATATAGTACACGAGTTAATAAAATCGATAAACCAAGTGCATTTTATGTGGTAGAGATGGAAGGGGGGTGGAGAAAAATAGACAGGTCAGAAAATGAAAGCTGTAGAAAACTAAAATTGAGTGAAGAAAGGAGATGTTACTGTGAAGAAATATTGACACGGAACAAATTAACGTAAATTAAGGCGAAGTGGTGGGCGAGAACTGAGGACGTGTTGTAGCGCCAGTTCCCACCTGCGGTAGTCTGACGAACTGGTGTCTGGGGGAAGAATCCAGGTGGTACGGATGGTGAAACAGGCATCGAGGTCACAACTCTCTTGTTGTTGAGCAACGCACAATATCCTGTTTAGAGTATGCTCTTTCCTCCTGTGTTTCACAAAATTGTCAAATTCTAAGCAGAGCAATAGATTTTTGTAGTGGCTACTTCATAGCTTTTTGCCCCTCTCTCACACTAGCACCGGGCAAGTCAGGATATTTTCTGATTGTTCGAGCAACAAAGATACTGTATCGAACGGTTCAGTGTATTGGGAAATTTTGAGGTGAGTATGATTTGCATAGACCTGCCCTTATGAAGTCTTCAAAATAAATCTGCAAGTGACGTCAGTATCCAAAGCTACATCTGTAAATGAATGCTGACCACTATATACTATATTAAAAATGTAAAAATGTTAATGTCAGTAGCAATAGTTTAATATGTAAATACCCCTGTAGTTTTCAAATGACGAATTGAGAAAAAACCCTCATCTTGTCTTTTGAGTCATCTGTCTTTTGACTGGTTTGATGCAGCCTGCCACAAATTCCACTCCTGTGTTAACCTGTTCATCTGAGAGTACATCTTCCAATATGTGCTGGATGTATTCCAGTCTCTGTCCTCCTCCTACAGGTTTTGCCTTCTACGACCCCATCTAGTGCCATAGAAATTACTCCATGATATCTTAACAGATGTCCTACCACCCTCTCCCTTCTTCTCATCAGTGTTTTCCATATATTCCTGTCCTTGTTGATCCTGTGGAGAACCTCCTCATTGCGTAGCTTACCACGACACTCTTCTGTTGCACCAGATCTCAGATGCTTCTATTTTCTCCTGTTCCGGTTTTCCCACAGTCAGTGTTTCACTACCGTACAATGTTGTGCTCCAGGTGTGCATTTTCAGAAATTTCTTCCTCAATTAAGGCCTATGTTTGATACTAGTAGGCTTCTCCTGGCCATGAATGCCATTTTTACCAGTGCTGGTCTGATTTTGATGTCCTCCTTGCTCTGTCTGTAATTGCTTATTTTGCTGCCTAGGTAGCAGAATTCCTTAACTTTGTCTAATTTACGATCACCAGTGCTGGCGTTAAGTTTCTCGTTGTTCTCATTTCTGCTAAATCTGACTACTTTCGTCTTTCTTCAGTTTACTCTCAGTGCCTATTCTGTACTCATTAGACAGTTCATCCCATTAATTAGACCCTGTAATTTTTTTCTTTACTTTCACCAGTGTTAGGAATGTCATCAGTGAATATTATCATTGCTATCCTTTCACATCGAATTTTAATTCCACTCCTGGACCTTTCTTTTATTTTTGTCACGGCTTCGTCAATGTATATAAGGGGCATTAAAAAAGAAATGAGCCGGAATCATAATTACAAAAACCAGTACCTGTATGTTAAAAGTATTGACCCCGGCTGTTGAGACGCTTGTCCCACTGTGACACAAGGCGGTGAATGGCTGTCTCATAAAATTCCCGGGGCTGCGATGTTAATCAGTTCCACACCTACAGCTGGACATTTTTGGCCAAGGTGAATCTTTTGCCCCTCAGCGCTTTTTTAAGGGCACAAAAAATGGCGTAATCACAGGGAGAGAGGTCCAGACTGTACGGAGGGAGGCCTAGAACCTTCCATTTCAATTTCTGCAGGAGTACCGCGACTGTGTCGGCTGTATGAGGCTTTGCATTGTCGTGTAGCAGAACGACCACACGGGTCAGAATGCCCGGTTGTTTTGATTTGATCGCTTGGCGAAGGGTGGTCGAGGTTTGTGAGTAACGCTGAGCATTCGCTGTTGTCCAGTGCTGCAGGAAGTGAATCAGAAGGGGGCCATCTCGGTCAAAGAAGAATGTCAGCATAACCTTCAAAATTCATCTCGGATGACGACATCCAGTTGTACGTGCAGAACTGGTTAACATCGCAGACCCATGAATGTTATGAGACAGCCATTCACCACTTTGTGTCATAGTGGGACAAGTGTGTCAACAGCCAGGTTTAATAATTCTAACCTACAGGTACTGGTTTCTGTAATTATGCCTCTGGCTCATTTATTTTGAATGCCTGTTACAGATTCAATGGATTTAGTGAAAGATTACTTCCCTGTGTTACACCCGCTTTGATCCGAGCACTTCGTTCTTGTTCTTCCACTCTTGGTGTTCCCTCTTGGCACTTGCACATATTGTATATTACCCATCTTTCCCTATACTTTACCCTTCTTTCTCTCAGAATTTCGCACTTGGTAAATGTGGTATTCCCTACAGAGTCTCTCTCTACAGTGAGAAATTTGACTGCTTACATTGTACGTCCTTTACAGATGCCATTTTGAAACATTGCTGCAGCTACCCTGTCTGCTGGAGGAAATGAAAATATTACATGCACTCGCAGAAAGCTACAGAGAATTTGTACCTAACATTTCACATTTGTAACATTGTTGTCAGCTGGGAGGGGGGAAGGGGGAGGAGGAATGTGGGGCATTATTTGAGCAGTCCTCGCACGATGTATTCTATATTAGTTAGGCTGAATGAGGTTGTATTCTGAAAGCTTGCAGTGTTTTCGGTCTTACCAATGTGCCTTCCCACAACTCGATGCCTCAACTTCGTTAACAAATCTGTACTGTTCTAGTTTATATCACTGTTACTGCCGACAAGTCTCTACCTCTGCCGTACCGCTTCCTCTCACCTGAATACTGTGCCCTCTACCCGCAGGTGTGGCAACTGGGCTCCCCCACCCCCAACTTCACACTGGACGGCCACGAGAAGGGCGTCAACTGCGTGGACTACTACCACGGCGGGGACAAGCCGTACCTGATATCGGGTGCAGACGACCGCCTGGTGAAGGTGTGGGACTACCAGAACAAGACGTGCGTGCAGACGCTCGAGGGCCACGCGCAGAATATCTCCGCAGGTATAAATACGCAGTGCCGATATACGCTCATTTTATGTGGCCGTGTGCTGGTGATAGCAAATGTGTTTCTTCTGTATACAGAGTGTTGTAGGAGGAATTGTCAGTGTTGAGGAATATGGCGGGAACAGTCATTTGAAGCAAAAAAGACTAAAGACAGAAAGGAATTACAGACATTGGTTGTGAGTAGTTGTCGATTTAAATCGTTGGTGAAACTTCAAAATTTATGCCAAACTGAGATTCAAAGTGGATCACTTGCTTACTAGGCAGATGCTGTGACCACTGAGCCATCAGGACACAGTGGTCATTGCAGTTGCTCAGACTAACCTAGCACACCTCCTGTCAGACCCAAATTCTCAACTTGCCCCCACACTACGAATGTAGTCCCCCTTGCACATTTCGCTATTACTCGTGGTATTTCACCAATTCCCGTAAAAGTTCGAGCCTGGTGTGAATCTACATTGAAGACATCATCGACCGTCCTCGCCTTAATTAAGTATATATGTGGTGTCTGTTCTTTCGGATCTGTCTGAAAGAACAGACACCACATACGCAATAAATACTAGTAAATATGGACCCTGAAATGCGTAACATTAAGATTCTGTAAGCACTTCATCTTCAATACTGTGAAACAAATCTGTTCTAAGGAAAGCCATTTGCGTTCCATATTTTGCGAGGTGATAGTCTGGACCAAAACGAGAAAAAAATGTTAGTAAACACAGCCCCTAATGTGCATACCTTAGAACTTTGACCACTTGTTCATCTTCGCTATTGTGAAACACATCTGTTACACTAAATGAGTGCTTGTAGCTCATAAGGTATGTCTTTTAGAGTCTATGTTTACTAGGCATTTTTGCATTGAATGAGTGTTCTCGAATACTGACCATTCCTCTTGGGACAGCCTGTATAAAATACTTTTAATTAGTAATTATTAGTGTGAGCTGTTTCTGTACAAATGTTCTTGCAGGAAATATTTGTTATTAGCGTCCAGATAATTTTACAATTTGGACGACAACATAAGATAACAGCCTCAGAATGTTAGTTTTTGTTGCTGTATCTGGTCTCCAGTGAGACTTTTGTTCTCTACTCCTTCATTGTTAGTGTATCAACCAGAGATGAATTTTTCTAGACAGTTGAGATACAAGTAGATTTATTTGCCCATTAAATTGATTCTGTAATTTTTACACATTTTTGACTTGTATTCCTTTTCCAGCATTCTGTTTACCAGACTTTTAATATTTTGAAAACTAGTCATTCTTTCATACGTTACATCTTTCTGGGTTACTGGTGCAGGAATGTACGCTGGGGAAAAAAAAAAAAAGAAAAAAAAAAAAAAAACGCAACACCAAAAAATAGAGTAACGAAATTTCAAGAATACATTTGTGTAGGTGATATATATAATGAATAAGATTTCAAGAGCATCGGTTAATATAAGTGCGACATAAGCCAAATGTGAAATGCTGGTACACTACTGACCAGTGTAACTTCCAGAATGATGGATACAAGTATGCGTTTATGCACACATGCATTGTGTCCTACAGATGCTGTATTCAGTTTGTGGGCTGGAATTCCATGCCTCTCACGTATGGTCATTCAATACAGAAATGCGTAATACTCGTGGATGATGCTAAAGTGAGCAAAAACAACACATTGAGACCTTTGCTGATCTCAAAGTGTGACTTACAACCTGTCCTCAGAGCTTTACTTTTGCCAGTACTTCACCTCATACATTCCAAATTTCACAGAAGTACTCCTGCACAACTTGCAGGACTAGGGCTTAAGGGTGAAAGGATATTTTGGGGTCATGGCTTGACCGCAGACAGGGGGATTGTTGTGTTTTAACAGGTTATTTTTTGATGGGATAGCAGATGTTAGTTCACTTGCAAACCTGCTTTTTATTTGAGAAGACCAGTAAGAGAAATATTTTGTGACACGACAGACCTATTCCTTGAATTATCAATAGTTTCATAATGTGTTTTAAGGTGGCTTGTTTGTACAGTTTTTTCTCCCGCTAGTTTTCCTGGTGTTTATAATTAAACTGACAGTGTGTTGAGTACTGCAGGGCTGGCTGCGTACCTCTCAGTATGCTGAAATGTCATAGGTATGTTCATTAATTTGTGAGCTCGCAGAGTTTGCTGGAGTGTGTGTGTGTGTGGGGGAGGGGGGGGGGGAAGAAGAAGAAGAAGAAGAAGAAGAAGAAAGTTACACTTGCTACCACCAGGTGAAAATGTTGTTGTTCGTTGTGGTCTTCAGTCCTGAGACTGGTTTGATGCAGCTCTCCATGATAATCTATCCTGTGCAAGCTTCTTCATCTCCCAGTACCTACTGCAACCTACATCCTTCTGAATCTGCTTAGTGTATTCATCTCTTGGTCTCCCTCTACGATTTTTACCCTCCACGCTGCCCTCCAATACTAAATTGGTGGTCCCTTGATGCCTCAGAACATGTCCTACCAACCGATCCCTTCTCCTAGTCAAGTTGTGCCACAAACTTCTCTTCTCTCCAATCCTATTCAATACCTCCTCATTAGTTACGTGATCTACCCACCTAATCTTCAACATTCTTCTGTAGCACCACATTTCGAAAGCTTCTATTCTCTTCTTGTCTAAACTATTTATCGTCCATGTTTCACTTCCATACATGGCTACACTCCATACAAATACTTTCAGAAACGACTTCCTGACGGTTAAATCTATACTCAATGTTAACAAATTTCTCTTCTTCAGAAACGCTTTCCTCGCCATTGCCAGTCTACATTTTATATCCTCTCTACTTCGACCATCGTCAGTTATTTTGCTCCCCAAATAGCAAAACTCCTTTACTACTTTAACTGTCTCATTTCCTAATCTAATTCCTTCAGCATCACCCGACTTAATTAAACTACATTCCATTATCCTCGTTTTGGTTTTGTTGATGTTCATCTTATATCCTCCTTTCAAGACACTGTCCATTCCATTCAACTGCGCTTCCAAGTCCTTTGCTGTCTCTGACAGAATTACAATGTCATCGGCGAACCTCAAAGTATTTATTTCTTCTCCCTAGATTTTAATACCTACTCCAAATTTTTCTTTCGTTTCCTTTACTGCTTGCTCAATATAC
The DNA here is from genome assembly GCF_023898315.1 of Schistocerca nitens. Taxonomy (NCBI): domain Eukaryota; kingdom Metazoa; phylum Arthropoda; class Insecta; order Orthoptera; family Acrididae; genus Schistocerca; species Schistocerca nitens. Next base: position 59,817,604 of record NC_064624.1, read on the forward strand.
AGATTGAATAACATCGGGGAGAGGCTACAACCCTGTCTCACTCCCTTCCCGACCACTGCTTCCCTTTTGTGCCCCTCGACTCTTATAACTGCCATCTGGTTTCTGTAGAAACTGTAAATAGCCTTTCGCTCCCTGTATTTTATCCCTGCCACCTTTAGAATATAGCACTGTAATCAATCATAATGAGAAATGTTTCCTGTTTTGACATCAGTATACTGTTTCTCACTTGGCGATGCGTGTAAGTTTCTTGAAGTGATTGTTGGTGTAAAGGGATAAGAAGTTGAAGTTTTCCATGTGAGACACAATGGCTACTGAGAAGATAGAATGTGCACTGCTGGTAAAGTTATTTTATAAGAACAGCAGCAATAGCAGCACTGCACTGTGGGAATATTGCAGCAGTACCAGTTGCGAAGAGGCTCCTTGTCAATAAATGGGCTAAAGAATATGATACGGAAATTTGAAGACGCGGGTGAATTAGATGGTGCAGCAGGGAGAGGGGGAGGGGCTACTCCGACTGCGGTTGCTTACGAAGTCGCTTCAACTTCAGCTGACCATGCACCACATGCCTTATATTCTGGAGCTAGTGCTTGAGCTGTGTCAAGGTAATTGTCTCTCCCCTGGTTAACAATTTCAGAGATTTTGTGGTGCATTTTACACTGCTGTCACCACAAGAATCAGAATGTGCGACAAATGAAGCCCCGATGTAGACTACAATGTTGTGATGTTGTCCTTAATTTTTTGGAAACGGATGACGTGTCGTTGGGAATATTCTTTGGGCAAACGAGGCACATTTTATTCTGCACGGTGCCGTGAATTTCCAGAAGTGTCGCTGCGGGATTCTACTCTGCCGCATGTCTTGCAGGAACATCCACAGCACTAGACTTATATTACTGTGTGGTATGGTTTCACGTGCTCCTTAATTTTTTGTCCTAATTTTTTCGAGGGGGTCACCTCTGATGGGACTGTTAAGTGAACAGTGACATGTATGCATCACGAGGAACTCCTTGTACGACACGTGATTCCAGCTTTGCAACAACACAGCTGTGTCCACACCACCATTTTCATGCATAATGGGGTGACGACAGTATGTCACGTATCAGGCAAAAGACTCGCTTTGAGGAACCTTCGATAGTCACTACATCAATTTCGAGATGTGTGGTTTTTCAGATCCGCAGACCGAAACCCGCGTGACTTCTGGTTGTGGGAATATTGGAAAGAGTGTGTACGATCTGAAGGATAACGTACGGCGACATATCACTGGGATTACAATTGAAACACTGTGAATAACAGTCGACTGTATCGTGTTAGAGAGTCGGCGTCTTGTTGAGTTGGGAGACCGTGTTGCACACATGCAACTTTTGACCCTAAACTAATAAATGTGGCAGAACCACCACTATAATGTGCTTGATTCTTCCTCCCCTTTTTGTGCACCCACACCACATTGTGATTGCTTACAGTATCATATTTTCACCTGGTGACAGGAAGTGGAACTATTATTTTTTCAGCGTACTCCGGGAGCGCAACGATTAATGAATGTACATATGATATTTCAGTGACCTGCGACTTGTACGGCCCACCCTGCAGCACCCGGAACACAGTTTATAACCACCCGGTGTGTTTACATATGTATTCTGCAAACCTCCACACTGTGCATGGCAGAGGGTACCTTCTACTACTGCTAGTCGTTCCCTTCCCTGTTTTGCTTACAAATCAAGTGACAGAAAAACGACTTGTGTATATGCTTCCATACGGGTCCCAAATTACTCTTATTTTGTAGGTTGGCAGTGATAGATTTGTTCTGCAGTCAGCTGCAAATGACAGTTTCTTAAATTTTTTCAATAGTGTTTCAGGAAAAGAACGTCATTGTCGTTCCGAGGTCTCCTATTTGAGTTCGCTAAGCATCTCGGTAATTTGTTTCGATCAAATGTTCCGATAACAAATCTGAGAATCGTGTCTCTGAATTGCTTTGATGTCTTCCTTTAATCTGACGTGGTCGGGATTCCAACAACTTGAACAGAACTGAAGAATGAATCGCACTAGTGTTCCATATGCCTTCTCCTTTATAGATGGTCTACACTTTTCTAATATTCTCCCAATAAATTGAAGTCGACAACTCTCCTTTCTAATTACTGACATTTTGTGCGTTTTCCATTTCAGATCACTTTGCAGTAACTATTGTCAGAGTTACATATTTTCCTAGGGCATCACATTTCTCCAGTCAATACTTATTATACTACAGTTCTGAAGTTTTTAATCACAGAGTAGAAAGCTGCAAAGCAATTTTTTTAGGGCTTTTTGGACTCAAATTAGCAGTGGTTCAGCCTTATGACATGTTGCCTAATGCACACTACTTGACCCGACAGTTGCACACTGTCATCTCTGCAGTGCACAGTAGCATCTGGAACACAAATAACATCAAAATAAGTATCATCTTTCTACTAAACTACTTTTTCTTCAACAATTTCGTCCTGTATACAAAACATAAATATTAATAAACTAGCAAACCTGACAATGCTTCACAATTGTTAAATATGTATGGGAGTCTACTCACCTTTTCCCCTTTCTGTCTATCCCTCTCCTCTTCTTCCTCCCTTTGTTCATCTTCTTCCGCCCCCTCCCCCTCCCTCTCCATGTACATCACATATCCCACACTCTTTCTATCCATCTCCTTCTTCCTCATCTTTCTGTCCATATCCACCTTCCCATCCATTCTTTATGTCCATTTCCTTGTCCCCTCTCTGTCGTCACCCCCCCCCCCCCCCCCCTTGACTTTATTTACTGTGATTGCAGATGGAACCTTGATTGGGAATAAAGTCAAAATGAATTGATAAATCAGTTGGAATCATTAGTACATGGGGAATTAGAGAAATCTTTCCCACTGCTGGATCTGTGAGGATAGTGGCTTTTATGACTGTATTTCAAGTGGTTTTAATCTACGAACAAGTAGGATTGTAAAGTTAGTCATAAATGCAACTGTCCTGTTTTCTGTTAAAAATGACTGCAAAAAGGAAAACAAAACCACACATTTTTACAGCACAGCTTACCATGTTCTTTCTCGCAACTGTTTCAACAGAAAGTGTTAATTTTACAGTATAGTTCTTACTCAGTTTGACTCCAAACACTGTCTGTAGCCTTCACTAGTCTCACTGACTCGATGTTCGTGTAGTTGGCTTACACTGCGCGTATGCCGACCGATATTTCGACACCTCACTGATCGCATTTTTCTGTAGAAATAAACCGCAAACTGAAAACAAATCAATGTTTGCAACAAGCCAAAATAGCATGAACTAACATCAATACAGTCTTTGCAACACACCACTAATAACACACTGAAGTATCCCTTGCAGTTATATTCTTTCTCACAAAATATCAATATTCAATGCAGAATTTGTTGTTGCTGTTAAGAAAACCTGCAGCAGCAGAACTGTCAAACTGAAGGTAACTTTTTTTTTTTTTTTTTTTACGAAAACATGACAGCAGTACAGTCAAACCAGCTATCCCGTTTCTTTCATTGGGATTTTCATACAGGAATACCAACCAAATTTCTGACTCTTTGGGTGGATTTTAAAAAAAATTTCTGTCATACAAAACATGCCCGACAATTAAGAACACAGCAACAACAACAAAATCAGTCAGATCAGTCAAGTCTCTCTCAAGTGATGATCTTTCATACATGTGGCAATTGATTTTTATTTAAATAGGTTGCATAGAGCCAGATTCGATTGTACATAGCTGTGAAGCCAAAGAGTCTATTGTCAGGATGTATATATCCTGGTGAGTTATGTACCACCAAATCTGTTGTTTATTTGTTTATATTATTACGCAAAAATTGTCTTCAGGTTTTTGATTGGTTTTTTGTTAAACTCCTTTATGTTGGTTTTGCCACTCTGTCTGTGATTGAGTAGCTTCAGCTCTCACTGTGCCACAGAACTCGGCAGAAATATTCAGAGATATACACCTCTAACTTGCTGTCGCAGTGTGCTTCCACCCCGAGCTGCCGATTGTGCTGACGGGGTCAGAGGATGGGACGGTGCGCATCTGGCACGCCGGCACGTACCGCCTCGAGTCGTCGCTCAACTACGGCCTCGAGAGGGTCTGGACCATCGCCTGCATGCGGGGCTCCAACAACGTCGCTCTGGGGTGAGTGTTGTCTGTTTGGAGGAAACATTGCACAGAAAGCTATGTCAGTGCAGCCTTTTAAATCAGTTCTAGTGTAGACTCAATGTGAGATGCTTATAATAGTTTCCACATTGAAACTTTGTCTCGAAACGTGGCAGAAAACCCAAAGAGATTCTGATCGTATGTAATGTATTTCTCTGTATGTAAGTCGGCATCAACAAAATATTTTCGCATTTGGAGGAGAAAGTTCATAAGAAGATTCGGCCTCAACGATAAATGCTTTTGTTTTAATAATGTCCACCCCAAATACTGTATCATTTGAGTGCTCTCTCTCTCTCTCTCTCTCTCTCTCTCTCTCTCTCTCTCTCTCTCTCTCTTTTGTATTTTGTGATAATGCAAAATGTGCTGCCTTTCTTTGAACTTTCTCGATGTACTCCGTCAGTCCTGTCTGGTAAGGATCCCACACCGTGCAGCAGTATTCTAAAAGAGGGCAGACAAGCATAGTGTAGGCAGTCTCTTTAGTAGATCTGTTACATTTTCTAAGTGTCCTGCTTTCTCTGTGTTTCTTCATATTCAAGTTGTTCATAATTCCGAGGTATTTAGTTGAATTTATGACCTTTAGATTTGACATATTTATTGTATAATCGAAGTTTAACAAATTCCTTTTAGCACTCACGTGGATGATCTCACACTTCTTGTTATTTAGGGTCAATTGCCAATTTTTGTACCATACAAGTGTCTTTTTCTAAATTGTTTTGCAATTTGTTTTGGCCTTCTGATTACTTTACTAGTCAATAAATCACAGCATAATCTGCAAACAACCTAAGACAGCTGCTCAGATTGTCTCATAAATCATTTATATAGATAAGGAACAGCAAAGGGCCTATAAAACTACCCTGGGGAATGCCAGAAATCACTTCTGTTTTACTCAATGGCTTTCTGTAAATTGCTATGTTCTGTGAGCGCTATGACAGGAAATCACGAATCCAGTCACATAACAGAGAGATATTCTATAAGCACACAATTTCACTTCAAGCTGCTCATGTGGCGCAGTGTCAAAAGCCTTCTGGAAATCTAGAAATACAGAATCAATTTGAAATCCCTTGTCAATGGCACTCAACACTTCATGTGAGTAAACAGCTAGTTGTGGTTCACAAGATTGATGTTTTCTGAATCCAAGTTGACTGTGCGTCAATACACTGTTCTCTTTGAGTTAATGCGTAATGTTCGAATACAATATATGTTCCAGAATCCTGCTGCATATCGAAGTTGATTACATGGGCCTGTAGTTTAGTGGAGTACTCGGAAAAGAGGAGGGCTACAGCAATATACAGTGTTGGATACAGATTGGAAGGAGCATAAGTAGTCACATATCATTACCAATCTTAGAGGTTATTTGAAGGTTGAGTTTTGTTTCATGGAAATCCTTATTTTTGATGTTAGATTTGGAAAGAGTGAAGAGAGATTTCAACTTTAAGTTTTAATTAATGTGTTTATTGGCAAAAATAAATGTATCACAATGTGTAATGTTATTTTGACATTTACAAGTCAGAGTAAATATAAATAAAATGTAGATCATTGATTTAAAATTTTCTGAGTGAGTCCCCTCACCTCTCATTCCCTGGAATGGCCCTCCAGTTTGTATGTAACATTGTGTTTTGCTGTATACCTCCTCTGTTCTTTGTTAATCCGTACTAGAAATAAAAACGTTTTTGCTTATTTGACCTTCACTAAGCCTTGGCATGACATTGAATAATATATCATTTTGTACATCAAATGTCCCACTCTTTTCAGATCTTGAATCAAATATTAGGTCATATGGCCAGTAGCAGGAAAGTCTGACCATCTTTACCACCTACAAAGTTTAGGTAAAGCATTTTCTTTTATCTCATCTAGATCCCGACATGTACCAATTGATTAAAATGGTTGAGAGAGAGAGAGAGAGAGAGAGAGAGAGAGATGTACTGACTGCTTCATTAAACATTTTTGATAGTTTCTACAGTGGTCCTATCTGTAGGAGTTACATTTCAAGTCAATGTCTCATTCGGCAGGTATGACGAAGGCAGCATCATGGTGAAAGTGGGACGTGAGGAGCCGGCAGTGTCGATGGATGCCAACGGTGGAAAGATAATCTGGGCGCGCCACTCGGAGGTGCAGCAAGCGAACCTGAAGGCACTGGGCGAGGGCTCGGAGGTGAAGGACGGCGAGCGACTGCCGCTGGCTGTCAAGGACCTCGGCTCCTGCGACATCTATCCCCAGACCATCGCCCACAACCCCAATGGCAGGTGCGGCAGTCTGCATTGCCTGATAAGAGAGAATCGGTTACTTAATTGCTTTTATCTGTGGTGGTCCTACTCAAACTAAAGTCTACTAGTTTTTGTGTTGATCTTGAGTTCGTGCAGAAAATCCTGCACCGGCGACATTTTCACAATTATGGACGCCTATAGATGCAGCGTGGCTCAGCGTATCTGCAGGGGACTTCAAACAATTTGTTGAATCCGTACCATGTCGAATTACTGCACTGTGCAGGGCAAAAGGTGGCCTTCCATTTCTACTGTGACTTCAGCTGTTGAAGAAATCTAAAATTTTTGTTGTTGTTGTGTTGGTGGTAGTGGTTGTTGTCTTATCATTGTCTCCAGTCTGAAGACTACAGCTCTCCACTTAGTGTATCTACATAACTCCTGAAACCTACACGTACACCTGCATATATACTGTGCAAACAACTCCAAGGTGCATGGCAGATGGTACCACATATAAGGGTTGTTTCCCAATCTATTCACAAATGGGGGAATAACAATTGCTTAGATGCCTCTGTGTGTGCTGTGATTATTTTAACTCAAACCAGCTTACTGTAGTCAAGCTATGGTCTCCTCCTACAATTTTCAATCCCCGCCACCACCACCAGCACAACTACAACCACAACCACCACCACCACCACCACCACCACCACTTCCCTCAACTACCAGAACGTAGTGTTGTGTGTTGCTTCAGGATGTGTTCCAACACTGATCCTTTCTTTTAGTCATGTTGCACAATAAATTGCCGAAGTCTTACTTAAGGCTAGGCTACTGACAAATACTTTCAAAAGAAGATTTTGTAACATTCAAATTTATATTCCAACAGTTAAAAATCCAGGACAGAATAATGACAATATTATGAAAAAGATGGTTGCTGCTCAGCTTATAGCAGAGATGCGTGCTCACAATTAGTGCGTGCGCTTGCCCCCCCCCCCCTCCCCCTCCCCCCCACACCCCTGCCAAGGCCATACTGGCCTCAGCAACCAGAAACAGTGGTCATTTGTGTGTGTGTGTGTGTGTGTGTGTGTGTGTGTGTGTGTGTGTGTAGGTCATCTAATTCGGAAGAAGGCCTTTTGGCCAAAAGCTAACTTGCTTAACAATCTTTTTGTTGTGCCTGTCTGTGACTCATCATGTCCGCTGTATAGTAAGTAGCAATCTATCATTTTTGTAATATTGTCAAATTATATTCCATGCTAACAGATTTATCTTTTTCAGAAAAGCATTTTTGCTGTTGCCAGTCAGCATTGTACAGCCTCATTATTTCTGCTGGCAACAGTTAGTTTGCTACCCAAATACCTAAATTTATGTACCACTCTCATTTCTTAAATTAGTTTTCTTAGTGTCACGTGACTTAGACTACAGTCCATCACCTCCCCCTGTCCCCTCATTCAGCCGTGTCTAAAGTCTACATTCCTTTGCTGCCTCAGGCAGGATTACAATGTCAATTCTCCTCTGTGGAATTTACTTACTTCCGTAAATTTTGCTTGGTTTGCTTTATTCCGTGCTTTATGTGCAGTCTGAATAACAAATACAACTGTAACATAACAACAAAATGTAGCTGAAGTGAGCTGAGTACTTTCTGTATATTTACACAAGCAACCGATCAGCTGCCTTCCTTAACAGCAATTGAGGCGATGATTTCCATATAGTTTAAAGGATCGACAGCTGTTGTGGAGCAGACCGGAGTGGCCGAGCAGTTCTAGGCACTACAGTCCGGAACTGCATGACCATTACGGTCGCAGGTTCGAATTCTGCCTCGGGCATGGATGTGTGTGATGTCCTTAGGTTAGTTGGGTTTAAGTAGTTCTAAGTTCTAGGGGACTGATGACCTCAGAAGTTTAGTCCCATAGTGCTCAGAGCCATCGGAACCATTTGAGCTGTTGTGGAACGTTCATAAAATTGAAATCTGTATATGGTATTTGTACCTACTACTCGCAGTTCTTCAGTAATTTGCTTCACATGTGCTAGTTTGTCTGCACTACATAGACTTCTATTTCAGTTGCCAAGTTAACTATTCCCAAAAGTCATGTCGTGGGATTCACTAACCTGCCCCTTTCATTCAATCGGTATTTATCCTCCCCCTTCCTTTGACTAAAGTTTCTGGGAGACTTTTCTTCTTTCCTGTATCTGTTTGGGATCTCCTCATTTCATAATGTATGTGACAACTTCATTTGGGTTTTGAATGGCTCCAGATTTTTTTCTACACAACAATTACGAAAAAACCCGTAGTCGTGCTGACAAGTCATTTTGGGAAGTCATTGAGAGGGGTGTCACTGAGTGTAGTCGTTGGAAACTGCTGTGTAACTGGCAGAGAAAGCATTTTGGGTGCTAGAATTTGCCCACTGTCTGTCAGTGGTGAGCTTGCGGAGAGCTGTGACAGTTTACAACAGAATAACGAAAAGGTTCGAGGAATTCGCGCAGGTCGGTTGCTTGTACAGTGCGAAATGTTAATCGACTGGTCTTGTCAGACACTAGACTGTGTTAGGGGCATGATGTGATGTTGGCAGGTTCCACGAGTCTCTCTGTTGAGCTAGTGCAGAACTGAACATCCCTGAGCTGATGGTGTGGAAAGTCCTTTGTAAGTGTTGAAGAGTGAAGCCATACAAATTGGAGCTCCTGCAGTCCATAAACTGTGACAACAATTTTTAATCTGCCAGGAAGTTCCATATCAACGCACACTCCGCTGCAGAGTGAAAATCTCATTCCCTATGCTGTGGCTAAGCCATGTCTCCACAATATCCTTTCTTTCAGGAGCGCTAGTCCTGCACGGTTCGTAGGAGAACTTCTGTAAAGTTTGGAAGGTGGGAGACGAGGTACTGGCGGAAGTAAAGCTGTGAGGATGGGGCGTGAGTTGTGCTTGGGTAGCTCAGTCGGTAGAGCACTTGCCCGTGAAAGGCAAAGGTCCCGAGTTCGAGTCTCGGTCCGGCACACAGTTTTAATCTGCCAAGAAGTTTCATATCAGCGCACACTCCATTGCAGAGTGAAAATCTCATTCTGGAAACTATTTGCTCTATCTGCAGTTCTGCATCGATACGCAGGACCTTCTCAAAAGCGACTTACAGGGCAAATTAACCTTCAGTTATGAAGCCATTTTTTATCTTTCTAGAAAATTCAGCTGACACAACACCCACATGTCGGGAATGAAGAATCCGTACACAACTGTCAAACCTGTCAGAGATTTTGAGAAAGTTAATGTGTTGTGTCATGTACAACAACAGTGTGTGGATGAGAGAGAAGTGAATAGTATCACTTATCTCGACATACTGTAATTGTGGCTCACGCCACCACTCGCAATCGATAGTAGAGATTTTACCTCCGAAGTACGTGGCGCCCCTCCACATTTCTACAGTCCCGTACGAGATCACCTGAAAGAGACATTTGCCACGTCGCCAGATAGGTTGGGTCACAGTCTCTCACTTGGGGCTCCTCGAGTGGCCGCCACAGTCGCCAGATTTGACATCTCGTGATTTTTTTCCACTTGTGGGGTTACATTGTGGATAGCATTTGTTTCGCCTGTGCCAAGGAACGTCAAACATTTGCACCACTTCATTGCAGCAGCTGTTCTTACCGCCTCTCCCGATATGCTGGATCGCACTATCCTTTAGATGTATGCCCTGTCACAAAGGGTGAACACAAAGAACATTTATAAATACTTTAAAAAAAAATTGAGAGTTGGTTTTTCACATTCTGTATAATTTGTTACATTGTTCTTAGCCAGTTGGGTGTACCGATATTATGAAATATTTATGGTCTTTATTACCTCAAAGTTTCTGACTACTCTCAGTTTTTCTTGCACACATTGTGTACTTAAAGATTAATTCTGTATCAACATTTGATACTGGCAGTGTCGTTTAATGTACTCGTGAGCAGTTTTCACTGACAGTCTGTCGGCAGAGCATTTGTAACTCGATCCCCGCTTACTCCGGCTGGCGACACAGTAGTGACCGTCGACTGCTTCCTCCGCAGGTTCGTGGTGGTGTGTGGCGACGGCGAGTACATCATCTACACGTCGATGGCGCTCCGCAACAAGGCGTACGGCTCTGCACAGGAGTTCGTGTGGGCCCAGGACTCGTCGGAGTATGCGACCCGTGAAGGCAGCTCCACTGTCAAAGTGTTCAAAAACTTCAAGGAGCGCAAGGCTTTTAAGCCCGAGTTTGGAGCCGAAGGTAATTGTTTCTTTGTGCTCGGTGCTGTAACCACAGTTTGTTCTTCAGTATGATCAGTAAACCCTCTGATTTAGTGTAGTCAACTGCCAGTTGTCATTTGTGCTCCCAAACGCCCATTTTATTTGACTGCAGTGTATAACGAGACGGTACAGTACGTACAAAGCTGCCATATTCACCCTGCTGTAAGACGAGGTTTGTTTTCCTAAACTCCACATTCAAAAATTACAGGATTATCTTACATTCACAGGCACTGGTCTCTGTTTTTATGTCGTGTAACGGCTTAATGCGGCGGATGTCTTACATTAATGATATGAATATAACAGAGGCAAACATTCCACATGGGAAAAATATATCTAAAAACAAAGGTGATGTGACTTACCAAACGAAAGCGCTGGCATGTCGATAGACACACAAACATACACACAAAATTCAAGCTTTCGCAACCAACGGTTGCTTCGTCAGGAAAGAGGGGAGGAGAGGGAAAGACGAAAGGATGTGGGTTTTAAGGGAGAGGGTAAGGAATCATTCCAATCCCGGGAGCGGACAGACTTACCTTAGGGGGCAAAAAGGACAGGTATACACTCGCGTGCGCGCGCACACACACACACACATCCATCCGCACGTACACAGACACAAGCAGACATTTGTAAAATGTCTTACATTTGCGGATGAAGCTTAGGTATATGAGGTCACACGCAGATTTAATTTGACAATTTCGTTAGGGTGGGACAGGGAGTAGTGGCACCAGTTTTACCGAATGTGGAGGCAGTAGTGGCTAGCGGGCAGCAAATTTAGCTGTGCTGCTGACCGTGGGAATGCTTCCTGCATATCATGCTCTTCGTGAATGTGTACGGTGTGTAAAATGTAGTTCTCTTCAATTCAAATAAACTGACTTACGAAATTGGCAAATACTCAGCAGTAGCACACATTTCTACAGAGACAAATTAATTCTCACGTAGATTTGTTTGGCCAGAACACCTTAATTGCAGCGTAATAAGTGAAACACGAGGTTCAACAACACAGCTTACCAGCACTGTTGATTTTTAATGTTAGCAACAAATGATGTAGTGTACTGTTAGCCTGAAGTGGTCCCATTTCTGCTGATGCAGAACTAAACAGCCCAGATGATAACGTTGTTGTTGTTCTGTTTTACTAACCCAGTAAGACTAAGAAATTGTTGCAATTGATAACGGATGAAAATCACAGACGTGACCCTGTTGAGAAACATAAACTTGAAAGTTTACAACTGTCAATTGGTTCACGCAGACAGCACAAAACTAGTTTTGAGTTAATGGTTATTCGTGATGCAGAGGTGACAAACAACCGGAGAAAATGTGCCTGGCGACTCTTAGGACAGACACCTGGTATATTATTTTGAGCACGTGATGATTTACACCTTCTAGAAATTTTTGGAAAATGGTGGTTTGCACATAGCTGTATTGTTACTTTATTAAATAACCATATTCTGTCAGGAACGAATGATCCTCAGGCATCTATATGCCATGAAAAAGACCAAAAGCTAGCCACAGTTAATAACCACAAAAACAATGTACTTCTCAGCATTCTTGAACTGTTGTGTGTTTACAGTATGACATCATTAATCCAATGGATGACAAATCACATCTATTTGCAAGTATCATGCCATAAATAATATATTAATTCCAACTGTAATACTGCACTTCATACAGCGCACAGTATGTAATGGGGCAAAACACGTATCGAGACTGAAGCGGCATGCATTTTTCAGTCGTAAAAGCGTATGCAAAGATGTTAGAATTGTAACCACAGGTGCTACATAGGACAAGTGCATTATTTTTTTAAAAAATAAAAATAAAATATCTCGGGTACGAAGTAGACTTGCGGTAACATTGGTATCAGTGACTCAGCCAGCAAATTAACGGGACAAAGTGTAACAATGAGGACATTATTATACAACAGAAAGATTGAACACATCATTGTGTCATACCAAATAAAATTTGCATTTAATGTATGGCTTTGATGCATTATATCATAAAATAAAATAAAACGTGTAGGGGACTGAATGTAGTATCATGTCGAACCCTATCAACATTTGTAAATAGTTTATAAAGTTGTTATTTTATTCTTATAACTTTAGAGATGCCTGATAAAGTGAGAATTGAAGACTTTATTCCTTGGTATCCTACTACTGTAACAACATTCTCAGACACTGTAAATATCTGAAGATTAGAAACTACTGAACAAATATGTTAAGTTTTAACTGGAACGATGAGTTAACAGTGTATGTATCGTAATTCTGCTGCAAGTGCACCAATCATATTGTTTTCTTATATTATAAAACAATGGAAAATCCAGGATGGAATGTAACAAAGGCACTACCCACCATATAGCAGAGATGCCGGGTTGCAGATAGGAACAACAAAAAGATTTTCACAGTTAAAGCTTTTGGCCAATGGCCTTAGTCAAAAATATACACACACACACACACACACACACACACACACACACACACACACACACACACACCCCTACTGTCAGGGACTACCCTGTTGCTGAACACGCTGCCAAACATGATATCCTTTATTTGAATGACTGCTTCACAGCCTCCGCCATATGGTTCCGTCCCACCGACACCAGCTTTTCTGAATTGCGCAGATGGGAACTTTACCTGCAATACATCCTACATTCCCGTAACCCTCCTGGCCTCGACCTTCGTCAGTCGCTGTGCTCACCCATCGAGCCCCTTCACGTTTTATAGATGGTTTTAAAAAGTTGATCCCTCCTCTCCCCATGTGAGTTACCAAACATTTTGTCATCTCAAACGATAGTGGACGAGAATGTTTGCTGGGAAGAGGAAATGGGTATAATAATTTACAAATTAACCTGCCACAAAGGATAATACAGTTGTTGACAATTAGTTTTGTTTTGTTAATTAAGAAAATATTCCAGCATTTGTCTATCTTGTTTTGTCAAAGAAAGATAAATTTTGATTCTCTGTACATAAATAAATAAAGGAAGGACTCGTGATCCATTCCTGAGTGGTAGGCCAATATTTTGTTTGTTTGAGTCGTGCGTGAGATTTGAATCCTCAAAGACACCCGTGTCACCACCAGCGCACAGAATAATTAAATGCCGAAGGGCTCTTTTATTTGACAACACTCCTCGCACACTGTCACTTTGTGGGCAAGGTTTCTTTCTAATTTCGAAGTTATATTCTGCACAACAGAATCTGTGTAGTTTTAAAAAGTTGGTATTTCTTCATATTGTTCTTAACTGTGCAGTAGTTGCTGCCTTATAGTACATTTATCCCTGTCATCAGTGAGATACTTATTGGGAGCACGTAGCATCTCTTCGAAACTCGAATTCGACTCTGCTCTCCATAGTTTGCAAACCGTGCTCTGGCGTAACTTTAATATTTTGACTGTGCATCCCGTCGCCTCTTCACTGCCGCAATAAATGCCTTGTCTTCCTCACTCTCCCCAACATTAATCACGTAAACTGCAAATTGAGTGTGACAGTACCTAGTCACGTGACTGAGTTAGTTACTGCTATTGCCGCTTTGCCTTGCTGAGTAATAGGAGGCAGCGCAGACTGAATGTTTACTTTGTCCATTGCGTTTTGTTTTCTTCTTGAGTAGCAGAAACACCATACTTTCCTCCTATGACACAGCTGACTTTCACACTTTTCAAAAAAATTTCGTCGATTATAGATTTTTTTTGCCCACACTGCCTGAAAAACAAGTGAAGCGCCGAGAAAGGGAGGAGGAGATGAAATGAAACATGGGCTGGAGTGTATGTGACATTGCAGTAATTACGAACTCCAGTCAAATTTAGAAAGAACTTTGCGGGTTGACACTGTACTCTCTTCGGTCAGGATGTACGCATTGGTCAGGTAGGGAAGGTTGTCGTAACTAGTCCCGCCCCTTTTCCGAGTCGAACTGCCCCTCGACTTTCGTGACAGGCTTGCTATATACCGGATACTGGATACTGGCACTCGGACGGAGTTGATGTCGGGGCTGGTCCCACGTATGTTCTATTGAGGACAGGTCTTGGAATCTTGCTGACCACGTACAGTTTTCACAGGGATACGTGACGAGAGTGAACGAGTGTTGTCCTGTCGAAAAGTGGCACTGCAATACTCTCACAAGAAAGGCAGCATGTGAGGATGCCCGACGTCCTCTGTGTACTGTAGTGCAGTGGGAGTTCCCTCGATCACTACCGGTTGTGACCTAAAGTCGTACCCGACGGCTCCCCTCACCGAGACGCCGCAGTAATACTGTCTCGTCTCTCCAAAATATTGGAAGAGTGGGGCCACTCCCCAGGTCACTGCCAAACTGACGGTGGTCATTTGCGGTAGTTCAGAACTGCCAAACACGATGTGACGTCATTCGTCGGCAGTGTGCGCTTCCCCGTCACTGAAGCACTCCGAACACAGCGGTTTGTGTCGTGGTGTCGACGCCAGCCTACGCCCGAGACAGTATTTCTGCAGTCCGACTGCTGCCAGTATCTGGCTGACGGTGTGGGACGACAAAATGTCGCACTGAGTCCGTTACTCATTCTCAGGTAGCAGGCACAGATGTGGAGGTGGTACGATGTGCGCATTACACAGTACAGTTATAGTCTCTTGTTGCGGTCGGACACAATTTTTGACGCCGAGTACGGCTGCCCTCACATTCGCGTGAGTCCAATATTGGTGACTGTCCCACCCGAATGCCCTGTGAATCTAGATATTGCAAGACTGGGACCATCTAATTAAATGGAGATCCACAATGAGGCCCCTTTCAAATTTTGTCAGGTCCTTATTACATCATCTCACATGATCACTGGGCAGCTCTGTGTCGTTCAGTGATAGCACACCTGATGCTACTCACACCTCTTGTATACCCTAAGCTTATATGTAACTGTATTTTAATTATGCCTGTCTACAACTTAACATTTCATCTTTACAGTAAGTAGCAATTTATCTTTTCCCACATTGTTTATATTCCAACCTGGAGATTTCGTTGTTTTATTTATCCCGCTGCTAACTTATGTACCGAATTTGACTGGAAGTTTTGTGTGTTTCTGAGCTATATTGATCCCCAGCCCCCAACACATACTGTTTTATTATTTTGCGCTGGGTTTTATCAGAAGGGCTACGTTATGTCACGTAGTTCAGTGCTGAAGGATGAAAGTTAGGTTATAAGATACCACCTGTCTTACAATATTAGGGTATACAAAACTACAGAGTGGGTGGGGCTGAACAAATCATTAAAGAGATCATTAGAGAACTACAAATGAAAGTGTGGTTTTTAATCACCAAATCAAAATAAGTAATGAATGCTGTATGGCTCTTTTTTTTTCTCAGTACTCTTAAGAAGTTAAAGAATAGAAAAAATGTCATCCAGACATTTCAAAACATCGACAAATATTTACTTTGGGGAAAATTTATATGTGTGAACTTGATCATCAATATTTGGAGGGCAGCACATACTGACGGATTACTTTGTTGCATTTTGTTTTGTTTTCGAATAGCAAAAGCACCACACTTTTTCACTGTTATAAATAAAGATTCTTTTTTAATTTTTTTTTAGTAAAGTTTTGTTTTTATTAAAGTTTCATCTATATGTGGTCTTTTGTATGAACAGTGTGGGCTTTTTCTTTGTCCAGGTATTATAAAACCTCAATCTTCTGCTTTCAGAGATTTGACTTTTTCGAGGAAAAATCGTCATACAAAAATATTCATGTCATTCTGTAATTCTTGCACTGTCGTGAAATCAAATCAAACAAAAGTGATGATGACAAGAAGGGCAAAAAAATGAAAAAGACAGATAAACACAAAATCCAACATCACCACTAGTATTTCTGTACTGCATTCATAGCAATTATAAGTACCACCTCTGTACCTCTGGCATCTTATGATAGCTTGCTTCACCAGCTATAGATTCTGTTTGTTGTGAGGGGCAGCAATAAATTGTAGTAAAATGAATGTGGTGCCTTTTAGGTGCTGTGGGACGTACACATACCACCAAATGACATCATTTAAAAGCCATTGGGAAGTATGCTTGCCACCAAAGTAATTTGCTTGTGGGGTATGAAAGTGTACTTACCACAAAAGAAATTGTTTACTGCACTCATGAGAATATGTCATATCACCTGCGGATGTGCCTCACATCTTGTAGAACACTGTACCAGGTCTATATAAGTGGCTACAGTGTCTGTTTGTGATTGTCGTGAGATCACCACTATTGTAATTTTTGAAGTAAGAATGCATTGCTTTGTTTCTACAGCATATAACGGTGGGAGTTGCTGCACATTGATATACTGCTGGAGCAAAGCGAGATCACAAAATTTTTAAATTTGGTGCATAGCAAGTGAGTTTCTACAGACATCTAACATCATCAAGGGAGTTAAAGGATTTTGTAGTGGCCACCCATAGCAACTCACAAAAGGGCAGCGGGAAGAATACTTATAGCCATAGTTTTTGGTCCTAAATCACAAAAAGTAAAATTAAATATAGTCAGTTGATTACAATTCTGATTTAGGGATCGTTCAATAACGGATTAGGAAATCCAAGAGAGCACTTGTAGTGCTGAAACAGTTTGCTGGTAGTAAGTGCCATCTCCTGCTGGGGCAGGTAAAGTTGCAGCTGTGTCTATCACGTGATTTCTTTGTCCCAGTTCATTGACGCAACAAGCTCGTGATTATTTTGCAACACCGAAAAAAATGACTTTCGAGCAGGATCAAAACTTCCGTTTCAGTGGTTTAACACTGAAACAGATCAAAGCTGAGTTGGATGAAGTTCACAGCACATCAGAACTGTTCACAATTTGGTAAAAGAGTTTAAGTGTGGCTGTCCACTGTAGTGGTTAATAAAAAAAAAAAAAAAAAAGAGAGAAGAAAAGAAAAGAAAAGGTTGAAAAGGTGGGAAGAAATGGTGAATAAAAAGGGGGTTTTAAAATCGTAAATGAGCGTGAAAAAGGGAAAGAATGAAATGCAAATCGGACTTCGTGATTCGGAAAAGCTATTGTTGGGGTGATCTTTGTGGCGTTTTTGAGCAAAAGTTAAACCAATTTCCACTACAAAAATTATTGAAAAAGAACAGAGAATAACAAAATGTAACTGACAGGGGGAAATGGCATAGATAAGAGTTCATCCTTTACCATGTTAACATGTCTTATCTCGTGCGGCGTCCAGGTCTTCAGAAATCTCCTACTTCATTTCTGCATGAAAAATCTGCTCCAAAATCTTGCAGTTGTCCAGGAATCACTTATTTATACAAATTAAAATCATCTTGATACTGAATGCAATTTAATTTACTTTGCTACTTCCATCCTCCGAATTTCACAACAACTTCCACAATATGTCTACAAATTAAAATCAGATTGAGACTAGCAAATAAATTTTTTTATGTCTGCATTAAGCTTCTGCTCTCGAGAGACAATAAAGTAACGGATAGAAAAACAAAAAAGAGTTACAATTTTAGTATTTTCTCTGCCGTCGAGCGCCCATACCGCTGCGACGGTATAATTTTTATCTGAGGGAACGAGTGTAGTGCGGCGAAATTCAAAGTTCCGAGTGGCCACTGTCAGAATGATTGACAGAATCCGCGAAGTGGCTTTGAGTGATTGACGTATCAAAGTGCAGGAATTAGTTGAGGCCACAGGCATATCACACAGTACAATATTTTTAATTTTACCAAAAAAGTTAGGTGTGAAAGAAATCTAGGCAGGATGGGTGCCGCATTTGCTCTCGTAAATGCGACCGTGCAGTTGACGCCGAGGCTGTTTTGGCACTTCTCGGTCAAAATCCTGCCAGGTTTTTGTGTCTGTGCGTAGCTGCGGATGAAATGTAGATACACTCCTGCACTGCAGAGACTGAGGAACAATTGTAACGGTGGGTTTTTGAAGGTGAACAGGCTTCGAAGAAGGCAAATACTGTGGAATTGGCTGGCAAGGTAATGGCCACGGGTTTTTTTGGGATTCACACGGAATCATCTATGGCAGTACTTGCAAAAGGGACAAAAAATATTGCAGAATATTGTATGTTGTGATTACACCAACTGAGCGATGAAATCGAGGAAAAAGATCCTCATTTGAAAAAGAAAAAGGTGATCTTCCATCGTGACAATGCAAGGGTCCACACCTGCGTAGCTGGAGTGGCCAAAACTGTGGAATTAAAGTTCAGATTATTCCGGCATCCACCATATTCACTGTACTTGGCCCCAAGTAGTTCTCCACTCTCTCACCCCCTCCCCAAACTTGAAAGAATGGCTCAGTGGATAATGATTCACATAGAATTAGGTGCTCAATCACTCAGACAAATTATTATTTTGCATACCTTCTGAAATCCTACTTTTTGGGTGGCTTAAAAAAATTTCAGCAGTGTTTGGGAAAGTGTATGGCATTAAAATGGGATTATGTTGAAAAACAAAAATAAATTTCCCGAAATAATTTGTTCTGCTATCTTTTCTTAAGAATGACCCTCATATGATGGAAAAAAAGATCATTTTTTGTGGGCCACTATTAAAATATGCACCCGCCAAAGGGTTAACGTACAGTACCATTTCCCCCCACTAACATCAATGTCAGGATATCCATTTTCAGAATATTCTTACACAGAATGTTTCTATTCTGTTGACGGTTTTTGTGAATGCTACCATTTCTTACGTTTCAGAGAAAGTTTTGACAGTTTCCTTTTCGATTCCAACGTGAATCGGTCTCAACTCTGACTACGGGGCTACGAAATTTGCCCACAGTAAGATTTTTGTAAAGTTTAACGGCAGGGGAATCGTGTGCCGACAGGCATCTTCGGCGGCTTCCTGCTGGGCGTGCGCTCGGTAACGGGTCTGGCGTTCTACGACTGGGAGACGCTGACGCTGGTGCGGCGCATCGAGATCCAGCCGCGGCACGTCTTCTGGTCGGAGAGTGGCGAGCTGGTGTGCCTCGCCACGGAGGACTGCTACTTCATCCTGCGCTACGACGCTGCCGTCGTGGCCAAGGCCCGCGCCCAGCCCGACACGCCCGGCGTGTCGGAGGACGGCGTCGAGGACGCGTTCGAGGTCGGTCACACCTGTCAAAACTACGGAACTTGTAGTGTGCTTTTTAAGTTAGTCGGCACTATGAGCCCTTCTGTGCTGGGCACGCTTACTGCAAGTGTGTGAGAAGTTCTTCGTAACGAGGCGCGTGTGATTGTACGTGATGCCGTTAAGCCCGTGGTGAGCGAGGCAAACTAGGAAACAAAAATCTTATTAAACAGTATACTTGAGAGGGTAGCAGGAACTGCTAGCTATTTCAGTCTTACAATAAAGAGACTAAGGGAGGAAAGGGAAATGGAGCCAAGTACAAGTAAATCCCAGGTGTTTGTTACGTGGATAAAGGAGCAGAAACTTTTGTTTTAAGTAATGTCACCAAATACGTAATTTCTACATTCCATGTTCTTTACTTTACATAGTAAGTGTCTAGTAATTAGTTTCTCTGCTACACTACATTTTTTATTCCTTTTTAGACTTGGATAGTGCAGTCGGTAATAATGGGAACCTTTATAAGATCACTTTCTTGTCTAACAGTCTGTCTGCTAAGGCACCTTTTTCTCTGCTATGGGCAGAGGGATCAAGTTGAAATTTATGCCAATTAGTAAAGTCTACAGACCCTCGGTGAAGTAAAAAATTTAAGCTTCCAAGTCAATGCTATCGAAAGATACGGCCGTTTATGTCTCATACTTTGATATTCGCAAACTCACTCGTCCGAACCTACGGATGTAGTATCTGTATGCACAATTATGTTTGTACGGAACACTTAGAGCATCATACTTTCCCCATTGTGTGTGTGTGTGTGTGTGTGTGTGTGTGTGTGTGTGTGTGTGTGTGTGTGTGTGTTTTCAATCCTTGGTCTGTGCGATTTTTTGTTAGTTCTATAGTGATAAATTATTGACTTTGAATGCTTATGTATATATCCTGTTAATACATTCATTTTCAGTCTCAAAAGCTCAGCTTTAGGTCATGGTGACACTGACAAAAGTTGCCAAATGCCTTTAGCAGGGGTCGCTGGTAACATAGGCTGAAAGCTTGGTCACAGTGCTTCTGATCTCCTCAATCAGTTTTTGCAAGGTCAAGGTGGTTAGGTTCAGTTACAATCTATTATATCGAGAACTTTAGCCCCTACTTTAACTTCGTTGTGCAGGATGTCTGCTACTACTCCTCCATTCCTCTGTGCCTGGAGACGGGTTTTGCATTGTGCCTTTTGCTATTAAAAAAGAATGGAATGCATATCAGTGAGCTATATCTGTCTTGAAAAGAATGTGGCATGTACTGTTCACTCTTTCTTCAGTTATTGGAATAACAGATAACTCTTACAAACGTACAAGATGAGTAGGGTAACGTTCTGTTACATGCTCGATACGATTCGTGGTGACGTTGCAAAGTAACTTAAGAAACACTCTGTGCAACTTCGAATAATTTCAGCATAACAGACATGTATCGGTTAATCTTCAATGCTATCCTTCAGCATACTTGCAAAAAACAAAGGTAAAATTTAGAATAAGATACTTGTAACATGTAAAGATGACGAAGAAATTGAAGAAATGTATGGTGAAATAAAAGAAATTATTCAGATAGTGAAGGGAGACAAAAATTTAATAGTCATGGGTGACTGGAATTCGAGTGCAGGAAAAGGGAGAGAAGGAAACGTAGTAGGTGAATATGGATTGGGGCTAAGAAATGAAAGAGGAAGCCGCCTGGTAGAATTTTGCACAGAGCACAACTTAATCATAGCTAACACTTGGTTCAAGAATCATAGAAGAAGGTTGTATACCTGGAAGAATCCTGGAGATACTAAAAGGTATCAGATAGATTATATAATGGTAAGACAGAGATTTAGGAACCAGGTTTTAAATTGTAAGACATTTCCAGGGGCAGATGTGGATTCTGACCACAATATATTGGTTATGAACTGTAGATTGAAACTGAAGAAACTGCAAAAAGGTGGGTATTTAAGGAGATAGGATTTGGATAAACTGACTAAACCAGAGGTTGTACAGAGTTACAGGGAGAGCATAAGGGAACAATTGACAGGAATGGGGGAAAGAAATACAGTAGAAGAGGAATGGGTAGCTTTGAGGGATGAAGTAGTGAAGGCAGTAGAGGATCAAATAGGTAAAAAGACGAGGGCTAGTAGAAATCCTTGGGTAACAGAAGAAATATTGAATTTAATTGATGAAAGGAGAAAATATAAAAATGCAGTAAATGAAGCAGGCAAAAAGGAATACAAACGTCTCAAAAATGAGATCGACAGGAAGTGCAAAATGGCTAAGCAGGGTTGCCTAGAGGACAAATGTAAGGATGTAGAGGTTTTTCTCACTAGGGGTAAGATAGATACTGCCCACAGGAAAATTAAAGAGACCTTTGGAGATAAAAGAACCACTTGTATGAACATCAAGAGCTCAGATGGAAACCCAGTTCTAAGCAAAAAAGGGAAAGCAGAAAGGTGGAAGGAGTATATAGAGGGTCTATACAAGGGCGATGTACTTGAGGACAATATTATGGAAATGGAAGAGGATGTAGATGAAGATGAAATGGGAGATACGATACTGCGTGAAGAGTTTAACAGAGCACTGAAAGACCTGAGTCGAAACAAGGCCCCCGGAGTAGACAACATTCCATTGGAACTACTGACGGCCTTGGGAGAGCTAGTCCTGACAAAACTCTACCATCTGGTGAGCAAGATGTATGAAACAGGCGAAATACCCTCAGACTTCAAGAAGAATATAATAATTCCAATCCCAAAGAAAGCAGGTGTTGACAGATGTGAAAATTACCGGACAATCAGTTTAATAAGCCACAGCTGCAAAATACTAACACGAATTCTTTACAGACGAATGGAAAAACTAGTAGAAGCCGGCCTCGGGGAAGATCAGTTTGGATTCCGTAGAAATACTGGAACACGTGAGGCAATACTGACCTTACGACTTATCTTAGAAGAAAGATTAAGGAAAGGCAAACCTACGTTTCTAGCATTTGTAGACTTAGAGAAAGCTTTTGACAATGTTGACTGGAATACTCTCTTTCAAATTCTAAAGGTGGCAGGGGTAAAATACAGGGAGCGAAAGGCTATTTACAATTTGTACAGAAACCAGATGGCAGTTATGAGTCGAGGGACATGAAAGGGAAGCAGCGGTTGGGAAGGGAGTAAGACAGGGTTGTAGCCTCTCCCCGATGTTGTTCGATCTGTATATTGAGCAAGCAGTAAAGGAAACAAAAGAAAAATTCGGAGTAGGTATTAAAATCCATGGAGAAGAAATAAAAACTTTGAGGTTCGCCGATGACATTGTAATTCTGTCAGAGACAGCAAAGGACTTGGAAGAGCAGTTGAACGAAATGGACAGTGTCTCGAAAGGAGGATATAAGATGAACATCAACAAAAGCAAAACGAGGATAATGGAATGTAGTCGAATTAAGTCGGGTGATGTTGAGGGTATTAGATTAGGAAATGAGACACTTAAAGTAGTAAAGGAGTTTTGCTATTTGGGGAGCAAAATAACTGACGATGGTCAAAGTAGAGAGGATATAAAATGTAGACTGGCAATGGCAAGGAAAGTGTTTCTGAAGAAGAGAAATTTGTTAACATCGAGTATAGATTTAAGTGTCAGGAAGTCATTTCTGTAAGTATTTGTATGGAGTGTAGCCATGTATGGAAGTGAAACATGGACGGTAAATAGTTTGGACAAGAAGAGAATAGAAGCTTTCAAAATGTGGTGCTACAGAAGAATGCTGAAGATTAGATGGGTAGATCACATAACTAATGAGGAAGTATTGAATAGGATTGGGGAGAAGAGAAGTTTGTGGCACAACTT
The DNA here is from genome assembly GCF_023898315.1 of Schistocerca nitens. Taxonomy (NCBI): domain Eukaryota; kingdom Metazoa; phylum Arthropoda; class Insecta; order Orthoptera; family Acrididae; genus Schistocerca; species Schistocerca nitens. The sequence goes on from NC_064624.1 coordinate 59,840,992, forward strand.
GACCAGAAGGGATCGGTTGGTAGGACATGTTCTGAGGCATCAAGGGATCATCAATTTAGTATTGGAGGGCATCGTGGAGGGTAAAAATCATAGGGGGAGACCAAGAGATGAATACACTAAGCAGATTCAGAAGGATGTAGGTTGCAGTAGGTACTGGGAGATGAAGCTTGCACAGGATAGAGTAGCATGGAGAGCTGCATCAAACTAGTCTCAGGACTGAAGACCACAACAACAACAACAACAACAACAACAACATGTAAAGCACTGAAAGGTGGGCCAGCCGTGGTGGCCAAATGGTTCTAGGCGCTACAGTCTGGAACCGCGTGACCGCTACGGTTGCAGGTTCGAATTCTGCCTCGGGCATGGATGTGTGTGATGTCCTTAGGTCAGTTAGGTTTAAGTAGTTCTAAGTTCTAGGGGACTGATGACCTCAGAAGTTAAGTCCCATAGTGCTCAGAGCCATTTCAACCATTTGAACTAAGGTGGAAAGATATACATACACACATTTGCAAGCTGTCTCACCTATATTAGTATAGTGCATTTAAAATTAGTGGCAACTTTTGACATTTGGATCACCAGAGGGGATGTAACGCCATTGCCCAGGTTGCCACATTGTGCACAACAAGTACCACGTGGTGTTGCTGGTTAGGTGTGTACCTGCGTTCGTCAACTCTCTTTTTAAGGTGGTATTTTCTGGTGTTGAAGTGTTCTGAACCCACCAGGAATTGTGAAGGAGTATTTTGTGTTGGTGTTGCATTAAAAGTTGTCATCCGAGAACACATTCACCAGTTGTGAAGATAAGGTTCTGCTGCAAAATATTCTTTTGAATTTGACAATAGTAATGGACAGTGCACATACCACTCTGTTGTGACTGATAAAGCTCCAACAGTGCAGTGGACGAAAGCAGGTATTTTGCTCCGAGTAGAAAGAAACGTTTCATTGTATGAAGTTGAATGTAGCATGTATGAGCCAGAGTCAGTGGAATGTGTTGTGCTGTACAAGCCCAACACTCCACTCTATCAGATAGACAAATTAGCTAACGCAAAGGGCACAGTTTAATCAGGGTTCCACTGTATCGTGCTCATTTAAATCTGACTGAGAATATATGGGCCTAGTTGAAAAAATATACATTCAGTGAGATTGAAAACTGTGGCTGCAGGTGAATATGCATTCTGGGTGTTCACAAATTTTTAGATTCAGAAAAACGTGAAAGTTTGAAATTAATAGCATCTGTTTTATAACAGCTATGCTAATCAACATATTTATACAACTACAGGCACTGCCAACAATAATAATAATAATAATAATAATAATACACATGACTTGTCAAAAAAATATAAAAGAGAGAGAGAGTTGCTTTCGTGGAAATCTGTTGTTTTGTACATAATTAATTACACTTTAGGGCAAGTATGAAATAATGTTTAAGCTTTCGCTACTCTTTGTGTCACTCTTTTGTGTAAATAGGTGTCGTTTTATTTTTTCGGACAAATGTACAAGATCCCTAATACGTGCATTAGTCAACGAAGTAACTTCTGGGCTGACAACACATTCTTACCTTGCACCCAAACAACACTTTACACTTATTATATACTTATTTGTTAAATGTTCACTTGTAGTACTGCCTATTTGACCTCATAACTGATCTGGTCTGAGATGACCTAGTTCCTTTGCGACTAACTTTACCTGGTAATTTTTTTTCTGTTGGCACTTAAAACAGATTCAACAGAGTTTGTGTTGACACTACACACTATAGCCGATTCTTGCACAGTAAACAAAAAACTCCAAACTCTAACTGCCATTTGTGGAAATGATTAAATCCAAGTAGTACTGTCTACCAACGTAGCCACTTGACTAGAATACAGACGAGGCACTGAGAATCACGAGGGCCAGAAGCACACCGTCGTCGATCCCACATTTGAGTGAATGTCAGAGAAACCGGTTAGAGCTTTTTGTGAATGTTCATTTATACAGTGTGGGCCTACGGCACAGATAAATGTGATCCACCGTAAGATCAACAGATATCAGAAGCACAAATAAATGCTACAGTCCCACAATCGACCGTGATGTGCTTTATGGTTCTCAGGGCTTCAGATGGATAACTGTATCATAAAATCCAAAAATTGATATGCTGTATCTCACTCAGAATCACACAAAATGGGTTTTTCTATCTGTATAACTGTAACGTCTGCTGATCTCCGATCTAATTTTTGTGTTTAGTGAGAGATTTTGCGTATCTGAGGAGTGATACCATCTAGTGGGATTCGTGCCAAGTGAACGGGGAGAAAAGTCTGCCGAAGTGCGTTGACATAAACTTGTAGTTGAGTGGTAAAGGCTAACCGTGCACACCGTGAACCCTTCACATTGTTTATCAGATCCAAACATACACGGCCCATAAGGCAGTTGTGTGTGTGCTAAAGCTCCTCAAAATGAGCACGTGACCCTGATGCCAAGTTTTTTCACAGAATCTAGAGGACTAACAGTGTAACGTAGCACCACAGATTTAGTGCTGTGTATTTCACATTAATGCACGTATGCCACGTTTAACAGCATTCGAAGAGAAATAACCGATAGAACACCGAGGTGTCAAAGTTAGTGTTCACGTGCTCTTGTGCTCTTCCACAACAACTGCCACCGGTCACTAGCATTCCGATGCAGTCGGAAAAGAAATTGTGACAGAATCCTGAAACAGTTTAATATTAAACTAGCAACTGAGGGCAGGACAGGCCAGTAGTTTATGAAAAAGACCATTCTCAACGTGTAACTTACACTATTGCAAACCCCACAGCAATTCTCATTTCACCAGCTATCGATGGTCTTTGAAAATTATATTGTTTTGTTGACAAAAATCTGTCGTTGCTCGACTGTCGTGCTAGATACGGAAGTTGCGCATATTAGTCATTTAGCAAAATACTCTCCTCCTCGCGTGCTATCACTAGTCAAAATCTTGTTACGATATCTCGGATCGTTTATATACAAAGACTTCGTGAACATTTCATTCTAGCTTTTCTGTTGGCACTTGCATTCACGACAGAGTGCTCTTTGCCTACATTCCATTTTCTCGAGACAGGAGGAGGACAGTGATATCCTTCCAAGTTTAAAGAATACTTCAGTATGTTACCTATGTTTCATATGCAGCAGCATTCAATGTAACATGCACCGAAAGCAAATTCGTAGTGATCCTTATTTGCTAACTTTTAGAACTTCTTGCAGTAGTTCACCTAATGTCAAAATATCTCAATAACTATGACCGTTAGCAATACGAAAGGCAGTTCATCGTGAAGCTGATGAAATAAGGTACAAGATGTGTGAGAATGAGAGTTGTTTGCTACGAAACAGTTTCTTTAAAACTGTTTGAGAAAGATTACCGAGCGGCCAGCTTGCGTGCCTTGCTGTTTGTGCAAGCGAGCGAGCTTTACGCATTCCACACCGATAGGTCTGGCGTTACCGTCATTTGTTGACAAGCTCAGCACACGTTGGCAGCTACACTTCCTTCGACTTGCTCCGTACTGAACGGTCAAAAGTCGCAACTAATTTTAAATATAAGTGAATATTCCAGAACCTGGGGAATGGTCCCAATTGTAGGCAACCTATCTAATGGCTTCCGTGGACAAAAAAGATTATTTTCAATGTTTCACATCATTATTGATCCGCTGTAAAAATTTAAAATACTGTCATAATCTACTCATCAAGAAGTGTAATATTATGTTAAAAGTTTAACACAGTAACTTCAGTATTACCTGGTGAATAGCAATCCATCCTTATCATAACATGGTCCTTAGTTTGGAACGTTGCTTCTCTTGAGAATGTGTAACTGACAGCTCTCAAATTCCATGTCTATATGGAACCGATATTTGACAGTGAAAGCGCTTATTGACATTTCACAGAATTTACACATAATTTCAGACATTTACAAAACTTTTTCTTGCTGACACTCCCCCCCCCTCCCCCCCTCCCTGCCCCCCCCCCCCCACCACACACAAAATGATTAAAGGAAACAAGTTTATCATTTAATACATTTTTTGTTGTTCTTGCAATAAAGCTACAGTATTTGGCATGACATTTTCATTTATTACTTCTTTACTGCTGACTCTGCAGTGCAGTTTGCAGACAGTACCCACATATGCTACTGAATATATCTGTAAAACTGTGTAGTTGTACAACACACAGTTCATGAGATACTTCATAAACATTGAGACGAGATGCACGGAAACTAGATTTTGCTTTAAATGGAGCAAAAGTTACCCACACCTTATTCATTTAGTGTTTTGCTATGAGAATACTTAGTGACTTCCAACAAACTTTTAAGTATAATTTCATAACTTTTTCTAAACGTTTTCTCACTTACATGCTTGTAGTCAAATATTTAGCAAATTAGCTCATTCCTAAAGTAACCAGAAGTTTGAAGCTATTTTATGTGGGGGAGCTAAATTCCTTAAAGAATCGGGCTTTACTGGTGTAACAGAATCATTTCCCCACTAGTCCAAGAACACCAATAAGCAGTAATAATAACTCACAGACAGCTTATGCCCACCTACCACAGCCCAAAAAAAAGAGGGACTACAGAAACTTTGTATGTCAAAATGCTACTTTCCTCGCTTGAACACAAAATTTTTTGAGGTTATGTCTAGGCCTAAAATTTCCAGTACAGATTTTGCTTGTGTTGCATATGACATGCTGCATTGAATGTAGAAACGATGCCAAACTGAGTGGGACAGCCACAGAATGTGCGTAATCTATACTGCGATATAAAGGTAGTACTTGGTTGAACATTGTTACCAAAAAAATCTCAAAGTTCTTGACTGATTTACTTCAAATTTTTCATAACACTCCAATATACATTCAGTTGAATATAGGCTATGTTCAAAATGGCTGTGACAAACAAAGTGCTGTGCTGTGAAATTGTGCAGTTTCGTTTTATTTCTCACAGTGTTTTAACTAAGATAGCAGGGCGTTTAAACCATTAGACAAATTGTATCCCATATAGTTTCTACATTCTAAATCTTTATTCTTCATGTCTACATCTTTATTTCTCAAATTAATGATATGAATATAATAGAGGGAAACATTCCACTAGGGAAAAATATATATAAAAAACAAAGATGCTGTGACTTACCAAACGAGAAAGTGCTTGTAGATAGGCACAATAAAACACACACACACACACACACACACACACACACACACACACACACAAGTTTCGAGCTTTCGCAACCCAAGGTTGCTTCATCAGGAAAGAGGGAAGGAGAGGGAAAGACGAAAGGATGTGGGTTTTAAGGGAGAGGGTAAGGAGTCATTCCAATCCTGGAAGCGGAAAGACTTACCTTAGGGGGAAAAAAGGACAGGTATACACTCGCGCGCGCACACGCATATCCATCCGCACATATTCAGACACAGGCAGACATATGTAAATGCAAAGAGGTTGGGCAGAGATGTCAGTCGAGGCGGAAGTACAGAGGAAAAGATGTTGTTGAATGACAGGTGATGTACGAGGGGCGGGAACTTGAAATTAGCGGAGGTTGAGGCCTGATGGGTAACGGGAAGAGAGAATATATTGAAGGGCAAGTTCCCATCCCTGGAGTTCTGATAGGTTGGTGTCTCCCCACTGACATCTCTGCCCGACCTCTTTGAATTTACACATGTCTGCCTGTCTCTGTATATGTGCGGATGGATATGTGTGTGTGTGTGTGTGTGTGTGTGTGTGTGTGTGTGTGTGTGTGTGCGCGTGTGTGCGTGCGTGTGTGTGCGTGTGTGTGTGTGTGTGTGTGCGTGCGTGCGTGCGTGCGTGCGTGCGTGTGTACCTGTCCTTTTTTGCCCCTAAGGTAAGTCTGCCCGCTCCCGGGATTGGAATGACTCCTTACCCTCTCCCTTAAAACCCACATCCTTTCATCTTTCCCTCTCCTTCCCTATTTCCCTCTTGCCTGATGAAGCAACCTTGGGTTGTGAAAGCTGGAAATTTGTGTGTGTGTTTGTGTGGTTTTTTATTGTGTCTATCTACCAGTGCTTTCTCGTTTGGTAAGTCACAGTATTTTTGTTTTTTATATATATTTCTTTCTCAACATAGTCATCCTGGTAAAAAACACATTTCTCTGAAGGAGGAGGCCAGTTTGTTAATACTATCACTGTATTTTGTCGACGGAGCCACAACCTCGCCTCCACTTGCCGCACTTCGACACTACCGAAGAGAAGTCCTCGAAGGGGTTTTTTAAGTTTTGGAAACGACGAAAATCGGATAGAGCCCAACTCTGGATCATATGGAGAACAATCGGTGACAGTGAACACGAGGCGTCAGATCATTGCACATATCACGGCACTCGTGTGATCTGGCACTGTCGTGGTGAAGAAGATGCTCCGTGGGTGGACAGTTAAAAACTGGATTATAGCACACTACTTGTCACACACCGACACAGTAACGTTACACACCGTGCTGCAATTTGGAGCACTCTGGTGGCAAAGGGTGGCGACTTGCAACAGCGAAGCGGCAAAGTCGACAGAGTAATATGTGTGACGTGCAATATCTCAGCCGATATTGAGAACAGAATAAAAATTCGGAGATGTCGGTTTTCAGTATGCTTTCACAGTATCAAACAAAAATAGCACTTGTACTGTCACGTTTCCTTCCTCGCAGTTGGTTTTAACAGAATGCGGGAAATTTGTGTTAATGGTTTATCAGTTTATGATAAGAATACTAACACAGAATCTGAATAATCCAAAACTTTGTGATCCTACCCTTTTGTAGATGAAAAGTATGTGAAATACTGTGACTGAGAGTACTGTCGCCATAGACCCAGCAGCTGGAGAGGCCTCTCTCGTACCCCATTTAACAACAGATTTACTCATTCATTTTAAGTGACTGCCAATCAGGGTTTCATTCACATTTACAGTAAACGAGGCTCGACGTCTGAGAGAGGGGGAAGAGGGCCGGGAGAGAGTAAATGGAAATTTAGAGAAGGGAAGGACGAGATGGATAGAGAGAAGGGTGAGGAGGAGATTAGGACATACATGCAGCTCCCATAAATATTTGGTAATTGCCAAGCTTTGCGGGTTCAGTAGCGTAGTATAAGGTATCTCCTTTAAAACTTGTGGTTTGTAATAAAGTACTGTGAAAACCAACTGTTACTTTTCAGGGGACTTTAAATAATGATGTTAACTGTGGGAAACAACTTTTTAAGTGGTAAGAGTTACGTACAGGATCCTCCTTGCATTTTTGTGGTTTATGTACGATATATAAACTGACGTGACAAAACTCACGAGATATGCACGTATACAGATGGGGGTAGTATTCCTTACACAGTGCGTAAAAGGGTAGTATATTGGTGGAACTGTCATTTGTACTCGGGCGATTCGTGTGAAAAGGTTTCTGACTCGATTACGGCTACACGACACAAATTGATAGATTTTTAATGGGGAACAGTAGTCGGAGCGAGGCGCGCGGGACACTCCGTCTCGGAAATTGTCAGGGAATTTGATATTTCACGATAGAGTTGCGAGTGTGCCGAGAATACCGTATTTCGGGCATTACCTCTCACCGCGAACAACGCAGTGGCCGAGAATACCACATTTCGTGCATTACCTCTTACCGGGGACGGTGCAGTGGCCGACGGCCTTCACACGACGACAGAGAGCACCGGGGTTTGTGTCGCACCGTCAGTGCTTACGGACGAGCGACACTGTCTCAGAATTGGTGTGAGGTGTATGACGAACGTATCTGTTGGAACAGTGCTGCAAAATTTGGCATTAACGGGCAATGGCGACGTACGACCGGTGCCTATGGCGTGACATTGCCTGCGGCACACCTCTGGGGCCGGTGACCGTATCGGTCGGACCCTAGACGACTCGAAACTGTGTACCGGTCAGTTGTGTCCCGATTTCGGTCGGTAAGAGCTGACGGTACGGTTCGACTGTGCCGCAGACCCCACGGAGCCGCGGACCCGCGATGTCGGCGAGGCACTGTGCGAGCTGGCGCCGGCTCCGTAATGACGCGAGCTGTTTTTATGTGCAGTGGACTGACTCCTCAGGATGTTTGGGTACTTGGGGACCATTTGCAGCTATCGTGGACATCCTGTTCCCGAGCAGTGATGGAATTTTTATGGATGACAACGCATCTTGTTACCAGCCACAATTTTTATTATTTGGTTCGAAGAACAATTTGAGGTAACGGTTTGGCCATCGAGATCACCTGAAATGAGTTCCGTCGAATATCTGTGGGGCATAACCGATAGGTAAGTTTGTACCCGGAATCTTGCACCGGCAACACTTTCGCAGTGGCAGTGGCAGCACGACTCAGTGTTTCTGCACGGGGACTCCGAGCAACTTGTCGAGTTTGTGCCACATCGAGATGCTGCACTGTGCCGGACAAAAAGGTGTCCGACACGATATTAGGAGGTATCCCGTGTCTTGGGTCACTTCAGTGTATATATACAGAGTGGAGCAGAGGAAACACGTGTTTCTCGAACTGCTACTATGCACTGACAGGAGGGGGTATTGACCTCGAATGAATGTTGGCAGACTGCCTATACGATGCAGTTTCAGTCGCTGTGGAGCGTTAGGGGCGTAGAGCGTCGTGTGTTCGTTGTCGAGCAGTACTTTAGAAACAATGATTCTGTAGTCACAGTGCAAAGTCTTTTCTGTCAAAATTTTAGAGTTGGACGTTGAAGTGCAGTGCCTGATCGAAATACTGTACTCGAATGGGTTGCAACATTTAGAAGTATTGGATCTGTGATGAAAAAGAAACCACCTGGTCTTCCCCGTTCAGTTTGTACCACGGAAAATGTAGACCGAATGAGAACGGCAGTTCTTGCTAGTCCGAAACGATCGGCTAGATGACAGGCTGTAGTGCTGCATATGACGCGTCGTTCGCTTCACTGCATCTTAAGTTTCACCCGTACAAGATAATGGTCATCCAGCAGCTTACTGAAGGGGATTTTGTGCAGCGCAGAGAGTTTTGTCACGTAATGGACGAAATTTTTACGGAAGAAGCAGATGCTACAGTCTTCGCGAGCGATGAAGCACATTTTTATGCAGACAGTTATGTCAGTGTTCAAAACTGTCGGTATTGGGCGCTGGAGAACCCGTGTGAATTACACCGAAGACCTCTCCACAGTTTAAAAGTAACAGTGTGGTGTTGCATTTCAAAGATGGGGATTGTTGGATCCTATTTTTTTGAAGAGGAAGGCACTGGCATTACTGTCGCATCAGTGCGCTACTTTAAAATGTTAAAACAACTTTCTTCGTCCAGAACTTGAAAGGCGTCAAGTGAACATGAGAGAAATGTGGTTTCAGCAGGACGGTGCCACAGCTCACACGATGAGAGCATCTGTGGAAGTTCTTTGACAAATGTTACTGGAACGTGTTATTTAGAGATATGGCGATGTTTACTGGCCCCCTCACTCACCCGATTTGTCGATATGCGACTTCTTTTTGTGGGGATATTTAAAATTAAAAGTCTACATGAACAAGTCTTGCACAATTGATCACCTGAAGAATTCCATTCGTCAGGAAAAACTTAATTTCCTAATTTTGTCGTCGTAGAGGTTGTTATTGTTGTTGTGGTCTTCAGTCCTGAGACTGGTTTGATGCAGCTCTCCATGCTACTCTATCCTGTGCAAGCTTCTTCATCTCCCAGTACCTACTGCAACCTACATCCTTCTGAATCTGCTTAGTGTATGCATCTCTTGGTCTCCCCCTACGATTTTTACCCTCCACGCTGCCCTCCAATACTAAATTGGTGATCCCTTGATGCCTCAGAACATGTCCTACCAACCGATCCCTTCTTCTGGTCAAGTTGTGCCACAAACTCCTCTTCTCCCCAATCCTATTCAGTACCTCCTCATTAGTTATGTGATCTACCCATCTAATCTTCAGCATTCTTCTGTAGCACCACATTTCGAAAGCTTCTATTCTCTTCTTGTCCAAACTAGTTATCGTCCATGTTTCACTTCCATACATGGCTACACTCCATACAAATACTTTCAGAAACGACTTCCTGACACTTAAATCTATACTCGATGTTAACAAATTTCTCTTCTTCAGAAACGCTTTCCTTGCCATTGCCAGTCTACATTTTATATCCTCTCTACTTCGTCCATTGTCAGTTATTTTGCTCCCCAAATAGCAAAACTCCTCTACTACTTTAAGTGTCTCATTTCCTAATCTAATACCCTCAACATAACCTGACTTAATTCGACTACATTCCATTATCCTCGTTTTGCTTTTGTTGATGTTCATCTTATATCCTCCCTTCAAGACACCATCCATTCCGTTCAACTGCTCTTCCAAGCCCTTTGCTGTCTCTGACAGAATTACAATGTCATCGGTGAACCTCAAAGTTTTTATTTCTTCTCCATGGATTTTAATACCTAATCCGAATTTTTCTTTTGTTTCCTTTACTGCTTGCTCAATATACAGATTGAATAACATCGGGGAGAGGCTACAACCCTGTCTTACTCCCTTCCCAACCACTGCTTCCCTTTCATGCCCCTCGACTCTTATAACTGTCATCTGGTTTCTGTACAAATTGTAAATAGCCTTTCACTCCCTGTATTTTACCCCTGCCACCTTTAGAATTTGATAGAGAGTATTCCAGTCAACATTGTCAAAAGCTTTCTCTAAGTCTACAAATGCTAGAAATGTAGGTTTGCCTTTCCTTAATCTTTCTTCTAAGATAAGTCGTAAGGTCAGTATTGCCTCACGTGTTCCAGTATTTCTACGGAATCCAAACTGATCTTCCCCGAGGTCGGCTTCTACTAGTTTTTCCATTCGTCTGTAAAGAATTCGTGTTAGTATTTTGCAGCTGTGGCTTATTAAACTGATTGTTCGGTAATTCTCACATCTGTCAACACCTGCTTTCTTTGGGATTGGAATTATTATATTCTTCTTGAAGTCTGAGGGTATTTCACCTGTTTCATACATCTTGCTCACCGGATGGTAGAGTTTTGTCAGGACTGCCTCTCCCAAGGCCGTCAGTAGTTCTAATGGAATGTTGTCTACTCCGGGGGCCTTGTTTAGACTCAGGTCTTTCAGAGCTCTGTCAAACACTTCACGCAGTATCGTATCTCCCATTTCATCTTCATCTACATCCTCTTCCATTTCCATAATATTGTCCTCAAGTACATCGCCCTTGTATAGACCCTCTATATACTCCTTCCACCTTTCTGCTTTCCCTTTTTTGCTTAGAACTGGGTTTCCATCTGAGCTCTTGATGTTCATACAAGTGGTTCTCTTATCTCCAAAGGTCTCTTTAATTTTCCTGTAGGCAGTATCTATCTTACCCCTAGTGAGATAAGCCTCTACATCCTTACATTTGTCCTCTAGCCATCCCTGCTTAGCCATTTTGCACTTCCTGTCGATCTCATTTTTGAGACATTTGTATTCCTTTTTGCCTGCTTCATTTACTGCATTTTTATATTTTCTCCTTTCATCAATTAAATTCAATATTTCTTCTGTTACCCAAGGATTTCTATTGGCCCTCGTCTTTTTACCTACTTGATCCTCTGCTGCCTTCACTACTTCATCCCTCAAAGCTACCCATTCTTCTTCTACTGTATTTCTTTCCCCCATTCCTGTCAATTGTTCCCTTATACTCTCCCTGAAACTCTGTACAACCTCTGGTTCTTTCAGTTTATCCAGGTCCCATCTCCTTAAATTCCCACCTTTTTGCAGTTTCTTCAGTTTTAATCTACAGGCCATAACCAATAGATTGTGGTCAGAGTCCACATCTGCCCCTGGAAATGTCTTACAATTTAAAACCTGGTTCCTAAATCTCTGTCTTACCATTATATAATCTATCTGATACCTTTTAGTATCTCCAGGGTTCTTCCATGTATACAACCTTCTATCATGATTCTTAAACCAAGTGTTAGCTATGATTAAGTTGTTCTCTGTGCAAAATTCTACCAGGCGGCTTCCTCTTTCATTTCTTAGCCCCAATCCATATTCACCTACTACGTTTCCTTCTCTCCCTTTTCCTACACTCGAATTCCAGTCACCCATGACTATTAAATTTTTGTCTCCCTTCACTATCTGAATAATTTATTTTATTTCATCATACATTTCTTCAATTTCTTCGTCATCTGCAGAGCTAGTTGGCATATAAACTTGTACTACTGTAGTAGGTGTGGGCTTCGTATCTATCTTGGCCACAATAATGCGTTCACTAAGCTGTTTGTAGTAGCTTACCCGCGTTCCTATTTTCCTATTCATTATTAAACCTACTCCTTCATTACCCCTATTTGACTTTGTGTTTATAACCCTGTAGTGACCTGACCAGAAGTCTTGTTCCTCCTGCCACTGAACTTCACCAATTCCCACTATATCTAACTTTAACCTATCCATTTCCCTTTTCAAATTTTCTAACCTACCTGCCCGATTAAGGGACCTGACATTCCACGCTCCGATCCGTAGAACGCCAGTTTTCTTTCTCCTGATAACGACATCCTCTTGAGTAGTCCCCGCCCGGAGATCCGAATGTGGGACTATTTTACCTCCGGAATATTTTACCCAAGAGGACGCCATCATCATTTAATCGTACAGTAAAGCTGCATGCCCTCGGGAAAAATTACGGCCGTAGTTTCCCCTTGCTTTCAGCCGTTCGCAGTACCAGCACAGCAAGGCCGTTTTGGTTATTGTTACAAGGCCAGATCAGTCCATCAATCAGACTGGTGCCCTTGCAACTACTGAAAAGGCTGCTGCCCCTCTTCAGGAACCACACGTTTGTCTGGCCTCTTAACAGATACCCCTCCGTTGTGGTTGCACCTACGTTACGGCCATCTGTATCGCTGAGGCACGCAAGCCTCCCCACCAACGGCAAGGTCCATGGTTCATGGGGGGAAGAGTTTACAGATATTTTTTAATCATATGAGCATATATGATGTTGTTGTTGTTGTCTCCATTCCTGAGACTGCTTTGATGCAGCTCTCCATGCTACCCTATCCTGTGCAAGCTTCTTCATCTCCCAGTACTTACTGCAACCTACATCCTTCTGAATCTGTTTAGTGTATTCATTTCTTGGTCTCCCTCTACGATTTTTACCCTCCACACTGCCCTCCAATCCTAAATTTGTGATCCCTTGATGCCTCAGAACATGTCCTACCAACCGATCCCTTCTTCTAGTCAAGTTGTGCCACAAACTTCTCTTCTCCCGAATCCTATTCAATACCTCCTCATTAGTTATGTGATCTACCCATCTAATCTTCAGTATTCTTTTGTAGCACCACATTTCGAAAGCTTCTATTCTCTTCTTGTCTAAACTGTGTATCGTCCACGTTTCACTCCATACATGGCTACACTCCATACAAATACACTCCTGGAAATTGAAATAAGAACACCGTGAAGTCATTGTCCCAGGAAGGGGAAACTTTATTGACACATTCCTGGGGTCAGATACATCACATGATCACACTGACAGGACCACAGGTACATAGACACAGGCAATAGAGCATGCACAATGTCGGCATTAGTACAGTGTATATCCACCTTTCGCAGCAATGCAGGCTGCTATTCTCCCATGGAGACGATCGTAGAGATGCTGGATGTAGTCCTGTGGAACGGCTTGCCATGCCATTTCCACCTGGCGCCTCAGTTGGACCAACGTTCGTGCTGGACGTGCAGACCGCGTGAGACGACGCTTCATCCAGTCCCAAACATGCTCAATGGGGGACAGATCCGGAGATCTTGCTGGCCAGGGTAGTTGACTTACACCTTCTAGAGCACGTTGGGTGTCACGGGATACATGCGGACGTGCATTGTCCTGTTGGAACAGCAAGTTCCCTTGCCGGTCTAGGAATGGTAGAACGATGGGTTCGATGACGGTTTGGATGTACCGTGCACTATTCAGTGTCCCCTCGACGATCACCAGTGGTGTACGGCCAGTGTAGGAGATCGCTCCCCACACCATGATGCCGGGTGTTGGCTCTGTGTGCCTCGGTCGTATGCAGTCCTGATTGTGGCGCTCACCTGCACGGTGCCAAACACGCATACGACCATCATTGGCACCAAGGCAGAAGCGACTCTCATCGCTGAAGACGACACGTCTCCATTCGTCCCTCCATTCACGCCTGTCGCGACACCACTGGAGGCGGGCTGCACGATGTTGGGGCGTGAGCGGAAGACGGCCTAACGGTGTGCGGGACCGTAGCCCAGCTTCATGGAGACGGTTCCGAATGGTCCTCGCCGATACCCCAGGAGCAACAGTGTCCCTAATTTGCTGGGAAGTGGCGGTGCGGTCCCGTACGGCACTGCGTAGGATCCTACGGTCTTGGCGTGCATCCGTGCGTCGCTGCGGTCCGGTCCCAGGTCGACGGGCACGTGCACCTTCCGCCGACCACTGGCGACAACATCGATGTACTGTGGAGACCTCACGCCCCACGTGTTGAGCAATTCGGCGGTACGTCCACCCGGCCTCCCGCATGCCCACTATACGCCCTCGCTCAAAGTCCGTCAACTGCACATACGGTTCACGTCCACGCTGTCGCGGCATGCTACCAGTGTTAAAGACTGCGATGGAGCTCCGTATGCCACGGCAAACTGGCTGACACTGACGGCGGCGGTGCACAAATGCTGCGCAGCTAGCGCCATTCGACGGCCAACACCGCGGTTCCTGGTGTGTCCGCTGTGCCGTGCGTGTGATCATTGCTTGTACAGCCCTCTCGCAGTGTCCGGAGCAAGTATGGTGGGTCTGACACACCGGTGTCAATGTGTTCTTTTTTCCATTTCCAGGAGTGTACTTTCAGAAACGACTTCGTGACAAATCAATACTCGATGTTAACAAATTTGTCTTCTTCAGAAACGCTTTCCTTGCCATTGCCGCTCTACATTTTATATCCTCTCTACTTCGACCGTCATCAGTTATTTTGCTCCTCAAATAGCAAAACTCCTTTACTACTTTAAGTGTCTCATTTCCTAAACTAATACCCTCAACATCACCCGACTAAATTCGACTACATTCCATTATCCTCGTTTTGCTTTTGTTGATGTTCATCTTATATCCTCCATTCGAGACACTGTCCGTTCCATTCAACTGCTCTTCCAAGTCCTTTGCTGTCTCTGACAGAATTACAATGTCATCAGCGAACCTCAAAGTTTTTGTTTCTTCTCCATGGATTTTAATACCTACTCCGAATTTTTCTTTTGTTTCCTTTACTACTTGCTCAATATACATATTGAACAACATTGGGGAGAGGCTACAACCCTGTCTTACTCCCTTCCCAACCGCTGCTTCCCTTTCATGTCCCTCGACTCATAACTGCCATCTGGTATCTGTACAAATTGTAAATAGCCTTTCGCTCCCTGTATTTTACCCCTGCCACCTTTAGAATTTGAAAGAGAGTATTCCAGTCAACATTGTCAAAAGCTTTCTCTAAGTCTACAAATGCTAGAAATGTAGGTTTGCCTTTCCTTAATCTTTCTTCTAAGATAAGGCGTAGGGTCAGTACTGCCTCAAGTGTTCCAACATTTCTGCGGAATCCAAACTGACCTTTCCCAAGGTCGGCTTCTATCAGTATTTCCATTCGTCTGTAAGGAATTCGCGTTAGTATTTTGCAGCTGTGACTTATTAAACTGATAGTTTGGTAATTTTCACACCTGTCAACACTTTCTTTCTTTGGGATTGGAATTATTATAGTCTTTTTTAAGTCTGAGGGTATTTCGCCTGTCTCGTACATCTTGCTCACCAGATGGTAGAGTTTTGTTAGGCTTGGCTCTCCCAAGTCTGTCATTAGTTCTAATGGGATGTTGTCTACTCCTGGGGCCTTGTTTCAAATCAGGTCTTTCAGTGCTCTGTCAAACTCTTCACGCAGTATCGTATCTCCCATTTCATCTTCATCTACATCCTCTTCCATTTCCATAATATTGTCCTCAAGTACATCTCCCTTGTATAGACCCTCTATATACTCCTTCCACATTTCTGCTTTCCTTTCTTTGCTTAGAACTGCATTTCCATCTGAGCTCTTGATATTCATACAAGTGGTTCTCTTTTCTCCAAAGGTCTCTTTAATTTTCCCGTAGGCAGTATCGATCTAACCCCTAGTGATGTAAGCCTCAACATCCTTACATTTGTCCTCTAGCCATCCCTGCTTAGCCATTTTGCACTTCCTGTCGATCTCATTTTTGAGACGTTTGTATTTCTTTTTGCCTGCTTCATTTACTGCATTTTTGTATTTTCTCCTTTCATCAATTAAATCAATATTTCTTCTTTTACTCAAGGATTTCTACTAGCCCTCGTCTTTTTACCTACGTGATCATCTGCTGCCTTCACTACTTCATCCCTCAAAGCTACCCATTCTTCTTCTACTGTATTTCTTTCCCCCATTCCTGTCAATTGTTCCCTTATGCTCTCCCTGAAACTCTGTACAACCTCTGGTTTAGTCAGTTTATCCTGGTACCATCTCCCTAAATTCCCACCTTTTTGCAGTTTCTTCAGTTTTAATCTACAGTTCATAACCAATAGATTGTGGTCAGAGTCCACATCTGCCCCTGGAAATGTCTTGCATTTTAAAACCTGGTTCCTAAATCTCTGTCTTACCATTATATAATCTATCTGATACCTTCTAGTATCTCCAGGTTTCTTCCATGTATACAACCTTCTTTTATGATTCTTGAACCAAGTGTTAGCTATGATTAAGTTATGTTCTGTGCAAAACTCTACCAGGCGGCTTCCTCTTTCATTTCTTACCCCCAATCCATTTTCACCTACTATGTTTCCTTCTCTCCCTTTTCCTACTCTCGAATTCCAATCACCCATGACTATTAAATTTTCGTCTCCCTTCACTACCTGAATAATTTCTTTTATCTCATCATACATTTCATCAATTTCTTCATCATCTGCAGATCTAGTTGGCATATAAACTTGTACTACTGTAGTAGGCGTGGGCTTCGTGTCTATCTTGGCCACAATAATGCGTTCACTATGCTGTTTGTAGTAGCTTACCCGCAGTCCTTTTTTTTTTATTCATTATTAAACCTACTCCTGCATTACCCCTATTTGATTTTGTGTTTATAACCCTTTATTCACCTGAGCAAATGTCTTGTTCCCCCTGCCACTGAACTTCACTAATTCCCACTATATCTAATTTTAACCTATCCACTTCCCTTATTAAATTTTCCAACCTACCTGCCCGATTAAGGGATCTGACATTCCGCGCTCCGATCCATAGAATGCCTGTTTTCTTTCTCCTGGTAATGACGTCCTCTCGAGTAGTCGCCGCCCGGAGGTCCGAAATGTGGGACTGTTTTACCTCCGGAATATTTTACCCAAGAGGACGCCATCATCATTTAACCGTACAGTAAAGCTGCATGCCCTCGGGAAAAATTACAGCTGTAGTTTCCCCTCGCTTTCAGCCGTTCGCAGTACCAGCACAGCAAGGCCGTTTTGGTTATTGTTACAAGGCCAGGTCAGTCAATCATCCAGACTGTTGCCCTTGCAACTACTGAAAAGGCTGCTGCCCCTCTTCAGGAACCACACGTTTGTCTGGTCTCTCAACAGATACCCCTCCGTTGTGGTTGCACCTACGGTACGGCCATCTGTATCGCTGAGGCTCGCAAGCCTTCCCACCAACGGCAAGGTCCATGGTTCATGAGGGGAGGATGAGCATATACAAATTTTTTTGGATAAGAATAATGGATTTATTTTGGATAAGAAGAATGGTTACTTCATTTTAATTTAAAAAATTTATGTGAGCATATATAATTTTTTTAAATTAAAATGAAGTAACCACTCTTCTTATCCAAGAACTCGTATGCAAAGTGGGTGAACTCAGTGCGCTGCTGTGATGATGATGTTGCCATCTGACAAACTAATTGATGAGGTAAGACTCCCAACGTGCTGAGCAGCAAGCTGTGTTAACTAAGCCCAATTTGCTTCCACTCCTCCCTAACTCACTGTCTGTGTAACTCATTCACTCACTTGCTATGTCATACAATCGTTGTGTAAGATCTGAAATTCACACAGGGTACAGACTTCTATAGTAATGTCTAAGCATGCGCCAGTCGGTGGATTGCTACCACAAACAGTTCATTCTGCTTACTGTCATTTAAAGCCTTGAAAATAAAGACAGCTTTTAAAGGTCAAAATGATGAGTTACTAAATTTTAATGATGACCAATAATAAAATTGTGAGTATACTCGTTTGCTGGACTCTGACTAAAATATCCTGAAACTTGGAAGTCATTTTTTACTCTCTGTGTAGCTGTGAAGTCTAAACCCGTATTTCAGAAAGGTTTTCTGCGAACGTGAATCTCGGAGGAGCTTGCCGGAGGACAGTGGACGTATTTCTCGTACCATTATTCGGCACTCGTCATTTGGCTGACGAACTGTTGTCAATTTCAGTCTCTGACGAAGTTATGTCACATTCTTCTTCCCCTTCTGAGCTGCTAAATTCATCGTCAAACTCGTGGTCACTAAAGCCATCCTGATTTGAAAGCATTTCATAACTACAGTGTAGGAGAGGTGCCGAAAGCTCACGTTTTGTTGTCGAGTATCCGGAGATGAACACAGTAAAGGTGATAACTAGTACAACCACCTCAACTGAAACACAACAGCTGAGCAAAAAATATAGGACCGGGTGACATCTAGCGGCCAAACAGTTAACTGTCGGTGCCGAAATGGACACGAGTGGGGTTATATTTTTCCGATGGTCTGTCCTTGTGTTGCCAGAGTATACTAGAGATTTCAAGTTTTTTTCAAAATAATAGAATCGAGGTACCTCGGGGTTTTACGTTAAAGGGCCAAATAGAACCACACGTATATACTGCACCCGGTGAAGCAGCCAAAAGGGGAGGAGGTTGACGAGGCATGTGAACTTCAGTGGCTGCAAAATCAGCTCAGATTTATGAAGTACTTGGTAGTATGAGCCCATTTATCTCTACGATGTTGCACCCGTGTGGCCCGGATGCATCCACTGTTTGGTTGCGAAGAATTTCTAAAAGCCATTGTGTCCCCTCCTGTGGCAAGCTGGTCTCCAGTACCCCAGGTACTGGAACTGACATAAGCTGACCTCACTCTTATTCCGTCGGGGGTAGTTCTGGGTATGTTGTCGACCACAGGAGTACCTCGACATCACACACACATTTCGTAGACACACGTGCTGCGTGTGGACGAGCACTGGCCTCTCGAAAAATGGTGTCACGATACTATCGTACGAGAGGTAATGCCTCGGTATGCGGGATGTCCGTGACACGCTTTTGTGAAGTCAGATTCCTTCGATCACTACCGTCCCTGACCCAGAGTCGTGCCGATAGCTCGCCGCACTATGACACCGAGAGTAATGCCACCGTGCCCCTCCGAAACACCGGAAGAATTGGACCTCTCCGCAAGGTACTGCTATTCTCACTGACGACAGTTGTCTGGGTTAATGTAGAACTTCATTTTGTTGCCAAACACAGTGCGATGCCGTCAATCAGTAGTCCTCGCTTCCCCGTTACTTCGACACTCCGAACGGAACTCTCCGTGTCGTGATGTTAACAGCAGTCTGTGCTTGGGACGGTAATTCCCTAGTTTGGCTGCCCTTAGCCCCTTAGCAGTGAGGTAGGATAGCATAGAATGTTGTGGGAATTTATTTCTTGTTTTCAGACAGCTGGTGCAGTTGGGAATGGGTTCGATATTGTAGGGGTCGCCCACTCCCGGGTCGGAAACCCCTACTGTTTGTCAGGATGAAGGCCGTGGTACCTGTTTGGCGTCACCAGATGCAATAAAACGGGGTTAGATATTACTTCATCTATTTCTCTGAATATGTCACAGTGCCGTATCTTTGGCACTGGCCAGTGGCTTAACGAGCACGTGAGGAACCTGCCGAACCCGGTGGCCGGCTCGCGCCGCCTCGTCTTGCAGCGTCCGACCTGTACTCGGGCCGGTGACTTGTAGCGAGCGGTTTGCCGTCTGTGGTGCGGTATGCACACCCCGTCAGAAAATCTGCTCGGACGTGGCAGTGACGGCAGCACGCGTGTCGTCTCGCACGCTGTTTCGGGAGTCCTCGGTCCCTCCGAGGTCCCTGCCCGTGACGTCCCGTCGGACGGACTGTGATGTCGTATGCAGTGAGGTGTGCAGGAGGCCGATTGTGGGCTGCCGGTTCGGTATAGTCTGCCTGACCTGAGCGATGCTGGGGTGTAAAAGTGTTTATATGAGAGGCTGGAATGATGTCGGTAAGCGCCTGGACTACTCGCCACTGGCAGCTGGTACTGCAGGGTGATCTCTACCATCCGTGGCTGCATATTGGTGGACGTATTGTAAGGTGATAGGAGTATGACGGGTACTGGAGCAGTAGTGGAATAGGAAGTGCAAAGGAACGGATGTGCAAAATTGCAGACCGTATTTATAACATTGGTCAGCAGAATCCTTGAACATATTCTCAGTTCAAATATATTAAACTTTCTTGAGATTGAAAAGCTTATATCCATGAATTACCACAGTTTTGGAAAGCTTGTGGGAAACCCGGTTTGCCATTTTCTCGTGTGATATACTGTGAACAGTGCACGGAGGGCAACAGGCAAATTCCGTATTCCCTGATAGCGTTTGACACAGTGCCCCATTGTAGGCTGTTAAAAAAGGTACGATCGTACAGAATAAGTTCACAGGTATTTGAGTCGCTCAAAGATTTCGTAAGTTACAGAACCCAGTATGTTGTCCTCGATGGCGAGTGTTTGTCAGAGACGAGAGGGTATCGTCAGGAGTGGCCCGGGAAAGTGCGATAGGATCGTTATTCTCGTCTATATACATAAATGATTGGGTGCACAGGGTGAGCTGCAATCTACAGTTGTGTGCTGATTATGCTGTGGTGTACAGAAGGTGTTGATTGAGTCTAGGAGGATACAAGATGTCTTAGACAAAATTTCTAGTTGGTATGATGGATGGCAGCTGACTCTAAATGTAGAAAAATGTAAGTCAAAACTGTAGTGTCATGTGTGACAGTCACATTGCTTAAATATCTGAGCATAATTCTGCAAAGCGATATGAAATTGAACGAGCTTGTGAGGACTGTGTTAGGAAAGGCGAACAGTAGAGTTCGCTTTATCGGCAGAATTCTGGGAAAGTTGTTCATCTGTAAAGGAAACCGCATACAGGTTAGTGCGACCTATTCTCGAGTACTGTTCAAGTGTTTGGGATATGCACCAGGTCGGATTGAAGGAAGACATTCGTGCAGTTCAGAGGTGGACTGCTAGATTTGTTACTGGTCGGTTCGAACCTCACACGAGTGTTACGGAGATGCTTCGGGAACTCAAACAGGAATCCCCGGAGGGAAGGCGACATACTTTTCGAGGAACACTATAGAGAAAATATAGAGAACTGGCATTTGACGGTGACTGCAGAACGGTTCTCGATGTGGGAAATTAGGGCTCATATTGAGGCATACAGACGTTCATTTTTCCTTGGTTCCATCTGGGAGTGGAACAAGAAAGGAAATGACTAGTGGTGGTACAGGTAAGTCCTCACCTTAGGTGGATTGCGGAATATTGATGTAGATGTAGACGTAGATCTCAGATGCTACTATACGATAATCAGAGTGCAAATGACAGGAATGCCATAAATCCTACTGATCGACTGCCTGTAGCCTAGTGAGGTGGCATATTTAGGGCATCGAGTAGAGGCTCTGCTTTTTGATACGGTTTGTCACGACTGAATCGTTTCTGCTCGTTAATAGTTGTCAGTGGGCACCTATTCTGCCACATTTGCTTAACCAATTTGTTTCATTGTCATAATGGCTTTCTCAAACCTGATGGGTTGCGGTGTTTCTTCCTAAGCGCACCGTACACAATGTTAAGA
Organism: Schistocerca nitens; assembly: GCF_023898315.1. Taxonomy (NCBI): domain Eukaryota; kingdom Metazoa; phylum Arthropoda; class Insecta; order Orthoptera; family Acrididae; genus Schistocerca; species Schistocerca nitens. Next base: position 59,862,739 of record NC_064624.1, read on the forward strand.
GAGTAAGAGAGGCAGATAAGTCTGCACCCATCTAACACATTTTTACTGAGCTCGCTCGCATTGACACGCGGAAGTGCTGACGTAGCATTGTTTTTGTTAACACGTAGCAGCTGGCTCTTGTCAATACTTCAGTGTAACTCGAGCGAAGCCATTCTCTTCGGACTTGGAAAATTTCACTTTCCCGTTCCCTCACTTTTTCGATGCACGTCAACATCCTCAGTGCAGTACTGCAAGCTTCCACCGTGGTTGACAGAGTACGGTAAACACACTGCACTAGCATTTGGGAGGACGACAGTTCAAACCCGCACCTAGCCATCCTGACTTACGTTTTCCGTGATTTTCCTAAAATGCATAAGACAAATGCTGCAATGGTTTGTTCGAAAGGGCACGTCCAATTTCCTTCCCTAATCCCTCACTGTAGACGGAGCGTTAGACTCTTAATCTCTCCTCCTTCTTTCTCCTCCATTGTGGTCGACCAGAATGTCAACGACCTGTATGTCTGGCCCTGACATTCCTAAGAGGTCCAACACCGAGCCATTTTCGCATCTGAATACCACAAAAATCTGGACGTTGGACGAGTTGACCAGCTGGCCAAATGGTGACCCACAATGGGGCCCCTTTTAAACTCCTTCAGGTGCTGTGAACACTGTCTCACATTAGTGTGTGCAGCATCTCCGTGTCCTTCACTGTTATCGGGCAACATCTGACACATACCTTACCGGCCTGGTATTAACAGTAATGCATTCTGGTCCATTGACATCGTATCGTATCTTCTGGGTGCTTATCATTTTCTACGAGGCAGTGTACCAGTATACTCAGTGGAGCTGCATCATAACAGGACACACAACTCCTTCAACATTTTGTTCCGGGTGGGCTCTGAGTGTCATTAGTTGCCTCAATATCCTAACTTCTCAGTGCTTAAATTTAGAAACTGTCGTTAGGGAAAAGTAACGAGAGGTATTACTTACATCCTTATACATCTTGTAGAATGACTGACAGAATAAGATGGTGAAACAGAGCGACTACAGAGACTTACCGGCACACTGGACAGGAATGTGACAGGAAATGGGTGAAATTATAATAGCACACAAAGATCGTCCACCTTCAGTTTTTGAGTATAATGGAGATATGCTCTGTACCCAGACGATAGAAGGTGATCAGAAAGTTGCCCTCCAATAACAGACTGCATTTGTGCCCAAAATAGAACTAATTTGTATTTGCAGTGTCAGAGTGCTCATCAAGTTTGTATCGAAATAGGAAAACGCTTCGGCATATCTCCACAGTAGCACTCGGTGCTTTCTCGATCACGAATCTGTGTAATTTCAGTTGTCATATCTGTAGGTATCTTCCTCGGTGCAGTTGTGTAGAATTTGGAGGAGATTCGGTGCTAGAATGGTCACTCCCCTCGAGCCAGTCCAGAGTCCGAAAAATTTGCACCTAGCTCGAGACAAAGCCCACACAAAGTTGAAAAATAACATCTCCTCGATAACTGACAGTTTGATAAAAGGCAGATGATTTCGGTACGGTAGAGTACGGTGGAGGTTTTGTGATGTCTTGAGGTGCAAAGGATTCTGTATAAATTACTAGTGAACCCGGCAGTGCTTTGCAATTGCTAAATAAGTACAGGTATTGGATATACATCGTAAACTCTTTCCCGCCCTTCTGCTCATCTCTTTCACCCCCTCTTTTTGTCCGCCTCCCCCTCCACCTCCTCTCTCTCTCTCTCTCTCTCTCTCTCTCTCTCTCTCTCTCTCTCTCTCTCTCTCTCTGTGTGTGTGTGTGTGTGTGTGTGTGTGTGTGTGTGTGTGTGTGTGTGTCTGTGTGTGTGTGTGGGCGCGCGCGCGCGCATATTCTCGCCTCAGTCCCCCTCCCCCGTTCATGTCCTCCTTTCCTCTTCTATCTCCATTTCCTCTCCCCTTCTCTGTTCATCACCTTCTTGTGCCCCTCTCTGACTTCAATCCTTGTTTATTGTTATTGTGTATGAAACCTTCATTCGGAATGGAAGTTGCTTAAAATGGATGGTAAGTCAGTGGGGATCATTGGTACATGGTGTACGAGAGATACCTCCAACTATTGGATGTGTGAGGATAGGGTTTTAATCTGTGAAAACTTTGTAATCCTACAAAGTTTTGAACAATTCAGATTCTGTTGTTGTATTCTAATTGTAAGTCAATAATCCATAAATAAACCTTTCTGTGTAAAACTGATGGTGAGGAAGAAAACAAAACAGTATATTGTTGTGTGTACAATATTTGTTTCAAATCAAATGTAAGTAGAAAGAATACACATGAGAAAAATAATTCGTCTAATGACTCACATGTCTTCCTACCGTAGTTGAAACTGACTACAAGAAAGAAAATGAAACACAGCCAGTTTCAAGAGAAAACCTGTATGTCAACCTCAAGATGACTGTACATTACCATTTGAAAAAGTATGTAGCCTAGGTCTGTCTGTATGTTTATTAATATATCGTCTAAAAATTTGAAGTAAATTGGACAAGAAATTTTTGATGTTTTTGGTAACAACATTTCCCCTTTTTTAATGTTACATATTATATATATTCTAAACATATATAGCCCATGTCCATCTGAAAATTTACTAAAATATCGTGTTGTAAAAATATGAAGTAAATTGGTCACTACTTTTTGAGATTTTTGGTAGCAATATTAGATGGCAACTTGTCTTTATATAGTAGTATAGATTTTGAGGGTGCATTTGCGAGAGATTAAGTAAATAAAACTTATTTAAAGAGCAGCATCAGAAAAGCACTGACTGTTGCTGTAATGTGCATTTATTTACAGGCAAAGGTCCCGAGTTCGAGTTTCGACCTGGCACACAGTATAAATCTGCCAGGAAGCTTTATATCTACATCTACATCTACATTTATACTCCACAAGCCATCCAATGGTGTGTGGCGGAGTGCACTTTACGTGCCACTGTCATTACTTCCCTTTCCTGTTCCAGTCACGTACGATTCGCGGAAAGAACGACTGCCAGAAAGTCTCCGTGCACGCTCGAATCTCTCCAATTTTACATTCCTGATCTCCTCGGGAGGTGTAAGAAGGGGGAAGCAATATATTCGATACCTCATCCAGAAATGCACCCTCTCGAATCCTGGACAGCAAGCTTCACCGCGATGAAGAGCGCCTCTCTTGCAGAGTCTGCCACTCGAGTTTGCTAAACATCTCCGTAACGCTATCACGGTTACCAAATAACCCTGTGACGAAACGCGCCGCTCTTCTTTGGATCTTCTCTATCTCCTCTGTCAACCTGACCTGGTACGGATCCCACACTGATGAGCAATACTCAAGTATAGGTCGAACGAGTGTTTTTTAAGCCACCTCCTTTGTTGATACATTTTCTAAGAACCCTCCCAATGAATCTCAACCTGGCATCCGCCTTACCAACAATTAATTTTATATGATCATTCCACTTCAAATCATTCCGTACGCATACTCCCAGATATTTTACAGAAGTAACTACTACCAGTGTTTGTTCTGCTATCATATAATCGTACAATAAACAATCCTTCTTTGTATGTATTCGCAGTACATTACATTTGTGTATTTTAAGGGTCAGTTGTCACTCCCTGCACCAAGTGCCTATCCACTGTAGATGTTCCTGCATTTTGCTGCAATTTTCTAATGCTGCAACTTCTCTGTATACTACAGCATCATCCGAGAAAAGCCGCATGGAACTTCCCACACTATCTACTAGGTCATTTATATATATTGTGAAAAGCAATGGTCCCATAACACTCCCCTGTGGCTCGCTAGAGGTTACTTTAACGTCTGTAGACGTCTCTCCATTGATAACAACATGCTGTGTTCTGTTTGCTAAAAACTCTTCAATCCAGCCACACAGCTCGTCTGACATTCCGAGGGCTCTTATTTTGTTTATTAGGCGACAGTGCGGAACTGTATTGAACGCCTTCCAGAAGTCAAGGAAAATGGCATCTATCTGGGAGCCTGTATCTAATATTTTGTGGGTCTCGTGAACAAATAAAGCAAGTTGGGTCTCACACGATCGCTGTTTCCGTAATCCGTGTTGATTCCAACAGAGTAGATTCTGTGTTTCCAGAAATGACATGATACACGAGTAAAATACATGTTCTAAAATTCTACAACAGATCGATGTCAGAGATACATCAGTGCACACTCCGCTGCAGAGTGAAAATTTCATTCTATTTACATACAACTGGTTTTCATCGAGCAACCGTCTTCAAATCACAAATTAGCATTGTATCGGCCTAAAGAAAATTTCCTTGGTGTTCAGTACGTAATTATCAGTAGCACATTAATCACTTAATTGTGCATCTGTTACCTTATTGATTTCTGCTAGTCACGAAATGAACAAATTGACAGTCCATTACACTGTTCCTTATATCGAAATCTGCATTTAGACTCCACAAGCCACCTTACGCTGGGTGGTGGAGGGTACTTTGTGTACTACAGTCACTTCCCCTTTTCTTGATCCAGTCACGAATAGTTCACAGGAAGAATAATTGCTGTTAAGTCTGTGTGGGATCTAATTTTACCTTCACGATCTTTTCATAACATATACCGGGTGATCAAAAAGTCAGTACAAATTTGAAAACTTAATAAACCACGGAGTAATGTAGATAGAGAGGCAAAAATTGACACACATGCTTGGAATGACATGGGGTTTTATTAGGGGGGGGGGGGGGGGGGGGGAAGTTCACAAAATGTCCGACAGATGGCACTGAACAGCAAAATGTCAGTGACTGCGCATGACAATTGTGTATAAAAGGAGCTGTAATGAGAGAGAGAGAATTGGGTGTGCCAGCAGTCGCAGCATGTTGACGTTACCTGAAAAGGCACTTTTAGTGGAGCTGTATTATCAGAATGGGGAATGTGCTAGTTCAGCGTTACGATCCTATCGCCATAGGAAGGGGATTCGAATGGGTAAAGGTCCGTTGACAAATGCAGCTGTGGCGAGAACGAGTTCGAAGCCACGGGTTGTTTAGACGATAGAACCCGAAGTGGCGTAATGCTGCACAAGGCGTAATGCTGCACAAGGCGTAATGCTGCACAAGGCGTAATGCTGCCGAGACAGTTCAGGAAGAAATTGAGACTGTAGCGGGTTCGTCTATGCACGGGGAAGTCAGCGCTCGTGCAGTCGCATGTCGCACCGGCATTCCATACACTACTGTTCGGTTGACACTTAGGCGTACCTTCCGATGCTATCCGTACAAAATCCATCAGCATCACGAACTGTTACCTGGCGATTTAGTGAAGTGGAGAGCATTTGCGGTGTGGGCGTTTCAAAAGATGGCGGAAGATGACGATCGGTTGAGTAACGTGTTGTGGACCGACGAAGCTCATTTCGCACTCCGACCTGTCTGTCAACGCCAACAACTGCAGAATATGGGCTACCGAAAATCCTAGAACTGTCGTGGAAACTCCATAGCACGACGAGAAAGTCACGGTACGGGTTGGATTTACCACATCTACCGTTATCGGGCCTTTTTTCTTCGAGAAAATGCGTGATTCTGGTTTTGTAACTGCTACCGTGATGGGTGAGAGGTACGCCGATATGTTACAGAATCGCATCATCCCCAGCCTGGCTGATAAACACCTGCTGGAATGTATGACGTTTATGCACGATGGCGCTCCACCCCATATTGATAGACGCGTGAAAGATCTCTTGCGCGCGTCGTTTGGTGGTGATCGTGTGCTCGGCCGCCACTTTCATCACGCTTGGCCTCCCAGGTCCCCAGACCTCAGTCCGTGTGATTATTGGCTTCGGGGTTGCCTGAAGTCTCAGGTGTATCGTGATCGACCGACATCTTTAGGGATGCCGAAAGACGACATCCGACGCCAATGCCTCACCGTAGCTCCGGATGTGCTTTACAGTGCTCTTCACAACATTATTCCTCAACTACAGCTATTGTTGAGGAATGATGGTGGACATATTGAGCATTCTCTGTAAAGATCATCATCTTTGCTTTGTCTTACTTTGTTATGCTAATTATTGCTATTCTGATCAGATGAAGTGCCATCTGTCGGACATCTTTTGAACTTTTGTGATTTTATTTTGGTTCTAGTAAAACCCCCGTGTCATTTCAAGCACGTGTGTCAATTTGTACCTCTCTGTCTACATTATTCCGTGATTTATTCAGTTTTCAAATTTATACTGACTTTTTGATCACCCGGTATGTAGGAGAGAAGAATATATTGGTTGACTCTTGTAGGATTGTACGCTCTTTGAACTATTGTCAGTAAGCTTCACCGCAATGCAGAACACCTGTTGCAGTGTTTGCCACTGGAATTGGCGGTTCTTCCAATGAATCTGTTTGTGGCCTCTGCCTTACCTGCAGTTTGTTGTATGTGGTCTCTCTACTTCAGATCACTCTGTACACGTGCACTCGGATATTTTACAGACATTGTTTATGTCGAGGGTCAGTTGCCGGTCCCTACACCGAATGGTGATCCACTGTAGGTCTTTCTGCTTTTTGCTACAATTTTTCAGCATTGTGATTAAGGAGCCTCCTGAAACTTCATATACACAGTGGACCATTTTAATCCATAACTCAGAATGAAAGTGAGAAACCACAAAAAGTTGTGGTTAAAAGTTGTAGGTGGCAAAGAGTGTCACGCATTGCTACCAGTGGACGGGCATACAGAAGAACGAGAGGTGAGGGGGCACATTCAGCGACTTGTAAATCGGTGACCTACATTTTATTTATGTTTGTTCTGTCTTGCAAATGCCACTATAACATTTATATTCTGTGATGTATTTATTTTTCCTAATAAACATATTAATTAAAACTTAAAGTTCAAATCTCTGTTTGCCCTTTCCAAATCCAATGTCACAAATAGGGGTTGCCATGAAACAAAACTTGGCCTTCGAATGACCTTCGATAATTCCTTCTGAAAGCTTGGTTATTGTTAATGGTATGTGACCCCTTGTGCCCCTTACGATGTGCATCTAACATTGCATTTTGCTGTATCCCTCCTCTTTTCAGAATCAATCCCTACTAGAAATAAAAACGTACTTGCTTATTCGACTTCCGTCGAGCCTTGCCGTGACCTTGAATAATGTATCATTTTATACATAAAATATGCCACACTTTTCAAATCTTAAATTAAATATTAAGGTTCCCATTTTAAAAAGTCACATTAACCTCCAAAACATCACGAAAATCACGTTCGAGGTCACTGCCATTGGCAGCAAAGCGTGACCCTCTTTACCACCTACAACTTTTATCTAAAACATTTTGCTGTGTCTCATCTCCATCCTGATTGCACCCCCCCCCTCCCCTCCTTATGGGTTAAAATGCCCCCCCCCCTCCCCCCTGCGTATTGTAACTTTTGGCATACACCTGAAATTACTTTCTCTTCTAAAGATCTCCCTCTGTAGAGAGTACCTGCTCTTTTTCTAAAAGACAGCCTAACTGTCTGTTTTTGCGCAGGCTAAGTTTTGTTAAACTGTTTCCGCATTTCCTCGCAGTGTAGTTGTGTTCGCCTAACGGTTTTGTCTATCACCTCTGTTTTGTGAGCATTGATGCGTGTTTTTGGAGCCTATCTCACTGCCGAAGCGAGTCGGGCCGCCCGGTGGTTCGTGATCTGTGTCATCTGTGCTGCCGGTTTCCCAGACTTGGAACTAGCCGATTGTCAGACTGCTACAACATTTCACAGAACTGCCATCAGGCAGTCTGTTTTATGTGATCCCTTATCGTGGGGATGCCCGATTTCTCACGCGAGGCCCCGTTCCGGTAGTCACGCGGTAAGTGCGAGGCGAGTCGCAGAGCTCTCCCTTGCACTCTTTGGAGCTGACAAATACGGGTATCTGATGCGTTTCGCCACACTGCGGATGTGTATTTTAACACTGGTAAATCAGTGCTAAATACATTTAAGCTGTGCTACGCTGCGTACAGAAAGAATAATTACGTTTGTTTTGCCGTAAAAGTTTGTCATTTCATTTGAAATGTCTTCAGTGGCGTGAAATATATAAAGATTTTGACTTATGTGCAGCACTCTGAAGTGACACCTGTTGAAATTTTGCACGATAAGTTATAAATAGATCTTGCCCTCATTCTATCTTGCTCACTAAATGTTTTGTTACATATAATGGTTGGTTGGTTGATTTGGGGGGAGGAGACCAAACTGCGAGGTCATCAGTCTCATCGGACTAGGGAAGGATGGGGAAGGAAGTCGGCCGTGCCCTTTCGAAGGAACCATCCCAACATTTGCCTGAAGTGATGTAGGGAAATCACGGAAAACCAAAATCGGGATGGCCGGACGCGGGATTGAACCGTCGTCCTCCCGAATGCGAGTCCAGTGTGTTAACCACTGCGCCACCTTGTGCTCGGTTATTACATATAGTGTCACTGGTGGATGTTGCATTGCATTTGTGTTAGCTGTTCTGATGGTGAAGCTGTTGTTCTGCTCCTAGCTGTACAAATAATTGTCAGCAAAGGTCAGAAACTACGCCACATCTTTCCAAATGTTAGTGTGTTCTTCTTTTTGTAATGTTACCTGCTGTAGAATTTATCTGATGTATATGGTCAGCAGGTTTATTAGTGATTCCTTTAATTTCTTTTAAAAATTAATATCCCAGTAACCATATGCTTAATCTAAGATCTCGTACGTAAGCTCGTTCAACTTGGCTCGCCGCTATGATGACCGTGTCGCCATCTGACAAAATTGACGAGTGTAAGACTCCCGATGTGCTGAGCGGCAAGCTGTGCGAACTCGGCCCATTTTACTCCCTCTCCTACCTAACTCTGTAACTCGGTGGCACTCTCCTCATTTGCTCACCGACTCGAATCTCTCGTGCCTTTCCTCGCTCCTTTTCTTCTTTACTCATTCACTCAGTTCTTTCACCAGTCAGTCACTCTCGACTACTCTTCCTCCCCCCCCCCCCCCCCCTCTCTCGTCGTCCCCATTTATCGATTTACGGACACTGTCGTCAGCTCGATCCCGGCGTCTGCCTTCGCAGTTCCTCGGCGAGGAGGCGGAGACGGTGCGCACGGGTCTGTGGGTGGGCGATTGCTTCATCTACACCAACACGGTGAACCGAGTCAACTACTACGTGGGCGGCGAGATCGTGACGGTGGCGCACCTGGACCGCACTATGTACGTGCTGGGCTACGTGGCGCGCGAGGATCGTCTCTACCTCTGCGACAAGGAGCTCGGTGTGGTGAGTAAGCTGGGAGTGCGGTGAGGCGGCTGCTCTGTCCTCCTGGAACAGAACTACTGCCTGCTGATGCACCTCCCTCACCCAGGAGTTTTAATACTGTTGATAATGTGTAGTGTCACGACATTCCTTTCTCTATAGTGTTACCTACTGTAGAATTTACTTCTACGATATCGGTGATTTTTGTGTGTGTGTGTGTGTGTGTGTGTGTGTGTGTGTGTGTGTGTGTGTGTGTAGAGGAGGAGGGGGGGGGGCGGCCAGGGTGTGCACATTTGCACATAGGCAGGGTGATTCTTAATAATGTTTAATAACCACCGAAGTGATGTAGATGACAGTGAGACAAGAAATTTAATGTTACACAAGGGCCCCCCAATGTTGGGAAATACCCCAAAAGTGGTCAACAAATGTTGAACGTGTGACATCACCAGACGACATACGTCACACCCGATCGTCCTGCAACGTTACCTAACAATTATAGTTACGTTTAGTTGCCGTCCCAAACAGCACCCTGTACGAACAAACCAGTTGCGCCTTTACTTGCAGTTACTCGTGCTTTAGGTATTTGTGCTATGCACAGCTCTGTTTAAAAAGAATAGCTCCGTGTAGTCGTAGGTTCGAGCCACACACGTCTGCTTTCGTGCCCTGCGGCTGATTCACTGTGAGTAATAAATGTGGGTGTGATCCTGCAGTCAAATAGTCAATGCATTGGCTAGAATTGTGAGTTAATAAAATATACAGAAATACAAAATAAAGTTAAATCGACAGTTTAATAAAATGGATTCTATTCTAATGTCTGTAATTGCTATAGACGATAGAATTATGTTGAACGATGTTTATTGCAGAAAGGACATGTCAAATAATCGGGAAGTGGTCCTACAATATTCAGTTAAAATATGGGCAGAAAATACCCTTCTCAAAGGCAGTAAAGTTAAACTGAGAGAGTTGTGAGAATGGTAGCAAAATCACCAGACAAAATAGTCATCACAGATACACGAAAACTGAGTCTGTTTCATAACACAGTACACAAAGTATACACCAGCTCAAAAGAGTTCAGAGTTCTGCGTGATAACTCACAAATTAACACGTGCATTACAAAGAACAGTAACTCTATACTGTCTATTTCAGGTCCATAAATAAAGTAGCAAAAGTTAATCCTACTCTCGAGTGCATTCAAACCTTTCAAAATAAAAGCGCCTTCAAAAGTCAAAGTAGGGTAGTGGCTGTTCACTGCCCAGTTTCAGTTGTCTACACGATCGAGTGACGCATGTTACCTCGGGCAGGTCTGATATCTTTCAAGAACTCGACATAACGTGGCCAGAATTGCTCCCTCGGGCTCTTCACTCGACGAGTCCCAGTCTCTACTTGACACCCGTAATGTTCTGTTACTATCTACTTTTCCATTGACTGAAGGCCATACCCACCAAAATACATTGTCCTTAAACTCTACAGACATGATTTGATTCAAGTTGACCACTTCCCAGACTAAATTAATATATTAGAACAGTACTTAAATATAGAAATGTCATAAATATTTGGTCACATTCAGATCGTTTACGATAAATATAAGCAGTAGTCAGTTAACGAGTAAATAAGTCAGCATTCTTGCACAGCTGTGCTCACGATAAATGACAATAATTTGTCTTAGAGTATTGTTTAAATAATTATTTATGCCTTCTTTAAAGAAGTGTCTTTCAGTTCTCTTTTCAACTGCGGTGTCCTCCGACACGTTGTATTGACCACTTACAAAATTATAATAGTTTTCAGTAGCACTGGAAGTTAATTGTGTAAATACTAGCTTCCTTAGTTTTACAGATATTGAAACACTGGCACGTCACTGGATGTGCCTAACTTTTCTGACATAAAAGATGTATTTGTATCTGCACTAATATTTGACTGAGAGTTAATGTTGAATCTCGAAGAACTGTAACTTAGCCGTTTTTAAGAGTCTCCGACAGTCAGCCATTTCTCGGAGCATCTCCTGCACGAATGCCACGTGTGTAACAGCTGTCCAAATTGTCAGCTTCGGGATTTTCTCTGTATCTGGAAATGCCGCCAGTATTTGTACCTGGACTCGCCATACTGGGCACCTAGCCGGAAGCGGGAACTGCCACAGCGCGTCCCGAGACCTGGGCCCGCTAGCGTTCAGCCGTACGAAAAATTCGTCTTACCTCGTACTGATACTGGGCTGCCGATTAGCTCGCCTAAATATGTGTAACGTTACAATCCCAACTGAAGTCAAATATTCACATCAGTGTGACTCCAGGGTACGTGCACGACTTAAGCACGGGGCTCAGGGTTCGAGTCTCGGTCTCACAGGCAGTATGTTATTCATGGCATTACATAATTATGTGTTTACATTATTATATTTACTGATCTCGTGGTCTCTGCCGGCTCATTTCAAAGTACAGTATGACAAAAACTTACCGTATTGTGTCACAAGTAAATGTGTATAAGCTTCTGAATTTGGTTATTGGCAGTAAATGACGTAAGTTTTTGTTACTAAATAGTGTCTGTAAAATATATACATAAACAAATAGAAAGAAAAAGAGAGAGAGGAACAAAAGGAAAAAAAAAACACAAAATAAGAACAGAATTTGCTTTGTTGCAGTGGACACTGATTTACAAAAGATATTTGAAATTTTCACCATTGTGTAGCACTGCTCCCTACTGTCGGAGGTAGAATCAAAAAGTCAACCACTGCACGTGCAGCGAGTACGTCACCTTGCGACGTCACACGTCACCTTGCGACGTCACACGTCATCTTGGGACGTCACACGTTCAACATTTGTTGTCCACTTTTGGGATATTTCCTGATGTCTCACCCTTCGTGTCTCGCATTAAATTACTTGTTGCAGTGGTGTCTACATCACTTTGGATGTTTGTAATTGTGTATAATTAAAATATTTTCCCAGCATCGACAAACTCAGCTTTCTGCTGTGATGTCACGATCCCTTCTCTCTGATAAACTGGTTGATGAGTACACAATCCCAAATATGCTGAGTGGCAAGCTGTGTATACTTTGCCCTATTAGCTCCTTCCCCTGCCCGCCCCCCCCCCCGCCCCCCCCCCTCTCTCTCTCTCTCTCTCTCTCTCTCTCTCTCTCTATATCTATCTATCTATCTATCTCTCTCTATCTCTGAGATCCTCCATCCCTAAATCATTTACTACTGCAGATTGTTAATTATGAGTAACATATTACAAGCTTTCAATTTCAGGTAATAATTTCCAGAAACCTATTAATTATTTGGTCGGTTCCATATAGGTTATGAAGTACACTGGAATCGGAGAAGTAATCTGCATTGGTGTAGCACTTTGCCTGTGAATTGATAAACCTGTTGTCAGATGACTTTGTTTCCTGAGTTTTCCAAGGCTACTCACAGTCATTTTGGACCACAATGGTTGCCCTCAGGTATCACACATAGCAATTTTGTGCCTTCAATCACCCACAGAAAAAATTTTCCTACAAATTACTGGATTTCTGTCTTATTCATTGTTAACTTAAAAAAAACTACACACAAAATAGAATGTAAATTTTCTGTACTTCACTTTCCTGTAGTATGTCACATTTTCGTAACATGCGAATACAGTACCGATGTCGGGAACAAGCGACACAGTCGGAATTGCAATTTTGTCGAGGCTTTCACATTGGAACAGAGACACTTCTTCCACTGTGGAGTCAGTGTGCATTCGGCAATTGTCCCTACCTTCGGAGGCACCGGTTTGTTTACACTGAATCACAATCTTAATTTTAGCCGCAGATCTAACCTCTACGACCGACTCGAGCTAACTCCAGATTTGGGCTGTGCAATAATATTTCAGCTCACCAAAGACGGCATAATACACAGAGTAAATACAATTCAGAGATTCACATCGAGTACAGCAATTTATTGACAATATATTATTTACTCGTGCAACGTTTAAAAAGGCAATCGTCATATAATATATTAACTGAAATATTCTAATTAACTCTGTACTGAGGTACAATATTCTTGGAGTGCCCAGATACATTAATGTGACCACCTTTCAAAAGTTTGAATAATCACCTTTTGCAGCTCGGACCACTGCGAGACGTGCGGGAAGAGTCGTGTGAAACGTTGCAGTGTCCTGCCAGTAGATACTGTCGTGCCAAGGAAAAAAGAAAAACTACGTGTAGGAGTGGATGTGGTCCTCGGGCATAGATGCAGGCTCGGGTCGATCTGTCGCATCTTCCAGGATGCCATCCGGCCTGGACCCTTCTTGTAGCAGGGTGTTCTGTTTCAGATGTTTCCGTACAAGCTGACGGTCGTCTTCTGACGGAGCATAAAATATAAGTCATCTCAAAGGCCACGGTCACGTGTCACTGTTCGGTGGACGTCCAGTTGCGGTGTCGGCGTGCAAATTCCGGTCTTTGCCAGTGACAAATAGCAATCGGCACGGGTGGACGGACAGTCTCAGAGCTCTCGTTCGCCCCTGTCCTCTACAGCTCACGGTGGACCACAGTTGTCTCAGTGTCGGCTTTGGATGCTCCATTTTGCCGTGCACCATTTTAGAATTTAACTGTGGCGATACGCGAACAGTTTACAGACTCAGCCATTTTGCGAATACTCCAGTCTCTGCCCAAAAGCCACTGGTCACGCCCTTTTGGACGTCAGATAAATTTCTCTGTTTGTGCATTACGACAACCACACTATTCTCCACTTTACACACCCTCCACTGCTACTGATGCCGTGTGCCGTCTGTGACATTGAATGTAGGCGGTTGTCACATTAAAGTGACTGGACCGTGTATAATTCTGTACTATATTACAAATGTTTTTTATCCATTATGCACTTGACTCAGATGGTCTGTCTCTGTCCTTCACCCTCATAGTCGTGCAATTCACGCACGACTAAGTGCTTCACCGATCGGATTTTACCGCACTGACATCCAGTCCGGGACTCTCCAATTGGCGCGATCACTTGATCAGTTGCTTACACGTACCACTACTCGTTCTGACAAAATTCAAAGTTGTCCGTAATTTCTTCGGAGGGCGAATACTTTGATCTTGTTGTGATCATCTACCAAATTTCATCTCTTATGTCCCCTTGCAGCCCACTGTTCCTTTGAAGCTCTCTTTGAGTCAAAGTTTTGCAGTTCTTCACCAATCTTCCGTATACACTATGTGATCAAAAGTATCCAGTACACCCCCAAAAACATATGGTTTTCATATTAGGTGCATTGTGCTGCCATCTACTGCCAGGTACTCTGTATCAGCGACCTCAGTAGTCATAAGACATCGTGAGAGAGCAGAATACGGCACTCCGCGGAACTTGTGGACTTCGAACGTTGTCAGGTGATTGGGTGTCACTTCTGTCGTACGTCTGTACGCGAGATTTCCACACTCCTAAACATCCCTAGGTCCACTGTTTCTGATGTGATAGTGAAGTGGAAACCTGAAGGGACACGTACGGCACAAATGCGTACAGGCTGACCTCGTCTCTTGATGGACAGAGACCGCCGACAGTTGAAGAGGGTCGTAATGTGTTAAAGGCAATCTATCCAGACCGTCACCCAGGACTTCCAAACTGCATCAAGATACACTGCAAGTACTATGACAGTTAGGCGGAGGTGAGAAATCTAGGATTTCACGGTCGGGCGACTGCACGTAAGCCACACATCACGCCAGTAAATGCCTACAGATGTCTCGATTAGCATAAGGAGCCCAAACATTGGATGATTGAACAGTGCAAAAACGTTGTGTGGAGTAACAAATCACGGTACGCAATGTGGCGATCCGATGGCAGGGTGTGGGTATGGCGAATGCCCGGTGACCGTCATCTGCCAGCATGTGTAGTGCTAACAGTAAAATTCGGAAGCAGTGCTGTTATGGTGTGGTCGTGTTTTTCATGGAGGGGCCTTGCATGCCTCGTTGTTTTGTGTGGCACTATCACAGCACAGGCCTACATTGATGTTTTAAGCACCTTCTTGCTTCCCGCTGTTGAAGAGCAATTCGGGGATGGCGACTGAATCTTAATACACGAACGAGCACCTGTTCGTAATGGACGGCCTGTGGCAGAGTGATTTCTCGAGAATAACATCCCTGTAATGGACTGGCCTGCGCAGAGTCCTGACTCGAATCCTATAGAATACCTTTGGGATGTTTTGCAACGCCGACTTCGTGTCACGCCTCACCGACCGACATCGATACCTCTCCTCAGTGCAGTACTCCGTGAAGAATGGGCTGCCATTCCCCAAGAAACCTTCCAGCCCCTGACTGAACGTGTGCCTGCGAGAGTGGAAGCTGTCGTCGAGGCTAAGGGTGGGCCAACACCGTATTGAATTTCAGCATTACGGATGGAGGGTGCCGAGAACTTGTAAGTCATTTTCAGCCAGATGTCCGGATACTTTTAATAACATAGTGTAGGTGACCAGGATTAAATTCTTTTAGTAGGTGCCAGGTCTTGATGGATAGGGAGTTGTGTGTTGTCTTGTACTTAATTGTCATTTTTTGTAATTCAGTAACATGTATTCAGACGTATGAATATTAATTTTATAAAAATGGAATAAACTTATTACAAATTTAAAATTTTTGTAATTTGATAAAAATTTATGTTATACTGTAGCTAGATTGTAGATTGACAGAACCAGGAGCACAAGTATTAGTTTAACAAAAACGACTTCGAGGAGTAGTACTAACCGATCGAACCGAACCCCGTCTTACGAACACGGTAGAAGGAACTGACCGGCCGCTGTCCTGCTGCAGGTGAGCTACCAGCTACTGGTGTCGGTGCTGGAGTACCAGACGGCGGTGATGCGCGGGGACTTCGCGACTGCGGACCGCGTGCTGCCCACTGTGCCCCAGTCGCAGCGCACGCGCGTCGCTCACTTCCTCGAGAAGCAGGTGAGGCCCACGCAGCTCTCAGTTCCCACTCGTATCCTCGTGTGTGTGTGTGTGTGTGTGTGTGCGTGTGTGTGTGAGAGAGAGAGAGAGAGAGAGAGAGAGAGAGAGAGAGAGAGAGAGAGAGAGAGAGCGCAGCGGAAATAAAAGGTTTGTAGGATATCATACCAGGTGTACCGGTATGAAATGAGCGTTTTTTTGTGAAAATGAAACACCAGTTTTGAATTGAAAAGTAAAAACATTTTATTCAAAGTACTGACCATTGCTTTCTGTACTTTTTGACCACCTCTCTGGCAATTTGTGGACACCACGCCAATAGAAATGTTCGTCTTTTGAAGCAGACCGATCGGACACCCAATTTTCGACTTCTCCGTAGGAATATGTGTTCCTCAGCCGATGTGTGTCCCGTTGGTGAAAACGAATGGTAGTCGGAAGGGGCCGAGTCTGGTGAATACGGCGGGTGGGGTAGCAGCTCCCAGCCGAGTGTTTTGATTGTATCCTGAACCAGTTTTCCTTGGTGTGCAGGTGCATTGTCATGTAAAAAAATTACTTTGGAACGTCTTCTGGCCCATTCTGGTCTTTTTTCGATCAATGTGTAGTTCAAATTGATCATTTGTTGCCTGTAGCAATTAGTATTCACAATTTCACGAGGTTTTAGAACCTCATGATACACCACACCTTTCTGATCTCACTAAACACAGAGCACTGTGTTCTTGCCGAATCGATCCGGTTTTGCAGTCGATGTTGACGGTTGGCCCGGATCAACCTGTGATTTTTCCCATCTAGGATTCTTAAAATAAATCCATTTTTCATCGCCAGTAACAATTTTTGATGCGAAATTGATTTTTTTTCGTGTCTTTGAAGCCAAATTTGACAAATGGTTTCTCGGTTTTCCATCTGTCTTTCATTCAGTTCGTGTGGCACCCATTTTCCACACTTTTGGATCTTTCCCATAGCTTTTAAACGGTCAGAAATTGTTTGTTGTGCAGCATTTAGCAGTGCTGTCATTTGCTTCCGACTCAAAAGTATCATCTTCATCCAATATTGCTCACAATTCGGCGTCTTCGAACTTCTTTGGTGGTCTTCCACATTCTTCATTTCTTGCATCAAAATAGTTATTTCTGAACCGTTGAAACCATCTTTTGCACGTTGCTTCTGATAGAGCACGATCACCATATGCCTCTACAAGCATTCTATGGGACTCTGCAGCACTTTTTTTCAAATGAAAACAAAAAATTAATGCTTTCCGCAAATTGTCACTTTCTGGTACAAAATTAGACATTAACACGATGAAAACATATGATGTTGTTGGTTCCGTGACTTGATGTACTTCAAATATCTTTGACAGATGTCATGCCAACCAAACAAAAAAAAAAAAAAAAATTGAGGCTCGTTCACAACAAATTTTCCCTATCGACACATTTGTATCTTCACGCTTATTTCATACTGGTACTCCTGGTACATATGCCCCAATAAAAATTGTAGGATTTTTTACCCTTTTGACATGATATTTTAAAAAAATCACAAACACATAATTTATAACACACAAACCATTTCACAAATACATAAAATCAGACACACTCACAAACAACAAACTTACGCCAACAGATGCCAACCCACACTAAGCTGCACGGGCTGAGGTGCCCAGTTCTTTGAATGTTGCAACAGTTACATTTTTGGAACTTCCTGGCAGATTAAAACTGCGTGCCGGGCCGATACTCGAACTCGGGACCTTTGCTTTTGAGAAAAAGTGCTCTACTGGCTGAGCTACCCGAGCAGAACTTGTGACCTGTTTTAACAGCTTTACTTTCTCCAGTACCTCATATCCTACCTTGCACACTTCACAGAAATTCTCCTGTGAAACTTTCAGGACTAGAAGGCTCGGGTAGCTCTATCAGTACAGAATTTGCCCACAGAAGGGGACGGTCCCGAACTCTAGTTTTGGTCCGGCACACAGTTGTAATCTGGCAGAAGGGTTCGCATCAGTGCCCACTCTGTTGCAGAGTGAAGGTTTCATTCTGAAATTACATTTTTGTATGTTATTATTCATACAATTAGAAAGTAGATTTGCAAATGATATGTACAATTCTGTAAGAGCCGAGATACACAGTTTTGCTCTTAAAGATGTATTGACAATAATATGCGAATGGTAGATGAGTACTCACCATATACCGGAGATGTCGAGTTGCAGACGGGCATAACAAAAAGACTACTAAAAATGTAAGCTCGTGGCAGAAGGCCTCCTTCTGAAGTAGACAAGACACCACACACACACACACACACAAAAACCACTGTCTCTGGCTGGTCTGACTTTAGCAGCCGGAGACCAACCAAATTCCCATATATAAGCCAGATAACCGTGAAAATCCTTCGTAATAATAAATATAATGGTAACCAGACATTCGTTAACAGAAGGACATATCTTGCGATAATGCATCATGTGATCGAAGGAATAATGTAAGTCAAATCACAACACTACATTTGTAAAGATTTATGGTACTATTTATCCATATTAACTAAGAAACAAATTCACAGCGAGGGGTTAGTTACTGTCCGTGTGTGTGTGTGTGTGTGTGTGTGTGTGTGTGTGTGTGTGTGTGTGTGAGAGAGAGAGAGAGAGAGAGAGAGAGAGAGAGCCTAGAACAGTTTTAAAACATTTAATACAACACGCCAATATTTATATTTTGGTCAGTGCCCATTTTAAGTAAACATTTCTGTCAGGGTCAGCTTGCTGTTGTCAGGATCTAGCAATCTTTCAGACTGACGTCAGCAATAGGAGGCTAATCAGAATACACGCGTGGCAAATTGTGACCGTTATTCTGGTGACTCGAATATGTCCGACTGTGAGAGACCGATCCGGGCTCTGAGAAAGCTCGACAGAGACTGACAGAGTGACTGTCGCCGGTCGTCGACAGACATCTGTGATAACTGAACAGAGACTGACCGTATAATACTCTCCGTGGTGTCTGTAGTGTATTTGGTTTTGGTGTTGACTGATTTCGTCAGTTGAGTATTGATGTAATTCTGCTTTTGTTGTTCTTTGCCTTGAGAGCAGTGATTGACCTGTCCTTGCTGGAATGAAATGTAGTATAAAAACTTACACTTTCGTTTAATAATAATAATAATAATAATAATAATAATGACATTTTTCATGCCAGGGGAAAATTTTTTGTTTCAGAGCACAAAAAGGCAAATATGTTCCTCTTTAAAAGACTGACAGAAAAGTGAGGAACTAACTGCCTAATCCTCATTCCACCTTCCTCACCAAAAACTTTGGCTCATGAAGATATTCACACTATTTTAACACACAAAATTCTAAATTCTTTTCCCAGTTTATCCCTGTAGTGAAACCTTCACACTCAGCATCTCCCTCTCACTGCCACTGTCTGTATCTGCCCCCCCCCCCCTCTCTCTCTCTGGCACTGTCTCCTCCCTTTTTCTCTCTGACTGACACTGTATCCTCTTTCTTCCACCATCACTGTCTCCCTGTTACGCTCTTTCAGCACAAAAATTTCTGGCGAGGAAGGCAGAAAGAGAATAATCTAAGAGTAGTTGGCCGTGCACTACATAGATATGTACCCAGTAGAAGAGTTCGTAATGGGAGGGTTCCTCCGTGGTATAAATGTCACTGTAAAGAAAGAGAGACTACTGCATAATAAGTGTAAAACAAAACATAGGACTATAGATAGATGCTGAATGAAATGCATTTGGCTGTGAAGATGGCAATGTATGAAGCCTTCAGTGACTACCATAACAAAATAGTGTCAAATGATCTTTCACAAAACCCCAAGAAATTCTAGTTGTGTGAAAAGGCTGTAGTGGAATCAAAGTTAGTGTCCAGACCCTAGAGAATCAAACAGGAACTGAAACGGAGTAGCAAATGTTCCTGTACAAAGGAAAACCCAGGACTGTTGCCTCAGTTTAATCTTTATACCACTGAAAAGATGAGTAAAATCAATGTTGGTGTCATTGGTATTGAGAAACAGCTGAAACTGTTAAAATTGAAAAACAGCTTCAGGGTCTGATGGAATCCCTATCAGATTCTATTCTGAATTTGCATCTGAGTTAGCCCCTCTTCTATAATCTATCACAGATCCCTTGAACAAAAAATTGTGCCCAGTAGTTGGAAGAAAGCAGAGGTCAGACCCATCTACAAGAAGGGCAGTAGAAGTGATCCACAAAATTACTGTCAAATGTGCTCGACGTCAATTTGTTGTAGAATCTTAGAACATATTCTGAGCTCAAATACGACAAGGTATCTCGAGCAAAATGACCCCGACTGTGCCAACCGGCACGGTTTGTGAAAACAACGATCCTGACTCGTAGTTTTCTCACGTGACATGCTGAAACCTTGTGATTGATGCAGTCAGATAGATGTGGTATTTCTCGATTTCCGAAAAGCATTTGTCTCGGTACCACAACTGCGATTATTGTCAAATGTACGATCGTATCAGGTATCGAGTGAAATTTGTGACCGGATTGAGGACTTTTTGGTAGGGAGGTCTCCGATGGAGAGACATTGTCAGATGCAGATTAAACTTCAGGTGTTCCCCAGGGAAGTGTATTGGGACCCTTGCTCTTCATGCTGTATATTAATGACTTTGCAAGTAAAATTAAAAGTAACATCAGACTTCTTGCAGATGATGCAGTCATTGTTAATAAAGTACCGTCTAAAAGAATGTGCATAAATATTCAGTCAGATCTTCATAAGGTTTCAAACTGGCGCAAAGATTGGTAACTTGCTTTAAAAATAATATTGTGCTCTTCACAAAATGGAAAAATGTAGTATCGTATAATTATAGTATCAGTGAGTCATTGTTGGAACTGGCCAACTCGTACAAATGCCTTGTGCAGCAACCGTAATAGAAAAAAACAGTCTTGCTGAATCGTCACATGTGAAGCGTTTTGCCTGTTCTAGGTATCATCAGACAATTGGGGAAATTACAAACTGGTATAAGTATAAATTGCTATTAAAGGCAATAATAAATGAATAAATTACAAATAATGAAAGGAAGGTGCCACAGGGGCACATTTGTGTTTCAGGGGTTGGTAAGGGGTATACATTTCAACTCGTAAAATATTGCACCATAACTGAGCGTACTGATCAAAATTCTTGCTAATCGTAACCGAGGTGTCAAACGTAATTAAAGAGTCGCACAAAACTGGGAAGTAATGTCAGTACTTCATTACACTACTGAAATAATTCTTCTTACTTGTAACTGAGGTGCCAGATGTGATTAAGAGTCTCAAAGAACTGTGAGGTAATATCCACTGTCAGTGCTTCATTACATCAGAAGAAATACAGAAATGGAATGACAGTAGGAAAAGAAAGCTACTGAAGAGTGCAAGAGTTACCTAATTTAGGCAAGTACACACATTCAGTGAGCAGAAAAGTGCAAAATACTCTGATAAGATATATAGGCTAATACACCTTTGGAAAATGACTGGGCAAATTTTTTTAAGTAAAAATATGAAAAAATGAAGCCAGAAGCAATGATAATCTGGAAAAAATAACTGTAAAGGTGATAACTTGCCCGTGAAGAAATCATCCCTCGAACGCAGATACAGTCTGTTTACAGTACTGTGAAGGTGCGCTGTCGTGCCGGCAACTAGACTGCCGAGCAAGTGTCGAGGCCCCTCAGAGCCGTAGTGAGAAAAGGCGCGTGAGGTGGCGCATTAAAACTTAAAACTTGACTGACTGGTGGCTCAGGCTTACATAAAATAATCGATAGGTAATACAGTTGACAGTCGTCGTGTAGAGATATGCAGCATAATATCAAAAAATGTTTGATGTTTCGAAAAGACTTTGTCATTTACTGCATTAACAAATTTGAAAAACATACACTCAGAAATTTCAAATTCTTCAATAAATTCAGTTTCTTTCCCTAGGCAAAAAAATTGCCCTAAATGAAATCTTGTTGCTATCAGCTCCCTGATTTAGAAAACATTAAAAGCCTTTCTGTGGCCAATAAAGGCAAAAAACTGAATTTATTGGAAGAGTCCAAAATTTTTAAGGATATCATTTTCACATTTCTGAATCTAGTAAGTGACCGAGTCTTTTCGAAACACCAAAATTTTTTGGTTCTGTGATACGAATCTTTACATAATGGTTGCCACCGATATTATGCGTCGGTTATTGTATTTACACCTTAGCCGTCAGTAAAGTTTTAGTGTGGCACCTCGTGAGCCTTCTCTCACTGCAGCTCCAGGGAGCCTCGACACTTGCTCGGCAGTCTAGTTGCCGGCACGACAGTGTGTGCCCACGGTATTGTAAACAGACCGTGTTTGTGTTCGCGGGATGGTTTCTTCGTGGATAAGGTATCGTCGTTACAGTTAATTTTCTCCTATAGCATTGCTACTGGCTTCGTTGCTTTTCTCCTATAGCATTGCTACTGGCTTCGTTGCTTCATATTTTTACCCAAAAATTTTTAGCTGTTTCTTTATTCTTATTAGTGCCCAGTGATTTGCCAAAGGTGTATTAACCTAGGCATTTTGTGGGTATATTTTGCACTCACTGCATATGCCTATTTGCATAAATTAGGTACCCCTTGCACACTTTAGTAGCTTTCTTTTTCCTGCTGTCATTACCTTTTGTTGTGTTTATTGTAGGTAATTTAATGAAGCGTCGACAGTGGCTATCTGGCTGTTACCTCCCTGTTCTGTGGGAGTCTCGATTACATTTGACGCCTCGGTTACAATTAGCAAGAATTTTTGCCAGTAAGCTCAGTTATGGAGTTGAAATTTATACCCCTCACCACCCCCTGAAACACAAATGCGGCCCTGGGCTCCGTAGTCCAATCAGCGTATGTCTTCCTCATGTCGTTTGCAATTTATTCTTTCATTATTGTCTTTAATAGCAATTTATACTTATACCAGTTTGTAATTTCCCATGTTGTCTGATGATGCCTAGAACAGGCAAAACGCTTCACATGCGAAGATTAAATAAACTTATCTTGTGCAACCGAGACTGTTTATTCTGTTCTAAAGGGTGTAACACTGTGTAGGGATACGAAATGGAATGATCGCGTAGACTCGGTCGGGGGTGAAGCAGCTGGTAGACTTCGGTTTATTGCTTTTTGGTTTATTGTTTAATACTGGGGAAATGCAGTCAGTCTACAAAGTTGATTTCTTACAAATCACTTGCACGACTGGTTCTAGAATATTACTCAGGTGTGTGGAACCAGTACCAAATAGTACTAACAGTGGACATTGAACGTATACAGAGAAGGGGAGCACGAATGATCACAGGTTTGTTCCTCTGTGGGTGAATGTCACAGAGATTTTGAAGAACTGAAGTGGAAGACACTCGAAGATAGATATAAACTATCCCGAGAAAGTGTTTTAACTGAGTTTCGAGAACCAGCTTTAAATGACGACTGTAGCAATATACTGCAGCCTCCTACGTATAACTCGAACGGGGATCGTGAGAATAAGGTTAGAATAATTACTGCACGCGCAGAGGCATTCGGGCAATCATTTTTCCCGCACTCCGTACGGGAACGGAGTGGGAAGAAACTGATAACTGGTACAGTAGCATTACCTCCTGCCGTGCATCTTACGGTGGTTTGCAGAGAGTAGCTGGTTGCTGTTATTATTTACTGCAGGAATTAACCTGTATTCCTCAAATATTTTGTCCTGGATTTTACATTCTGAGAGCTGAATTACTACGTATTTCACTAGTGCCGTGCACCACTGTAAGTGAGTAACGACCTACAGTAATTGGCGGCTACGGAAAATTTGTAAAAATTGGGGAAAAGGTATTATTACGCAGTGCGAAGTACGGCAAACTGCAGCGGGCCGATCGGACCGCAGGGCTTCAAGCAGCAGGCGCTGGCAGTGTCGACGGACCCGGAGCACCGCTTCGAGCTGGCGCTGCAGCTGGGCGAGCTGGAGACGGCGCTGGCGCTGGCGCGGGAGGCGTCGTCGCGCCACAAGTGGCGGCAGCTGGCCGACCTGGCGACGGCGCGCGGCCGCCTGCGCCTCACCGAGGAGTGCCTGCACCGCGCCGGCGACCTGGGCGGCCTCCTGCTGCTCGCCACGTCGCTCGGTGAGTGGACGAATCGGCTGCTGCTGTGAAATTTGTTTGTGGAGTCGGTTTGATTTGCTCGGGGAGACAAAAAAGCAGTGGGCTCGGCCCTTTGTCATCTACACCAAAACTGAGTTAATTGTGCTGCAGCTCTGCCTGCCATTCTAATAAAGTGAACCGGTGTCTGTGGGAAGAGTAGTAGAAGTTACTTCACTGTATCTACATTTATATACTCCCTTTGTCAGAAAAGTTCCTGGATAGGTCGGCCACATTTTCACGCAAACTCAAGAGGTGGCAGGTGAAATATGCTCACTATTTTTATTTGCTTGAATTAAGCATATTTCGTGACAGTACTCACTTTTCCGTGAAATGTTTACAAGATGATATTTGTCTTTTTGTGTTGG
Source organism: Schistocerca nitens (assembly GCF_023898315.1). Classification (NCBI taxonomy): domain Eukaryota; kingdom Metazoa; phylum Arthropoda; class Insecta; order Orthoptera; family Acrididae; genus Schistocerca; species Schistocerca nitens. Next base: position 59,887,187 of record NC_064624.1, read on the forward strand.
CTTCAGTCGTCTAGTGAAAATATGATTCCACAATGCTGTTTCGTCGGCTGCAGAAATGACCCGGTTCGATGTGTTTGCCTCATTTTTTGTGCTTCAAATACCATTTCTTCAAATGTGGTTCCTTCTTGATGTTTATATAAAAAAAAGTAGTAACATAATTCATTTTTCCTGTTCACTTGTAAATTATTGTAACAGCGACCTGCACATTGTTCCACTGTCACACACACCGAGAGTTCACTGCCGACTGACTACGGTCAAAGACGACTCCGGCGTCAAAGACGTTTTACACGACACACGAGCTTCCACTTGTAACCAGTCTCTTTGATATTCTTTGTCACATCTACTAATATTAATCAATATGCTGTCACTCTCAAATTTATAAGCAAATTAGCATAAAGTAAGGCAAATTACAATTCACAAAAAAAATATTCTGACAAAAATATAAGAAAACATTTACAACTTCCCTCATTAGATTTGGTATCGACAAATGCTGTAGAAAATAACACATCTCCCAGATCCGTTACACAGGGCAGTGCTTAGCAATGCACTGTGTGGATTCTGGGCGCGTCAGTTACGGTGACTCACACGATGCCGAATGTGAGTAAAGAGTGAACATTGAGGTCTGCGTTGAGCTCGGAAAACCCGTAGTGAAACACAGACGGTGCTAAAGCGAGTGTATGCGGAAGGCATTTTTTTCGAGGGGCGCAGAAGGTTTCGTAAAGGCAGAGATTCGGCGAAAGACGATCCCGGAGACGGACGCCCGTCTACAGTGTACCGATGCAGATGTGGAGCACGTAAGGCAGTTATTCCGAGGAAACCGTCACGTAACGGTGCGTGCAATATCGGAACTTTATTTGAATCGTGATGTGTGTCCTAAGAGGAAAGATGAAGAATTCCTGCTGAACTACTGGATAAATCCAGACGTGATCCCACATTTCTGTCAGAGATTATTGCTGGGGATGAAAGTAGGTGCTACCAGTATGACCCCTCACACAAAGCATCAAAGTGCCGAATAGTGGAGTCCTGGGTCAACTGCCTCAGAAAAAGTCGAATGACGATCTTCGAGAACAGTGACAGTGTCGATTGCATTCTTCGATAGTAAAGGATTAGCTCACTGTGAGGCTGTTCCTCCAGGTCAAATGGTGAAGCAAACTCTTTATATCGAAGTCTTGAAACGTTTGCGAAAAGCAGTTTGACGTCACCACTGTGATTTGTGGCATTCTCAGAATTGGTTTTTACTCTGTGAAAGTGTAAGACGCCATATTGCTTTACCGGTCACCTAGTATCTGGCCAGGCATTCTGTTATTGCCATCTTAAATCCGCCATATTCACCTGTTCTCTCACTTTGCAATTTTTTCTTGTTTCCACAAGTGAAAAGGTGGCTGGAAGGTGAAAGGAAAGCTTCATTGAGATATCACAGATATCCAAAGGACTATGACAAATGAACTTGACGCATTCAGTTGAAAATTTTCCTGCTTGCCTCCAAGATCTCTAGAAACACAGGTGACTGTGTGTAGTTAGTTGAAAGTACCATTTTGATAGGAGCTAGGATCATTACTAGGTAAGTGAATTTTTCTGTTTTTAAAAATACCTGTCCTGGAAATTTGCTGACAAAGGTGGTTATGTGATGTGTGGCAGAGAGTACCTTGTACCACGACTAGTGATATTCTTTCCTGTTCCGCTGGCAAGTAGAGCGAGGGGAAAAATGACTGTATGTATGCCTCCGCATGATGCCTGATTTCTCTAAACTTTTTCAGTAGCGTTTCGTGGAAAGAATGTTGTCTTTCCTCCAGGGATTGCCATTTGAGTTCACAAAGCATCTCCATAATACTCCTGTATTGATTGAACCTACAGGTTCAGCCTGCCTCCGAATTGCTCGGATGTCTTGCTTTAATCCAATTTGGTGAGCATCTCGGACAGTCGAGCTGTATTTGAGGATTGGGAGCACAAGTGTTCTCTGTGCAATTTCCTTTACAAATAAACCATACTTTCCTAAAATTTTCCCAGACATCCATTCACCTTTCCTTCTACCACCCTGTAGTTCTCGTGGCTGGTCATTAAACTTAACAAGATTTTAATCTGCCTCCTTTTCACGCTTAGGATTACAGAACTTCTCTTTAATCCTTGAGCAGGCACACCTATGTATAAAATGTGTCAACCACAAACACAGTGGTTTTTGCACCGTTCCATTGTTCACATTTACAAGCCCATATCTATTTCTTCATTATTGCTACAGCTAACATAGTAACAAATTATGTTGGCATCCGTCTGAGAGAGCAGCATTACCGTAAAATAAACAGTGAGCTAGGTGAGAAAAAATTTAAGTTGTGTGCAAAAAAAAAGGGCCCAGATTACAAGCTAACAGCACAATCTGAATGAGGCAGTTGTCTAAGAGATGATTAGCAACCAATTAAGCGGCCGGCTGGGCTCTGATCCAACTGCGCTATTTGATACATGGCTACACTCCATACAAATACTTTCAGAAACGACTTCCTGACACTTAAATCTATACTCGATGTTAACAAATTTTTCTTCTTCAGAAAAGCTTTCCTTGCCATTGCCAGTCTACATTTTATATCCTCTCTGCGTCGACCATCATCAGTTATTTTGCTCCCCAAATAGCAAAACTCCTTTACTACTTTAAGTGCCTCATTTCCTAATCTAATTCCCTCATCATCACGCGACTTAATTCGACTACATTCCATTATCCTCGCTTTTGTTGATGTTTATCTTATATTCTCCTTTCAAGACACTGTCCATTCCGTTCAACTGCTCTTCCAAGTCCTTTGCTGTCTCTGACAGAATTACAATGTCATCAGCGAACCTCAAAAGTTTTTATTTCTTCTCCATGAATTTTAATTCGTACTCCGAATTTTTCTTTTGTTTCCTTTACTGCTTGCTCAATATAAAGATTGAATAATATCGGGGATAGGCTACAACCCCGTCTCACTCCCTTCCCAACCACTGCTTCCCTTTCATGTCCTTCGACTTGTATAACTGCCATCTGGTTTCTGTACAAATTGTAAATAGCCTTTCGCTCCTTGTATTTTACCCCTGCCCCCATGTAGCTGTACACGTAGATGTATCAAAAGCTGTAGGATGAAGACTATGCAATACTTCGTAACATGACATCAGAACTGTTTAAGTAGTCACGGGAAGTGTCACTTTAAAATCAAATTTCCTTTTAGGCAAGATGAATTATGTTATGTGTGAGGATGTGCAATGGATTTCTTAAATCGCAGAGAATTTATTGGCACATTTGTGTTTGATGTATCTTAAAGGGTAACACATGCAAAAAAAGGACCAGTGTTACTTGTGAAAGCTAAGCTTTGGTTGTAACTGTTCTGTGTGTATACTAATTTAAACCGTTAACTTTTCCTATTTGTGTGTTCGTGCTACATAACAGTGCTGTTGCTACTGGCTGACTGTATCACGAGTCCTATGCTATGAATATGTGCTGTCATTAGCTGGAGACGTCACATGACGTGTGCTACGATTGGCTGACAAAAGTGCATAAAAATCTCCATTTCAGTGCTTTGGAAGCTGACGTGCTGAATTCGGTAGAATTCGTGTTTATACTTTTGTAATATGAAAACGTGCAGTGTGCATGTTACTGCGCATCAAAGATCTTTCCAAAATGCATTGTTTTTCTGCTGGCTTTCATTTCCTAAAGTGGCAGGAAGTTCTACGCTGGTGTATAAAATGTAACCATTCGGGGAAGTTTTACATTTCTGAGGAAAGTATACTGTCACTTAACACGGAAAAAGTGTACTTTTGCCCAGGAAAAAGTTTTTCACCTAGAAAAAAGTGTATTTTTAGCCAGGAAATGTGAGGAAAAAATCCAGGAATTTTTCCTCCTTGTCTGTGTTTACAACCTCTTAATCGTAGCACCTACACAGATATTCCTCTGCACACACTCAGGTAGCAAATATCTCCACCACTGTAGCTAGCTTCCCTAAAGAGACTGCAGTCTCTAGTCTGGACTGTATCCCGTATACCCCGGCCCCAACATCCTCGGCTGTTTTCGACTTGTCAGTAAATCGGACTGTCTCTCCGGAATAGTATAGTGGCCGATTCTTCCACTGCACCGTTCTTCCAATTTTTAAACTGAAAAGTTTGTTGAAGCAGCTGGAAGTTGTTGTGTAGTCAGTTAGCATATATCCCTGACTGTTCCTATATTTACTGAATTCATTATAAATGTGTAGGATTGTGGATATCCTGAAGACTTCCAGTTTTTGAACTGTATATCACTGCCTCCATTGTAACCCAAACGTGTAATGGGGGCATGCCCAGCACGGTCTCCATCCCAGCAGTGCGAGTGCTGCTAATTCCACCTCCTACGGCTCGGCAGACCAGTCCCCGCATCTCAGTTACAGTGTTAGCCCTACCCTGCATTTTCGTCCTTCGAGGCAACACCCGTAACAGTCTCCTCGAGGGTGGGTGACTGGGTGGAGACCTCAGCAGTTGAAGTCTACATTTTTGCTGTTCAGGAAATGTTACGGCCTGAAAGTTACGTCAGTGTCATTTTGGAAATACCTGACACACTACATGTTTTTTGTGTAAGAGAAGAGGAATAGGTCGCAGGGTGCGAGATTGTGAGACAGAATTTGATGATCCAGAGAAGCAGAATGAGTTGGGGCCGCGTATTGGAACAAAAACACCCGTCGGGCAGTTTTTCGCAGTGCGTCAAGTGTCTAGAGGAACGGAAGGTTCCAAATGATTGGAAAAGGGCACAGGTAGTTCCAGTCTTCAAAAAGGGTTGTCGAGCAGATGTGAAAAGCTATAGGCCTCTATCTCTGTCGTTGATCTGTTGTAGAATTTTGAACATGTTTTTTGCTCGCGTATCGTGTCATTTGTGGAAACCTAGAATCTACTCTGTAGGAATCGACACGGATTCTGGAAACAGTGATCGTGTGAGATCCGACTCGCTTTATTTGTTCACGAGACCCAGGAAATATTAGATACAGGCTCCCAGGTAGATGCCATTTTCCTCGACTTCCGGAAGGCGTTCAATACAGTTCCGCACTGTCGCCTGATAAAGTAAGAGCCTACGGAATATCAGACCAGCTGTGTGGCTGGATTGAAGAGTTTTTGGCAAACAGAACACAGCATGTTGTTATCAATGGAGAGACGTCTACAGACGTTAAAGTAACGTCTGGCGTGCCACAGGGGAGTGTTATGGGACGATTGCTTTTCACAATATATATAAATGACCTAGTAGATAGTGTCGGAAGTTCCATGCGGCTATTCGCGGATGATGCTGTAGTATACAGAGAAGTTGCAGCATTAGAAAATTGTAGCGAAATGCAGGAAGATCTGCAGCGGATAGGCACTCGGTGCAGGGAGTGGCAACTGACCCTTAACATAGACAAATGTAATGTATTGCGAATACATAGAAAGAAGGATCCTTTATTGTACGATTATATGATAGCTGAACAAACACTGGTAGCAGTTACTTCTGTAAAATATCTGGGAGTATGCGTGCGGAACGATTTGAAGTGGAATGATCATATAAAATTAATTGTTGGTAAGGCGGGTACCAGGTTGAGATTTATTGGGATAGTGCTAAGAAAATGTAGTCCATCAACAAAGGAGGTGGCTTACAAAACACTCGTTCGACCTATACTTGAGTATTGCTCATCAGTGTGGGATCCGTACCAGGTCGGGTTGACAGAGGAGATAGAGAAGATCCAAAGAAGAGCGGCGTGTTTCGTCACAGGGTTATTTGGTAACCGTGATAGCGTTACGGAGATGTTTAATAAACTCCAGTGGCAGACTCCGCAAGAGAGACGCTCTGCATCGCGGTGTAGCTTGCTCACCAGGTTTCGAGAGGGTGCGTTTCTGGATGAGGTATCGAATATATTGCTTCCCCCTACTTATACCTCCCACGGGGATCACAAATGTGAAATTAAAGAGATTCGAGCGCGCACGGAGGCTTTCCGGCAGTCGTTCTTCCCGCGAACCGTACACGACTGGAACAGGAAAGAGAGGTAATGACAGTGGCACGTAAGACCCAAAAGACGATCAGCATCACCAGTGTTTCAGGGTCGTAGTGATACTCCCGCTCGGCATTTATTCGTGGTGATAGGCAGCCGAAGAAGTCGTTTGGACTGACCGTACTCTTCTGCTTTTGGTTCACTTTGCTTCATTCTCTGTAATTCTTATTAATGTAACCCTATGCATTAAATAGTATAGTTTGCCATTCATAATCAATGTATTCTATTTGAATTGTCCTGTATGTTATCGTAGCTCATTGGCAAAATGCAGGGTTAGAATAGGCTGTTGCTCTCTCCACCTCCCCCTTTGCTCCCCTGCCTCCTTCCTTTTAACAAGTATCTGTGGGGTCACTGGTCACACTATTTGTAAGTGTATGATATCACCATCATGATTCTAATTAATGATTACAGTAGGCACAACATTACTAAAACTCAAAATAATGGATCTTGTTTTGTAATCCTGAATTCCTCAAAGTTAACCACACTAGGGCCTGTGTTCAGTGAGCCCAGTGACACATTCACTGCTCACTGCAAATCCTCACCAGTAACTGGAAGTTGGATGGTACCTTGCTCAATGCTATTCTCCACAAACCATCAATTAATGGGATAACCTCTTCCATACAAGACATTACCTCACAGAAGCACTAGTTACTCAGCTGAAACTTGGTCGGTACGACACCAGTCGAAACTGGTATCGGTCACGGTATCCACTACCGGTGAACAGGGAAGCACTGGCCACACCTGACTACAAAAAGGGTAGTTGAAGTGCTCTACAAAATTACTGTCCAATGTCCTTGATATCAGTTTGTTGTAGAATTGGAGAACATACTATGAGATGAAACGTAATGAGATATCTGGAACAGAATGATCTCCTCCATGCCAACCAGCACGGATTCCTAAAATATTGATTGTGTGGAATCTGCCTGGCACTTTCCTCACGTGACGTACTGAAGGCCTCGAATCGAATCACCCTGGTAGATGCAGTATTTCTTGATTTACAAAAAGCATTTGACTCAATATCACACCTATGCTTATTGTCAAAAGTTCGATCATATGTGGTGTCAAGTGAAATTTGCGACTAGATTGAGGACTTTTTGGTAGGGAGTATGCACAGTGTGTTACCTTGGATGGAGAGTCATCGTTAGGTGCAAAGTAATTTTTGATGTGCCCCAGGGAAGTGTCTTGGGATCTTTGCTGTTCATGTTATATATTAGTGACCTTGTAGACAATATTAGTAACCTTGGGGTTTTTTCAGATGATGCAGTTATAAATAATTAAGTACTGTCTGAAAGAAGCTGCATAAATATTCAGTCAGATCTTGATAAAATTCAAAGTGGTGCAAAGATTGACAACTTGCTTTAATGTTCAGCAGTGTAAAATTGTGCATATTACAAAACGAAGAAATGTATCCTGTGACTGTAATATCAGTGAGTCACTGTTGGAATTGGCCAACTCGTACAAATACCTGTGTGTAAGACTTTGTAGGGGGTACGAAATTGGATGATCACATAGGTTCAGTCAGGACAAAGTGGCTGATAGACTTTGGTGTATTGGTAGAATACGGGTGCAGTTCAATCAACCTACAAAGGAGATTGCTTAAAAATCACTCATGTGACCCATCCTAGAATATTGCTCAAGTGGGTGCGACCCGTACCAGATAGAACTGACCGGGGATATTGAATTTGTACAGAGAAGGGCAGCACAAATGGTCACAGATTTCTTTGGTCTATGGGGGAGAGTCACTGAGATGCTGAAAGAACTGAACAGGCAGACTCTTGAAGATAGACGTAAACTATCCCAGAAAATCTACTATTAAAGCTTCAAGAACTGGCTTTAAGCAATATTTCTAAGAATATAGACCCCCTACATATTGCTCACATACAGATTGTGAGGATAAGATTAGAATAATTATAGCACGCACAGAGGCATTCAGTCAGTCATTTTTCCTGCACTCTGTTTGAAAATGGAATGGGAAAAACCCTGATGACTGGTACAATAGGATGTACCCTCTGCCATGCACCTCATGGTGGTTTACAGAGTATACATGTACATCTAGATAAGCAGTGTTGAATCCTGCCTGATTTACATCAATTCTCCATTCAACTTTTATCCACTCCCACTGCCCCCAAATCATCGCCTGTTAACTTTCCAGAATTTCTTAACCTCGAACCTTGCCTCACCGTCATTCCGCAAATCCCTTAACGTGTGAGCTAACCTTACATCCACAGAAAGAATTTCAATCCACCAGCTAAAAACTGATCCTGAGATTATAATACTACTAACTGACAAATTGCAAGGATTACCCGGTAGAAGGGCTCTGCCAGCTGCCAGATTTGTCCAGCTACAAACCCTGCCACTGTGATTCCATTTGCAGAAATCCAACAGGATTTCCAGTTTTTGTGCTTCTCCACATGTCAAATTCTGTGACTGTGACACAGTTTGTAATTGAGATCCTGTGCTTTGTGTTGTGCTTTGTGTTACAAGGGTAAGAGTCCGTGCATGAAAGAGAGGGAGGGGGATGATATAACACTTCAGTCTGCTATGTATGGTTATGTTGTACATACAATCAAAGACTTCGGCAGTACCACACCTGCTGTGTGCAGAATCCTTTACGAAAGCCGAACTGAGAGTCTTAACTAGTTTTGCTTAGATAAAGGAATCAGTATATCAGTATCTGTCCACTTTCCCAAGAGAGAGAGAGAGAGAGAGAGAGAGAGAGAGAGAGAGAGAGAAACCTAGGTAGAGTGAAATGGGTTTTTAAGTGAGATTGTATGTTTTTCTAAAATTTCATAGATAGGTGTTACAACAGTGTATTTGGGTCTGCCCCGAGTCGTGGATTGACTTTGTGATACGGGGCGATATTACTAAATGGGGCGAACTGCAGGAAGAGTTCTTTGGGGGGTAAGGAGCAAGGAAATGTCCTCTTGAAGGTGAAGATAAAAGAGCTTTCGTAGTTTAGGTTTCAGTGATTGAAAGTGCACATGAGAACATGCCAGGCAAGTTGGGATTTTCTGTCTGTACTATTGTTTCAGCAGCAGCCTTAATCTCAGCACATGGGCTGGGATTATCGGTGACTGCCTTCGGTGGTACGAAGGATAATGTGCCTATTACATAGTGGAGCTCCATCTCTCTTCCACATTTCTATGCGGAGGCATCTCGACGACGTGTACTGTGGCCGGCAGATCGCAAGTGGTGGTAGAGCTGAGGTGGTAGTCGCGTGGCCTGCTCGATCGCCGAACCTCGACCCTCGAGGTTTCTACCTGTGGGGGGCACCCGAAAGAAGTCGCGTACGTGCGGCCCGTCGCACGCGTGCAATTGCTGGAACGTTGCACTCCTGCTGCCTCTGACAGCATTCAGTTGCAGGTCGATACATTTGAACGTGTGTGTCAGTTTTTGCCGTGTCGTTTTTGCGCGGACTGGAGAGGTTGTGGCCCTTCGAATCCCCCGTCTAATTGTGGTTTTGTCACAGCCTGCCGTGCACTGTATTATACTGTACAGGCGCGGTGAATTAATTAGTACTCTGTAATGCAGGCACGACTTATTTTCGGCCACACGTCTGTACGACCTGCTTTGCTCCTCGTCCACTTGGGAATCGTTTCCTCCAGTTTGTCCTCATTTAGCAAATTCACCCTGTGTATCCTTTATACGTTACTATCGATGGCAGGCAGTTGTCAAGTAATACTTCACGTAAGTGAAATATCGGAAAACTAGAGCGGCTAATTCGAACTAGTAATAGAACTCGTGCCGGACTGTCGCAGGTGATGCGGATATGGTGCGGCAGCTGGCGGAGTCCGCAGACGAGGCGGGCAAGAACAACGTGTGCTTCCAGGCGCGCCTGCTGCTCGGGGACCTGCAGGGCTGTCTCGACATCCTCGTCAACACGGGTCGCCTGCCGGAGGCTGCTTTCTTTGCCAGGTGATCTGTCGCTCCTGAAGGTGTAGAATCTCTGTCTTGTCTGCTTGTCGTGTCCTACCTGTATCTTCAATTTTGTAAAAAAGTTTGCTAAATTGATATCGTACTATTACTGGGTTTCATCTTTGGGGAGATCCTTTTGGCGAGCTCTGATCCGTTCGGGATGAATTGTGTGTTCATTATTTCTGAAGTGTGGTGTTTTTTGTTTCACTAATATGTCAGTACCTCCAGTTCCATTTCTTAACAGATCCCTCATTTCATTAAAGATGTTATTTTGCAAAATGTTTTTTGTAGCTTTTTAGTTAATTGCACATTACACAGATTATTCGTGAGATTTGTGTTACATTCCTGGAAGGAGTTAGTTTAGTAGCTGTATAGAACAACATCTCGGTAGATTAAAACTGCGTGTCAGACCGGGACTTGAGCCAGGGAACTTTGGTTTACACGGGCAAGTGCTTTCTAAATTGAGCTATCCGAGTACAACTCGTGGCCCGTCCTCACTGCTTTACTTCTGCCAGTACCTCATCTCTTACCTTCTGAACTAAACAGAAGTTCTCCTGCAAATCTTACGGGACTAGTACTCGTCGATGAAAGGGGACTGTGGAGACGTGGCTTAGCCACGGCACGGGGGACTTTCTGGAATGAAGGGTAAACGTTCCCGGTTATAGTCCCGGAGTGACACAGAGTTTTAAGACTGCCAGAAAGTTGCAAATGAGTGCACACGCCACTCCAGAGTGAAATATCGCTATGGAAACACACCCCAGGATGTGGCTAAGCCAAGTTACGGCAGTATCCTTTCTTTCAGTAGTGCTAGTCCCACAAGGTAGACAGGAGAGCTTCTGTGGAATTTGGAAGGTAGGAGATAAGGTACTGGTCGAAGTAAAGCTGTTAGGGTCGATCGTGAGTCACGTTTGGATAGCTCGGCCAGTAGAGCACATGCCCACTAAAAGCAAAAGTCCCACAATTGGTTTCTGCTCCGGCATACAGTTTTAATATATCTGGAAATTTCAAATAAGTGTACACACAGAGAAAATACATTCATCCTGTGTATACATTGTGTGTGTGTGTGTGCGTGTGTGTGTGTGTGTGTGTGTGTGTGTGTGTCTACATTCCTGCTGTTTGCAAATTTCTAAATATTTGAACAGTGTAATTTTAATAAAAGGAAGTGAAAATTTGATGTGAAACTTTGACTATTGATATAATGGTTTTACTTTAATTAACTTTTTATATTAGACCCTAGACATGATATAACGAAATTTATTTCCAACAACAAATCACTACACTATGCAGAATTCTTCAGAAGACACAATCTCAGTTTAGATTTAAAATTTCTTGAGAATTTAAAGTGATTTGATAATGGCTCAAATATTGTAACCATTGACAGATTTAGTGACAAGTAACACTTATTTTAAAGAATAATGAAAGTGTGTTGTATACACGGAGAGTACCCGGAGACACTGGCAGGTTTCAGAAAGATTATACAAGGTGTACAACTTTGCTTCTGCCGTTTTTTCCCCAACATTTGAGACTTTAATGAAACAAATTGGTTACACATGTATCATTCAAAGTATTTTCCATTGTTGGTCACTACTTTCTCCCATCTTTCGGGCAGTGTACGAATACCGCGTCGAAAAAATTGTTCATCTTTAGAAGTGATCCACGAATCGATCCGATTTGTGACGTCTTCATGAGATCGGAAGTATTGGTCAGCCCGGCCATGTGCGCCATTGATCTACACAGGTGATAGTCAGTGGGAGCAATGTCTGGAGAATATGGCGGGTGGGATAGGACTTTCCATTTTAATGTTTCCAAGTAAGTTTTGACCTATTCTGCAATGTGGGGGTCAAGCGTTTTCGTGCTGCAAAATCACTTTATCGTGCCTCTCACTGCATTGTGGCTGTTTGTCTTTTAATGCTCTGCTCAAACGCATTAATTGCGTTCGATAACGAGCAACTGTGATTGTTTCACTCGGTTTTAACACCTCATAGTACACGACATTGAGCTGGTCCCACCAAATGCAGAGCACGATCTTGGAGCCGTGAATATTTGTTTTGGCCGTCGACGTGGGAGCACGGCAAGGATATCCCCATTATTCTTTGTGTTTAGGGTTACCGTAATGAACCCATTTTTCGTCCCCGGTCACAATGCTATGCAGAAATCCCTTCCATTTTTGCCTCTGAAGCAACTGTTCACAAACACACAAATGCCATTCAACGTCTCTCAGTTTCAGCTCACGCAGGAATCAAGTTCCTTCTTTCTGAATCATGCCCATGGCTTTGAGATGTTTTGAAATGTCTTGCTGTGTCACTCCCACTATTGTAGCAATTCTTCTCGAGTTTGGCGTGAGTCTTCACTCAGCAATGTCTCCAGTTCTGCATCTTCGAAAACATTCTCTCTTCCACTACTACGCCAGTCTATGACGTTAAAATCGCAGTTCTTGAAGCGTTGAAACCACTCGAGACACATTCGTTCACTAATAGTGTCCTTATCATATGTACTTGAGAGCATTCGATGAGACTATGCCGCTGTTTTCTTCATATTGAAACAAAACAGTAACACCTGCCGCAAATGAGAAGCATTAGGCTCGTAAACTGACATTTTGAATCAAGAACAACTTTATGATGGAGACACAAATCGAGTAATGTTTGAATGAAGTTACGTTGACAGAGATCCAAGCTAACTGCCTGACGTTTGCGCTCTGTTTCTTTCGACCGCTACTTACCGTTGTCGCCACCTATTGACAAACAGTGAAAGCGAAGTTGTACACCTTTTACTACGATAAGACAGAGCTTCAGAAATCATATTTTTAACGTCAAAACATTTTCGGGAGCAGACGTGGACCGCATTCATAATTTATTGGCCGAAGAAATTGAGGAGACGGGGTTTTGATAAGTTGTAAGTGTCAGAGATTTCTAGGAGCTACAAAGGGGGTGTTAGGAAGTCACTGCCAGAATTAGGCAAAGGAAATGCAGTTAAAGATGAACAGGTAGACGTGAGAGATGAAATGGCAAGACCTGCAGAGGAACAACTAGTTTAAAAGTCGAGGTCCAGTAGAAGTGTTGTGGGAACGTGCGAGATATCGAATTTAATTGACGAAAGGAGAAAATATTATACTACAGTGAAAAAAGGCAGCAGAGAGAGAATGGAGATAACCCCAAACAAATATTGGAATTTGTTTTCCTTCGGACAGAAACTGTACGAAATTCTACATTACGTAATTGTGCAGTATTGTAGAATACTGTTAAAACAGTAGTTTATATAATTTACAATTTACATAGTTCACATAATACAATAAAAGGGGAGAAAACAATAAACGTTCTTTGCTCAGAATTGAGCAGCAGCAACCGCACTGCCCTCCACCGTCGTCAGCTCGTCGCCACTATGCGACCCAGGGCAGGGGACAGCGGCACCGGTTTGTTCTGCTTCAGTCACAGTGAGTCAGTCCTTCAAATCTGACAAGATTGTCCCCGTTCAGTGATCTCCGGGTGGACCAATCTCAAGTGCCTCCAGGCAGTAGACTCGGCAGGTTCCGTCGACATTTGAAGTTGGTCACAGCTGGCTGTCCACAGTCGTTGGCAGTCCGAGGAGCCATACTGCTACTGAACTGAGGAGAATTACAACACAGATCTCGGTGGTTGATGGCCGTGGAGTGGGTGTAAAAAAACTTACATAATCCTTTTTCCTTTCAAATTTGCAGCTACTTTACGCCATCTGTTAAGTGGTGTAGTACCTGCCGAGCAGAAAACCTTTTCTGTAGGTGTCGGTTTCAGACATAAAGTTTTCACAGTTACTCTATACTGTCAGCAGGAGCGCAATCTCTGATTTTGCATTATGCCATAATCTTACAAGAGAATTTTATTTTACAGATCATTATATATTTTTGGCAAGGTAAATTGCCATTTTCAGATCATCCGTCTCCTGCAGAAATGCTCCCTCTATAGCCGTCCATAAATCCACATGTTCTCGGTGCAGGATTTTGTGCACGGTACTGACTTCTCCATTACGTCCCACAAGTATTCGAAAGGACTCCTTTTGAGTGATCAGGGTGGCTAAATCGTTCACTCCGTAGCCCACATCATTACGGAGCCACTACCGGCTTCCACAGAGCCTCACCGACTACCTGGGTCCGGGGCTTTGTGGGATCTGTGCCACACTCGAACCCTACCAGTAGTTCTTACCAACTCAAATTGGGACTCGTCTGAACGGGCCACGGTTTTCCACTCACCTAGGGTCCGGCAGGTACGCTCACGGGCCTAGGAGAGGTGCTGCAGGTGATGTGTTTTTAGCAGAGGCATTCACAGCAGTCGTCTACTGCCGTGGCCCATTAATGGCAAATTTTGCCACACTGTCATAATGCATACATTTGTTGTACGTCCCACACTGATTTCTGCAGTTATTTCGCACAGTGTCTGTTGTCCGTTAGTAATGACAGCTCTATTGAAGCACCACTGCTCCCTGTCGTCAAGTGAAGTCAGTCGGTCATTGCGTTATCTGTGTTGAGAGGTAATGCCTGAAATTTGGTATTCTCTAATGATTTCCAAACTGGAATGTGCACGCGTCCATCTCCGACTAGCATTCTGCATTCAAAGTCAGTTAACTCCTGCTGTGTGGCCGTAATCACATCGGAGACCTTTTCGCTCGAATCCCCCGAGTACAAAAGACAGCTACGCCGAGGCACTGCCCTTTTCTATCTTGTGGATCTGATACTACAGCCACATATACAGGGTGGTCCATTGATAGCGACTGGGCCAAATATCTCACAAAATAAGCACCAAACAAAAAAACTACAAAGAACCAAACTTGTCTAGCTTGAAGGGGAAAACCAGATGGCGTTATGGTTGGCCCGCTAGATGGCGCTGCCATAGGTCAAACAGATATCAACTGCGTTTTTTGAAGTAGGAACTCACATTTTTTATTACATATTTGTGTACTACATAAAGTGTGGACAGTATTTGCTTCGTGATACATTACCCGTGTTAAAATGGACTGTTTACCAAATGCGGAAAAGGTCGATATCGTGTTGATGTATGGCTATTGTGATCAAAATGCTCAAGGGGCGTGTGCTATGTATGCTGCTCGGTATCCTGGAGGACATCATCCAAATGTCCGGACCGTTTGTCAGATAGTTACGTTATTTAAGGAAACAGGAAGTGTTCAGCCACGTGTGAAACGTCAACCACGCCCTGCAACAAATGACGGTGCCCAAGTAGGTGTTTGAGCTGCTGTCGCAGCTAATCCGCACATCAGTAGCAGACAAATTGCGCAGCAATCAGGAATCTCAAAAACGTCAGTGTTGAGAATGCTACATCAACATCGGTTGCACCCGTACCATATTTCTATGCACCAGGAATTGCATGACGACGACTTTGAACGTCGTGTACAGTTCTGCCACTGGGCACGAGAGAAATTACGGGACGATGACAGATTTTTTGCACGCATTCTATTTAGCGACGTAGCGTCATCACCAACAGCTGGTAATGTAAACCGGCATAATATTCACTATTGAGCAACGAAAAATCCACGATGGCTGCAACAAGTGGAACATCAGCGACCTTGGTGGGTTAATGTATGGTGCGGCATTATGGGAGGAAGGATAATTGGCCCCCATTTTATCGATGGCAATGTAAATGCTGAAATGTATGCTGATTTCCAACATAATGTTCTACCGTTGTTACTACAAGATGTTTCACTGCATGACAGAATGGCAACGTACTTTCAACGTGATGGATGTCCGGCACATACCTCGCGTGCAGTTGAAGCAGTATTGAATAGTGTATTTAGTGACAACTGGATTGGTCGTCGAAGCACCATACCGTTACCCGCACGTTCACCAGATCTGACGTCCCCGGATTTCTTTCTGTGGGGAAAGTTGAAGGATATTTGCTATCGTGATCCACCGACAATGCCTGACAACATGTATTTACTGTCAATCACACTGTAACAACATGCGTTCTCATAAATGATAAGTTCACAAAGGTACATGTATCACATTGGAACAACTGAAATAAAATGTTCTGTATTTTAATTTAAAAACTGTATTTTAATTTAAAAGCCTCACCTGTTACCAACTATTCATCTAAAATTGGGAGCCATATGTTTGTGACTATTACAGTGCCACCTATCACAAAGCGAAAAAAGTGGTCCAACTAAAACATTCATATTTCTTTACGTACTACACAAATATGTAATAAAAAATGGGGGTTCCTATTTTAAAAAACTCAGTTGATATCCGTTTGACCTATGGCAGCGCCATCTAGCGGGCCAACCGTAGCGCCGTCTGGTTTCCCCCTTCAAGCTAGACAAGTTCCGTTTTTTGTAGTTTTTTTGTTTGATGCTTATTTCGTGAGATATTTGGCCCGGTCACGATCATTGAACCACCCTGTATATGTAAATATCACAATCCGATGACTTTTGTCACCTCAGTGTATGCAGTACTTAGTCTTTTAGTCATGGTCATATTTGGGAACAACTCTTTGAACTCCCGGGAGTGAATTGTTCTCTATTATGTCCGTGACTACGTGACTGTGACTGTGTATTACATATAGTTTGATACTGTGGTCTGTGTATGTAGATGGCTATTTAACTTGCTGAAACTAGTCTTTGTCATTACTGTTGGCAGCAGCCAGAGACAGTGGTCGTGTGTGAGCTGCGTTAGTGTGAATGTGTGTGTGTGTATGTTGTCTATTTTGGAAGAAATAAGTGTTTAGTGGTATTTTTGCTGTACCTGTCTGCGACTCCACATCTCTGCCGTATGGTGACTAACAATCCTTCCTTTTCATGATATTGTCATTCATCTTATACTTTCCACTGTTTGATTAAACTTCTCTGTTAAGATGATTTAATATATCAGTGCAAGCTTCCCAAAATCGTACACTAAAATGAGGTCCATTCTGTCTGTCATCTTTCCCACCACACACCCTCCCAATCTCCACAATATACTTGTCAGACTGTATGTTCTTTGTGCCCCTCCATCTCCATAACCTATGGCTGCTGCCCCTGTGACTGTCCCCACTGAAGACTTGCCCTACACAACCCCCTACCACCACCTCTACCGGCCTCGTAATTTGCAAAATGTGCACGTTCAAAGGGAGAAACGACACATCGTGTACCAGCCGTTGCATAAACACTATTTGGCCTTCTGCATTGGCATGACTGTTATCAAGTTATCAGTTAGGATGAATGGGCATAGGCAGAGGACGTGTACTGGCAACACACAATATCCTGTTGCTGAACATGCTTTACAGTGTGACAGTTGTGACTTCACGGTACGGTTCTCCACGTCTGCAATCTCCGTAGGTGGGAACTGGCATTACAACGTGCCCTCGGTTCTGACCACCCGTCGATATCAATTTTCGTCAATTTGTTTTGCCTCAGCATTTGTTCTCTGTAACAATTCCATTTTTCACTTCCTTTTAATTTTCTATATCTTTTATTTTCTGATCTGTCTGTAATCCCCTGCCCTTTCCGCCTCTACCGCTTAGCTTTCTTCACTTGTTAACTCTTGCACGATGTTTTGTTAGTAATCTCTGTCTTGCTTGTTACCCTATTTTCCACCTTTAAGCTCTCACGTTTTCAAATTTCATGTGGTTCACTCCCCAACAATCAGTCTTTCCTTCTCACCCTGTGCAGTAAGTCTCCCCTGACCCAGGTTTCTCAGCAACTTTCAGAAACTTTGCCCTTTTCCTTAACATCACCAGTCCTGTTCCTTCACCCCTCTTAGATAGCTTTCAAACCCTCTGCCAGGAGGAGGGGTGACTGGCTCCAAAAGCTTCCAAATTTTAAAACCTCCTTCCTAAAAACCCAGAATCTTGAACCCCTCACCTGGTTCAGAATCATTGATGACATCTTTGCTATTTGGATTAAAGGTGAAGACACCTTATTCACATTCCTCCAGAACCTCAACTACTTCTCCCCCATTTGCTTCACCTGGTCCTACTCAATCCAACAAGCCACCTTCCTAGATGTTGACCTTCACCTCAGAGATGGCTACACCAGTACCTCCGTCAGTGTCAAACCTACCTAACCACCAGCAATACCTCCACTTCGACAACTGCCACCCGTTCCATACGGAGAAGTCCCTTCCGTACAGCCTAGCCACCCGTGGTCGTCGCATCTGCATCTGCATCTAAATATACCAGGGTCTCACTGAAGCCTTCACTGACTGTAATTATCCTCCCATCCTCGTACAAAAACAAATCTCCTGTGCCTTATCATTCCTGCCTCCCACCACCTCGCATAGTCCCACAGTCCGGCCACAGAGGAGCATTCCCCTCGTAACTCGGTACCATCTGGGACTGGAGCAACCGAATTACATTCTCCGCCAGGGTTTCAATTACCTCTCGTCGCACCCTGAAATGAGAAATGTCCTGCCGACTATCGTTCCCACCACTCCTACCGTGGTATTCCACTGTCCACCGAATCTACACAACATACTCGTCCATCCTTACATGACCCCTGCTACCAATCCCTTACCTCGTGGCTCGTACCCCTGTAATAGACCTAGATGAAAGACCTGTCCCATACATTCTCCTACCACCACCTACTCCAGTCCGGTCACTAACATCACCTAGCCCATCAAAGGCAGGGCTACCTGGGAAACTAGCCGTGTGATCTACAAGCTAGGCTGCAACCACTTCTTGTGGGCATGACAACCAGCAAGCTGTCTGTTCGCATGAATGGTCGCTGACAAACTATGGCCAAGAAACAAGTGGACCACCCTGTTGCTGAGCACACTGCCAAACGTGACATCCTTCATTTCGATGACTGCTTCACAGCCTGATCCGTACGGATCCTTCCCAGCAACATCAGCTTTTCTGAATTGCGCAGGTGGGAACTTTCCCTGCAATACGTCCTATGTTCCCGTATCCCTCCTAGCCTCAACCTTCGTTAGTCTCTGCCCTCACCCATCCTGCCCCCTCCCTGTTCCCATTCCAGCAATACACAGCCGTCATTTCACCGCCACACCCAGTCTTTTAATTTCTTTTATTTCTCTCCTTTCCGCTACTTACCCCATCCCCCCTCCGCACCTTCTCTCCTGCCCTTTGTCTAAACAACAACACTTCACTGTCCGCCACTCTCACCGTACTATCCCTCCCCCTCCCCGCCACAGCCTCCTCCTTACCCCCACCCAGTCGCGACTCCAATCGTGCACTGCTGCTGCTGCTCGCTATGTAGTTTCAGCTCTCTGAGACTGGTGTGTGTGTGTGTGTGTGTGTGTGTGTGTGTGTGTGTGTGTGTGTGTGGTGTACTGCTGACAAAGGCCTTAATGGCCGAAAGCTTTAATTGTGTGAATCTTTTTGTTGTGCCTGTCGCAACTCAGCATCTCCGCTATATTGTGAGTAGCAACTTTCCTTCTATGGTATTGTTAAAACCATTATATGTTTTTTGTTGTACTGTCGCCACTTGGTGAGTAGTGTTTTTTATCCATCCAATTACATTGTGTTTGCGAGTAAGAAGATTACATTATTTATAATGTTTTCAGTCGCACAGTTTCATTCAGTGTGATATCTGCTCACTTTGCACAGGCAGAGCTATACGCTACAGGACACGCTTACACCCTCGCCGTGGTGGACGTTCCGATGGTTAAGCTGCCCAGTCACTGCCAGCGAGTTTCTGAGTAATATTTTGGGCTGATACTTTAAGGCTGATGTTGATACGTCGTTTGCAGTTTCCATTAGATTTTCGTACATTCTGTTACACTTTGTAGAGAGTGTCTGTGACTCGGAGACTTGTACGGTTTACCGTATCACCGTTCCAGGACGTACCTGCCGAGCAAGATGTCCCACGTGGTGCAGCTGTGGCGGGCAGAGCTGGCGCGGACCAACGAGAAGGCGGGGCAGTCGCTGGCGGACCCCGCCGACTACCCCAACCTGTTCGCCGGCCTGTCGGACGCCCTCCAGGCGGAGCAGTTCCTCGCGGCCGAGAGGGGGCGCCGACTGCCCGCGGCGGCGGCGGCCGGCATTCCGGTGGGTGGAGCTGCTCGGCGTACACTGGTGGAAAGTAAAATGACGCACTGGAGTGGGGCTTCGTGTTAGACGAATTTTCTAGTGAAGTTAAGGTTATCGATTCAGCTATTTTTCTACAACCCCCTACACATACACACATTCGTGCACAGAGGAAGTTGTACAGGTGTCAGATATAATAGTAAACCTCCATTTACACGTGTGCGTCTCGCACCTAGTTGTTGTGCACCTGTGCTCCTCTGGAGGGGCGCGCGTGTAATTCACTCCTCCTCCTCGACATGTGCGTGAGAGTGAACCCGTCTGCACCTAGAGGGACGTGACTTCACGACTCTAGTGACTGGGCTACACCTGCAGGTTAAATGTGTACGTGTGGCTGGCTGGTGGACAGTCGATTGTCGATCAGGGTCGGCCAGGTTTGCCGGTGACGTTGACTGGCGAGGCTGTGGCATTAGCAGTCTGAAGATTGCGTAACAGCACTTTTAAGGCAAAACACTTACTAGGCTCTTAACAGTTTCAGTGAACAGATCAGTAATATGTGAAGTAGTTTATAACAGTGAAAACAATCGAGTTTTGACAAAATAAATTAACTGGATAGATAAAAAATCAGTTCACCAAGTGGCAACAGAACACACACATAAAAGAAGGCTATAACTAGGCAAGCTTTTGGAGCCAGTGGCTCCTTGTTTGGCCAGAAGGGTTGAAAGAGAAGGAAGAGGGATGAAGGCAAAGGACTGGAGAGCTCTAGGAAAAGGGCAGATTTTGGGAAAGTCACCCAGAACCGCGGGTTAGGGGAGACTTACCAGGTGGGTCGAGAAGGAAAGACTGATTGTCGGGGACTGCATCCGATGAGATTTGAAAATCGGACAGCTTAAACATGGAAGACACGGTAATATGCGAGGTGGAGATTACTGCTTAAAAATTGTGAATGAGTTAGTAAGAGTGAAAAGCTAAGTGCATTGTACCTAACAGAGGTGGGAGGGGGGGGGGGTTGCGCTGTGAAAACTAGACGGGTAAGACAATGAAAGCTCTAGAAAACTAATACAGAGACGGGAAAAGAGTAGTTACAGTGAAGAAATGCTGAGATAGAAGAAATTAATGTAATTTGAGGTCAGGCGGGTGGCGAGAACCGAGGGCATGTTGTAACGCCAGTTCCCACCTGTGGAGTTCCGAGAGACGGGTGTCTGGGGGAAGAATCCAGGTGGCTCTTGTGTCGGAACAGGCACCGAGCTCACTATTGCCATGTTGTAGAGCACGCCCTGCTACAGGATATTGTGTGTTGCCAGTATACACCCTCTACTTATGCCCATTCATCCTAATTGATAATTTGGCAGTAGTCACGCCGATGTAGAAGGTCGAACAGTGTTTACGTAACAGCTTGTATATGACGGCTCGTTCCACAGCTGGCTCTCCCTTTGATAGGATATGTTTTGCCAGTGACAGGGCTGGTATAGGTGGTGGTAGGAGAGTGCACGGGTGAGTCTTGCAGTGGGGACGGACACGGTGGTAGGAGCTGTAGGGTAAGGAGATGGGGAAAGAAGGAGCAGAGGGTCTGCAAGGATTGGAGATTGAGGAGGTTGGGAGGGCGACGAAAAGCTGTGATGAGCAAAATATCAGACAGTCTTTTGAGGGCACAATTTTAGTAAGTCACGGCCTTGTCGAAGCATCTGATTAATACATTCGAGATCAGGATAATACTGAGTGACAAGTGGTGCAGTCCAGAGTTCGTTTTTGAAGGGACCAGAAGTAGCAGGATTGGATGTGATGGCTCAGGAAATTGCTTTTGAACTACATTGGTGAAGTTATTACATCCAGTGAAGGCTGCGGCGAGGATGATGGAGTATTGCTGTAAAGAGTCTGCATCCAAATAAATATGCTTGCCTCAAATGCCGTGCTGCATCGGAGAGAATGTTTGACGTTGAAAGGATGGCAACTGTCAAAACATAAGTACTGTTGTTTGTTAGTAGGTTTAACGTGGACAGAAGTGTGTTGCTGGCCTTTGATGAGGATGAGATCAACATCAAGGAGAGTGATTGGCGATTCAGAATAGGACAATGTGAAATTGATTGGAGAAGGTATTCAGAGATTCCGTGAATTTTAGCAGGTCAGCCTTACCGCGAGTCCATATGGTAAAGATGTCATCAGTCTACCTTTGAGGTACTCCAAAAGGCCTAACATTGAAAGTCCCTGTTTATGGATGCAATCCTACTCTACGCCATGCTCTTTTACAGTTTCAGATACAGCAATCTCTTGCTCTTACCCTATTAATCTGTGACTTATATGCCTCATCATCTGATTTCCACTCCACCAAACTTCTCTCCTACAAAATCCTGCAGTTATCTGTCCCTCAGTTTTCCGTGGATGGCATCCACTTTCACAGGCGTACGTTCAATCAGGTGCTGGAAGGTTTCTTGGTGAATGGCAGACCATTCTTCATACAATGCTGCACTGAGAGGTATCGATGTCGGTCGGTGAGGCCTGGCACGAAGTCGGCATGCCAAAAAATCCCGAAGGTGTTCTATAGAATTCAGGTTAGGACTATTTGCAGGCCAGTCCATTACAGGGATGTTATTGTCGTGTAACCACTCCGCCATGCATTATGATCAGGTGCTTGATCTTATTGAAAGATGAAATGCCATCCCCGAATTGCTCTTCAACAGTGGGAAGCAAGAAGGTGCTTAAAACATCAATTTAGGCCTGTGCTGTGATAGTGCCACACAAAACAACAAGGGGTGCAAGCCCCTTCCGTGAAAAACACGACCAAACCATCACACCACCGTCTCCGAATTTTACCGTTGGCATTGCACGCGCTGGCAGATGATGTTCACTGGGCATTTGCCATACCCACACCCTGCCATCGGATCACCACATTGTGTACTGTGATTTGTCATGCCACACAACGTTTTTCAGCTGTTCAATCGTCCAATGTTTATGCTTCTTACACTGAGCGAGGCATCGTTTGGCATTTACCGGCACGATATGTGGCTTACGAGCAACTGCTCGACTGTGAAATACAGGTTTTCTCACCTCCCAACTGTCATAGTGCTTGCAGTGGATCCTGATGCAGTTTGGAATTCCTGTGTGATGGTCTGGATAAATGTCTGCCTAGTACACATTACGACCCTCTTCGACTGTGGTCGGTCTCTGTCAGTCAGCAGACAAGGTCGGCCTGTGCACTTTTGTCCTGTACGTGTCCCTTCATGTTTCCACTTCACTGTCACATCGGAAACAGTGTACATAGGGATGCTTAGGAGTGTGGAAATATCACGTACAGAGATATGACGCAAGTGCCACCCTATCACCTGACCACGTTTCAAGTCCGTGAGTTCTGCGGAGCATCCCATTCTGATCTCTCACGATGTCTAATGACTACAGAGGTTGCTGATATGGAGTACCTGGTGGTAGGTGGCAGCATGGTGCACCTAATGTGAAAACGTATGTTGTTGTGGGTGTCCAGATACATTTGATAACATAATGTAAAATATGTAAAGAGCAATACTGGAAAGCACCTTGCCCGGCAGAGTAAATAACACACAGATGTGTAAAAGCCAGAATAAAAAGTTTAAGAGTAACTATAATCTATAAAACGGAATCTTTCATTGTTGCAAATGATTAAACGTAACTGCAAGTGTAGGGTATTTAGCAAAACAGTGGCTATTAATTAAAGTCTCCGTAGTCGACGACGCATCGGCAGTGTAATGTGAGTGGCGCCGCCTCGTGACTTCTGTGTATGAAGTTCTCGTTTTTCTATGACAGAGGCGGCGGAAGAAGGCACAGTCTCCTCACCACCGGTGGCCGGTGCGCGCGACTGCACACCGAGTTGCTGCGGTGGTAGACTCTGCTCAAACTCGTAGGTTTCTCAGTACTTCAGAATAAGCGTCCTGTCGGTGCAGTTGTGTGTGCCGGCCACCGGCAGGAGGAGACCGGGCCTCCTTCTGCGAGCTCTGCTCGGTAGCTGAGACCGGTAATTGTGAACTGTAAAATTTGTGTGATCTTAATGGACTTTACAAATAAGGACTGACAGTTTGTCCACTGTGTTACAATCCGAGGCACACAGACGAGCGGTGTTGCGAGAGGAACGTCGGCAGGTTGTGGTAGGCGCTTCACTGTGGTGCCGGCTGGCATTCTGAATAGTACCGCTTCTGTGCAACCTGGCAAGTGACGCAGTACGGGAATTGGCACTTATGTTGTACAGTGACTACTGGTGGCGACAGCATTATGTGGCGGATGTCTCGAGCCCTACGTACTTCGGGAGGATTGTCTGGTATCTGGTAGGCAAGGAGTAGGGATCGTGCCGGTCGACACAGTCCCCTTGTATCTACAGTGTTTATTAACACTGCACGGTGGCCAGAGCAGCATATCTGTCTTTTGTAGAATGAAGTAAGGTTCTCGTAGGTGTTAAGTTTTCGCGCTCTGTGCACACCTTTTTTGTTGGCACAGCTTGTGCCCTTCAGTTGTCCCTTTACTGACCTTCAGACACTTCAACTGCTCTTCTCAGCTACAGAATGTTTTTAGAGAATAATTTCTAATTTCATATTACACCAATATAACATGTGTATTGCAGTGCCTTAAAATTTATTTGAGGGCTGGAAGTGCAATATATTTTTACCTATCTTATTGGGTGTAGATCCCAACAAAATTTCATTGTAGGCATTCAAACATCACCCTCCCTCCCCCCTCCCCCTCCCTCCCCCTCCCTCTCCCTCCCACCCTCCCTCTCCCTCCCCCCTCTCCCCCCCTCCATCTCCCTCCCCCCTCTCCCCCCTCCATCTCCCTCCCCCCTCCCTCTCCCTCCCCCCTCTCCCCCCTCTCCGCCCCTCTCCCCCTCCCTCTCCCCCTCCCTCTCCCCCTCCCCCCCCTCCCCCACCCCCTCTCCCCCTCCCCCTCTCCCCCTCCCCCACCCCCTCTCCCCCCTCTCCCCCTCCCCTCCCCCCTCCCCTCCCCCTCTCTCCCCTCCCCCTCTCTCCCTCCCCCTCTCTCCCTCCCCCTCTCTCCCTCCCCCTCTCTCCCTCCCCCTCTCTCCCTCCCCCCTCTCTCCCCCTCTCCCTCCCCCTCTCTCCCTCCCCCTCCCCCTCTCTCCCTCCCCCTCCCCCTCTCTCCCTCCCCCTCCCCCTCTCTCCCTCCCCCCTCTCCCTCTCTCCCTCTCTCCCTCCCCCCTCTCCCTCTCTCCCTCCCCCCTCTCTCCCTCCCCCCTCTCTCCCAACCCCCCTCTCTCCCAACCCCCCTCTCTCCCAACCCCCCTCTCTCCCTCCCCCCTCTCTCCCTCCCCCTCCCTCCCCCCTCTCCCTCCCCCCTCTCGCTCTCCCCCTCCCACCCCCTCTCTCTCCCTCCCCCTCTCTCCCTCCCCCCTCTCTCCCTCCCCTCCTCCTCCCCCTCCCCTAACCCCCCTAACCCCTCTCTTCCCCCTTCTCATCCCCTCTCCCCTCACCACTTTATCCCTCCCCCTCTTACCCCCTCTCCCCTTACCACTTTATCCCTCCCCTTCTATCCCTCTCTCTCATGCTTTCCTTTTCTTCTTCTTTTCCGCCAATATAGTAAGATTAATGTGCTCATATTATCTGTTGCGTTATTGATTGTACCACACACACTAGTAAGAGGTATTTCCTGATGTATGATTAGACTGTATTGTCTACTGTATAAATTGCTTTCTGTTATTTTATTTATGTTCATGTCTTTGAAGTAAAGTGAACAAATAACATGCAGTAATGCAAACTATTCACTTATGGATTCTTTAAATTTGTTTCAGTTTTTGTATATTGCTAGTGAGTCTGGTAATTATGGCCATATTATGAATCAACTTCCGTTTTCTTTTTCATTAAATACTTCATGTTATTGACTTTTAGACACAGTTTAATTGTGATCTCATAATGCCCGCCTCAAACGAACACCAATTCGTGACTTTTACTTCTGCCGTTGTACGACTCTATACTTCAACTTGCACTACTACAACTACAAAAAATCTTGACACAATGCCCTGTGAAGGTGTAACTAAAATACAAAAATAGTAACATAAAAGATATGTGTGAGTTGACATAAAAACTTTGATTTTAGGTTTAAGTTTTGTGTAGATTTATTGCAATATCATTATGTTTGACCATTAAAAAATGTTTGTTGTAATTACATTTACAGAAATTAATTTAATAACATAAAACAATTTTTTGAGTATGTTTTAATGATAAAAGAATTATTAAAATTTATTATTGTCATAGATTTCTATGTGAAAGAAACACTGCATATCTGTAACTTTAGAAGGGAAACTATGAAGAGTTAACTCGATGTATGAAAGTGACGAAATGAACTGATGGATACCACTTTGTGTGAAGAGACTGGTGTCATATAAAAGTAACTCTCATACCTCTAAAAACAGTACATCCTCCATCAATGTCTCTCACAATAGCTCCATTGTAACATACAGGGTGAGTCAAAATGGACTTTAAAACTTTGGAATGATAGAGAAATTTATTGACATAACTTACACAATCAGTATATGTGTCATAGCAGACAACCTCAAGTTTCACATAAAAGTGTTGTTTTGGTTCACTGCAACTACTGTTTGTGATGTACCAAATATCCCACCAGGAATCAATTTCTTCCCACACTTGTTGCAGCAAATCAGGCATAACTTGGGTAATGGCAGCGTAGATTTTTCAGGGCCGGTAAATTGTTTGGTAGTTGAGGAATGTACACACAGTCTTTAATGGAACCCCAGAGAAAGAAATCCTCTGGTTTCAAGTCTGGTGGCCACGCGATTTGCCCTTCACAGCCAGTGCACCCACCTAGGAAGTGATTATCTAGGCAGCATCAAACTTCTGTGAGAAATGAGGTGGTGCACCGTCTTGCAGGTAGTAAACCGTCATGTCTCAGTCTTCTTCATTGATCGATAGAATTAACAAAGTTTCCAAGCGTGTCCAGATACTTAATACCAGTGACAGTTTTCTCCACGAAGAAGAAAGGACCGTACACTAACTTTCTGGCTGTCACTAACGTGTTCCAGCGACACATGTAGATTTTCAGTGCCCCATATTCTGCAGTTGTGGGTGGTCACCGTGTCACTGATAGGAAACGTTGACTGATTGGTGAAGATTATTGTGTTCAGGAATTTCATGTCGTCCTCTGTCCGATGCAACGTTTCTGCACGGAATTCCCCACGAGCAACTGTATCTGGATCACTGACGTGCTGTACCATTGTGAATCTGTACAGTTTCAATTGTAAATATCTACACCGTACTCGTCAAAGAGTCTTTTGTGGAATGCAAGTGCTGTGAAACACGCGTTGTCGATTTTTGATGGCTGCGGGCAAAGATCTCCCTAACATGTTCAACATAATCCTTGACACGCAGGCGTCCTGGCGATTTATTGTGTCACAGTGAACTGAACAAAGTTCTTGTGCCGAGAATGATTTGTAGGCTCACTCGGAGGTTCTGTAGCGTATTCGGCACGAACTTTGTGCCGAACATTGCAGAGTTCGTTTCACGAAAACGAAACGCATAATGAGTACACTCTGTAACAGTGAAAGTAGCCATTTTAACTGCATGCTTTGCTGGTGTTCTTGGTGGCGGAATGGGGACTGGTGCAGCACGTGAATCGACGTAGATTGTCTGCTAAAAATGACACATCTACTGATTCCATAAGTTATTTCAGTAAATTTCTATATCGTTCCAAAGTTGTAAAGTCCTTTTGACTCACCTTTTAGTGTACAATTTTAGAAGAGTATTTGTGTGGTTTGCAGATGAACCACGAGCGCAATCCGATAGAGGAGATGAAGGCAGCGGAGGCAGCAGGCACTTTCCGCTACGTGCCGGAGGCGTCGGGGGCGGCAGTGGAGGCGGATGAGGGCGATGGCGGGCCGCCTCACCGGTTGGGAGGCACAGGCTCTGATACAGGTGAGGCAGCTTAGTGTTCCTGTCCTGTCCCACCCCCAGGCTTAAAAAGCAGTGGCAAATACTATGTGCCATAGTTACCAGTTTCTTGTGCTGCACCTTACTGATCACAAGCAAAAACACCTCTCTACTCCAGCTTGTCAAAAACCTTTTCACTGGCCAGATTTGCTTTTCCTTTTAAACTCTTAGAATGTGGCTCATGTAATAGTGGGAGGTTCTGAATAAGTTACCTAAAAGTAACATTACATAAGGAAGGAGATTTACTTACTTGACACCATGTATTCTCGTTTTTGGAATTGACGGAACATAAAGTTTGTTTCCACAAATCTTCCACACGGCTTTCTCTTGTTACGTGTGAGACATCCCACATCTATGAAGTTTCTTGCCAGATGCACGAGAGAATGCCAGCACCTAACTCGGCCAGCATACCACCGACGCGTTTGGGAAGCTCGTCGATAGTTGAAGGAAGTGCAGGGACGTGCACCTTATCTTTAACGTATCCCGACAGAAAAAAGTCTGAGGGTGTCAGATCGGGAGATCTCTGTGGACGAGCTGTGTTCCCGAGCCGTCGGACTGAAACGAGAACAGTGCGACATAGGTACACTGTGATGTTTCGGTGATTGTGTGGAGGGGCCCGATCTTACTGGAAAATGCATACACGCGTGTCCTCTCGAATTTGCGGCATCAGGTAGCTCTGCAACATATCAGGATATGTAATTCAGGGTTTAAACGACCCAGGACAACCGGGAGATCCAGGAAAAACCTGGGAATTTTTTCATCCGAGAAAAAAGCTGGGAATTTTTGGAATTCTGGGAATTTTTCATTGTTTTTATTTTCAGTTAAATTTTTGTAATTTTGACTGGTAAGAACCAATACTTTAACAAAGGTTATTACGGTGTACTGGTACTGCAGAATAAAACTACAGCAATAAAATGTGAATGAGAGAAAAAATAAAACTTAAATTGCAAAAGAAATGTGCCATATACAACAACAAAACACAGTGCTCATACAAGCGTCTGCCAACAGCAAAGTGTGTCAGAAGCTTTAGGAAGACTATGCAATGCTCTGTAACAACAAATTGCCTCCGATGAGCATGGTGTCACAACTGTTAACATTAGATTTGTTTCAGCAGTTACGAGTGGGATCGTGCGCAAGTGCAGTTGAGTAGTATCTTCTTCCGCTTCTGGCTAGAGAAACGTGGCTGTGTAAGCAGTCACAGCAAAAAAAAAAGCAGCTAGATGCTACCGGGAAAAATTTTACTGGCGCGCCCAAGCTTCCAGATTCATATTCTTGAGAAAAAAACCTTGTTTTACAAAGCGCCTATTATCCAGCACACGTTGGTCTATCAATTATTCATATGACTTTGAAGCACGTCCCTTTTGGTTTTTGAACATATTCTAAGTTGATTTCCGAAAGAATCATAAGTTGATTTGTGAATGCGTGCATAGTGTACATGATGTCTGTCAGTGGAATCCTCATCACATCTAGAAATAAACTTTCCTGCAGACAAAAGGGGCTATACGAGCTGAGCGGAGTAGAGCTGAATGGAAGAAAGCCAACCACTGTCCCGTTACGTGGTTGATTGGGTTTGTGAATGATGAGTATTGTTATGATTACCAATGAAATCCATAGATTCAAGACTACCAGAGTGGGAATAAATGACTAACAGGAATAACAGGTAAGAAAGATTACATATTATCTTCTCGGTGTACCCAAGAAAATGAAATTTTAGCAGAAAATTTTTGGCCAGATCGCTATATTAGTAAGGGCCAGTTGTACAGTCTCTGGCTATCAGCTGCTTTAATGTCTATTTTGGAAGTAGCACAGAAAATGCGTTGTACGAACATGTAACAATGCCTAACCGGAGAATAATCACGGGATAACTGAACCGCTGATTGTGGCAGAGTTAGTGAAGTTAACCGGCAAATAAGCTTTGACATTGGCAGGAATAAATACAGAATTAGTGATGACAAGACTGTTCGTTAGAACGAGGAAGGAGAGGAAATGGGGACATCATTTAAATTATGGAAGAATGTGACAATTCCAAATTTATATAGAAATTTCGCACTGCTACTTTTCGATCTCATGCTTGAGAAACTGGAGTGTATGAATGAAGTGTGAAACTGTTTCCTAACATAAAGATTTTTGCTTGTAGAAGGCCTAATAGGCATTTGATATTGGTACTTCATGAATTAGATTAGATGACCATTTGTGCCAAAACAGTCTCGTTTATTTGGTGTATTTTACAATTGCTGCAGTATTAGAAAGGCCTAATTTGTTTTATCTAGCAGACAGTGACAAAATAGGCGTAATCAGATCGAGAAACCACATCAGTCTTGGGTCCTGTTCGTAGTAACAGCTTTTTAAGTATTGGATGACGACATTTTGATTTTTCATGTAGCAAAACGTTTGACGAACTTTGATGAGGTAATAGACTCTTTCTTAGAAAGGAAAGCATGCCATGTAAAGCTGTAGCAAGATTAGAGAGGAAAAAATTCTAGATGTTAAGGATTGAAGAAATGTGTACTGTCTTGCTTGTCTCTTGTCTTTACTAGTTTTATGTATCCTATACTTAATTTTATGTCACACAAAGCAGCAAGTTGTTAGCTAATAGGGAATAAAGAGGGCAAATTTTCTGAAGAGATATATATATATATATATATATATATAATATATATATATATATATATATATATATATATATATATATATATATATATATATATATTTTTTTTTTTTTTTAAGGGGGGGGGGGCAGGATGTCAGACCGGGTGACTGTAAGCAGGAGAGGCACCACAGGACATTTTAATTTCCACTATCCTGAATATAGTTTGATGGCATCCAGTACAAAATATACACGTTTCAATTCCACAGAGCGAAATACAGTAACGTGTGATAGAAGAATGCTGTCTGAAGAGCTGTGGCGCTGCACTTTGGCACACTTAAGACCAAATAGCATGTCTTCCATTTCCTCGAACACATGTTTCATGCATCAGACTCTTCAGAAAGGTGTGTGCTACAATATGAACGTATTTTTGAAAATTCGTTTTTTTTTTTTTTTTTAAACATCCTATCTCAAATGCTCGAGGGACACCACTATTTAGTATTGACCCAGTTCGGAAATATCGTAGATACGGGGCTGATGCGCAGAGCAGTCTGAGTTATAATAGGGAAGTGGGTAGTCTCCACGTGACCCGTGTTTACATTTAGTTACATTCCTGTTTCCTGTTTGTTTACTGTACTCATGTCAAATGAAAACAAAATGGATTTCTGTGTCCGGGAGCTATCATGTGAATTAAAATGCATTCACATAATTACGGAAGGCTAAAATACGTTATTAGTTTCAGATTTTATTTTATTTCCGCCTTTCTGACAGTTAAGCATTAATTGCCTTGCAGAACAATGAAGTTACTTTTGTCGGTTTGCTTAAGAAATTTTCTTTTATTAATCTTTTCTGCTGAGGCAGTCAATATATTTAAAATGAAGTGTTTAATTCCACACTATTCACTAGTTTCAACTGTTCAGTGCATTTCAAGTGTACGTTTTCATCTTCTAGCACGTATGACTTTATGTCATAAAAAAGAACCAAACATAAGATAACAAAGTACTGGTACTCAAGAAAATTGACATCCCGAAAACCACATTGAAAAGCTTAATATCATGTCGGGGCCTACTTCACTGGGAATCTGGGACTCTCAATTAAAAATCAGCTCTTTTATAATGAGCCATTTAGAAGAATTTCAAGCCCAGATCAGACATCTACATCATTATTAAAAAATTTACTGGCACATTTGTGTGATATATCTTAAAATGTAGTATGCGCATAAGAGATCAACATTATATGTGAAAGCTTAGCTTCTCTTGCAGCGTATTGGCCTTAGAGACCAATATTACATGTGAAAGCTTTGCTTTTCTTGTAGCAACACTCTACAAATTTAAACCATTAAGTTTTCCTGTTCACGTGTTTGGGCTACTTAACAGTGATGTTGCTATTTGCTGACTACACCACATGTCCGAAACTCTTCATATCCGCTGTCATTGGCTGGTGAGATCACGTGACATGAGCTATGACTGGGTTAAAAAAACGCATCGCAATCTCAATTTCAATGCTTCGGAAAGTAAAATGCGGTTTTTGGTGGAATTCGAATTTATACTTTGTAATACAAAAATATGCAGCGTATGTGTTGCTGCACATCAAACATCTTTCCAAAACGTGGTTTTTTCCCTCCCGAGTTTCATTTTCTAAAGCACCGAGAAGTTCTACGCCCATGTATAAAACCATAACCATTCAAAGGATTGATAAGTTATACAGTTGTGAAAGAAAATATACTGTCAGTTAACAGGGAAAAAGTGTATTTTTAGCTGATAAATCTGGGAGAAACCCGAGATTTTTTTTTTCGTTGTCCGCGTATACGCCCTGTAATTCCTGTGACAGCCTGCCTGTGGAAATAAAATACAGTTGGTTCACTTTGATGGAAGTCAGTGCACAAAAGATCTTCACATTTTTAGAGTCTAGTGTGTGTTCAGAGACTTCAGGCAGGTTCTGCATACCCCGTATCAGCACTTCGTGGTGGTTAATGCTTTCACTAAGGTGGGATTTGGCCTCATCACTGAGCTAGCACTATCTTGGCAAGAAAATTATATTCATTTTTCCCTCCTGTTAATCATCTCCATACAGAAATAATAATGTCTCTGTCATTACGACTTTAGACCTGGAACAGTTGCAATTGATACATCTTACACTGCAGTCGCCATCATAAAATTCCCCCTGCTTTTGACTGAGAAACATTCAGCTTCAAACTTGCTCTATTTGTAGACTTCTTTTGACTCGGTGCGTACATACCCCTCACAATGTGGCCTGCTACCCCCAGGCTATACAGACGGCCATGTGAACATATTGGGATTTTTGTTTTGCGTGGTTATTTCGCAAAAGCAGCTTCGATATGCCTCGTAGAAGACAGTGAGCGTCTTTCGACCGAGTTTCAAAGTTCGACCGAAGAACAATACTTGCCTACAGGGATTTACAGATTATCCTTCAGAGAAATCTGTAATTGTGTCTGACAGTTCCGAGCAACTGTGATGTGGATCTGTAATCGGTGCACGCAGGAGGGAACGACAGACTGACAGAGTCGATTCCACCCACCTCGTCGCACCGCTACGCGTGATGACAGGCGTATTTTTTGCACAGCAGTGACGGATCGTTCTGCCACATCAGGAACCGTATCACAACAACTTTGGTCTGCTGTGCAATAAGCAGTGTCCACGCATACTGTTAGATGTTGTTTGCCTTAGAGCGGACTGTCCGCAAGGCGTCCACTGCTGCTTTTACCACCAATGCCGACGCTGCGGGCGTTTGAGCCGACATCAGTGCGATGCACGATGGATGTGGACAACTGGGACAACTGAATGGAACGACATTGTTTCTACTGACAAATCCTGATTCCACCTGCTCTACCACGATTGGGAGATTAGAACTGGTCCTGCACCTTATGTTGTGGTTCAGTTTGGTACCAGATTCCAGTCCCACACCCTCTAAGTACACGTCGTCGGTACACTAAATGGCCAGCGTTACATGTCTGAAGTGTCAGAGGCTGTCATCCCCCCCGTAACTTCAGATCTTCCGACGGCCACATTTTGACAGGATAATGTGTGACCCCCCACATTGTGGCACGGAATGTTCGTGTCTCCTCTGTCCTCCATTGGATTGCATTGCTGCCTCGACCTCCCCGTTCTCCCGATCTCTCGTGTGTCGAAAATTTCGGTCGACGGCTACGGGATGACTGGCCGGGTATACACCACCCGCTGCTACACCAGATCGACTTCGGCGGTATGTGGAAGCAGCACGGATTGCTGTACCCCGAGAACACATCCGGAGTCTCTCCGATTCGATGGCGAGGCGTGTAGCGGTACTCGGCCAGCAGCGGCACCGACACTGGAGACCGATTTCGTCATCTTCTTCACTTCGCACGGTGTGTGTCTTCAGTGACGTGATGTTTGTACAAAGTGTTATCTCCGAAGTCAGTTTGGCTGTGATATCTCTGGTCTTTCTTGGCATTGCATTTTGTATGGCTAGCAGTGTATTTACTGTTCCTTTTAGGTAACTAATTTAGAATAATCCTGCTTACGGCGATTACAAGGAGCGGGAAAGTGAGGCAGCTGTGACATTTTTGTGCCAGTTAAGGCATTTTCCCGCAGTGTGGAATGTACGTTTGTGCGGTTACAGCGGTGGCGGTGGCGGTGGCGGTGGCGGCAGCGGCAGACCCGCAGCCAGCTTCGGCACCCCCGCCAGCTGCGGCTCCCGTCCAGAGGAACCCCGACCCGTTGCTCGACGAGGACGACATAGATATCGACATCGACAACCTGAATCTGGACGACAACGGCACGGAGAACCTGGTGAGCTCCCCGCATAGTCCCACATAGCTGCTGCGCAGTCTGCAACACGGGTCTGCTTTGACAGCGGCTGTGATCCGGTAGCGT
Organism: Schistocerca nitens; assembly: GCF_023898315.1. Taxonomy (NCBI): domain Eukaryota; kingdom Metazoa; phylum Arthropoda; class Insecta; order Orthoptera; family Acrididae; genus Schistocerca; species Schistocerca nitens. The sequence goes on from NC_064624.1 coordinate 59,921,411, forward strand.
ATTGGAACAACCCGAAGACAAATTTTGTAGGGACCCATTGTGCTGTCGAGGTTTAACGTTATAATCTAGTCAATTATGGTATGTTGCCTGACCAAAAAAGTGAAGCCCCCAGAAGACACATTCAAATGTCAGTGTAACTTCACACACGTACTCGGTCGGCAGGTAGGTAATAGTTAGAACTGCAGTTCTCCCTGACAGGTGGGACGGCCACCAGAGTGTGTTACTTCTGTTTGTCTTACGTAAATTGACGGTAGATGGAGGAGTGGGAAGGAAATGTCGATATCGGCTGCAGTGGAACTTGGTGCAGAATTGGCTGTGACGAGTGAAAGTACGTGACGGAGCAGGACTCGAATCTCGGTTCCTGCGTACTAGGCAGGTGCACTGACTGGACACGGTGTTAATCTCGAGTACAAGGACTGTCTCGGTACGCTCCCCAGCTGACCCACACTCCCACCTAGCGTCACCCGTCCGCTGTGCTCCACGCTTGCTAATTTTTAGATTCCTGTCGGTTGTCAAACAGGTGCCGGAGGTTGTGGATTTATAGCTAGTTGAGGCAGCTTGGGTAGACGAATGCACGGTGTGTGTTCTTCCGGACGTGTCCGAAGGAACAGACACTGCACGAAATCTGCAGTGATTCCACATAAAGCCCTGATGCAGCTGACATCAATAGTTTCTTCCCTTTCCTTTCTCCCCCCTCCATCTTCATTTACATTAATATGTATCACAGCTGGAGGTTCCACTCGGTGTCTGTTCTTTCACAAATGCCTTAAAGAACGTACCCCACGCATTCGTGTAAGTGTTCAGTGTTGTTACTGAGCCTGGTAGGGTATTTTAGAGAGGTGAACATCATCAGATGTTGAGCGATCTCTGTGAAGGATGTGGAGATCCCACACATTTGTGACAGAGAGCGTCGTCACCATTCGACACAGTTTGAAGGGGGTCTTTTTGTACGTAACGGTATACGACAACACAAACTGCCACGTTCGGATTGGTGTTGTGACCGGCAAGGACGGACTGAGGATGAGTGTCGTCGCACTGTATTTGGTGGTGAATCGCACTTTTGCACCGCACCGAGTTACCACTGTCGTCAAATACAGTGGGGACCCGGATAGAGGTCCTGTTCTTACGTTTCGGAAAGGCACGGCCGTGTTGCTGTCGGCATCACTGTGGCGTGGGGTGCCGTACCGATAGTGAACTCCCGCGGTACAAAGGTAAATTGTGTTCTGTGTCCTCGCGGCTTACATCTTAAGTGAGAGTGTCGCAGTTCCATTTTTGGACACGCGCGGTACCCGTCTCGTAGAACTGTCTCGACAGTGTCGTGGCCGGCGAGGTCCTCGGCTCTCTCCCTGGTAGGACGTGTGTGTGACTGGCTCGGACGTGGATTCTGGCCCCGTGGCAGCTCTGGCATTCCGAGGACCAGTTATGATAGTTGTGGGCCATCTGGCACGCGAGTGGATACGACAGCTTTTTGATAGCCTCCTCGACGAAATCGGTGCTTGTGTTCGGGCTGGCCTGTGAATTTTCATTATACGCCCTTCTGAGCATTTCACTTTTTCTTCCGGCCAGTGTAGTTAAGAATGTGAATGATAATGTTCCAGAGGAGGAGGAGGACATACTTCCCACAAACTGTGTATGTCGTATTTGCGGAGCCTGTACTCGGAATAGTCTGCGAAATAATTTCTCTGCTTGTCGTGTGTGAGGAGAGAGTGTGGAGACTAGGTTGTGTGCAGAAGCAGACTGTTAATCATTTAATTTAAATATTATCAGTTAACAGATAGCATCCTTGTATAGCTCTTCTTTCCATTTTTCTTGCAATTTCTGAACTTCATTTTTATGTGTATATAAATATTAAGCTATATCTTCAAAAATACTGTTGAAGAGTTGGAACTGTTATTTGTATTTGGTATGTTGCTAAAACAGTAAGTGGTGTTATGATGTAGAGTAAGGCACTTCTTCAATTTATTCTGTGATGCCAAAACACTTAACAAAGATAGTTGCAGTAATGCTAATATTGCTGTGCAGGTTAGTTTGTTGTCATTTCTAGTTTTTCACCACATGCTATCTTCCCTCTGTCTTTTACTTTACTGGCAAATTTTTCTGTATTACCAGGTGGTTATAATTAAAATTTCCATATTTAACGTGCTATCACACGGAAAGTAATTACTGTAGGAGTACCAAACTGGGTAGCATTAATATCGAGGACACAGGAAAAAGAACTCGTGCAGAATCAGTTCAATTGAAACACTTCTAATGTGCTGCTTCAGTACGTCGTACCATTACATACCGGTACCATTACTGCTACACGAGTGGCTCAGTACGGTACCCGTCAGTGTCCAGAAGAGTCTGAAAGTGCAAAATTGTGTTCCGCACGGCAGAACGGAGCGTGTCCGTAGGTATGCTGGCTACCTCTCTCGATATGCTGCACTTCAGATCGGCACGTGGTTTAAATGCTCCCCTGGTAAATCCTGTCCTTAAGGCGGCTCCACAACCAGAAATCACAGGTAGTGAGATCGGGCGATCGTGTCGGCGAAGCATTAGGAAGCGATCGGCTGTTCGATAGTTACCAAATGTGTTTTGGAGAAGGGGTCAAACTTCACAAGTGTTGTGCGGTGGGCCTCCATCTTGCACAAAAACTGAGTTCGGTGCTTCTCTCCTGTACATGCCGGTGGAGTATATCGCAGTAATGCCGGTCAGTGACACTGCACGTCTTCGGTCCTCGAGTGCGATACTGTTCAAAAACAAATGGGCCGACGACGAATGTAGTCGTGAAGCCACACCGTACTGTAACACGTTCACCGTGCAGAGGAACTTCTTGCACAGTGTCCGGAGGTGAAGATACCCACACTCGGCAATTGTGTGTGTTCACCTCACGCGTCAGAGAAAAATGAGCTCCATCTGTCCGTAGGACGCTCCAGGGCCGGCGCTCGTCACTTTCAGTCCTTGTGAGAAAGTGGAGAGCGAAGTCGACACGTCGTCGTGTGTCCTGTGGTGCGACCGACTGTACGACACGGATCTCTTACGGGTGCCGTTTGAGAACGGTTCCGAGCACTTTCCGTGTAGTGGACCGCGGGATGTTCAGCTGTTTCGTGACACGGCACGCGCACTGCCTGACGATCGGGAATTGTGCGCAGTGTCGTCTGCCGTAGCAGCGGCGATTTTTTATCGACCGCCTGTGGTGCGACCGGTCGTCACCCTCTTCTCGGAGTGACGCCCAGTTCTCCGGTCGATTCGAAATTCGTCGTACTCGGCACGGCACGGGTGGAGAAAGAGGACCCTTCCGTAACCCTTTCAGTCGGTGATATTCCCGAAGTGCAGCTGCAGCATTACTGTTGTTCCGATAATAGAGCTTCACCAATAATGCTCTGCTCTTTTTGTCACAGCTCGTGTCGACACGTCAACAAGTGCACTGCGACCGGTCAGGTGTGTGAGACTACGAATCACGACGACTGATCACGGCACGGGTGGCCACAGTTGGAACTGGACGGTGGCGCCGTGATGCCTGGAAATTGTGCACCCCGTACAGTAATTAGTTTCCGTGTTATACTGTGTCGAATAGGGAAAGTTTAACTACAGCCACCCAGTATATTTTTCAGACTCTGCCTACTATTTTAATTCCCTGTGTAGTACGATTTGGTTTTGACAAGTGCCACATCGTGTGAAAGTATGAATGAATTAATAACTTTGTTCTTTTCCAGGTATAAACAGCAGGACCTGGTAAGTTTTTTTCCTGTGTAGCTTTTTGCTGTAAGAGTGGAAAAGTACAGCAGGAGTGACTAGCTGTCCAAAGTATGGGTCGATGCAACACACTCTGAAAGTAGTTTCTTAAGCTTCACGCAGTGCTCGGCGGAACTGCCGTAGCTTGCTAGCAGATACCTACTCTTTCTTCTCTCTCCTGTGCTGTCACTTTTTGAAGTTGTAAGGACTAGCACAATAGCAAATAGACAATTTCCGCTTTTCTTCATTTATTGAAAACCCAGTTTGGTATGTGTGATAAAGGTGAAGCAATAATACATTCTTTTTAGTAGCTTTGTAAATAATGTCAATCAGTTTTGATTCATATTACAAGGTTTAACTGTCATTTGGGTACTTTTATTGAACTCGTCCAAGGTAATAAACGATTGGAGTCATTAAAACGTAGCTATCGTGTACAGAAATACTGTAAGGTTGTTAATGGCTAGCGAGAGCTGCCAGTCTTGTGTAACAATAGGCTCTGTAAATTGTTCAGTGACCAATGTGCAGTGTAGCAGTGATACTTTGTGTGCCACGAGAAGAGAGGATCACAGCTTGACTGGCTGGTAGTTGAGAATGGTACAAATTCTTTATTTATTTATTTATTTTAAACACCTTATTTGATGGATTCAGTGTTTGCTAAGCGTAGGTTTGTCAATCAAGTGCACAAATGTACCATCTGAGTTTGTCAGATTTAACATCACGTTTGAAGCAGCTGTCTTGGTGTGCAGAAGTATTATGGCAGTAGTGGACAATGTACAATGTACAAGGTGCTGTGCAGGATAAAAACTAAATTGCTCCAGCTGCCAGATGTCTCGGTTATCTCTATTGTTAAGTGACTAACCAGGGGCATGGGAATCCGTCACAGTTGCACGTTGCATATCTAATGGTTTCCAGGGGAAGCAAAACTTTAAGTATTTAGTATAATTGTTGACCAAGTTTAAGCAGCTCTCGTAACGTACTCATTAAGAGATGTTACAGGTTTAACATAGACAGACAAATGTAGCAGTTAGAAACTGTGCATATTATGTCTCAAGGCAGTGTAACTCACGATGGTCGTATACCTGGACTGTATTCGTGTAGTATTTGAGAATGCGAGCACTTAGTGACTTCCAACATACTTAACACATAATTTCAAATCTTTAAGAGCTTTTTCTCACTGATACCCTCTTACAAAATGGTGAAGCGAAAAAAGTTTTTCTCTTACTTCATTTTCTCTGTTGAGTCAAACATCTGTATGAGGCATGACATTTTATTTTGTTACTTGTTTGCTACTAACTGTATTCGAACAGTTTGCAACAGTATCCACATATACCAGTGAATGTGTCTGCAAAATTACATCATTGTATAACACACAGCTCGGGAAATACGACATAAACACTGAGATGCGTGAAAAACTAGGGAGAGTGCAGATTACCCGGGCTATACTCACCCTGAGACTTCCAACAAATTTTCTTGCTCAGGTATTTAATGTCAAATTTCTAACACATTAATTCTTTTGCAACGTAATCAGCAGTTTGAAGCAGATTTAAACACGAGAGTTCATTTTTGTAAAAGTATCATTGTGTTACGGGTGGCAAGCAACTGGCCTCGCTTGCTTTTACAGATGCTTCCTTATACCGTCGAGCTTGTCTGTCAAATTAGTTGTCACTCAGGATTTCTCTGAAACACAGCTCTGTAGTCCATTTGGACAATATTCTGCATCACAGAGATTACTATTTAATTACCTACTGGCCTCAGAGCAATAAGAGAATAGCAGTTTGTTTTCTTGCGGCAGTTTTTAGAAAGGCTATTTTACAGTTTCTTAAATAAATCTACCAGTTACATTAATTCAGTTGCATTATTATAATAATTTGCTCGGTTCAGATGAACACACACATTACGCATCGGATCTGGTCAGAATATTGTAGTGAATTGCCGATTGAGAGTGAGTTTGTTACCATTGTACCCACCTGACAACTCTAGCCACTTTTGAGAGGTCATGTTTGTCACGTGTAAGATTCAGTGCCATGTTAAAAAATAAATTTCAGTACACATTGTCTTACATGCTACTCTTCACTTAGGGAAAGAGAAAAATAAATGAAATTAAAACTTCGTAACTTTGAAGCAACTAGTGGTGTCTGTCCAGAGTAATTTAAGGTGGGATGACTGTATTAAACTTAGCTGTAGAGAAGGCAGACACCAGACTTGGATTCATTGGAAAAAAACTGTGAAGGTGCAGTTCATGTGAGGAGGAGTTTACTAGCTAAACCCTTGTTCAATGATTTTGAGGTCTGGGAGTCTTAAAAGTTTGGATTAAGAGGGGGGGGGGGGCAACATGTTTCACCACAGGCCTCTTTTAGTCAGAAAGAATAATAATTTATTGAAATGTCATCAGAACTTTGAAACTCTGCTGAGAGTGTTCTCCCACTGAGTCCTGTCAGTCTGAATCTCTGTTTCATCAAAATCAGTTTTCTGGTTCAAAAGAATGTTTTTGAGACAACTCGTGCTGTTACTGCCATATTGCTAGACAGTGGACATCCCAACCCTACCCCTACGGCTGGCCTATATCACATTAGCTTTGGGGAGGATGCCCATGTAAAAAGCATTCTGTGCTGTTACAAATCTTTATTGACAGATATCCTCGGAAACTTGATCGATTTTGCTGACTGCACCTCTGTGACCATTCCGTTTCGTGGAGAACTAAAATATTTTTTTTGCATAACAGTTGATGTTGCATGAGAGTAGAAGATAGTACCATTTCTGGAACCTGAGCAAGTTAACACAACAGTCGGTGCTTCTTGTCATTCGTGTTCTGGTGCCTTTTTACAGTAGAATGAGACATGTCACACCATGTGGCATGCATGGGGAAGGAAAATAGGCGACGGTGTCGATTGTCCTCATATGTATTCACCCTTCATTGCCACACGTTTTTCCCAATGGTGGATGAACTGACAGAGATGCGGGGTGTAGATTGCATTTTGGCTATGTGTAGGAGGATCCACATATAAAATCTGCTTGTTGTCAATCAGGAAAAGACTAATAGACTACTGTTCACTGGTTTCTTCATCTGAAGAAAAGACGTCACAACCCTTGTGAGGAGAATATTGAGGATGAGGAAAAATGTGATAGCCTAAACAAGTAGAGAGAGAGAGAGAGAGAGAGAGAGAGCGAGAGCGAGAGCGTGTGTGTGTGTGTGTGTGTGTGTGTGTGTGTGTGTGTGTGTTTAAACAGCCTCTGACATACCTTACTGTGATTATCCTTCTCTATGGCCTCATAAAGTTGTTAGGGCAACTTTGTACTTTTCTTCTGCACTTGTTTGGCCCCCCTTAAAAGTGTAATCATTTAGCACCGTACTGTGGCAGTTCCAAAAGACAACCGGTGGGATCTTGACTGGTTACAGCAGTTCCTCACCCCTTACTAACTAATTAATTCATTAGGGTGGGATCGGAAATGTTCCACGACATATTACTGTGTCAGACACTAAAGGACAAGTCATTCCTCACGAATTGTTCGACAATGACGACAGCTAGCCCACCTGCAATTTCTGTAATTCACATTGAGAGGTTTGCTTACTTCGTGTCTTGTAAAGTTGTCTCCATGTCCCAATTGGTTATCTTCTCCTCCACCAGTCGTGGCTCCACAAGAGCGTACTATTGATTGTGAATAATTGAATGGCAATTGCACCATTACGAGGGTGAATCAAACTTAAAAGTTTATTTAAGCTTCACAAAAATTCATAAACACGAACTTATTTTTCTGTATAGTCTCTCGAATGGGAAACACATTTTTGCCAGCAGGTAGACAGTTTCTCGGTCCTGTTTTCGTAAAATGAACTCGCCTGTATTATCGACCAATTGCACACAAACACTTTGACAGTACCGTCATTGGGTCCTCAGGCTGCTTCTTCTAGTGGTCCAAACAAATGAAAATCACAGGGCAATAAGTCCGGACTCTAGGGAAGACGTTCTAGTGTTGCCCAGAATAATTCTTGGATTATTTGTCGAGTTCGGGCAGCTGTGAGCAGTCTAGCATTAGCAGGATTACTCGTGAAGCACAATCACATCCCAGACTGTAAATACATGCCATTTCTGACACTATACACATTTTATTTGGTCCAAAAGTTGGCGATAGCATGCAGCTTTCACATTATGGTGATTGTGAAAAAAAATTGATGAGAACAGCTCCTTTAAAATCAAAGAAGACTGTTGCAAGAACCTTCCCCGTGGATAGACAATTTTTGGCTTTTGACTGGTGCAGATTCGTCCATTTTGCTCCGTTCTATGCTTTCTGAAATCTGAGGTTGTCGGTAATGATCACCTGTGCACTACTGTAGCTTTTGTGAACCTCAGTAGCAATTTCGGCAACAGCTATTTGATGATCGTCTTCAACAAGCTGGCTAAAAGTGGGAATATTCTCCTCAATCACGCTGGTCCGTAGGCGACATCAGTGAGCTGTGTTTGCAACAGTTTTTTGTCCTCTTAACACTGTTTGTGACATGCATACACTTGAGTCTTTCGTAAGGTTCAAGGTTAACTGCTGTAATTACTAACATTCCACATGAAATTTTTTTTTATTCTGTGTATTACATAACTTTTTAAATACTACAACTACACAGTTCGTACGGTTTTGGAATTGTATATTACGTGTGTGATCTCGTGTCGGTTACATTTTTAATAGTCGTGTATGCACTATACTAGTTGCTAATGCTATCTGGTGATGGCAATTCTTTCCTTCACTACTACTGGTCTCTCTGTACGTTCAGTTTGGCACTGGGCTTCGTCTGTGAATCGGCTGACTTCAGTACCTTATTTGACCACTGCAGCATGACTTGTGCTTATCTTTCTTTGTAAGTATTGATGCAACAGCTGACCATCGTGCTTATAATAGTTGTTTTTGTTTTTAACACATCTACGTTCTGATGGGCTTTCAGAACACGTCAGTAAACTAAATTCGATAATGACTTTCCGTAATACCTTAAGTGCCAATCTGAACGGTCGCATACCTCGTAGAGGGAAGCATTTGTCGAGTGAAGAAAGCAAAAAACGTCGATTATCTAACTTTGTTTCTTCGGAGGTGCCGACCTCGAAACTTTGACTGCCCCCCTGTAGAGAAAGAGAAACTGTCGTGAGTGAAGAGAAACGGTTGCGTCATCATTACACTTGTGTTTCAGGACGTGACTATTGACGAAGACGAGTTCCTCACCGACTGAAGTTCGTCCCGGTGTTCGGCACGACTGTGAGCGGAGGCAGGCTTCACTGCTTACGGGCAGAGACTGATTTGGAGAGTATTGAGAAAGTGTGGGGGCATGTGGGAGAATGTGTCTGGGAGGCACTGCCCACCGTGTGGTAGCGCCAGCTACTTTGTGTTTACTTGAATGTGATTATGTATTAAATAGTTAGCTTTTGATAGTTATATTGTGTATGTTGCGGATTATTGCAGTCCCACTGTGCATCCAGTCCCTTAGCCCTGTCGATCGGCACAGCAGTTCCTCTGTACGGTGCTGCCACAGTACTCTGTGTTTTACACAGGTTCAGTCGGTGCAAAACCTTCAGGTGTAGAACAAGTTTGGCCTGGTTTGCAGAGACACACGTATCTGCTTACCGGTCTACAGTGGCACGACAGTTTTCAGGCTGAATTTGGAAGACTGCTTTAGAGATAAGGTATTTCCGTACTGTGCAGATGTGGAAGACTATCTGCTTCTTTACAGTTATTTTGTTTTGATAAGTGAGAATGCCTTGTCCCCAATTTTTGCAGCTGTGGGGAAACTGCTGCACCTGTCCCCTCACGCCACGTCCCGCCTCCGTGTCCTCGCACTCCAGATCCTGACCTGTGCCAACTTGGATGTGCTTTCTGTTCCTGAAAAACAACAGCAACAGCCTCATCACCCCCCCCCCCCCCCCCCCGTCCCCCATCCCCACCCCATCCCACTCCTGGATCTGTATCTCTCCTACGATATGAGCTTGTAAGGGGAGGGTGTGTTACGTGGTTGATGAAGTTTTGCAAGGACTTCTGTATTGAAACCAAAGAGACACGTATTTCGGCTTTTTGCTAGACACAATCTAGTTCTTGAAAACATTGAGGTCCAAATGGATAACCATATGGGGTCAGAAGTTGATAATGTTAAAGTTATTAAGGGTTTTGTGTTTTTCATGCTGTAGTTTTAGTACACGTCATTCTGCATGTCTTGCAGAGTGAGCGCGGCAGTCGAGGTCCCCCCCCCCCTACCAGCAGAGCAGAATGAATCTGTTGTCGATACTTTTACGTGGCATTGTTGGTGATTGTAAACTCAAATGGCAGTGGACAAAAAAAGTTCGGTTGCACCATTTTTAGAAGAAAGGTAAAGTGGCGCAAGTAATATACAAATACTATTTTTGTTTAGCCTTTGAATAACATTTTTAGTGTTGTTATGTTCTGTAGGATTTTCATTTGTACACATTTACTAATTATATTTATGTAATTGTTAAAAAAAAGAAGAGAAAAAGAGGAAGAGCTCCGTGGATCCTGTCACCATGGCACAATTTGTAGGAATGATTAGGGTAAACACCTGAAGAGGAATAGTTCTTTTCTCTTTGTGGTGGGTAAAAGTGACAGTGCCAAGTAAGTGTAACATATTTAAAAATGGGAGGGAAGGAGGAGGACCGTGGGGGGAGATTAAACTTAGATAAGTAGATAGCTAGGCGATCGGTAGAGCGTGAGACTCTGAGAAAAGTCGTGGGTTTGAGCCCAATGCTTGGGGGGAGGGGTCAAACTGCTGGTCCATGATTGATTCTTGCTCATGGCTTTCTTTCACCATATATATTTTTTGGTGTATTTGATAATCAGAATAGTTTTATTTGCCTTTTTTTTTTTAAGTAAACCATCCAGAGGCGTGATTAATGATCAAATAAGTAAATATAATGCATTGCCAGTCACTTTCATCGTGATACATAGTACAAAAATAAACCTAAAGAATATTTTTGCATAACCCTAACTGATTGTCTATTCTTGAGCATTCTTGCTGTCAGTGGTCTGAAACTTATTGCAGAAATCGGCAAAAGTTAAATATTTATTGCAGCGTGTGCAACGTGCAAATGAAATCTTGCCGCATTGACGTGTTTTCTTTGTATATGGAAGACGTACCTGATTCACATTGCTAAAAATAGACCTGTCAGGCATCAATTTGGTTGTGGGCCAAGCATATAAAAACTGTCTTGAGAGACGGGTGGGGACAACTAGTGTTGTAATTCTGTGGTTTGCTTTGCTGTGATGTTGCACAATTTTGAAGCTGTGGTATGAAATTCTTTACCTCTCAGAAGAAATAAAAGTTGCACAGTTGACAAAGGTAGTTACACTTTGGTGATATCACTGTCACAGAGCGGGTGGGCTCAGGAGCATCAGCATCATCATCTATGAAGTCTTTTCATAGCGCGTCATGTATCCCTATGAAAATAACTTTTAGTACATTATTTGTACCTCTTTGATTATTAATCACACTGTTTGATGTTTTACATCAAAAAATAAATAAATCAATAAGTAAATAAAAATAAAAGGCATGACCAAGAATGGAATGCGGACCAGCAGTTCGGTAGTCTAACATTTCGATTGTCTGACCACTGACCTCGCTCTGCTACATGTGGAGAGTGACGAGTACCTAAGCTATAGTATGTAAAAGCACTAATAAACTGTACATTTTCCCGAGTTCGAGTCTCGGCCCGGCACACAGTTTTAATCTGCAAGGAAGTTTCAACCTGTACATTATTAACTCAGGATCCCATATTATATTGATAAAAAAGTTTGTCTAAAAACAATCTTTCAATGCGCAGCATTGAAAATACTATTTGCCATCAAACTTCCATCATCAACTTTGATCTCGTCCCCCCCCCCCCCCCAAAAAAAAAAAAAAAAAAAAAAAAAAAAAAAAAAAAAAAAAAGAGAGAGAGAGAGAGAGAGAGAGAGAGAGAGAGAGAGGGAGAGAGAGAGGGAGTATCTAGCAAAAAAGCCGAAACATGTCTCTCTATTTTTAGTATACTGTGTCTTTACAGGACTTGATCCAATATGTATATCAGCTACCACCAGAACTTGCAAGTTTTCCAACAAACAGCTTCATAAGAAAAAGTAGCCCATTATTGGTAGGTTTGCCAGAGATTAAGTACAGTCTATAAAAGAAGTTACCTGTCCAAATTGGGATTGTAATAATAACTGAATAATGACAGTATTTGTCTTCTGTATTCCTCCAGAATGATCATTGTATGTGGTGCATCATTGTCATCTCTTGCCAATGATCCACACCTTACGAACATGACACCAGAAAGAAAAAAAAAAGTTGTACAAAATAATATCATACTGCAGTATTGATTTTTAATTTTACATATTTTTGTTATTATTATATTATTAAGTTTAACCTTATTATAACTACATAATTATTTTTTATTTAATTTTTTTGACAACATAGCATCTATATAATTTAAGAATTATATAGAAGAAAACATGGACATTTCTGTTGCACTGAGTTATTATCTACAACTTTACAAACTAACACCCAGGGCCACTATCTGTCATAAAAATCGATACTATAACAAAACTAGATAATGTTGACACCACCACACTCTTATGTGAAATATGCAATACATCACATCTCAAACTAGAAATGAACTAACTGATACCCTATATATTTGAAATCATAACTGAAATATTTAATATTCTACATCACAAGAAACCAAACTACTTCTACATCTACATCCGTACTCCGCAAGCCACCTGAAAGTGTGTGGCGGAGGGTACCTTGAGTACTACTATTGGTTCTCCCTTCTATTCCAGTCTCGTATTGTTGGTGGAAAGAAGGATTGTTGGTATGCCTCTGTGTGGGCTCTAATCTCTTTTACTTTATCCTTTTGGTATCTTCGCAAGATATACGTACGAGGGAGCAATATACTGCTTGACTCCTCGGTGAAGGTATGTTTTCAAAACTTCGACAAAAGCCCGTACCGAGATACTGAGTGTCTCTCTTGCACAGTCTTCCACTGGAGTTTATCTATCGTCTCCGTAACGCTTTCGCGATTACTAAATGATCCTTTAACGAAGCGCGCTGCTGTCCGTTGGATCTTCTCTGTCTCTTCTACCGACCCTATCTGGTATGGATCCCACACTGCTGAGCAGTATTCAAGCAGTGGGTGAACAAGTGTACTGTAACCTACTTCCTTTGTTTTCGGACTGCATTTCCTTAGGATCCTTCCAATAAATCTGCCTGGCACCTGCTTTACCGATTATTAATTTTATATGGTCATTCCATTTTAAATCAGTCCCAATGCGTACTCCCAGATAATTTATGGAATTAACTGCTTCCAGTTGCTGACCTGCTATATTGTAGCTAAATGGTAAGTATCTTTCTACCTGTGTATTCGCAGCACATTACACTTGTCTACATTGAGATTCAATTGCCATTCCCTGCACCATGCACTTCCTGGAACACCTGATAACATTACACCACCTGCTTTTCACAAAGTTAAATGCAGTACTTCTCATCTTTTTAGATTGAATATGGGCCTGAAATGTACTGATTTTCCTCTTGTCTGAAGTCATCTGAGTTGGTACTACAGGCTGTTGTATAGAAATGAATAGATCTGTTGAGCAATAATGAGGTTGTCTACTTTGTGCACTATAGCATATATTTGAGGCAAAGAGAATACAAAGCACAAGAAAACAATAGAAAAGTAGAAATGACATGTAGTAATTCCTTGGAAACATCGTGTTCACTAAATAATTATGATACATTTTGAGTAATTATCATTAGATAATTGTGGCCAAAAATACTAAAGAAAAATTATAGAAGCTTAAATATAAATACTAAAAGACCAGTGTAACATCAGGAACAAAAGTACAAACTGAGTATAAGTACTTACAATATGAAACTTCCTGGCAGATTAAAACTGTGTGCTGGACCGAGACTCGAGTTCTGGACCTTTGCCTTTCGCGGGCAAGTGCTCTACCAACTGAGCTACCCAAGCACGACTCACGCCCCGACCTCACAGCTTTACTTCCGCCAGTACCTCGTCTCCTACTTTCCAAACTCCACAGAAGCTCTCCTGCGAACCTTGCAGAACTAGTGCTCCTGGAAGAAAGGACATTGCGGAGACATGGCTTAGCCACAGCCTGGGGGATGTTTCCAGAATGAAATTTTGATTCTGCAGCGTAGTGTGCCCTGATGTGGATCTTCCTGGCAGATTAAAACTGAGCACTTGCCCGCGAAAGGCAAAAGTCCTGAGTATGAGTCTCGGTCTGGCACACAGTTTTAATCTGCCAGGAAGTTTCTTATCAGTGCACACTCCAATGCAGAGTGAAAGATTTCATTCTGGGCTTAAAGTATGCTTAGGAAGTAAAATAACAAACATGTGCAATTTCTGTCAAGCGTATTTTCAAAATACGCTACTTTGAGAAATCTTGTGCCAGACTGCAGGTAGCAGATTCGAGAACCATATTAATTCAATGTGGCGCCAGGTGGCATTGATTTCAAAGATCGAAAACCTACCATCCTCGTAGCTTTTACAATATACAAAACATTGTAGATATCCCTTTCCACAATATACAAAGCATTGAAAACATACCTTACCACATTACACCTGTTTTTTATGATAGTGTCATGTCACCAATGAAAAAATAAAACATAGGATACGTTATCAATAAAACGTGTCGTGGGACATAGTCAAAGACTGAAATTATAATTACATTAATACCTTCAGCTGCTAACGGGTGTCAATATATATCAACGGGGACAGGTGAAAATGTGTCCCCCGACCGGGATTCGAACCCGGGATCTCCTGCTTACGTGACAGACTCTCTATCCTTCTGAGCCACCGAGGGCACAGAGGACAGCGCGACTGCAGGGACTATCTCACGCACGCCTTCTGCGAGACTCACATTCTCTCCTTGTATGTCCACACACTACATTCGTATTGTCCTACCCCAACACAGATACCATATCCGTATAAGTATATAGTCAAAGACTATACAGAACACTAGGCACAGTGTCCAAATACTGTATTGAGAGACAGAAGTGTAAAGATCATTATTATAAAAGAAGATGACGTGCATTTTTTATTATTTTTCAAACAAAACAAGCAACTGTCAACATATTGATACCACAAATGGTCCGTGTCAAAACAAGCAAAACCTCATTGTAAATAACAAATTTTCTAACAGTGTTAGGATGGTCTGGGTTAGATAGAGAAAGGGGAGTGGGAGGGCTGAGGGGGACAACTGAGGCCAGGGAAGGCAGATGTGATGGAAGTAGGATGGGTTTTGTGGGGGAGGGGGTGGGTGTGAGTGGGAGAACAGGCGAGTGATGGTGGGGTGAGAGGAATGCAGTGCCAGAAAGAATAGCAGGGGTAAAAAGAAGGAATTGGGGGGGAATGTTACACCAGTGGTACATTTTCACGGAATTTTACATAATAAAAATTATTATTTTAAATGATATTAAAACATAATGAAAATTTCTTTTATCCATTACACAACTTTCTAGGTACATACAAATTTTACCTACATGACATAAAAACACTATGAACATAGTTTGGTACACAGTAATTTTCCAAGTATATAAACACATTTTGTTGATATGACATGCAATCAGTCCATTGTTTAAGTGACATGTAACACGTCCTTTGATTGGGAGGGATATTTAAAAAATGGACCAATAAACTGAAACTTTATATGAACATGTTTACAAGTGTGGGAGATCATTGGAGCTTATTACAGGTAGGGCAGGAGGAGGGGGGTGGGGGTGAAAAGTTGGATGAACAGTCGGCAAATACATAACTGTGAAGATGACATGTTATACTGCAAACAGGCAGAATGAAAAAACTCTCACACAATAGCTTTCGGCAACAGTCTTCATCAGAAAAGAACGAGAAACAACTGCAATTGTGTGCGTTTCTCTATCTTTTTCTGCCAAAGATTGTGGCTGGAAATTAATGTATAAATGTCTTTTAACTGTGCTGGTCTGCAACTTAACATGTGATCTTTACAGTAAGTAGCAATCTGTCGTTTCATTACGTGTTGATATTCCAGCTTGGAGTTTCCATTGTTTAACATTATTCAAATACATGGTATTTGAAGAATGAACATTATGTATGTGACCCATGTAAAGTAAGAATGAATGTACCATATATTTTGGTCAGGAGTAATATTTAAAATGGATTAATAAGCTGAAACCTCATGAACATTTTTGCAAGTATATGAATGTCATTAGAACATACTTGTAAGGTCGGGCAAGTGGAGCAGTGAAATGTTGGGTACACAATTTACCCGTGCTTAACATATTCCAGATACATACTATTTGCAATTATTTTGACTTGCGTGTCATAGGATGGAAAGGGCGGCGGCGGTGGCGGGGCAGGGGGGAGGGCAGGTTTGAAAGTTACACAAACAAATATAAAATAACAATGATAGACCACAGATGTAATTAATATTGTTGAAAAATTCATAAAATAAGAGGCAAGTGTTGTGAGTTACAGAAACAGTTTGTTGAATGTATTAAAATCATAGACCACAGGTGTAATTAATTCCATTGAAGAAATTCATAAAATAAAGGGGGCTGGTAAAACAAATTTTGCTGAAAGTGACTCAAATACATATGAAGCAAAAGGGCTCAACCCACGTGACAGTACGTAACAGTGACTGCTGCTTGGGTAGTTGCTCTTCCAAACCACATACATATGAGCAGATCAGTTTTGTCTTTGCCTCCAGTTACTCATACATTAGCTTCTTGGACTATGCACGGCTCTTTATAAAAAAGAATAGCTTGATGTAGTCATAGTCGAGCTGCGCACATCTGCTTTCATACCCCGCAGCTAATTCGCTGCAATTAATATCTGTAGCTGTAGTCCTGCAGTGAAATAGTTTGTGCATTGGCTAAAATGGCGAGTTAATAAGATACACAGAAATACAAAATAAAAGTTAAGTGAGTAATTTAATAACAAAGGTTCTATTCCAATGTCTGTAACTGATGTAGAGGGCAGAGAATTATGTTGAATAATGTTTATTCAAGAAGGGACATTTGAGATAAGTGGGAAGATGTCCTACAATATTAAGTTAAAATCCAGACAGAAAATACCCTTATTAAATGCAGTAAAATTACGTTGGGAGCATTACGAGATGGTAGCAAAGTCCCAAAACTAAATTGTAATTGGAGATATGTGGAAAATAAGTCCATTTTGTAATCACAACACACAAAATATTCACCATCTCAAAACAGTTCAGAGTTCAACACAATGATTTACAAATTATTTCATGTGAGATAAAAATTCGTACTCTGTCTATCCTCAGTTCCGTAAATGAACTGGAAAAAATTAAAGTTCTACTCTCTTAAGAGCTAGACTAGAGTCCCTTCAAAAGTTGGGGTATCGTAGCGCCAGTTCACTACCCAGAACCTGTTAGCCACACTACCGAATAAAGCACTATATCACAAGCAGATCTGCCTTCTACGATACCTCACATAAGTGCCCCTTCGAGATCTACCTGAAAAATGTCCTCTTAAGTTAGTCTCATACGGTAGCAGCTGTTCACAGTCCAGAATATATGTCTGAATCGGACACATTACCACAGACAATCTGTTGTCTTCCAGCACAAACGCAGAAGTGTCCCAGTTGCGTCCTTGAGCTTTTCACTTGAAAAGTCCCAGTCTCCTCTTGGCTGCCATAGTGTTCCGTCACTGTCTGGTTTTCCATTGGCTGAAGGCTGTTCCCACTGAAACGACAACATTCTTAAGCTCTACAGACACAATCTGACTCAACATGACTACTTCCCTGCACTAAACTTATATATTATAACAATATTTAAATAAAAGAAATGTTATAAACATTTGGTCACCCTCAGACTATGTACAATGATTGCAAGTAAAGGTTTGTCCATAAATAAATCGGCTAGTAATCTTGCGCAAGTGTGCTCATGTTAAGTGACAGTGATTTTTGTTAAATTTTGTTTAAATGATTATTCGTGTTTTCTTGACATAAGTGTATTTTGGTCTTCTTTCAATTGTGGTGTCCACCAACTCATACGATGGACAAATTTAAAATTAGCGTATTTTTTTATTAGCATTTCCAGTCAACATTTAAATAAAGTTAGTGGTAAAATAGTAAACTATTCATTAAACGAAAACACAGTTATTACAAAATATGAGATACTGAATCTGTGTTCATTTGCTGTGTAAATGTGGAGAATACAATGTTCTGACAAACATTTGCATAATAAAAAAGATGTCATAAGTCAATATATAAAATAGATACAGGTGAGACACTTTCAGGGGTGACAGCTATCATGCAGTGCAATTGTGAGAGATATTGTTTGTTGAAATTATATGAAGCATTTAAAAGTTGGATAATGTTACTGATATTTAAAGAAAATAGTATTATAAAACTTTAAATCAACTCTTGTGGTGGCAAGGCTTCTGATATGGTAGAGTGGTGCATAGAAAATTCTTTTTACGTAGCAATGGAATTGCATTCTGTCATCCAGCATCAGATTACCATTCCCATCAGACTGACAAAAACGTTGACCAATGGCATTGTTTAGAGGCCAGTGACTTATGTTAAACTTATGCAGCTTGTGTAATTACATTGTCCGGTTACTGATAGAAGCAATCAATAAAGGAGATCTCAGGGATGCTGGAATAAAAGTTTGATAAAGTAAATGCCAATTGAACAATAGTAGCGTCCAGTTGTGGCCACCAAACAAATTGTTGGCAACTCTCCTTTACTTCAGCCTGAAAAAGTTCTAAAATACAACATAATGAATTGAGATGTGACTTTAATGGAAGAGGAAGGTATGTTTTTGATTCAAACACAGCTATTGTAATTAAATTAGTGTAATCATTTAACCAAAAGCTACAGATAGGAGAGTGACACTTAAATTTTATATAGCAGCCATCGAGAACAAACGAGAGAGAGAGAGAGAGAGAAGGGAGAAGGAGGCAGTGCCAGCGTGCGCGAGAGCTCACAGCTCCTGCTTTCGTATAGTCCACAGTAAATTATGCCAACTGCCTTCAACTTGCTTTTCAGAGCAATATATAAACATTTCTCTGGAACATTCTTCATCAGAACAGCAAAAAAATACATCGTCTATATTAAATCATGACCCTTTCTCCTTACTTTACAGATTTATTTACACACAGAAATTTTAATCTTAATATATTTTAGCCATAATGGGGCATATTCTACTAATTATTCCGAAAGCAACATTTCATTGCCCCGTTGAACACTTGTCCCCCCCGCCCCCCCATAAATGCAGAACAAGGGTTCAACTGTGGTAAGATTAGTATAAATTGTGTTACAGAGGAGTAAATAAACATCATATTCCAATAGAATCATTAACAAAATACACTGTTCACTTGGCAGTTCTTTTAGAGAAAATGTTCGGTACGCGCACTTTTTGTACCTGTTTCTTAAAGTTTGTTAAATACATTTGTATTTATAGAAAATATTCTTCAACTTTTAGTAAATATACAGAAATACAATGTTACACACCTGCGTTCTAAGTTTCTCCTTATTTTATCTTTCGGCGGGCCCGTCGACTCGTGTGGTGACCTCTGGTAGCGATTCCAGGAAACCTGCTGCTCAGCTAGACGCCCATCGTAGCCGGAATGCATACGAACAGCTCTGACGGCTGGCCACACCCCCACTCCTGCTTGCTCCATACACGTGATGCCTGGCTGCAGCATGCCGGTGCGAGGCTGCACGTCAGTATCTGACGCCGGCTGGCTAATGTCTGTGGTGTCATAAAAAGGCGTGAGAGTCCAGAGCTAATGCCATCTGTCGACATTGGGATGTAACTTGTCATTTGGTGTAAGTGACATCACTCACTTGTGATGACAGTCACTTTTTGAAGGTGGATTTGATTGTATGTACTGTGCCGTGGAAGGTGTGCAACAATGAACGTATGCAGAGATTTTGTGTACACGCTCGAGGAATGTGCGTAAAGTACAGCGAAATACGGAAGTTAAAAATTAAGCACTGCAAAGACGAAAACACCCTCATCTGTGATTATTAGCATACTGTTTATAATTGTTAACCACACCAATTGGTAACCACATCCTGTACTCGTATTCTAAATTTAGTAACACTCAGATATTTGCTCTTAGAAATGTTTTCCTGAGTGCACTAATTCTTCTGAATTTTTAAAGTTGTTACTTTAGTTATCTGTCAGATTCATACAACAATGTTTTTTAAGTTTGATCAAAACATAAATTGCAAATAAAGCTGTGATCAGTTCAGTGCTCTGTGTTCTTGCTCTTCAGTACTACCAAGCTAACGGCTGGTAAAAGTACTATTGCCTGGTGTATTATGTGGCATGATACAGGGTAATCAAAGAGAAACTGGACTGGAAAATACTTGAGGCTAAAATGAAATGCATTGAGTAAGTTGGTGAAGAGAACATTCCAGAAATTGCCACTGTCGATGTGAAATGTTGTCAGAGTGTTACGACAAGATGCTTGTCTCGGGGCAGTTTTATTCTAGTTAGAGTATCCTATAGTAAAGGTCCAGAGATTAAAAGTAAATATTTTAAATACAATTTTGTTCTGCGAAAGACATAATTTCTGTATAGCATACTTAAATTGAAATAAGTGTTTTTGTGGTCCTTGCTGAGCTGGCTGCAGTAAGCTTTACACCATGCAGCAATTATGCAATTTGTCAATTGCTTAGTTCAGTACATTTGCTGTCACCCGGAGTTCACCGTGAGGGAATGATATAAATGTTGAAAGTCATATATAGTGAGTAGTATTTTAGTGATTTATAGCTTGGTTAACTATTGAAATGTTATGGGTAAAATTGTTGAAGGTGTAACTTTGCTAAGCATTTTGGGCAATGAGAGATATTCTGTCATTCCTGAAGAAGTCACCTTATTAGTGGGTAGGATTTCTACATCTTGAGGGACTGCAGCATCAGTGATAATCAGCACCTGCCAGTGAAGTGTCGAGTATGTGTGTCGGCTCCTAATGTAAGGATTAACTCGATCTGCTCTCGCTTCACATCATGTTTTATAGAACAGAGGGAAACTCGCCATATAAAAATCAGTAACACATCGGGTTTTTATGGTGATATGAAAATTAGTGTTTTTAGTAAAGAAAAAAATGATTTGTGTACCTTGTTTGTGTTGATACCTTACTCCCAGTGCATCAAGCTTAAAAAATTTAAACCTGTATATCCAGCTGATTGTTTTAATATTAATTGGACTGTGTGCATTTTGTGAATTTTCTTGGTGTTGTTACTTTCCATAATTAAAGTATCAGTATCCACTGAAATCATGTATAAAAGTGAAACTGTTAATGTTATAGGTATGTAGGTCTATACACTGTACTGCCATCTTTACAATGACATTTTTGCATATTATCAGTTGTGGCAAAAAACACACAGTACAAAATAGCAAAATGTCAAATTGGAATTCTTTCACACATTACTATATTTTCCTTGTCTAATACTCCAAATTTAGCTAGGTTTGTAAGGACTCAAGTACGAGTTATGTGTATTTGTAACACCACTCAAAGTAGTACCAAAGAATGCTACTTTTACTATATAGGAGTGTCCTGTACATCTCACTTCCTTAATCAGTGAAATTTGCAAATTGCAAAAAAAATATTTCAGACTCGAAAATCTGCCAGGAGCAAGGAATATTAGATGGAAAACTTAAATATAAGAAGCTCAGCATGCTTAATATTTATTTTGTATTTAACTTCATAGAGTAAGAATGCTGAATTCTGTGTGTTGTAACAACACAGTTTCGACATGTGAGTACACACATCAAAAAATGTTTTGCATCAGCCCAGTTCCCAGAACTCCTAAAGATAGACGTTGACTGTGGATATTGTATCACAAACGCAGTCCTTTTGACTGTTCAGAGATGTCACTAAACCCGTCCAAAGATGTAAACAACCATGTATGACCAGCACCTATTAGGCAGAGGGGGACCTACAGCTGATCAGTTGGTGGTGGTGGTGGTTAGTGTTTAACGTCCCGTCGACAACGAGGTCATTAGAGACGGAGCGCAAGCTCGGGTTAGGGAAGGATTGGGAAGGAAATCGGCCGTGCCCTTTCAGAGGAACCATCCCGGCATTTGCCTGAAACGATTTAGGGAAATCACGGAAAACCTAAATCAGGATGGCCGGAGACGGGATTGAACCGTCGTCCTCCCGAATGCGAGTCCAGTGTGCTAACCACTGCGCCACCTCGCTCGGTAGCTGATCAGTTCCAATCATTCCACCAGGAAGTGTTGTCTGTAGTTCAACCATGCCTAGACAGTATATACCGTGGTTTGATCGCAACCACATTGTTATTTTGCGCCAGGAAGGGCTCAAGGGAAGTGTCCAGGCATCTCGGAGTGAACCAAAGCGATGTTGTTCGGACATGGAGAAGATACACAGAGACAAGAACTGTTGATGACATGCCTTGCTTTGTCCACCCAATGGCTATTACTGCAGTGGATGACCGCTACCTATAGATTATGGCTCGGAGGAACCCTGACGGCAACGCCATCATGTTGAATAATGCTTTTCGTGCAGCCACAGAATGTCTTGTCAAGACTAACACTGTGCGAGGTCCATCTTTGCTACCACGACACCATGCAGTACGGTACAGATGGGCCCAGCAACATACCAAATGGACCACTGAGGATTGGCACCAAGTTCTCTTCACCAATGAGTGTCGCACATGCCTTTAATCAGACTAACTTCACAGACGTGTTTGGTGGCAAACCGGTCACACACTGTGCAGCAAGATGGAGGTTCTCTGCTGTTTTGGGGTGGCATTATGTGGGGCCGACGTGTGTCGCTTGGTGGTCACGGAAGGCGTCGTAATGGCTGTACAATACGTGAATGCCATCCTCTGACCGATAGTGCAACCATATTGGCGAGGCACTCGTTTTTGTTGACGACAATTCGCGCCCCCATCACGCACATCTTGTGAATTGCTTCCTTCAGGATAACGACATCGCTCGACTAGAGTGGCCAGCATGTCCTCCAGACATGAACCCTATCGAACATGCCTGGGGTAGAATGAGATTTTTCACTCTGCAGTGGAGTGTGCGCTGATATGAAACTTCCTGGCAGATTAAAACTGTGTGCCGGACAGAGACTCGAACTCAGGACCGTTGCCTTTCGTGGGCAAGCGCTCTACCAACTGAGCTACCCAAGCACAACTCACGCCCCGTGCTCACAGCTTTACTTCTGCCAGTACCTCGTCTCCTACCTTCCAAACTTTACAGAAGCTCTCCTGCGAACCCTGCAGAACTAGCACTCCTGAAAGAAAGGATATTGCGGAGACATGGCTTAGCCACAGCCTGGGGGATGTTTCCAGAATGAGATTTTTCACTCTGCAGCGGAGTGTGCGCTGATATGAAACTTCCTGGCAGATTAAAACTTTGTGCCGGACCGAGACTCGAAATCGGGACCTTTGCCTTTTGTGGGCAAGTTGTGCTTGGGTAGCTCAGTTGGTAGAGCGCTTGCCCACGAAAGGCAAAGGTCCCGAGTTCGAGTCTCGGTCCGGCACACAGTTTTGATCTGCCAGGAAGTTTCATGCCTGGGGTAGATTGAAAAGGGCTGTTTATGGACAATGTGACCCACCAACCACTCTGAGGGATCCACACCAAATTGCCGTTGAGGATTGGGACAATCTGGACCGATAGTGCCGTGACGAACTTGGGGATAGTATGCCACGACGAATACAGGCATGTATCATTGCAAGAGGACGTGCTACTGGGTATTAGAGGTACCAGTGTGTACAGCAATCGGGAGCACCACTTCTTAAGGTCTCGCTGTTGTTTGGCCTTCAGTTCACAGACTGGTTTGATGGTGCTCTCCATGCTGCTCTATCCTGTGCAAGCTTCTTCATTTCCAAGTACCTACTGCTTAGTGTATTTGTCTCTCGGTCTCCCTCTACGATTAGCACCACGCTGCCCTCCAACACTAAATTGGTGATTTCTTGGTGTCTCACTGTATGGTGGTACAATATGCAGTGTGTGGTTTTCATGAGCAATGAAAAGGGCGCAAATGATGTTTATGTTGATCTCTATTCCAGTTTTCTGTACAGGTTCCGGAAGTCTCGGAACCGAGGGGATCAAAACTTTTTTTGATGTGTGTCTAAAAGCCAGTGTTCTGTACTGATAGTTGTGCATCTGAAGTGAATGTAACCTACATGCATGACAGTTTATTTACAAGACTTGCAAAGGCACTAAGTTCGAGTTCTCTGGGGCTAGGAGAGGATGCAGGCTACAGGAGGCTTCAGGAAGTGGCCGGCAGTAGCGGGTGTGGGAGGGCCGCCGGTGCATCAAATAGCAGCTGCCTGCGGTGAGCTCAGTGGCTGCACCACCTGTCCGGTTCACAGCGCCCAGAGCAGCCCTGGAGCTGCCTCTTCCCACCGCGAGAAGTAGGCGAGGGCCGTAGGATTCTGTTGGCCATTCTTCTACTGGAGAGATGTTTGTCACGAATAGTCAAGTATTTTACTATTGTTCCAGGGGTTGGATTTTCCTAGAAATACGTTTGATATCTGAAGACCTGAATAGTTGGTAGCTTGTAAGAAGATCACGTATCTCTCCTCTTAAGACACTGGTACCACTCGCAAGAAAAACACATCTATCCATCCCGGAATGTTCACTCAATATTGGTTATCGTGTGGTTGGTTGGTCCTATCAGCAATAGGTTATTGGCGAAGTCTACTCACTGTAGCATGCAGAACTTGCTACTTGACTATGTTTAAGGATTGTTGGATGGTGTTAAGTGCTTATTTTCTAGTATATTCAACCCAAGAGTCAATGTTCTCGATTCAGTATTCGTTGTAGCAAGCCTAAGTTTATACCACAAGAGTGAATTTCCACCTACTTAGCTAGAGATTTCATTGATTTTATTACTGTATCCACAGTTCGCACTGTTGGCATCACAGTATTCGTTTCAAAAGTGTAAAACTACATCCTTTACACAATGTGAGGTGAGGTCTGTCTGTACAATATTCGTTGTAGCAAGCATTAGAAGCCCGCCTGGAGGATATGTGATGTAGTACTTCATGCAGTAGATGAGTGTTTATGTCTATTTAATCACTTTTTTTTTAAAAAACAAATGAGCTCATTTTACAGCAATTGAGCTGTTAAGAACAGCAACACTTCAGGCAGACACACAGTGTGTTATTTCATGAGGAGCAAGTGACCTGTGTAAAATTCCTTCACCGTCTACTCCTCATCGCGCTGTATACGAGAACACGGGCCCATGCTCCCCCTCCCCCCCCTCCCCCCCCCCCCACCACACACACAGAGCTGGTGTTACTTGGTACAGTGAAGTGTCTGAAACCTCTACCAGACAGCCTTTGGTCAATTTACATGAAGAATCGGAGTAAACTCAACTGATGACAGATTATAAACACGTTCAGTGGTTGAGGCTACCGAGAACAGGCACTATTCTCCATCTGTATGGGAGCAGATCGGCGGACTGGGAGAAAACTAGTATAAAGATTTCAGAGTATTAATGTGGGACGTATTATTTCAATCTTTTTCGTACATGAGACTGATTTTACTTAGCCAAGGACCACTTTCAGACACTGCTGGCACGTCCATAACGTTTGAGAGCATGCGATTATTGAGTGTTCAACTCTCCCCATAGACCTTTAATGGCTTCCCGGAAGCATCCTGATCTTGGGTCTTTTGTCCACCCAGTGACTGAATCATGCAGACCAGGAACAGTATATCACAGCACGAAGAGATCTAGCAGGTGTGTGTGTGTGTGTGTGTGTGTGTGTGTGTGTGTGTGTGGCATTATGATCCATTGTTTACGAGTAACGGTTTTTTCTTGACAGTTTCGATGTGTAATTAGAGCAGTGAAGCATTTTCCGTCAGTTGTCGTAGCGTGTATGTGTGAGAGTTTATTGCCTCATCCGTTCTTATCATGTCTTTATGTATGTGTAAAAGTTCCTGAGCAGCTATGCTGCTGTAGATCCGAAGGAAGCTACTCTTCCTACACCCCAGTGATAGTTTGCTGTCCTATCCATTCTTATCGTGTATCTGCGTACAAGTTCCTCAGCATGTGTACACCTGCAGATTGGTAGGAGGCAATTCTTCCAGCAACGGCTGTAGGAAAGCTCCTCGCCGATTTCGAGTGGTATTGTGGACTAAGGTACACAGTAAGGTGTAAATATGCGCACACACGACCGGAAAGGGAAACAAAACCGTTTTAAGAGTCCTCATTTGAGCCCCGTACACCGAGGCGAGCACCTACAGTCCCTCCAGTCTGGGGTAGTGGAATAGGACAAAGTTGTCTCTCACACTTCGGATTGACCCGCCATTTAAAAAATGATGAACAGTTCGAGCATAGGCAGTAGTCTCAATCGGTTTCGAAATGCATCCTCACCATTATTTGCTGAAAGGTGTTGCCCCTACGCTCACGTCCCTCCATTACACATGTAGGAGGCTAGGGACACAGTCCTCAGCTCTGTGGTTGCAGGTGCTACACTTAATTAAACCCCTCTCTCTCCAACATCTTTTCCATTGAACACATTTCCCAGCACTATGATTAATTAATTTAATTAATGATTAAACAAAAAAATATTGCTTGAATTTACTGCCGATTTACTCTCGTGAAAATAAGAGCACTTCCCTTACATCACACAAGCAGTTGTGTTTACTTGAATTTCAAGCGGCAAGGCTATAGGGTAATTGTCAGTTTGATTGATTTATTGATCCATTTTCATCTACAGCTGCACACTGTGCAAGAGACTTGGATTTTTTTGTTAATATTAAGAGTTTTACATATAATATACCTTTGTACATAATAACACACATTAATATATCAATTAATGATGAATACTTAAATAAATGTTGTTACACTATATACAGAGACATAAAATACAAATGTTCTTCTGAATGAGACTACATTGGGTAAACACACAAAAATTTAGTTTTGTAGGTGTTCATTTACTGTGTAAAAGCAATGATCAACCAAGTACGACTTCAGTTTAGATTTGAAGTGACCAATGTTTCGTATGTGTTTAATGATTACCTGGTAAGGCATTGATTGTATAGTTTGATACTAGGATGGATAAGGCTGTTTTGAAATAACTTTGTGTTGGCATTTTGAACATGTACATCCAATTTTTGTCTTGCATCATAGCTGTGTATTGTGTGATTTTGAGTGATGAGTGGTCTTTTTGTATGTAAGTTTTGCTTTAAATACATTATACTTTCAAGTATATATATATATGCAAGGAAGTGGCAGGATCATCCATTTTTGAAACAATGGTCTACATGATTTGCGATTATCTATCCCTTCCATTATTCTTATAATTTTTTTTAAATTTTGAATGTTTTGGCGGCATCTCCAGAATTTCCCCAGTACATAATCCCATACCGGAGGTGAGAGTGTACAACTGCATAATATACACACTGAAGGGTGTTGTAGCTGGTACAATTTTTTAATGTACGCAACACAAAACAAGAAGTACTTAATTTTTTGTTCATTTGCTCAATATGTGCTTTCCATTTCAAGTTGTCTTGTAGATGAAGTCCAAGAAATTTGGTACATGCTGTTTTGGCAATTGTCTGTCCGTATAGCTCTAGATTGGGTGATATCAGATTTTTTGTTTTTGCTGTGTGTATATCCATAGCTACAGTTTTTTAGTGTTTATTATTAAGTCATTGTCATCAAAGTAACATGTTAGCTTGTCAGTGGTTTCTTTTATGTTTTTTTACAGGAGTTTCTTCTGAGTTTCCTGTAATTACAACACTCGTATCATCAGCAAATTGAAATATTTTACTGCTATAATTCCTTATGTTTAGGTCATTTACATAGAGTAAGAACAGAATAGGACCCATTACTGATCCCTTTTGGCACTCCATATTTAACAGCCAGTAGCTTGGAATTATATTTCCTAATGACATTGTCCCTTTCTTGATCTATTTCCACATATTGTTCCCTGTTTTTAAGATAAGTTCGGTTTCCCTGCCAGAATTTAGGAAATACTTCCAGCAGGATAATACACAGTTCAGTAAATGAACACAATTCCCAAGACAGTACCTCATGCCCTTATTTCCCAGCAGCTCAGCACAGTTTGAATCTTTTCCCCTCCCAATTCACAAATAGTGGTGGGGAAGGGAATAGGAAATTGGGGTTGGAGGGGAAGTGAGGAGGATGGGTGGTGGTGAGCTCAACAATGTGACATAGTCACATCGTCCCCCTTAGAGAGGAGGTGGAAGGATCAACCAGGGAGAGCCGCCATACTGAAAAATTTGGCAGCAGTGCAGACTGTTCCAGAACAAACTTCACCCTCTACTATTAGTGTCTATTAAAATACCATTCTTGACAAGTTTTCTTGTTTTAATATGATTTGTTTGTCGTAAATAATCGGAAAGCATGTGCTTGTACCTTGTCTGCTTATGTTGACATATCGCTTGTTTTTTTTTTTTATATGAAGTGAAACATGAGTGTTTGAAAATGACAAACAAACGTGTTTACATGGATCTAAAAGTAATGCCTATCGTGCAAAGGACGAGCCGATTGGTAAGCGGAAGTAAGTTAATTGATATAATTTCATAAATATGAGTGTGTTTCAACATCGGGCAAAAAAGGCCCACTGTATGGTGCTGGCGTTCTCGATTAAACTTTTGTTCAGTTTCAGTGTAAAAAACACTAGTAGTATCTTTAAACGCTTCTCTTTTCAAGACATTGTTTTTAAAGTTGACGGGAGATGTAACTCATGCAGTATATGTGCAATTATATTGTAGATTTTGTAATTATTGAGTCGACGTTTTTCTGCTGTTATTTTTGCGAGATATTTTAATTTCGATAGGTGATAGAAGTTTTTACAAATGAAGCTTTTGTCGAAAAAATTAACTTTTACTTCAGATTGTCACCATTTTGTTAAAAACTATCTTTATAAATATCTTTAGGTACTAGGTTAGACAATATCTTCAGTTTTAAAGACGTTATTGAAATTTTGTTCTATTTTGAAAATTGTGTTCAGAGCTCCAACCAACCACTCCCACACTCCGGGAAGGCCTTTTGTCGGTGTCATGTAGTGCCTTGTGCACGTTTCTTACTTAATGCAATACCTAATACAATCTTAAGGGTGTACAATAAATGTATAAAGTTAAGTTTTTTATTTGTTTGTTATTTTATTGAAAAAATAATAAATGTAGGTTAGAAAAATCCAGTGTCGCCCTCGTATACCCTCTTAAGTCATTGCATTTTTTATTTTATGTGACTCTTAGCGTAATGACAACTTGCCTAAACATTTATATGCAGTTACTTCTAGGTTAATGATTAGTGAAAATCACCTGAGCTATTTTTTTTACACAGTTTTTGTTTTACATTCGTTTGTCAGTTTGTCTTGCCTGTTGTATTGCAAGGGCCACCCATTTTGCATGCCCAGGCAGACAGGAAATAATCTTGAACACCACTACTGACATTAGTGTTAATGGTTAATGAACACCTCAACCAATCTACTTTGTGCCCTCACATAGGACATTTGCAGCTTATTTTGAATCCAGTTTATAAGTGCTGCTTGATACGTAATTTAATGTGATATTCACATTAGTGCTTTTTAGTTTAATAATTTGTTACTATGCAATATTTACCATTTCATGATACATATTTCACTCAATGTTGCACTTTTATGTAGGACATTCATTATTTATGTGTAATGTTTTTTTAATTTGTATAATTCATACTACATGAACTGTGGGTTACGAGATTTGTTTCTTTTCATTACGAAGAACCACACTTGAGAATGTCCTTGGGGTACCAAATATAGTAATTTATGAAATGAAAAAAGCAAATAGGGCTCAGAATATTTTCTAATCATTCTGTTTAGTTTAGAATGACCGGTGTCTTCATGGAGATGGCGAACGTGCTGAACACGGTGAAAAATAGTTTTTAAACAATCGATGTTTGAGTCCAAAATGACCCAGATCCGCATATTTCGCCAAAAACTGATTTTGGAGCCCTCTGTTTGGTAGATATGGCAGTACTGCTGACGCTTAAAGACGGGTTCTCCTTCACATGAAGGTGGAGTCCGGCACTAAAAGAGATGGATAATATTAAATAATACTGCGACGTTTGCAAACGTATGTGTTATGTTAGTTCAGAACCAACTTTTACTACGAGAAAATTTAGGTTATGATGAACAAAGAACATTCTGTCTGAAACAACTGATTACACACAGATCTAGTGCTTGCTACCTAAGCCTTGAAAAGTGCAGATAATTAAAAAAAATTATTTCACAGTGTGTTACAGTTTTAGCTCAGTATATGGAGTAGTCAAATGAAAATGGACACATGGGAAAAAAGTAAGTAAACTGTTTATTATGTGAGAAGTAACAGCCATAACTTTCAACACATTTACCCCACTGTGAGCAACAAAAACATATGTGGCTACCTACGGCACTACAATTGTAGCCAGGAGTGCATGTCTCAATCCGAAGTGAGTCGACAGTCACCAGTGTCTTTCTTCAGTGTTCCAAAAATATAAAAGTCACATTGGGAGAGATCGGGACAGTATGGAGCATGTGTAAGGGCGTCCCAGTGAAACTCCTGCAGTGTACTGAAAACATCTTTGGCAACATGTAGGCCTGCTGTGGAAGTTTCGCTATGTCTGAATCAGAGGCTCAGTTGGTTCTGCGACCATGTAGGCTGCAGATTCGTCGACTTGCGCCGTAGGGTGGTGGGGTTTCAGGTTCCGCTGTGTACTGGTGTACACCTTTGGCAGCACACTGGTTGGCACTAGGAAACATTGTATAGCAGGCACTGACCTAGGCACACCCTCAGGCTACGTGCCGATAACGTTCCCTGGGTAGCGTGCATTTAGGCCACCGCCACGGACTGAGCTGTCTCAATCTCAGTACGTCGTATCAGGACTCAGTCCATTGCACCTTAATACGCTGCACTGTGACCTAGGCTTGATAGTCGTCGTCTTGCACCTTAGCTAGCTGTGAAGGAACATTAGTCATTGTATATAGTTGTGGTATGGACACAGACAAGATTCAAGAATTAGTACTTGTTATTTGATTGCTGTTAACCACGAACTTTAGACTGGAGACATTGAAGTTAAGTTTTCAATTGGTTCCTGTAATCAAGTGTATTTTAACCATGTGTGCATTTTGTGTTGTATTGAGAGGAAACCGGCGACCCACCTATCATATCAGCCACTCCTCATCCACCCAGGAACCACAAAACATTAGAAGAATGCACAGCCACAACATGCTGAATAGTCCAGTAGTCCACTAGACATAGGAGGTGTGTGCCGTGGACTGGGGGTTTTTCTAGGATAGAGTCTCGTGGGGAAATACAGAAATGGCTTCCGTCTCAAAGGGTGCAGGTCGTACAACTTCGATACAGGAATCATCGGTTGTCGTAGCTCTGTGTACCAGAGCTCCAAGCGCTAACAGAGAGCACTGATTTTCAAATCATTATGGGCATTGAAAGCTGGCAAAAGCCAGAGGTAAGTTCAGCAGAAGTTTTTGCGAAGAATCTAATTGTGTTCCGAAAATATAGTGTAAACACATTTGGAGGTGGCGTGTTTGTTGCTGTTAGAAGTAATTTATTTTGACGTGAAATTGAACCAGATAGTACCTGTGTATGGGTAGAGGTCATTCTTGGCAACCAGAATTAAATAATAATTCGATCCTTTTACCGACCTCCCAACTCAGATGATACAGTGGCTGAAAAGTTCAAAGAAAACTAAAGTTTAATTTAAAACTCTTACCCAACTCATACAATTGTAGTTGTTGGTGACTTTAATTTACCCTCGACATGTTGGTGGAAATACATGTTTAAATCCGGAGGTATGCTAAAACATCATCCGAAATTGTGCTAAACACATTCTTTGAAAACTATTTCGGGCAATTAGTTAATGAGCACACTCGAATAGTAAATGGTTGTGAAAGCACACTTGACCTCTTAGCAACGAATAAACTTGAGCTAGTAAGAACCATGAAAATGGAGTCAGGGATTAATGAGCATAGGTTTGTCGTATGAGACTGAATACCATAACTCCCAAATCCACCAAAAATTAACAAAAGACGTGTCTGTTCAACAAAGCAGAATTTAAACGAACGTAAAACCTCCAAGAGTGGCGATCTTTCACAGAAGCTCGAAATTTAGCGCGGACTTTAATGCGAGATGCTTTTAATAGTTCCCACAATGAAACTTTTTCTCAAAACCTGGCAGAAAGACCAAAGAGATTCTGGTCGTATTTAAAGCATGCTAGCGGGAAGACACAGTCAGTGTCTTCTCTGCGCCACAGCAATGGAAATACTGTCGACAAGAGTGCTGCAAAAGCAGAGTTACTAAACACAGCCTTTCGAAACTCGTTCACCATAGAAGACGAAGTAAATAATCCAGAGCTCGAATAACTTAGCAAGTCTTCTGGTCCAGACTGAGAACCAATTAGCTTCCTTTCCAGCTATACTGATGCAATAATTCCATACTTAACCATCATATATAACCGCTCACTCGACGAAAGATCCGTCCCCAAAGATTGAAAAGTTGCTCAGGTTACACGAATGTTCAAGAAAGGTAGTAGGAGTAATCCACTAAATTACAGGCCCATATCATTAACGTCGATATGCAGCACGATTTTAGAACGTATATTGTGTTTGAACATTAGGAATTATCACGAAAAGAATGGTCTATTGATACACAGTCAACATGGATACAGAAAACATCGTACTTGCGAAACATAACTAGCTCTTCACACACACGAAATGTTGAGAGCTATTGACAAGGGATTTCAAATTGATTTCTTGTTTCTAGATTTCCAAAAGTATTTTAAGACTGTACTACACAAACGGCATGTAGTGAAATTGCGTGCTTAGAGAATATCGTTTCAGTTATGTGACTAGATTCGTGATTTCCTGTCAGAGAGGTCACAGTTGGTAGCAATTGAGGAAAGTCATCGAGTAAAACAGAAGTGATCTCTGGCGTTCCCCAAGGTAGTGTTATAAGCCCCCTGCTGTTCCTTACCTAAATAAAGCATTTAGCTGACTTAGGTTGTTTGCAGATGGTGCTGTCGTTTATGGTCTAGTAAACTCATCAGAAGATCAAAACAATTGCGAAAAGATTTAGAAAAGCTATCTGAATGGTGCAAAAATTGGCAATTGGGCCTACATCATGAAAAGGGTGAGGTCATCCACATGAGTGCTAAAAGGAATCCGTTCAACTTTGGTTACACGATAAATCAGTCTAATCAAAAGGCCGTAAATTCAACTAAATACCTAGGGATTACAATTATGAACAATTTAAATTGGAAAGAGCACATAGAAAATGTTGTGGGGAAAGCAAACCAAAGATTGAGTAAAAATACATTATGTAAATAAAGCACAACTGCATGATACAATAACATTTTCAGAAATGCTCATGTAATATGGTAGTCATGTCATACAGCAGTTTTAATAGATTAGATCATTTTTATTAGATACTTTAAATTCTTCTATTGTATGGAATGCTTTTCGTCCAAGCCACCTTTTTGTAATATTTTTGAAGACATTCAGTGATACACTGTGTTCTGTAGGTGGTAGCATGTTAAATAATTGTATCCCTGTGTAAGTGTAACTGTTTTGGGTTTTTTTAAGCCTAGTAACTAGGATGTCCATCATCTGCCTTTGGCGTGTGTCATGACTATGTACAGATTCGCGCAGTTTATAGCTTTCTTGGTTTTCCTTTATGTGCGCTAAGCAACTGAGAATAAACAGTGATGTGTCAGTATTTTAACTCTTTGAAATAGTCTCTACATGATACATGGTTTCTCATTCCAGCAATACACCTAATGGCCTTTTTCTGCCAAAGAAAAATTCTTTTTGCCCCAGAGGCGTTGCCCCATAACAGCACTGCATATGTGAGGTGGCTATGAAAAAAGGCATAATAGGCATTTAGTAATAGCTCGTCCATCACAGAAGTCCTGACCTTAGTTAGCAGATAGGTGACTTGGGATAACTTTTTGCATACATAATTGGTGTGAGTTTCCCAGTTTAATTTTGGGTCCAGGTGAATACCAAGAAGCTTAACTGAGGAACTACAGTTTTCATTGTTACATAGGCTGAATAGAATGTCTACAGTTTTAGAGTGGTTAATTTGTAATTCATTTGCTCTGAACCATACACTGGATATTCTGAGTTGTTCTGTACTTTTGTGCTTAAGTATGTCCAAGGGCCTATCTACTGTAAGAAAGATGGTGTCGTCTGAATACAGTATGGACTGACAAGGCATCATAGTGGACAAATCATTTACATAAATTATGAAAAGCAAGGGTCCAAGCACAGACCCTTGTGGCACACCTCGTGTTACACCGAGTGTGTTTGATTTGTTTCTGTTAAAATGTACTATTTGTTTTCTCTCACTCTGATAATACATAACCAGAAATAGTACTTTGCCTTCAAAACCATACGAGTAGAGCTTATTTAATAGAATTCTGTGGTTGACAGAATCGAAAGCTTTACTTAGATCTACAAGTGTGGCATTTACAGAAAGTTTGGATTCGAATGCAGACAAAGTGAAAGAAATAGTATTTTCCACTGCCTTCACAGTTGATAACATAGGTCTGAATCCATACTGAGAATCACTAAGGAGGTTGTTGGCAGATAGATGTTTATGGATTTGGAGTTGCATGCAATGCTCTATTACTTTCGATAGAATGGGTATAAGAGAAATTGGTCGATAATTACTTGGACGTGACTTGTCTCCTTTGTTGTGTAGTGGTGTGACCCAACATGTTTAAAAATAACATGTTGGGAAACAACCACTAGTAAACATCCAGTTTAGAAGTACACAGAGTGGAAATGCTATTATATCTCCTATTTTTTAATTACAAAATTAGAAAGACCATAAATGTCTTCTGCTCTTGAGCTTCTTAATTTTGCGATTGATCTCATGATATCACTTAACTGGACCTCTTTCCATTCACGTGTAGGAGAAATGTGTTCCAAATGTTGTAGGAAAGGTACAGCTTCCTTTAGGTCCTGTTGACGTTTATTATTTGACTCAACTGCAGCAGAGGAACTTACGTCACAGGCATTGAATTCATCTGGTGTGATATTCACATTACAGTTATCACTTTCACAGTTATTACTTCTCCCCAGTTCCGTCTTTACAACATTCCATGCAGCTTTACATTTGTTGTCAGAAGTATTAATGTAATTGTCATTTGCCTCACACTTTGCTAACCTGATTTCTGATCTGTAATTACTCTTTAACTTAATATAACTAGCTTTGTCTGCATCATGATTTTTATATTTATCATAATATATCATAAGCAATGCTCTAAGCCTCTGCAGAGTGGATGTGAACCACGTGGGTGGAGAGTCATGTTTTCTGGTTGTTGCCATATTACTTCTCAGAAGTTTTGGACAAAATGTCTTAAAAATGTCTGTGAGTTATTGATAAAAACTGTAAATGCATCCTTGACATTTTCACTATCAAGTAGGATGTCATTTCATCTAACCATCTGCAACTGTGTCCTGTAGTTGTCAATGTTTTGATCATACAGTAGCCTGATATGCTTTGCTTTGTGGCAGTTAGAAATAGGTTTATTGATTTTTAATTTTAACCATATCCCCTCATGGTCCGAAAGAAAATAAGTACTGAACAACCCTAGCTCATACAGATCTTTTTCAACATCTGTGATAACATTATCAAGACAGGATAACTGCCTTGTTGGATTGTTGTTACTGCCATATAGATCATGTGATCTTAAAATATTCTGTAGATAAAGCTGCTTTGATGTCTTTAGCCTTATATCAATGTTTATGTCTCCAAATATTAATATTCTATATTTGCTTAACCTTTCAAAGTGTAAGATCATTTTTTCTAAGACCTGTGTAAATAATTCACTGTCACTATCTGGAGTATGGTATACTGACACTATTATGAGTTTTAGTGTTGGAAGTAGCATTGCAGCAGCTTCAAGCAACTTCTCTATACAGTATTCAGCAATGTTAAAGACAGTATATTGTAAATCTAGATCACTACTAATATAAATTGAAACTCCACCACGCTGTTGTGTTTTTCTACAGAATCCTGTAACTAAATCAAAGCCCGGTGGTACATACAAATCCAACTGACCTTCACTTAGGCAATGTTCATTAACACATAGTATGGTGGTTTTGTTCTTTCCTAAGAGATTACTGAAGTAATCAATTTTATTTCTTAAAGACATGATATTTATATGCATGAATAAAAGGGATTCATTGTTACATGATGGTAGGTTTAAATTGTTCTGCAATTGTACATCAGTTTGTGAACTTGCCTTGTGAAGTCTTCTGTTACTTGGAGTTGGCTTACTCACACATGCTTTTAATTCCTTGTTGATGCTGGATCCAGGCGCTGGTGATGCAGATTCCCTGGAGCTAACCATAAAAAATCGTTGCTTCTCTTTGGTAGCTTTCTTGCCCTAGATGACACCTGTACTGCAGTTTGTTTCATGCTACACATGATCTGGCTGCTTACCTTTTGCACCACCTCAGCAGAGAATAAAGATGTATCACAGTTAACATTTGCAGGTTGTGTGTTGGCTTTTGCAGACATCCTCCTCTGTTGGGAGTTCTGTAATCAACCAGGGGGCTGGGTAGTAGTCCTACTGCCTTCCATCAACTGAGTACTTTGCCTCGATTTAAACCCATTAAACCTGCTTTCATTACCTCTGTTCTATTCCCTGTCCATTTAACTGAAACAGCAAGGCTTCTGCACAAATTAAGTTTTCCTCTTGCATTGAGATGTAACCCATGTTTTGTGTAATCATACATCTGTAAAAGATAGTTGAAATCCACTACTTGGACTTTATAACTCTTAACATCCATTAGAATGCTATTGAGATTAAATATAAATTTGTTCAAGTATGGCTTGTCATATTGGTATGGTATTGTACATAGTATCAGCTGTGTATGGTTCATCACCGAGATTAGCTTCTGAGCAGCAGCACTGAAGTTTCTTCTTTGTTGGTTAATGTCATTAGCGCCTGCTACAACAATCACTGAATCATTCATTGTGAATTCACCAGTGAGTTCAGTTGCTTCCTTCACAACATCTTCAAAACATACATTTGGTTTAACTATCGCTGATGCTTTATAGTCCGAGGTTAACATCTCATTAATGACTGATGCACAGCCACGTCTGTGGCTATCAGTCAGCATAAGTATTTTAATACTACACTTCGACTTCAAGGGGGGAGAGTGTTACAGACGTGATACAGGATTTGGGGTGTACACTATTAAAATAAAGGCGTTTTTCGTTGTGGCGGAATCTTTTCACGAAATTTCAATCACCAACTTTCTCCTCCTAATGTGAAAATATTTTGTCGAAGCCAATGTACAGTTGACGAAACGCGTATCATCATAAAATAAAGTAAATCAGAGCTCACACGGAAATGTATAGGTGTTTATTTCTTGTGCACACTGTTCGGGTGTGGAATAGTACAGAATTATTGTGAAGATGGTTTGATGAATCCTCTGCCAGGCACTTCAATGTTATTTGTAGAGTATCTATGTAGATGGAGACATAGATGTAGATGAAACCATTACACATTCTCCCTACAGTCCCAACTCTCTCTCCATGTGATTTCCATATTTTTGGAGCAATTAAGAAAGACATTCATGGCTGTCAGCTTGCTTCAACAGAGAGCTGTGTGCCTTGGTTCAGTCATGGTTCTGTAGTGTAACAAAACATGGTCTGATGGGACCTATCTTCTACCTAGTGAAATATACGATACCACCCAAATTCTGGCCAGATTTGATCTCGTTTTCGTTTATAAGCTACATAATCCATTCCATTTAAACAAAACTACATTATTTTTTAATAATTTTGACAGATTATGTCAACTGCAGCTAAAACTTATGTCACTACTTATATTTTTATATGTCCTATATCGATATGTAACTGATGTTACAATATAAAAGGAAGTTTCTAGTTTTAACATTAGCAATTGTCTTAATCCTTTATTATCAGCAGTTGTCACTAAAAAATCTTCACATGAATACATGTCCCGTTGAATAGTTCAGTAAACTAAATTTGATCAATCAAAATGGAAGTCACATTATGCATAGCGTTGACTCATCGAAAGTTCTAGTACAGGGGTGTCCAACCTGCGGCCTGTGGACCACATACAACCCAAAGCAAGTGCCAGTGTGTCCAAAGAACTGAGAACCCATCACGTAAGTGGTTGAAAAAAAAATAATAAAAAATTATAAAATTCAGATGTGTAAAGTTACGATAAAATTTCAATTTGAAACTCCCACTACACGATGCCATTCTCTTATTGGTCCATCCCATTCTGTACTTTGATGTCTGTAGTCAAGTTCTTATAACTGGCCATTCAGACATGCAGGTCTGTTATCTTATGGTTACTTCAGTTGAAACTGCAACACTAGAGTTGGAGACGTATAATGAAATTAATTTATGGAAATAAAAGGAAATTCTGTGGTATTTATGTACAATTGCGATAAAGAGCCTTTTTAACTATAGTTCTGTTCATTACAAATCGGTGTAAGTAAGAAATCTTCATATGCATTCAGGGACGATTCTAGAAATCGGTCAAGGAGGTGGCTAATGGTGGGGGGAGCTGGGGGGGGGGGGGGGGACTGGAATATCGCTTAACAAAAGTAGAGTTGGGGCCCCCCACCGACAAATTGGTAAAATTTGGTGTTGCTTAAAATAGTTTTTGGTAACTGCTTTGGAGTTCAGGGTAACAACGTGTCTACAGAATGTGCATGCCTGGGAAAATAACACAATTTTACCCAGGTGTCCGGCGATTTCAAAGTTTTTGTCTGGGGTCAGCAATTTAAGTTTTGGTAGGCATACCTGGCATATTTAGCGGTACCCGTACATTAATATACATCCAATGTACACTCCTGGAAATTGAAATAAGAACACCGTGAATTCATTGTCCCAGGAAGGGGAAACTTTATTGACACATTCCTGGGGTCAGATACATCACATGATCACACTGACAGAACCACAGGCACATAGACACAGGCAACAGAGCATGCACAATGTCGGCACTAGTACAGTGTATATCCACCTTTCGCAGCAATGCAGGCTGCTATTCTCCCATGGAGACGATCGTAGAGATGCTGGATGTAGTCCTGTGGAACGGCTTGCCATGCCATTTCCACCTGGCGCCTCAGTTGGACCAGCGTTCGTGCTGGACGTGCAGACCGCGTGAGACGACGCTTCATCCAGTCCCAAACATGCTCAATGGGGGACAGATCCGGAGATCTTGCTGGCCAGGGTAGTTGACTTACACCTTCTAGAGCACGTTGGGTGGCACGGGATACATGCGGACGTGCATTGTCCTGTTGGAACAGCAAGTTCCCTTGCCGGTCTAGGAATGGTAGAACGATGGGTTCGATGACGGTTTGGATGTGCCGTGCACTATTCAGTGTCCCCTCGACGATCACCAGTGGTGTACGGCCAGTGTAGGAGATCGCTCCCCACACCATGATGCCGGGTGTTGGCCCTGTGTGCCTCGGTCGTATGCAGTCCTGAATGTGGCGCTCACCTGCACGGCGCCAAACACGCATACGACCATCATTGGCACCAAGGCAGAAGCGACTCTCATCGCTGAAGACGACACGTCTCCATTCGTCTCTCCATTCACGCCTGTCGCGACACCACTGGAGGCGGGCTGCACGATGTTGGGGCATGAGCGGAAGACGGCCTAACGGTGTGCGGGACCGTAGCCCAGCTTCATGGAGACGGTTGCGAATGGTCCTCGCCGATACCCCAGGAGCAACAGTGTCCCTAATTTGCTGGGAAGTGGCGGTGCGGTCCCCTACGGCACTGCGTAGGATCCTACGGTCTTGGCGTGCATCCGTGCGTCGCTGCGGTCCGGTCCCAGGTCGACGGGCACGTGCACCTTCCGCCGACCACTGGCGACAACATCGATGTACTGTGGAGACCTCACGCCCCACGTGTTGAGCAATTCGGCGGTATGTCCACCCGGCCTCCCGCATGCCCACTATACGCCCTCGCTCAAAGTCCGTCAACTGCACATACGGTTCACGTCCACGCTGTCGCGGCGTGCTACCAGTGTTAAAGACTGCGATGGAGCTCCGTATGCCACGGCAAACTGGCTGACACTGACGGCGGCGGTGCACAAATGCTGCGCAGCTAGCGCCATTCGACGGCCAACACCGCGGTTCCTGGTGTGTCCGCTGTGCCGTGCGTGTGATCATTGCTTGTACAGCCCTCTAACAGTGTCCGGAGCAAGTATGGTGGGTCTGACACGCCGGTGTCAATGTGTTCTTTTTTCCATTTCCAGGAGTGTATATTAATAAATAGTAACAGGCCCATTTTAAGTTAAATGATATTTATTGGTTTCGATAGTAAGCTGTCTGCTGCTCTTATTCTTTTGTTGAAATGTGTTTGAAATACATTCAATCTATTTTCCTACATAATTATAAAAAATGAATCTGTTGAAGTAATATATTTGCTGATTTCTGAAGTCATTTTATCCAGTGTAATATGATACTCCATTGGGGGGGGGGATTGCTATAGCCCCCATAGCCCCCCCCCCCCCCCCCTCCTCTTGCCACCGTGACTCTGTGCATTATAATTATTGCCAGTGTTTGCTATCTAACAGTATCAGAGTTTTGTTATAAGAGGTTTAAATGTGTTAACTAATTAACCTTGACCATCTTTTTTTGAGTATATTATGCGCAGTCCAAAAATACTCATCTACTTCCAATATGGCACGATAATCTGAAAAGATGGGGACCTCTGTTGTAGAAGCTTCGAGAAAAAACAGCTTGTCATGTATTATTCTTCGCAGACACTATTTCCATCAGAATCATTTTGCTGTCCATTAAGTTAACATGTGTAAATCTCTTTGCAATGTGTGTCTTAGACAGGCAATGAAAAGAGCTCTACATTTTGTGTTGAAATTTTCATATGTAAATATGAAACTATGTGTGATGTTTAATGTGGAATTATAAATAAAGCACGTTTTCTGAGAACAATTATTAATTCCATGCCACATCATTTAACATCTTGGATCTCAAACATGATACAACACCTCTGAACACTGACGGCATCTTGAAAAGTGGAACTTTTTACATTTGTTTTATATCTTCTTTCTTGCACTTGAATATGCATTGCTTGCTAAACAATGAATGTTTTTATTCTATATCAGTGCAAATTTCTGATTACTGAAGCAAGAGAGGGTCGTTATAGTATGCAACCACAACATTTTTCCATGCAGGCATTGACCATCTCGTCTCAGTGGAATTAATGTATTAACAGTTACAGCGATTACTTTTAAAATAATAATGACTTTTATGAATGTGTGGTATCTGTTCTGTCAGAAATGTCCAAAAGAACAGGCACCATGCATTCATGCAATTGATTTGCTTCGATGGGCAATGAGTGCACAACATTCAGTGCTGATGCACATTCACATTCGACGTCCAGCAGGAATCTAAAATTAGCGAGCATTGAGGACATTGAGGGAGACTGCAGATAGGTGGTGCTAGGTGGTAATGTGGGTTAGCCTGGGAGCATGTCGAGATAGTCTATGCATTTGCGATAAATACTGTGTCCAGGCAATGTATTGGTGAACGAAACTTCCTAGTAAGCTGTAAATCCTGCGTTCAAGAATCAGTTAGGCATACATTTTCACTCATCGCCACTGTTTCCTCATACAGTCTCATTGCAGGTGATACAATTACTTCCTTCCCTTCCCTTCCCTTATTCCCCTCCATCGGAAATTTACATAATAAACAGTTTAATTGTTTTTTCCCATTTGTCTCGTTTTCGTTTGACTGCCATATATATATATATATATATATATATATATATATATATATATATATATATATATATATATATGAGAGGTCTAAGGATATATTTTTTCTCTTGTATTCTACAATCTTTTAATATATATACATGCATGTCGTTAATTTCTCAGAATTCCGTTGTACAGATGGTACTGTTTGACTTTAAACTTCACTTCAGAATGTCTAACAGTTGGTCTTTGTTGTTAGCTATGGCGAGTTTTAGGGGTGTGTCTCCAGTTTCATTTCTGGCATTCCTGTCTGCTCCCATATCAAGCAGTGCAGTCACTACCCCTGTGTGGCCATGCAACGCCGCGAAGTGCAGGGGCGTCCACCTGAATGCCGCTCTCGCATTGACGTCAGCCCCTGATGCTGCCAGTGCTGAGACCACCGCCACGTGGTTTTTCGCTGCAGCCCGATGCAGGGGCGTGTCCCCCAACCAGGTCCTGACATCGACCTCTGCTCCACTATTCAGGAGGCACCGCACTGCCTGCACGTCTCCTCTCTCGACTGCATAGTGCAGGGCAGTCCACCCGTACCAGTCCCACGATCCCGTGTCTGCACCCACGGCC
This sequence comes from Schistocerca nitens, assembly GCF_023898315.1. Lineage (NCBI taxonomy): Eukaryota > Metazoa > Arthropoda > Insecta > Orthoptera > Acrididae > Schistocerca > Schistocerca nitens. Next base: position 59,963,442 of record NC_064624.1, read on the forward strand.
AGGAGAGCGCGCAGATCCTCCAGTGCCCCATCTTTAGCCGCTTGGAGAAGTCTGCTTCTCTTCTCATTTGCTGACAAGCTCCTGCACAAAACAGTGACATTCCTTCAGCTTATTGCAAACATGTATATCTATGTATTTAATGTCATTTAAAACAGACTGTTCCAATGCTGCTTCTCACAGCACATGGTCCTGCGAACACCTAGTAGCCCACTCATGGCTAGGTGTGGCTAGTTTAGACCACCTGCGAGGCAAACCTATCAGACGTGGTCTTTGGCCACCTGTTCACTTGACCAAGGCAATACAATCACACAGGCTCCTCGACGACCTGCACATTAGCTCTTTACCGATACCTGCCAACATGTACGCGCAGGTACACGTCTGCTGCTGGCCAGACACTCCAGCTTGAAGAGCTTGATTTGTCCAGTGCACAGACATGATTTGAATAGTTTTATTTTAACACTGTAGCTCGATGCCCTTCCTCTTACCTTAATCATCAGTTAACGCGAGGGATGAAAGTCGTGTACACCATATACCTACGGATTATGTAAAAGTTCTTCAGTGTGTTATCATACTTGAATGTTTATGTGTCGTATTTTCTGAGGTCTAGACTTGGGACCCACCTAGCAATTGCCTACATTTGTGTGGAAAGCCGCCTAAACTCACAAGCAGGTTGAGAAGTGTACTTCACTGACAGGTGATAGGGTAGCCAAAGAGTTTGGAGTTCAATTAAAATGTCTTGGACAGTGTGGCCTGTAACAAAACTCAAAAGATGAAAATAGCATATAAAGCTAGTAATATGCTAGGAAAAGCCGAGCGGTTCTACGCGCTTCAGTCCAGAACCATGCGGCTGCTACAGTTGCAGGTTCAAATCCTGCCTCGGGCATGGATGTGTGTGACGTCCTTAGGTTAGTTAGGTTTAAGTAGTTCTAAGTTTAGGGGACTGACGACCTCAGATGTTAAGTCTCATAGTAATTAGAGCCATTTGAGCCATTTAGGAAAAGTCTTCCAAACTAACTCCAAAAATGAAGACCATGTGATAATGAGTTTTATCAAAGAACAGCATAAGTCTGAGGAAGCTATGTCTGATCAATCAGATAAGGGTAACAGCGCAGTTGTCATGCATGACAATGAGTATATCTCAAAGAGAACAAGATTGTTTAAGAAACTAACATTAAAAAATAGATTGTGATCAAACAGAGAATTATGAGAAGGAGTTTAAAGCATTTCTTGTGAGCTACAGGAACGTCATTAGCTGAGATTATCGAAACAGAATTAAAGTAATGAATCTGAATGCACCTGGTCTTCATGTGTGAATTAAGATACATATTCAGAACCACTCTATATGTCCTATACTGAATAGTATATTGGAATTAATGCGTAAAACGCTTATGTATGCAAAAAAAAAAAAAAATTCCATCGCCATTAGGAATGATTTGATGCAGTAATGGAAAGACAAGGTGCTACCACCAGAGTTGCTCAGTTTCACTTAAAATAAAGAACCTATGCACTAACCTTCCTGTGGATGAGATGATAATTATTATCCCAGAAAACCATTTTTTACTGAGATCAGGTCACTACTTAGGGTAGATAAGACGAACTATTTCTCCTTTAATAATAACACTTATAAGCAGGAGGATGGATGATCTATGGGTACCTGTTTTGCCAGTTGCCTTGCCAACATATCCGTCAATTATTTGGAACGTAAATATTTTAGCGATGGATCTGATCTAAGTAAACAGATTCTGTTCTGCTGTCGTTATGTTGCTGATGTAATAATTGGTTCAAATGGCTCTGAGCACTATGGGACTCAACTGCTTTGGTCATCAGTCCCCTAGAACTTAGAACTACTTAAACCTAACTAACCTAAGGACATCACACACATCCATGCCCGAGGCAGAATTCGAACCTGCGACCGTAGCAGTCGCACGGTTCCGGACTGCGCGCCTAGAACCGCGAGACCACCGCGGCCGGCATGTAATAATTCAATAAATGAAGTATACAGCCAACCAGTTTGTATATGTTTGCTGTGAACCTTTGACTAGATGCCAATATCATTAACGGTTTTCTTCAGCAGGAACGTCATCCTTAATGTTTTAAATATATTAAAACAACAAACGTCTAAGATACTTAATACGTTACATCATTGAAATGGAGTACATGGGATAAAATTGATACATGATTTGCATGAAACTGAAATTGTAAACACGTATCTCAAGCTAAGAAGCTCAAATGAGGCAGTAGGAAATATGGAATAAAAGTGCCAGAACAAAACCTGAGAATAAACCTGGCGTAATAGGGCAGACGTTTGTGGAACATCTTGTCCTGAAGGTGGGACAGTGGTTTGCGGAGCAATTATATCGGTACTGCTTAATCAAGTCCCATACTTGCTATGTACAGGACTCAGAAGCTTCACTTACAGCTGCCAGAAGAAATTCAAATTATGTAGCTCCATTAAAAAAAAGATAAAAAAGAAAAAATGCCGGTGTGTGAATTCGGGGACTATAAACGATGAAAATTACTTGCAAACGTCAGGAAGTTTACCATATTGACCGTTATCAGTAGGTGAAAATTGCTGCTCGATATAGTTATTCATTTTGAATATAATTGAGGTGCCTTGTCTAAGCTGCTATTAAAATGATATTGAATGCACATGTGCGTCAGACTGACATGTTCAGTATTATATTACCTTTTACCGTGGCGAATAACACTTTCTCTCGAACAAGATATCAAAACACGCTGGACAGATATGCGCAAATTTCCCCACCACTTCTCTCGCCGTCAACATCCCCTTGAATAGAAAGGCTCTGGTTGTCACCCTGCTATACAGTACTCAGTGCTCGGGCAAGCTGGCTGCAATGGGTTGAAGCGAGTGACAAACAGTGCGTGCGGAAGTTAAAAAGCTGTACTTTAAATGGTTACTGCTAGATTTAGGGCTCAAATTTTCGAGCACAATCTATTGCTGGAGGTAATGCCTTGCAAGTGCTCTTTTTTCTCTTTATAATATGCGGTACAGTTGGTGATGTTTCCTTGTGGGAGGATTTTAAAACATAGCTTTTATTTGGGCCCTCAATTTCATTATGTTGCATTGTGTGATATATTATTCAACCTGCAGGTAAATTGATTGCTCTTTAGTTGTACTAAATGTAAACGTTAGAGGGTTTTCTTAAGTTATAAGAGGTAATGGCGTCAGTTAATTATTTTAATCCAATGCAACCTCGCCTTTCATAATGTAAAAATTGCGCTCTTAAGTCGTACACTGGTTTCTCATACTTGGTGTACTAATAATGCAGTCTGCATTGTTGTAATAAAGTCAGGTTGAATGTCTTAATTATAAGGACCATCACAACCCACAGAGAAACCATACCTGTATAATACAACGACGTGCGGTCACCTCCATGTACAACACAAAACAGAGAGTAATGTAGTAAGCCCCAGGAAGAGGCCAAAGCGCTGTGACGTGACTGGCATCGCAGTGGGGACAACTCACAATGGCTCTGCTCCTCCGTTGCATTCCGTGAACCCAAGCACAAGGCGCATATCGGCCAACTTTCCATCAGTAAGCCTATCCATATCGCTGTCTATCACCGATATTTGTACAACTAACACTACCATAGAAACGTGGTGACCTGAATACAGAGTTGAGAGCAAAGAGTGAGGTGGGCATCAGTGTCGCCAACAACAAGTATCATGAGAGAGTAGAACAAACTTGTTTCCAAACAATATCCACAGCACCATCCGTCCACATTTGCACTATTGTGAAATAATTTTCAGTCGAATATAGATGGCTACATAAATGGGGATAAGAAGTCTGATGAAATCCAAATGATCTGTATGGTTGGTAATGAGCCAACAGAGACCATGGGTTCCTTATCAGTCTGTGCATGATAGCGTTTGGTACCAGTACACTGACCAGCCAGAAAATTATAACCACCGACCTATTATCGACATAAACTCGTCCAGGCGATAGCAGCACCACCTGGTGAGGAGTGACTGCTAGTCAGACACACGAGTGTGCATATAGAGTCAGTGTAGTGTCCTTTTCTAGAACGGGGAAGGCACAAGATCTACCTGAGTTTGACTTAGGGCAGAGTGTGATGGCCTAGAGCCTCAGCTCGAGCATTTCAGAAACTGCACGATCTGTCGGGTGTTTGAGAACTGCTGTGGTGAGTGTCCTCAGCCTGTGGGGAAAGCGAGGTGCAACCGTGTCTAGACATAATTGCAGATGTCGGACGTCGTAGGCTGATCAGACTGCTAAAACAAGACAGGCGGTGAAATGTGGCGGAACTAATATTAAACTTCAATGCTGGGCACAGTACAAGTGTGTCTGAACACACACTGCACCAAACTCTACTAACAATGGGCCTTCGCAGCTGACGACCCCATGTATTTCCTGATGTTAAAATCACAACATTGGCAACTATGGCTGAAATGGGCATGTGACTATCGGCACTGGACATTGGTGCATTGGCCGAATGTTGCATGCCCTACGAATCCCAATACCTTCTTCATCATGCCGATGGGAGCATGCGAATACGTCATTTTCCAGGGGAACAATACATAGACACCTTTACTGCCAGATGAAGACAAGCTGGCAGCACCTCCATTATGCTCTGGGGAACATTCACTTGGGCATCCCTGGTCCAGTGGAGCTCGTGCAAAGTACCATGATGGCCAAGATGTATCGTACATTGGTTGCAGACCACATGCACCGCTTCGTGATGACCGTGGTTCCTGACAGCAGTGGTATTTTTCAACAAGATAATGTGCGATGTCACAAGGGCAGGAGAGTAATGGAGTGGTCGGAGTAACACAGTGGCGAGTTCCAATGAACGTTATGTCCCCCAACTCGCCAGATTTGAACCGAATCAAACACATGGTGTCAGAGCTCGTGGCCCACATCCTCGGAATTTACGCGAATTAGTGACTTGTGTGTGCAGATATGGTGCCAGCTCCCTTACGTACCGAGGTCTCGTTTCTTCCTTACCACGACGTGTCGCCGCCGTTATTCGTGCCATAGGTGGATATGCCGGCTATTAGGTAGTTGGTCATAATGTTTTGGCAGATCAGTGTATGTTCCAGAAAGACATACGCGAAATATCGATTTTTACGGCGATCATGTCTCGTGTTCTGCTGATCACAGAGATAAGGAATCAAGTGTTATGGATAGCTTTTCGCGTAGTGATTATTTGTATATCAGAAGAAAACAGACTTCCTCAAGATATCCTCCAGTACAGGGTCAATTTTCAGATGTTACAGTCGTCCAGCTGCCCGTTCAAATTGAGCCAGTCGGTTGGTTCTTGCATTGGGAGACGTTTAGGGTAAATCTTAGGTGGCTTATAAAGGCGCAATTTGCTATGGGTGGCTCCTGAAAAAAATACCTGAAAAACCTTGATTTATTTTTTTGGGTACCAAAAGTACCAGTTGTAAGCATGGCTACCTCTCTAATTTGTATTCATGGTAGATCGTCGAAACTTTTTCCATATGTTCGTAAGACGATTTTCTCGTAGAGCCTTGAAAGGTTTTTCAGTATCATTATCGGTTACCGAGGTCCAGAGGTTGAAAGTCGTCATACTTAGGCACGTGAAAAATTCACGTAATATCCAATGTTGGGCGTAAATGTAGTTTTAACTCACGTACTGAACACATCACAAGGATTTTAGGGTCATCGAAATTATCAGAGGTCGCCAAACCATGTTTTAATCGCCGTTTTTTTCGCTAACAGAACGCGCAGTCTCTATGTGTTGGGTGTTCCGGGGTTGTGGGGGGGGGGGGGGGGGGATGGGCGGAGGGGGAAGGGGGGAGCACCTCACGCTTATACAGGCTGTATTAACCACTTCGCTGCATAAGCACCTTATAAAAATTATATTGTCATACGAAATTATTTGAATTTGCAAATTAAAGAGAATTTTTTGATATAATTTAGGTGTCGCCTAAAAATGTTGTTTAATTTTATGTAAAGTAGTCTAAAATGAATATGTAAAGTATAGGATGATTTTATTTTAACCTTGTATTATGCATACTTATTTATTGTTTATGTGTGTCAAAGTATGTAAATGTATCGAAGTAAATTGTCAGAATTTTATTGACCTATAGACTTCCCTGCCGTAAGTAGGAAAACAAGGGAACCACCTGAAAAATGTTCCTGTCAGCGCACAAAAACGACGAATATGCTCCTCTTTAAAAGACTCTGGAAGAAAAGTGGTGAATCAGGTGCCCCAGTCCTCATTCTACCATCCTCACCAAAAATTCTGGCATACAAACACATGGAGGCTTTTTGTGCTGAAAGAGAGTCGCAGAGAGTCACAATGGAAGCGAGAGGAGACAGTGCCAGTGGGAGAGAAAGAGAGATGAGACAGTGACGGTGGGAGAAGGTATGTGAGAATGGAAGAGCAAGAGAGATAGCTGAAAACATGTAGACAGTAACAGTGGGAGCAAAGAGAGAGGAGATATTGATGGTCAGTGAGAGACAGTGGCAGTAAAAGAGAAAGACAGATGAATCGAGATAGAGCAGTATTAGCAAAAGAAAGGGGACACACTGGAAATGAAACAAAGAGATAAATGACCATACATAGGCTTTATGGTCTGGGGGTGGTGGGGGGGGGAGGAAAGGTCTGTACTTGCCCTCCCACACCCCCCACCCCCACCTCAGATCTACAATTTTCAACACAAAGAAACCTACCCACTTTTCCCCATCCCCTATACTCGCATGTTAAAGTTTTCTGATCTAGGAGTCAAAATCCCAAGTGACCATGCCCAAGAACACGTATGGAGAGGAGATAATGGCGGTAGAGGAGAAAGGCTGCACACTGTAAGTAAGAAAAACGGTGACAGTGTCAATGGGAGGAGTCAAAGTGGTGGACAAGTAGACAGTGGGAAGGAAGAGCAAATAAAAGGGACTAAAGCATATACAATGAGAGGGATGTACAGAGAAAATAGCAGTGGGAAATAACGAGAGAGTGGAAGAGACATATGCAGACATCAAAAAAAGTTTTGCATCACCTCGGTTCCAAGAGTTTCAGAACCAGTACAGAAAATTCGAATAAAAATAAACATAATTTCCACCTTTTTATTGCTCATCAAAACCACACATTTCATGTTGTACCACCATACAGCCAGACCTTCAGAGGTGGTGGTCCAGACTGCTGTACACACTGGTACCTCTAGTGCACAGTAGCACCTCCTCTTGCATTGATGCATGTCTGTATTCGTCGTGGCATACTATCGACCAGTTCATCAAGGCACTGTCGGTCCAGATTGTCTCACTCCTCAATGGCGATATGGCGTAGAGCCCTCAGAGTGGTTGGTGGGTCACGTCGTCCATAAACAGCCCTTTTCAATCTATTCCCGGCATTTTCGATAGGGTTCATGTCTGGAGAACATGCTGGCCACTCTAGTCGAACGATGTAGTTATCCTGAAGGGAGTCATTCACAAGAGGTGCAAGATGGGGTTGCGAATTGTCGTCCATGAAGACGAATGCCTCGCAAATATACTGCTGATATGGTTGCACTACAGGTCGGAGGATGGAATTTATGTATCGTACAGCCGTTACGGCGCCTTCCGTGAACACCAGCGGCGTATGTCAGCCCCACATAATGCCACCCCAAAACAGCAGGGAACCTCCAACTTGCTGCATTCGCTGGACAGTGTGTCTAAGGCGTTCAGCCTGACTAGGTTGCCTCTAAACACGTCGCCGACGATTGTCTGGTTGAAGGCATATGTGGCACTCGTCAGTGAAGAGAACGTGACGCCAATCCTGAGCGATCCATTCGGCATGTTGTTGGGCCCATCTCTAACGCACTGCACGATGTCATGTTTGCAAAGATGGACTTTGCCGTGAACGTCGGGAGTGAAGCTGCGCATCACGCAGCATATTGCGCTCAGTTTGAGTCGTGACCCAACGTCCTGTGGCTGCACGAAAAGCTTTATTCAACATGGCGGCGTTGCTGTTGAAATAAAACAACCCTTTTCGTTTTTTGTTCGTGTTTTGAAAGTTCTGTAATTCCAATGGTATCTAATAAGTGATTTCGGTAATACATTAAATCTCATAAAATTTATTACTCCATTTGGTTGCTAGTAGGTCATGCTTGTCCAATATATGTTCGCAATATTTTGCATTTCAAATGAAGCCATAATTAAGAAAATTTAGGTTAGCATTGTTATCTTTCAATTTTTATATAATATGATGTATTCGCCAGTTTCAGCATAAAATAAGCAATGTTTTGTGGATAGTTACTCATAAAAATGTCAAACTTTTAAATGTTAATTTAATAAATTTACACTGTAGTTTTGTTGACTTGATTGTTAACAAACGTATAAACAGGAGGAGCACAAGACTCAAGAATGGACAGTTGGAGACAGTTTTGAGACGCAACCACTCTGTCGCACGTCTGTGCAATAATGTAATGTAATATGTATTGTGACTATGTAGCCTGTTGCGTGGAGTTATTTTCCACTAAGAAGAAATGGTGCGGCTTGTCATAAATAGACCACTATAAAAACGACTTGGTACCTGGATTATTTCATGGAATCCAGTTAGCAGATGAAATGGACCGAGGAAACGACCACTTCAGCTGCAGCAGCAGAAGCAGCAGGAAGCAGATTACTCCGAGTTACAGCGAACTAAGACATGTATAAGAAATCAACTGAACTATATAAGTATCACTGCAGAACTAATTGCTAACGTGTATTATTTTGGAAACCGTTCTAGCAGTAAACATTTGCATTTGACTCAGAGTAATTCTTTGAGTAGTGGAGACCAATGTGATCATAAGAAACATCCCCATGATCACACTTTCTTGATGTCTATGGACCACAAGAATAACAAAAAAATTTTGAGTTTTTTTTTGTTTAAATCAAATAATCTCTTTTCGATGTTGAAAATTTTCGCCCCAGCAAAATTTCACTGTGTTCCCCACGTAACGCAACAATAGTAGTTTCGTTACACTTTCAGGGTTCCTCCGAGCCATAATCCATAGTTAGCGGTCATCCATTGCAGTAGTAGCCTTTGGACGGCCTGAGCGAGGCATGTCATCGACAGTTCCTGACTCTCTGTATCTCCTCCATGTCCGAACAACATCGCTTTGGTTCACTCTGAGACGCCTGGACACTTCTCTTGTTGAGAGTCCTTCCTGGCACAAACTAACGATGCGGACGCGATCGAACCGCGGTATTAACCGTCTAGGCACGGTTGAACTATAGACAACACGAGCCATATACCTCCTTCCTGGTAGAATGATGGGTTGTCGGACCCTCTCCGTCTAATAGACGCTGCTCATGCATGGTTGTGTACGTCTTTGGGCGTTTTTAGTGACATCTCTGAACAGTCATAGGGACTGTGTCTATGATACAATATCCGCAGTTAACATCTATCTTCAGGAGTTCTGGGAACCGAGGTGATGCATAACTTTTTTTGATGTTTGTATATGGATAGTGGCAGTGAGAATGTATGAAGACTTCACTGCAAAAAAAAAAAAAAAAAAGAAAAAGAGCGCAGAAATCTTCGAATGCCAAAATGTTTGTCAGTGGAATTTGGTTTCGTCCTATATCTTATGGATGGCAAAGACACAGCAAGTGTACAATGTAGTTTGCCTCAGAGCTACTTATTTTAAAGCTGAGCGAAATTTAGTATCGTAAATCTGATGTTGACCCAGCCAAGTACGAGGATCGTTCAATTAGTAATGCCCCACATTTTGTATAAAAAAAATTAAAAAAAATCATTAATACACACAGGAAACGTCCTTGTTGATGCTTCACATTTAATATTTGTTCTGATCGCCAGTGAAATTTCGAACGGTTCTGGCAGATGGCAGAGCCATAGTACACCGTCAAAATGGCGTCTACTTACTAACGTTACAAGCAGCATACTGTTATTGAATTCCAGTGTGCAGAAAAAGAAACCGTGGTTAACATCCATAAACGTTTGTGTGCAGTGTATGGCGATGCTGCTGTTGGGCGATGGGTAAAGAATGTTACAGCCTCAGGAAATGCAGAAACAGAGCTCCATGATCAGCCACGCTCGGGACGTCCTGTCACAGCCTCTGCTCCAGACATGTTGAATCGTGAGGATGCCATTATTCGTGCCGACCGGCGCATCACAACTCGACAATTGGCTATAAAGTTGTCGGTCAGCATTGGAAGTGCGTCTGCAATGACCGAGACTCTCAAATATTGAAAGAGGTGCTCACGATGGGTTCCACGAATGTTCTTAGTGGATTGAAAGTAAGGTCTTTTTATTTAAATTGTTGGAGCGTTTTGAGACCGACAGAGAGCACTTTCAGTCACAGGTCGTTGTGGGGGACGAAATCTGGGAACACCACTTTGCGCCAGAAACAAAAAGGCAATGCATGGAGTGGTATCATTCTCATTCACCACAAAAGAAGAAATTCAAGACAACCCGGAAAAGTCATGGTGACAGTCTTCTGGGATTATTTCTCGTGGATGTGATGCCAAGACGGTCAACCATCAATTCAGATGCATACGTGAAGACTCTTAATAAACTCAATAGCCGTTTCCGATGTGTTTGATTGGACAAGAATACAGCTGGAATCTTGCTCCAACACGATAATGCACGCCCACACACAAGTCTGAGAACGAGGGAACATATCGCCAGATTGGGATGGACATCATTGCCTCATTCACCCTGCAGTCCAGACCAGACACTCTTGGACCTCCATCTCTTTGGGCCGCTTTAAGATTCTCTATGGGGAACACAGTTTGAAGATGATGAGTGTGTCAGTCATGCAGTGAAAACATGGCTACGCCTACAGGACAAGAGCTTTTACCAGCAGGGAATACACGCTCTTCCACATTGTTGGCGTATGGCCATAGAACGTGATGGACACTACGTAGAGAAATATCCATATCATTGGCGTATGGCCATAGAACGTGAGGGACAGTATGTAGAAAAATGTGTTGATGTATATTATCACCAAATTCTGACTCTTAACAATAAATACGTTCTGAGAAAAACTTCCCTATGTTTTGTGAAAACTAACCAGGGGAAAGAAAGCATAACAGCGCATTGTTGTGTGTATAATTTTTGTTTAAAATGTATATATGATGAGAAAGAATATGTTTGGGAGAAACAATTTGTCTAATGGTTTAAATGTCCTGCTATCACAGTTAAAATGCTCTGCTGTCAGAGTTCAGACTGACTGTGGGAAAGAGAACAAATCCACTGACATTAACAGCAGATCACAGTGCAGCATTTTCTGTCTTATAGTCTGTTTTGAGAGAAAAATATATAGCGTATGACTGTCTGAATGTTTACTAGAGTATCATGTAACAATCTGAAGTATATTGGTCAAGAACTATAGAAGATTTTTGCTGTCAGTGTAACACCATTGTATTATGCACTTCGTTTTCCCAACTACTTCACTTGTGTATGTGTTCCACACATATATTGCAGACATCTCCTCCTCCTCCCTTCCTATTTTCTCCTCTTCCAATCTACCATCTCTCTTCCCACTTTATCTTCCCAACTCTACATATCCATCTCCTCTCTCCCATTCTGTCTCTCTATCTCCTCCTGCCAAACTCTTTGTTCGCCTCCTATGCGTCTCTCTCTGACCACATCTTCTTCCCTCCTCTCTCTATCCATACCCTCCTTCCCTCCTCTGTGCATACCTTCCATTTACTTTTTCCATCTGCCCACTACGAGTCCACCACTTCCATAGGCCTCCTGCATTTCCCCCTTCCCAATGTACATTTCCTTCTCCCCTCTCTCTGACCAGATCCACCTCATCTATTCACTCTTCGTTTTCTCTGCTCCTCTCACTCAGTCCATCTCCTCCTCTCTCATTTCTGTTTCTAACTCAGTTTCCACCACTCTCCATTCCCTCAATCCATCCTCCCAGTGCTCAACCATGTCCAAGTCCCATGAATAGTCTTCTGTCTTCCAAGAATTTTCTTCAAAACCTTAGTTCTTTGTTTTCGAGTCCTCGAAGCTCGCCTTTTAAATCAAATAACTACTGAGTTACAGTATCTGATTGTGGTATTGTCAGATAATCCCTTTTTTGTGTGCTTGTTCCTTGTTAGGGTTTTCTCTATTTTCTCCAGTGTGATGTTGAAGAGGATTGGAGATGCACATGGAGTTCCTGCAAAGGAGATTTAAAGGGCATGCAAGTAGTATTCCCACACAAATGTCTATCGTGCAATGCAGCCTACACATTGGGTGCTGGAAAATAGTTTCCTGCTCCTGATGTGTATGCTGCACTGTAAAGCAGGCCAATACTATACCCAGACAATATGCTTGTCATTCAGGGTAGCCTATATGCCTACATCCGAGGGGCTGACAAAATTCGTTTTTTTCCCATAGCTCCACTCCTATTACAGCTATGATATTGTAAACCCCACAGTGCTGATACTTATGAGACTTGCTGTTTCTGTGTCAAATTTTGTTGAAATCGATGTGTAACCTGTAAAAATCTGAGGTAACTCACTCAAGACCTTTTCCAAATTTTTTCTAACAATATTCCCATCATATATATGTTGTTGTTATGGTGTTCAGTTCAGAGACTGGTTTGATGCAGCTCTCCACGCTACCCTATCCTGTGCAAGGTTCTTCATCTCTTAGTAACTACTGCAATTTACATCCTTCTGAATCTGCTTAGTGTATTCATCCCTCTGCGATTTTTTCCCTCCACGACTCCCTCCAATACTAAATTGGTGAACCCTTGATGCCTCAGAATGTGTCCTACCAACCGATCCCTTATTCTAGTCAAGTTGTACCACAACTTCCTCTTCTTGCCAATTCTATTCAGTACCTGCACATTAGTTGTGTGTTCTACCCAATTCAGCATTCTTCTGTAGCACTACATTTCAAAAGCTTCTATTCTCTTCTTTTCTAAACTATTTATCAACCATGTTTCACTTCTGTACATGATTACACTCCATACAAATACTTTCAGAAACGACTTCCTGACATTTTAATCTATACTCGATGTTAACAAATTTCTCTTCTTCTGAAACGCTTTCTGTGCCATTGCCAGTTAACTTTTTATATCACTCTGTTTCGACTATCAGCATTTATTTTGCTCCTAAAATAGCAAAATTCATCTACTACTGTAAGTGTCTCATTTCCTAATCTAATTCCTCAGCATCACCTGATTTAATGCACCTACTTTCCATTTCCTCGTTTTGTTTTTGTTGATGTTCATCTTATATCCTCCTTTCAAGACACTGTCCATTCTGTTCAACTGCTCTTCCAGGTGCCTTGCTGTTTCTGACAGAATTACAATGTCATCGGCTAACCTCAAAGTTTTTATTTCTTCTCCATGGATGTTAATACCTATTCCGAATTTTTCTTTTGTTTCCTTCACTGCTTGCTCAATATACAGATTGAATAATATCGGGGAGAGGCTACAACCCTGTCTTACTCCCTTCCCAACAACTGCTTCCCTTTCATGTCCCTCGACTCTTATAACTGCCATCTGGTTTCTGTACAAATTGTAAATAGGCTTTCGCTCCCTGTATTTTACCCCTGCCACCCTCAGAAAGAGAGTATTCCATTCATCATTGTCAAAAGCTTTCTCTAAGTCTATAAATTCTAGAAAAGTAGGTTTGTTTTTCCTTAATCTATTTTCTAAGGTAAGTCGTAGGGTCAGTATTGCCTCGCGAGTTCCAGCATTTCGACAGAATTCAAACTGATCTTCCCTGAGGCCAGCTTCCACCAGTTTTTCCATTCGTCTGTACAGAATTCATGTCAGAATTTTGCAGCCGTGACATATTAAACTGATAGTTCGGTAATTTTCACACCTGTCAACACCTGCTTTCTTTGGGATTATATATATTCTTTGGGATTATATATATAATTATATAGAAATTTTCGAGATTTTTGCTACAAGCTTTTACCTATTATATGTTTGTATATACAATTTATGTTATAAACATATGTGCTATGTCCATCCAAATGTTTATTAGAGTAATGTGTAAATCAGTAAAAACCGAGATTTTTGGTAACAGAGTTTTGCTTTTATATATTACATATGTATTTAAATATTACACATAGGGTGGTCAAAAATTCCCGTTACAGCTGGGAGTTGTAGAGGGGAGTGAGTACATCGTATTTGGAATAGGAGCCCATGTCCAGAAGCGTCATCCAACGAGACTACAGAGCATCAAAGTTATAGGCGCGGGCGTCTGTAAATGTACGTATACACGGGGTGATTCTGTGATGATGTTACAGACTTTCTAGGGTGATGGAGAACGATAAATGTATTAATTGAAGTAAGGATCCTTGTACCGGGAACGAACGAGTTGAAAGTTATAAACGAAAACCGTTCTGATACCTCTGACAGTTGAAGACATGTGCCAGTTCTTGTGTTGCGAAGAGTGTAGGGCTGGTAACTTTGAGTGGTGGTAGTGTGGACAAAAACGAGAAAAAATTTTCAATAAACGTGGGCTCTAAATCGCATACCTGAGGAGCTATGACCATTCGTTCATCTTCGCTAATGTGAAACACATCTATATTGGACATTTTTTTCTCGTTTTTGTCCACACTACCACCACTCAAAGTTACCAGCCCTACACTCTTCGCAACACAAGAACCGGTACCTGTTTTCACCTGTCAGAGGTATCAGAACGGTTTTCGTTTATAACTTTCGACTCGTTCGTTTCCGGTACAGGGATCCTTAATTCAAATTAATAGATTTATCGTTCTCCATCATCCTAGAAAGTCTGTAACATCATCACAGAATCATCCCGTGTATGCGTACATTTACAGACGCCCGCGTCTATAACTTTGATGCTCTGTAGTCTCGTTGGATGACGTTTCTGGACATGGGCTCCTATTCCAAATACGATGTACTCACTCCCCTCTACAACTCCTAGAAGTCTGTAACGGGAATTTCCGCCCACCCTGTATATTAAAGGAATATATAAACTTTGTCCGTGTGAATTTTCATTCGAGTACAACGTAAAAGTCTGAAGTAAATTGGTCAAATACTTTTCGATATTTTTGGTAGAACACAGCCTTCTGAAATTCCTTCACCAAAGAAGACGAAGTAAATATTCCAGAATTCGAATGAAGATCAGCTGGTAACATGAATAACATAAAAATAGATAACCTCAGACTTGTGAAGCAACTTAATTCATTAATACAAGCAAGTCTTCTTGTGCAGACTGTATACCAATTAGGTTCCTTTCAGAGTATGATGATGCAATAAATCTATACCTAACAATTATATACGACCGCTGGCTCGACGAAAGGTCCATACCAAAAGACTGGATAGTTGCACAGTTCACACCTATATTCAAGAAAGATAGTAGGAGTAATCCACTGAATTACAGGCCCATATCATTCACGTCGATATGCAGCAGGATTATTGAAGATACATCGGGTTCGGAAATTATGAATTATCCGGAAGAAAACAGTATATTGATACGCAGTCAACACGGATTTAGAATACATCATTCTTGTGAAACACAAATAGCTCTTTACTCGTACGAAGTGTTAGTACTATTTACAAGGAATTTCAAAATGATTCCGTATTTCTGGATTTCCGGAACGCTTTTGACGCTGTAACACACAAGCAGCTTGTAGCGGAATTGCTTGCTTAGGGAATATCGTCTGTTATGTGACTGGATTCGTGATTTCCTGTGGAGTCAAAACAAATTGCAGACTCGATTTAGAAAAGATATCTGAATGGTGCGAAAATTGACCCTAATGATGAAAAGTGTGAGGTCATCCATATGAGTGCTAAAAGGAACCTGTTAATCTTCGGTTACACGATAAATCAGCTTGATCTAAAGGCCGTAAATTCAACTAAATTCCTAGGAATTACAATTACGAATAGTTTAAATTAGAAAGAACACAGAGAAAATGTTCTGGGGAAGGCAAACTAAAGGTTGAGTATTATTGTCAGGACACTTAGAAAATGTAATCTACTAAAGAGACTGCCTCCGCTACGCTCGTCCGTCCTGTTTTCGAGTACTGCTGCGCGGCCTGGGATCCTTACCAGGTAGGATTAAAGGAGTACATCGAGAAAGTTCAACGAACAGCAGAACGTTTTGTATTATCGCTAAATAGGGGAGAGATTGTTACAGAGATGATACACATTTGGGGGGGGGGGGGACACTATTTAAACAAACGCGTTTTTAGTTGCGGCAGAATCTTCTTACGAAATTTCAATCACCAACTATCTCCTCTGAAAGCGAAAATATTTTGCTGACGCCGATCTACTTGGGGAGAAACGATCATCATAATAAAATAAAATAAATCAGAGTTCGCACGGAAAGATATAGGTGTTCGTTTCTTCTGTGCACTGTTCAGGAGTGGAATAATAGAGAATTATTCTGAAGGTGGTTCGATGAAACCTCTAACAGGCACTTAGGCATGTTTTGCAGAGTACCCATGTAGATGGAGACGTAGATGTAGATGAAACCATTACACATCCTCCCTACAGTCCCAACTCTCTCTCCATGTGATTTCCATATTTTTGGAGCAATGAAGAAAGACATTCGTGGCTGTCGGCTTGTTTGGACGAAGAGATGCATGCCCAGGTTCAATCATGGTTACGCAGTGTAATTAAGCGTGGTCTGATGGAACTTATCTCACACCTAGTGAAATATGCGAAGCCACCCAAATTCTGGCCAGATTTGATCTCGTTTTCGTTTATAAGCTACATAATCAATTACTATGGGTGTTTATGAACGTTTCTAATACTCTAGAGTAAGTTTTGACGTAGATCGGTATTTGTTTACGTATTAATATGTTGAATTTATTCAAGGATGCATTTTGAAGTTTGGTTTACAAAATTCAACAGGAAATCCTATTTAAACAAGACTATATTATTTATTAATAATTTTGACGGATGGTTTCATCTGTAGCTAAACCTTATTTCACTTTTATATGTTTATATTTCTTGTGTCGATATGTAACTGATGTTACAAAAATGGTTCAAATGGCTCTGAGCACTATGGGACTTAACATCTGAGGTCATCAGTCCCGTAGAACTGAGAACTAATTAAACTTAACTAACCTAAGGACATCACACACACCCATGCCCGAGGCAGGATTCGAACCTGCGACCGTAGCAGTCGCGCGGTTCCAGACTGAAGCGCCTAGAACTGATGTTACAATATAAGAGGATGTTTCTAGTTTTAACATTAGTAAATGTCTTAATCCTTTATTATCAGCTATTTTCACAAAAAGATCTTCACGTAAATACATGTCCTCAGGAACAGTTCAGTAAACTAAATTTGATGAATACTCTAAACACGGAAGTCACATCATGCGTAGCGTTGACTCATCAAAAGTTCTAGAACAGGGGAGTCTAGCCTGCAGCCTGCAGGCCACATGCAACTGAAAGCAAGTGTCAGTGTGGCTCAAGAATTGAATATCTACCACAGGAGTTTTGAAAAAAAAATAGTAAAAAAAATCATAAAATTTCGTTTATGTAAACTTATGATAATTGAACACTTTCAATCTGAAACTCCTGCTACACGAGCTATTCTGTCATTGGTCCATCCAATTTTTAACATTGCCGCCCATGCTATACTTTAATGTCCACAGTCACGTTTTCATAACTGCCCAGTCATTCAGACATGCTGGTCTGATATCTTATGGCTACTTCAGTTGGAACTGCGACACTAGAGCTGGAGACGTATAATGATATTAATTTATGGAAATAAAAGAAAATTATGTGTTATTTATGTACAATTATGATAATGACTCTTTCTAACCACAGTTCTGTTCATTACAAGTCGGTGTAAGTAAGAAATCTTCATGTGCATTGCAATTATTACCAGTGTTTGCTATCTAACAGTATCAGAATTTTGTTATAACAAGCTTAACTGTGTTAACTATACACCTTCGACCACGGTTTTTTGCTGTTAGTGTTAGTGTTAAGTATATTATGTACAGTCCAAAAGTGCTCATCTACTTCCAATGAGGCCCAGATAAACTAATAAGTTGGAAACCCCTGTTCCAGAACCTTCGAAAGAAAACAGGTTGTCGTATATTATTCTTTGCAGACAGTACTGGCATCAGAGTCTTTTTGCTATCCATTAAGTTAACACTTGTAAATCTCTTTGCAGTGTGTGCAGTAGTTAGGCAATGAAAAGAGCTGTACGTGTTGTGTGTTGATATTTTCATGTGTAAATATGAAACTATTATGGTCAATAAACCACATTTTCTGTAAATAATTATTAATTACATGCTACATCATTTAACACCACGGACCTCGAATATGATATCAAGTAAATTTTCAACACCTCTGAACACTGAAAGCGTCTTAAAAAGTGGAACTTTTTGCAACTGCTCAACAACGAATGTTTTTATGTATTGTCAGTGTGAACTATAAGCACAAATTTCTGATTGTTTAAGCAAGGGTGGGATGTCACAGTAGGCAACTGCAAACATTTTTCCATGTAGGCATTGACCATCTTGTCTCACAGTGGAATAAATGTACTATCAGTTATAGCGATTACTTACGATTTTATAAATGTGTGGTGTCTGTTCTTTCAGAAATGTCCCAAAAAGCAGACACCATACATTCATGCAATTGATTTGATTCGATGGGCGATGAGTTCAAAACATTCAGTGCTGATGGAACTTACACTACTGGCCATTAAAATTGCTACACCACGGAGATGACGTGCTACAGACCGAAATTTAACCGACAGGAAGGGGATGCTGTGATATGCAAATGATCAGCTTTTCAGAGCATTCACACAAGGGTGGCGCCGGTGGCGACACCTACAACGTGCTGACATGACGAAAGTTTCCAACCGATTTCTCATACACAAACAGCAGTTGACCGGCGTTGCCTGGTGAAACGTTGTTGTGATGCCTCGTGTAAGGAGGAGAAATACGTATCATCACGTTTCCGACTTTGACAAAGGTCGGACTGTAGCCTATCGCGATTGCGGTTTATAGTATCGCGACATTTCTGCTCGCGTTAGTCGCGATCCAATGACTATTAGGAGAATGTGGAATCGGTGGGTTCAGGAGGGTAATACGGAACGCCGTGCTGGATCCCAACGACCTCGTATTACTAGCAGTCGAGATGACAGGCATCTTATCCGCATGGCTGTAACGGATCGTGCACCCACGTCTCGATTCCTGAGTCAACAGATGGGGACGTTTGCAAGACAACAACCATCTGCACGAACATTTCGACAACGTTTGCAGCAGCATGGACCATCAGCTCGGAGATCGTGGCTGCGGTTGCCCTTGACACTGCATCACAGACAGGAGCGCCTGCGACGGTGTACTCGACGACAAGCCTGGGTGCACGAATGGCAAAACGTCATTTTTTCAGTTGAATCCAGGTTCTGTTTACAGCATCACGATGATCGCATCCGTGTTTGGCGACATCGCGCTGAACGCACATTGGAAGCGTGTATTCGTCATCGCCATACTGGCGTATCACCCGGCGTGATGGTATGGGGTGCCATTAGTTATGCATCTCGGTCACCTCTTGTTCGCATTGACGGCACTTTGAACATTGGACGTTACATTTCAGATGTGTTACGACCCGTGGCTCTACCGTTCAATCTATCCCTGCGAAACCCTACATTTCAGCAGGATAATGCACGACCGCACGTTGCAGGTCCTGTATGGGCCTTTCTGGATACAGAAAATGTTCGACTGCTCCCCTGGTGAGCACATTCTACAGATCTCTCACCAATTGAAAACGTCTGGTCAATGGTGGCCGAGCAACTGGCTCGTCACGATATACCAGTCACTACTCTTGATGAACTGTGGTATCGTGTTGAAGCTGCATGGGCAGTTGTACCTGTACACGCCATCCAAGCTCTGTTTGACTCAATGCCCAGGTGTATCAAGGCCGTTATTACAGCCGGTACTGATTTCTCAGGATCTATGCACCCAAATCGTGTGAAAATGTAATCGCATGTCAGTTCTAGTATAATATATTTGTCCAATGAATTCTCCATTTATTATGTGCATTTCTTCTTGTTGTAGCAATTTTAATGGCCAGTAGTGTAAGTTCGACCTCCAGGGGGGATCTAAGATTAGCGAGCACAGGGAACATCGATGGAGACAGCAGATAGGTGGTGGTGGGTGGTGATGTTGGCTAGCCTGGCAGCATGTCGAAATACTCCACGCATTTGCGATAAATACTTTGCCCAGGTAGAGCGATGGTGAACGCAGCTGACTACTAACCAAGAGATCCCGCATCAAGAATCAGTTCGGCTCACATTTTCACTCTTGACCGCTGATTCAGCCCAGAGTCCCATTGCAGGTGATACCATTACTTCCTACCCTTTTCCCCTCCACCGAATATTTTCAAAATAGACAGTTTACTTGCCTTTTCCATTTGTTTCGTTTTTGTTTTACTTCCACTTATATATATATGAGAGGTCATAGTGTAACAACAACAACGCTGTACTATTGTGCATATAAGTAATTTTTTTTCCATCTGATTTTTCGATAAATTAGTGTAATCGATGTTCTGATTTCATTTGTTTTCTTGTTTCATGCCATTGTGTTAAGAAAACTGTAAACAATTTTCAATGTGAATATTAATGTTTATGTCAAATGTCAAACAATATTGTAATAGAATTGAAGTGTTACAAATGTTGAGACTGTTGTAAGATGTTAAAATTGTAATTGTGCGTCTGGTCCATACGTAGGCAATGTATTAGGATATGTAGAATGCAAAACCTCGGGTGAATACCCTGTCTGTAATGGAGCGCTAAAAGGTAGATGGCAGGCGAGCGCGGGAAAATGCACGCGGCAACTGTACGGCATAACGGGCTCAGCAGTAATAGTTGGAGTTTGGCACTGGTCTGAGCAACACGTTCTGGAGCGAGGAGGCTCTCCTGGAAGACGTAGTTTCATTGAGCCTCGAGTATGCCGTTCCAACGCCCACACAGCATGGCAAAATTCCATAGGCACTAAAGGGAAAAGTATTGCGACGCTATGAAGAAATAAAGTGCCGGTACGTCAAGAGCCATAGCTGTGGTTGTACGTGTGCTCTGTGCCTCGCCATCTCGCCGCCCGCCAACCGCCGGATCGATACAAACAGGTTGAAACTTTTAGTACTGTATTCGTATGGACCAGTGTTACTTTTGTTCCATACTGTTCAATAACAACTTAAATTTTACCAGAACTTTCCTATCATTTAATTATCCTCACAAATAACCTAGATAGGGTCCTTTCCAAATGTGCAATCCGAGTGTCCCGAAATGAAAAATTAAATTTTGTGTTAATAATAATTACTTGCAGACCTAACTGTGTAAGAATGGTGTTTAAAGAACTGTTTTGTTAATGAACCAGTAAATGAATAACGAAGGTCTGACAAAGTTGGAAGATAACTTTAATACTGATTTAGTAATGAAGTTTAATTATTTCGAGACAGATAAAAAGGTATTTAAATAAGCAGGAAATAAGATAAAAAGAGAGTAGTAAGTCATATATTGGAAATCTTGAGCGCATAATGGTGTCAGTAATTAATTTTTTTTATACAGTGATCATAACAGTTTCAGGCCCC
This sequence comes from Schistocerca nitens, assembly GCF_023898315.1. NCBI lineage: Eukaryota > Metazoa > Arthropoda > Insecta > Orthoptera > Acrididae > Schistocerca > Schistocerca nitens. The sequence continues at coordinate 59,984,901 of NC_064624.1, forward strand.
CCCCCCTTTTTTTTTTATTCATTTGAATTATGAAGTGTTCTAAATTGATTTGACCAGCAAAAGTTAAAGTCAATATAAAATCCAAAATTTATCAGTGTTTTTATCTTTAACAAAATTGACATTGTGTGTGTGACTCGAAAGTGCTGTTTCTAGGGTAACCTATGCCCGATTTTAATCAGATCAATAGACAGTACGAAGTTTTGTAGTATACATTATAGTGTAGTGTTATGTATTTATGGTTTTTCCATATCAGTACAGAACGTGAAACTATCAGTTCAATAGATTTTCTGGTTCTAAAATTCTACTATATTATGCAGTGTTACTACTTGTTGCTTTGCACGAATAGCTGCCAACTTGTACAGGGAAGAAAGTCAGTTAATACCTAATTAGGCTGGCGACCGTATTATTAACAAATTGGTAGCATCTTCTGTGTTGTTTGTTTTTGTCCGTCCTGACGTGTAGTTGCATTTCGAACTTACTTGACGGATCATTGTTATTACAGAGTGGGTGTAAGTCTGATTTGCCACCATTCAGGTACACACGGTCAATATCTATACAAAAATCCTGCCTTGTAAAGTGAACCCCAGTCACTTATCATAGTACAGGCTTTAATGAGTATTGTGTGCCCCACGCACACGTTACAACAGGATATATTTTGTTCTCTTGTATTTTTCAGTCTTTTATTATCTATAAATGGATATTATGAATCTCTCAGAATTCCCTAGTACAGATGGTACTGTTTGACTTAAAGCTTCATTTTAGAATGTGTAGCAGTTGCTTTCTGTTGGTAGCTACGGCGACTTGTAGGGGCGTGAGTCGGTTGTGAGTCCTGGCGCCCTTATTTGCGCCCACACGTAGCAGCGCAGTCGCTGCCTCTGCGCTGCCGTGCTCTGCCGCATCGTGCAGCGGCGTCCACCCGGCCACAGCTGTCGCATTCACGTCAGCCCCGCACGCTGCCAGTGCTGGGACTAGTGCCGCGCGGTTCCTCACTGCGGCCCGATGCAGGGCCGTGCGCCCCCACCAGGTCCTGGCATCGACCTCTGCTCCAGCGTTCAGGAGGCACTGCACTGCCTGCACGTCTCCTCTGTCGGCCGAGTAGTGCAGGGCCCTCCACCCGTACCAGTCCCACGATCCCGTGTCTGCACCCACGGCCAGCAGGGCTCGCAGATCCTCCAGTGCCCCATCTTTAGCCGCTTGGAGAAGCCTTCTGCTCTTTTCCTTTGCTGACAAGTTCCTGCACAAAAGAGTGATATTCCTTCACCTTCTTAAGTAATACTGCCCAGTACGTTGTCCTCGAGGGTGAGTGTTCGTCGGAGGTGAGGGTATCATCTGGAGTGCCCCCGGGAAGTGTGGTAGGTCCGCTGTTGTTTTCTATCTACATAAATGATCTTTTGGAGAGGGTGGACAGCAACGTGCGGCTGTTTGCTGATGATGCTGTGGTGTACGGGAAGGTGTCGTCGTTGAGTCACTGTAGGAGGATACGAGATGACTTGGACAGGATTTGTGATTGGTGTAAAGAATGGCAGCTAACTCTAAATATAGATAAATGTAAATTAATGCAGATGAATAGGAAAAAGAATCCCATAGTGTTTGAATAGGCCATTAGTAGTGTAGCGCTTGACACAGTCACGTCGATTAAATATTTGGGCGTAACATTGCAGAGCGATATGAAGTGGGACAAGCATGTAATGGCAGTTGTGGGGAAAGCGGATAGTCGTCTCCGGTTCATTGGTAGAATTTTGGGAAGATGTGGTTCATCTGTAAAGGACACCGCTTATAAAACACTAATACGACCTATTCTTGAGTACTGCTCGAGCGTTTGTGATCCCTATCAGGTCGGATTGAGGGAGGACACAGAAGCAATCAGGGGCGGGCTGCTAGATTTGCTACTGGTAGGTTTGATCATCATGCCAGTGTTACGGAAATGCTTCAGGAACTCGGGTGGGAGTCTTTAGAGGAAAGGAGGCGTTCTTTTCGTGAATCGCTACTGAGCAAATTTAGAGAACCAGCATTTGAGGCTGACTGCAGTACAATTTTACTGCCACAAACTTACATTTCGCGGAAAGACCACAAAGATAAGATAAGAGAGATTACGGCTCGTACAGACGCATATAAGCAGTCTCCCTGTTTGGGAGTGGAACAGGGAGAGAAGATGCTAGTTATGGTATGAGGTACCCTCCGCCACGCACCGTATGGTGGATTGCGGAGTATGTACGTAGATGCATATGTATTCCAAACACATAATATACAGGGCGCCGCGCGAAATGTGTTACCATTTTGTTTTTGAATATAAACTTTATTGTCAATACAACATGAAAGGAACATATACTACAATGAAGAGCCGTCCATGGAGATTTGTTCTAACTCAGCACATCCTCAATATGTCCACCATTTCGTTTCCTAACTTCCTTCAAAGGAACAGTGAAGTTAGTCATTACCCTACGGCACATGTCTTCCGTAATTTCACTGCAGGCTTGAAGAATAAGTCTTCTGAGCTCCATTACATCACGTAGACGTCTCGGGAAAAGGTTTTCCTTTAGGTACCCCCAAAGTAAAAAGTCACATGGATTGAGGTCTGGACTATTGGGGGGCCAATTTTGTCCGTCATTGAAGCGACCTGGAAACCTGACTGAAATGATCCGCATGTCGAAATGCTCGTATAGAAACTCCAACACAGTGTTTGCAGTATGTGGCCTTGCTCCATCTTGCATGAACCACTGCGTGTTGAAGGGCAAGGCAGTAGCAAGAAGCTGTGGAATGAAGCTATTGCGAAGCATGCTCAAATAACGCTCACTGTTCACAGTTTCTTCAAAGAAAAAGGGTCCAATAAGTCAGTGACTGGAAATTGCTGCCCACACTGTAATCCGCCGAGCATAATGCTGTCTTTCATGAATCACTTGTGGGTTTTCAGTGGCCCAAAAGCGTACATTTTGTTTGTTAACCACGCCGTCTAAATGAAAATGCGCCTTGTCTGAAAACCAAGTCCTCTGCCCACTGAGCAAACAGTAGTCTCTGCTGCTTGTGTTCTTCAGTGCGCTTCTGTGCACAGGTCATCTTGTACGGAGCGTCTGGATATTCCCAGTTGCACTGCTGCCTTTTTACACGATTTCCCAGGACTTCTCTGTACAGCAACTCGTACCGCTTCAGTATTCTCCGGCGAACAAACAGGCTTAGGCCGAGGTCGCTTTGCTTCCAATACTGTTTCTTCCTGTACAAATTTATCGTACAACTGTGGATGGTCTTCTTGCAAGAGGCCCATCGTGTGTTAAACTGTTGTCGAAAACGCCTCTGAGTCACAACAAGGCTTTTCGCTTCATGAAAAAGTAACACAATTGTCGATCGTTGCTGTGTCGTCAGTCTTCCATTGTCAGCCATTGCTGCTTACTAGTCTCCTAGCGGCAGTATCGTGAATTACACGTCATTTCGTAACTCATTTATTTTTCCAAGCTCTGCTGGTACTGCAGTAGAGACCCCAGCGGGATATCTAATGTGCGTCGTAAATTGTGAAAGAAACAATTGGTAACACATTTCGTGCGCCACCCTGTATCTCTGTATTTACTGTCATTTAAAGCAGACTGTTCCAGTGCCTCCCCCTCTCCCAATATAGATCAGCTGCCAGACAGACGTATCAGATGCGGCCTTTGCCCACCCCGTCAGTCAGCCGAGGCAATACGATCGCACTGGCTGCAGCACAGCTCCTTGACGACCTGAACATCAGCTGGTTACCAACACCCACCCACATGTGCGTGCAGGTGCCCAGGCACCCGAGCTGGAACAGCCTGGTTTGTCCTAGTTCACAGACACGATTTGACTAGTTTTATTTTAACACCGTGGCACGGTGCCCTTCCTGTTACCATAATCATCTGTTAACCCGAGGCATGAAAGTCGTGTGTACTGTACTGTTTCTCCTGGGTGCACTGGGGTTTAAAAAAATGTAAACTAAATATTACGATAAATTTTATAAATAATCGACAAGTACGCCAAAGAAGAAGAAATAGAACTACGATGGACACGTTATTCCATGGACTCTTGCGCTTCTATGCACGAACTATCTTTCCTTTGCCATTCGCTTATCTTATCTGCTTGGATTCGGATGTAAGAGGACGTTCTTGTGTAAAGCTCATCTTGGTGTACAAGCTGATAATGTAAGTTGTACTTAAAACCCGAAAAATATAATGGTTATTTTGTCAAAAGAATTTGTGTATGTGGTCAATCTGTTGTGAGAGTGATACCTAGACTGCTTTAAATAGATATGGACCTTAACAAAGAATTTTCATTGTTAGGCGCCATCTTAGAAAAATCTTTAACATTTTTCTGTTAGCTCATCTACGAGACGTGCCGTCGGTTAGGACAATTAACTTTATTTCAGATCCCACGAGACCGGAGGCAGCTGCTAACAATTTAACAATTTTATTTACAGACTTTCTTCATATAACGAGATAACATCCCAGGCAGAAAAGGTTTGGTCACAGGATTCCAGTTCCATCATAGAATTTCATTTGTAGATGCTACTCTTGTTATCTTATATTGGGGAATCGAGACGAAACCACGATAAGTTACGTATCACAGTAGTGTACATCAAACAGACTTGGCAAATATTCTCTGGTGTTGGGAAATGGACAATTAATTATCGACGATTACCTAACTACCCTGAGAAATGAGCTAGTTTACTTATACACGTCAAGCTAAATTAAACAACATATTACACTGTTAATAATATTCCTACATTAGTTATTTCTCTTTTATGCTGAGCCATTGCATTAATGTGGGTTTCTTTTTTATAGAAGTCACAGCTAATATTTTATTTTATTACATTACACTAATAGTCACAAAATAAATAAAATTTTTATTTTATTACATTACAGCACCATATATCTACGGATTATGTAAAGGTTGTTCAGTGTGTTATCATACTTAAATGTTTATGTATCGTATTTTCTGAGCTTGAGTCTTGGGACACAGCCAGAAATTGCCTATATTAGTGTGGAAAGCCGCCTAAACTCACAATCAGGTTGAGAAGTGTGAGCTGTAACAAAACTCGAATGTTGTAATAGCATATAAAGCTGGTCATATGCTAGGAAAAGCCTCCCAAACAAACTCCAAAAATGAAGACCATGTGATAATGAGTTCTCATGTCCATTATAATTATCCGGGCTGTTATGCCGTGGTCGGTTGATGAATTCTGAGGTGACTCCCAACGTTTCGTCTCCGACTGCGGGAGACATCTTCAAAGGGGTCCGTAGCTTGATGGAAGGTCCAACACACACACTGGCTCGCTACTGACTGCCGCTAAATTCCGTGTCCGCGCGCCCCCGCGCCGCGGCGTGACGTCACGTGTTTTGAAAACGTCAGTGCAATTGGCCGCTGTCCGTCGGCGTCGATCGCCGTTGCCATCACCCAGTAGTGGACGAGTGGTACTCATCTTCTTTAACACCGGCATCCATATACCGTTTAATTTGACGCCCTCCTCCTTTCGGTTGAAATTATTTGGGTGTTTAGCGATTTCGATTGCCTCCCTGTAGAGCCTTTCGTACTATCCGCTCGTGGCCGCTAGTACTTGCGTCTCCTCGAAACGAATATTGTGGTTCCCTGGCTGGAAAGCTTGACGAAGCGGAATATTACCGTAATTTACAAGCCCACCAGGAAGATACAGGAATACCTTAGGCCTGCCAAGGACGCTCTCAAACCATTGGAAAAATCTGGAGTGTATAGGATCCCATGCAGCTGTGGTGATGTTTATGTGGGTACCACCAAAAGAACTGTTTCTAAACGTTTGGAAGAGCACAAGGGAAATTGTAGAAGAGGAGAAACGGAACGATCAGCTGTTGCGGAGCATGCTTTCCAGCCAGGGAACCACAATATTCGTTTCGAGGAGACGCAAGTACTAGCGGCCACGAGCGGATACTACGAAAGGCTCTACAGGGAGGCAATCGAAATCGCTAAACACCCTAATAATTTCAGTCGAAAGGAGGAGGGCGTCAAATTAAACGGTATATGGATGCCGGTGTTAAAGAAGATATGTACCACTCGTCCACTACTGGGTGATGGCAACGGCGATCGACGCCGACGGACAGCGGCCAATTGCACTGACGTTTTCAAAACACGTGACGTCACGCCGCGGCGCGGGGGCGCGCGGACACGGAATTTAGCGGCAGTCAGTAGCGAGCCAGTGTGTGTGTTGGACTTTCCATCAAGCTACGGACCCCTTTGAAGATGTCTCCCGCAGTCGCAGACGAAACGTTGGGAATCACCTCAGAATTCATCAACCGACCACGGCATAACAGCCCGGATAATTATAATGGACATGATATTTCCGGCCGTGAAAGTTCACATTTTAGTATAATGAGTTCTATCAGCGAACAGTATAAGTCTGAGGAAGCTATAACTGATCAAGCAGATAAGGGAAACAATGCAGTTGTCATATATAACAATGTGTAAACGGCAAAGAGAACAAGATTTTTTACGATAATAACATTAAAAAATACACTCCTGGAAATTGAAATAAGAACACCGTGAATTCATTGTCCCAGGAAGGGGAAACTTTATTGACACATTCCTGGGGTCAGATACATCACATGATCACACTGACAGAACCACAGGCACATAGACACAGGCAACAGAGCATGCACAATGTCGGCACTAGTACAGTGTATATCCACCTTTCGCAGCAATGCAGGCTGCTATTCTCCCATGGAGACGATCGTAGAGATGCTGGATGTAGTCCTGTGGAACGGCTTGCCCTGCCATTTCCACCTGGCGCCTCAGTTGGACCAGCGTTCGTGCTGGACGTGCAGACCGCGTGAGACGACGCTTCATCCAGTCCCAAACATGCTCAATGGGGGACAGATCCGGAGATCTTGCTGGCCAGGGTAGTTGACTTACACCTTCTAGAGCACGTTGGGTGGCACGGGATACATGCGGACGTGCATTGTCCTGTTGGAACAGCAAGTTCCCTTGCCGGTCTAGGAATGGTAGAACGATGGGTTCGATGACGGTTTGGATGTACCGTGCACTATTCAGTGTCCCCTCGACGATCACCAGTGGTGTACGGCCAGTGTAGGAGATCGCTCCCCACACCATGATGCCGGGTGTTGGCCCTGTGTGCCTCGGTCGTATGCAGTCCTGATTGTGGCGCTCACCTGCACGGCGCCAAACACGCATACGACCATCATTGGCACCAAGGCAGAAGCGACTCTCATCGCTGAAGACGACACGTCTCCATTCGTCCCTCCATTCACGCCTGTCGCGACACCACTGGAGGCGGGCTGCACGATGTTGGGGCGTGAGCGGAAGACGGCCTAACGGTGTGCGGGACCGTAGCGCAGCTTCATGGAGACGGTTGCGAATGGTCCTCGCCGATACCCCAGGAGCAACAGTGTCCCTAATTTGCTGGGAAGTGGCGGTGCGGTCCCCTACGGCACTGCGTAGGATCCTACGGTCTTGGCGTGCATCCGTGCGTCGCTGCGGTCCGGTCCCAGGTCGACGGGCACGTGCACCTTCCGCCGACCACTGGCGACAACATCGATGTACTGTGGAGACCTCACGCCCCACGTGTTGAGCAATTCGGCGGTACGTCCACCCGGCCTCCCGCATGCCCACTATACGCCCTCGCTCAAAGTCCGTCAACTGCACATACGGTTCACGTCCACGCTGTCGCGGCATGCTACCAGTGTTAAAGACTGCGATGGAGCTGCGTATGCCACGGCAAACTGGCTGACACTGTCGGCGGCGGTGCACAAATGCTGCGCAGCTAGCGCCATTCGACGGCCAACACCGCGGTTCCTGGTGTGTCCGCTGTGCCGTGCGTGTGATCATTGCTTGTACAGCCCTCTCGCAGTGTCCGGAGCAAGTATGGTGGGTCTGACACACCGGTGTCAATGTGTTCTTTTTTCCATTTCCAGGAGTGTAGATTGTGATCGTAGAGAGAATTATGTGAAGGTGCTTAATGCATGTCTTATGAGCTACAGTAACATAAGTAGTCTAGATAATCAAAAAAGAATGAATGTAATGAATCTGAATGCACCTGCTCTTCATGTGCGAATTAAAGTACATTCTCAGAACCACTCTACACGTCCTATACTGAATGGTATATTGGAATTAATGTCTAAAACGTTTATGTATGGACACAATTTTTCCATCTCCGATAGGAATGATTTGATCCAGCAATTGAAAGATAAGGTGTTCCCACCAGAGTGTTGCTTAGTTTCACTTGAAATAAAGAACCTATGGACAAACATTCCTGTAGGTGGAATGATAACTATTATCCAAGAAAACCTTTTTTAACTGAGATCAGCTCGAAATGGAGGAAATTGTAGAATTTATTTCACTGCTCAGGGTAGAATTGACGAACTGATTCTCCTTTAATAATAACATTTATAAACAGATGGTTGATTGTTCGATGAGATTCCGGGATTGCAGCCGGATCATGTTGACTTCTTGCCACGTTATTTCGGCTGGCAATCGTCCGGCCATCTTCAGGTGAGTGTCCGTCACTGGAGACTGCAAATTCCCGGAGTCAACTTGATAGCAAAAAATTGGCGCGAAAACGCATGCGCATTGGCCTCCGTCACAGGAGCGTCCTCTATCAAACCGGCGCCTTCTGGAGCTACTGTTCTATTTGTGGTGCGCAGGCGCATGCGTAAAGGTGAAAACTACATGTTTGTCCTCTGTCGGAATGCGCGCCCGCAGCGCTAAAAACAGACGTCAGATGTCACCAGACTTGTCATTATGAATAAACCGGGTCCCAAGCCTTGTCCAGTTGGAAACCTCCGTCACGATTTATAAGATTTTGCACTAGGCGTATCTCCACAGATTCTTTAATTACTGAATACCAGAAAGTTTTCGCTGGGCCCAAGATTTTCGTGGCAGAAAAATCCATAGCGTGTCCTGTAGTAATTCAGTGCTCAGCTACGGCCGACTTACTGGGCTGCGAAAGGCGAGTGTGGCGTTCGTGTTCAACGCACCTTTCATGTGCTGCGCTCGTCGTCTGACCAATGTAAGCTTTGCCACACTGGCAAGGAATTTTATAGATCCCGTCCTTCCCTTGCCAGTTTGGCAGGTCCCTGCGCCAGAGATAGTCGCCATCGGTATTTTGTGTGACATCGTGTTAGTGCCTTAGTGTTTCACCGTCCGTGCTCCTCATTCACGTGTGTCGTCTCTGTCATCCATGTTCGTGTATCAGTGCTGACCGTTTTTTATTTTCACTACGCCTGTGAACGGCTCCATGTGCTTTACTTTGTGTGTCTACTGTTTGTTATCCATCATTTTGTTTTCCTTTTCTATATCTTCATCTGTCCTAATTGTAATGTCTATGGCCGAAGAGCGGCGTAGTTTTGCCGCTTTCGGCCTCCCTTGTATCAGGTATAAAATGACAATAAAGAAAAAAAAACTTGCAGTCTGCAGTGACGGACACCCACCTGAAGATGGCTGGACGATTGCCAGCCGAAATATCGTGGCAAGAAGTCAACATTATCCGGCTGCAATCCCGAAATCTCATAGAACACTCAGTCCATCACAGTGATGGACACTCACCTGAAGATGGCTGGACGATTGCCAGCCGAAATATTGTGGCAAGAAGTCAACATTATCCGGCTGCAATCCCGAAATCTCATCGACCATTCAGTACGCTGGGAAAACTTCAAGAATCACAGGTGGTTGATTATCGATGGGTCTTGCCACTTCCCTTGCCAACGTATATGTCAATTATTTGGAACGTAAATATTATAGCGAAGGGCCTGGTCTCGATAAACAAATTCTGTTCTACTGTAGTTAGGTTGATGATGTAATAATTCAGTAAAAGAAATATGCAGCCAACCAGTTTGCATATGTTTACTGTAAACTCTTGACTAGATGTCAATACCATTTAGGGTATCTTTTTCAGCAGGAACGTCACTCTCAATGTTTTGAAGATATTAAAAAATAAACGTCTAAAATACTTAATAATTTACAACACTTAAATCAAGTACGTGGAATAAAACTGACACACGATATTGAAATTGTAAACATACATAACAAGCTAAGCAGCTCAAATCAAACAGTAGAAATAAATGTGCTACCGCATACCGTTTTTGTGCTTGTGCTGTTGTGGTAGTTCATAATTATCGATAAACTTTGAACAAGAAAGAAGAGGAAAAGCGATTTTTACTCGTCTGCTAATTTTATGGTAAGTTAGAAATATGTACGCACTACTACAACAGCCCAATCACCCACCTGCAATAGTTTAATGTTAGCACTGGTGTCTTAATTTGGAAACTGGTAGAACTTGCTATATGACTGCTGGTTGGCTGTATGCTGGTTCTTTATATATTTTTAATTTATATTGAACCTGTGTGACCATCTCCTCGCGTTACCTTAGAGAATTTTTCTCGACTTTGCGTCCTGGCTGCTAATATACCAGGCCCATAAATGGTATCGATATTTTGACCCTTACTTGATTAATCTGGAAAACAAATTAATTATTTCAGAAATGCGCGCAACGGAAACTGGTGCGAGTTTCTCTAAGATAACGCGTTCTGGGGTGGTTGTTCTTAAAGCCGTCACTATAGCAGCTGGTAGCCTATCTAAATTCACATTTCAGATTATTTCTGTCTTTCATTAACTTTAGAAAATCGGACTGAATAAGATACATCCTACCCATTTTATGTGTCAGGTGTCTGGGGGAATATTTCTTAACTGAAATGCCGACTCTCATTTAATAGATTTATTTTCTACTTTGATGTAAACTTAAGAAGCTGACACATTACAATTTTTCTTTAGTTACAAAACTTCAGCATTACCTCTCATGGGTAGACAATGACAAAACGAAAACGCTACACGAATAATTTCATATATGACACATAATTTCATAATAACACAAAAAATATACGACACATAATTTCATAATAACACAAAAAAATACATAAGTGGGCCACACCGTCTTTAGCGGGAAAATCGTCATTCATTCTTTAAGACTCACTTATCGTCATGCATGAATTACACCACTAGAAATTTAAGGTAGGCCACTGCTGAAGGTAGATAACCTCTATCAGAGAAAAGATTCTGGGCAAAAATGATGTACTATTGGCGCCAAAATGGAGTGCGAACTGAACTCACAAAGAAAGTACCAAAAATAATTAAATTTCGCGACACAAATTTCTCGATCTACCATCCGATACGCAATCTGCACTCATTGAGCTAAAAGTGAAGCTTATAACTCGGGAAACAGCTACATGAACTGATGGTTCCTGTTGCATGCTCACTACCACAAAGCAAAATTTCACCAACACATTTCAGAGAAAACTATTGCAAATAAATTAAAATCGTAACCTGTACCGATGAAGATATGCGTGCTATTAGCATACTCTGTCGTGAACTTTCAGCCACATTAGGTCATTTTCATCTCACCAAATCTGCGAGCTGCTGTGCTCCCGCGTCCGGTCCGTCTCATGGCTGGCCCTACAGTGCTCTCCACGTGCCAAAATCCGACCAACGTTCCTATTCAAACGCGGTGGTGGGGAGACTCACCTCACCCCCGCACCAACTTTGTAACCTACCCTCGTGCCTGTTTTCATCTTTGCTTGCTGCTCTGGCCTACCTGGCGTTATTCTTGTAATGTTGGCAATGACTGCTATCCCCTTAAACTGTTCCCTTTGGTCCATGCTCCCGCTACATTTGACTTCCATCCATACCCATGCACACTCATACAGGATGGAACCAGGAGGATACATATAAACAGCGTGTGGCCTCTTTGTGAAATGATGAAAAGAAATAAACAAATGCGTCAAATATTCCTTTCACCCAGTGAAGTATTGAAGCTGCTATAGTTCAGTTCTTTTATCTTGGCGGCTAGCGCATGCCCGCCCAGACGCGGGAGATTGCTGCGTTGCCAGTTGCAAATGACGCCCGCGCCAAGAGAAGCAGCGCCATTGTATAGCATAGTTCGCAAGCCTACGTTTAGGGGGGAGTGCGCAGTTCATCAAGTAAAGCCACCACGGCCGCATTAACCCTTTCGCTGCTACAGAGACGTTCTCCCCGCATTCCGCGCTGTGCGCGATTTTGCCATCACTGCACTGCTCGCCTGTGCTGACACACAGTGTTCCGACTGCTTTGACACACTTATCATTCGATTTCACAAAAACTATTTGGCCCAAAAATTAGATTTTTACACATCTTCTTGACTGATACCTTCGCCCCATAAATGACTTAATTTTGTTTCGATGTTCAACACAGTTATTATGCAGCATTACATATAGTAAACCATTGCACGAAATTTTGAAGAGTTTGTAGAGGTAAAAGTCCATAGAGTATACTTTCCGTATGGTCGATTTTAGTTGCCACAATGTTGAGAATGAAATGTGGACAAGGTACCTAAATTTCATATTAAATTTACTGTATAACAATGTCTCATTTAATTTAAGTACCACATAAGTGTCGTATGTAATATTGAGAAATGTTCCGTCTTTCGCGACTGTAACAAAAGTTTTATTTACACCGGGCACGTTTGGCTTTATTTTAAAGCACGTCAATCGATCAAAACGAAGTAGACGAAATACATTAAACAAAACTGTGGACTTACAAAAACATTACGACTTGAATATACCGTCTATCAGTGAAGTGCTCCGAGCTATGTCAAATATAATTTTTGTGTGTGGCACACACAAACAGCAATTATTTGCTAAAATACTGATCAGCTGACACAAACGTTGAATATTGTGTTACCGCAGCACAAAACTACGAAAGGTGACTTGGCAATGGAGGAGACAAAATACTGTCCACTGATGATGCTTCAAAAGAGAGAAACGCGTCTGGTCTAAATAAGTCGCTTATTACAGTTGCGGAAGAGGAATACATTTCAATACCATTGGTAAAACTGCGACTGTGGAACAAAAACAAGAAAGAGAACATGAGTACCATTGTGTATGTGCCATTGATTGACGTGCTTTAAAATAAAGCCAAACGCGCCCGGTGTAAATAGAACTTTTATTACATTCGCAAAAGACGGAATATTTCTCAATATTACATACGACACCTATGTGGTACTTAAATTAAATGAGATATTGTTATAAAGTAAATTTAATATGAAATTTAGGTACCTTGTCCACATTTCATTCTCAACATTGTGGCAACTAAAATCGACCATACGGAAAGTATACCCTATGGACTTTTACCTCTGCAAACTCTTCAAAATTTCGTGCAATGGTTTACTACATTTAATGCTGCACAATAACTGCGTTGAACATCGAAACAAAATTAAGTCATTTAGGGGGGGGGGGGGAGGTATCAGTCAAGAAGATCTGTAAAAATCTAATTTTTGGGCCAAATAGTTTTTGTGAAATCGAATGATAAGTGTGTCAAAGCAGTGGGAACACCATGTGTCTGCACAGGCGAGCAGTGCAGTGATGACAAAATCGCGCACAGCGCGGAATGGGGGGAGCACGTGTCTGCAGCAGCGAAAAGGTTAATGAAGAGACAAAGCACTAGAAATTTCAAAAAATTGCATCAAACGAATAAAATTGGTGAAGTAAGACACTATGATATTGTTTTTTAAATAAAGAATATATTAAGCATCACCCAAGGTTTGAACTCATACCCTTTTGCTTAGTAACCCAACACCTTGACCGTTACGCTAACACAGCTCATCTCACAATATAACTCCATGAGGATTCTAACACGTCACGCAAAATACTGACAAACACTGTTGGTATGACTATGAATTACTCACGCTTCGTCGAAGTACAATAGGAAATAAACAATTACTGCTGCTCTTTATTGCGAAAAAGCGGTTCGTGAGAATGATACAAACACCTTTCCTTGCTATCACCTGAATTAGGAGTCTTATTGCTTGTTTGGTTTAATTAATTAATAGAATATAAAGCAATTGGTATAAACAATGCTTTTTCCAAACTTTCTATAAAAGAAAGTCTGCTATCAAGACATTGCTCTTGTTCGATTACTTTATTTATGACTGAACGTTTCTAAAACTGAAGACACTCGTCCGTGCTCTGCACTGCAGTCGAGATCTGACAACGTTGTTCTCTGTTCATTGGCTGACTGTGTTTTGTGACGTCAGATGCGCAGAACGAACCTAAACTCGACCGCCAACATAAATGACGTGCACTTTAGCAATCTAAGAAAAACTTATATCTCGATATAGAAAACATAATTACTTCCTACTGTAACCTGAGGCAAAACGAAAGTAACGCCTCAAACATCAGGGTTGCAACATTTCAGTATTTCACAAGGAAGCGGAGTGTTAAATATCATTGTAAATACATTAAGATAAATCAGTGCATAAGAATACCCTTCGATTTGTCTGCGTTGCCCAAAAATGGCGTTGATCAACAAAAATATCATTCAAATGACAATGGTTACATTTCTTAAAAAATTTGCTCAACATTCTATCATTATTAGAACAAATGGCAAAATATTGCCCTGTCTGGTGCCCCAAGCGGTGCTCAGCTGTATTAACCAGTTCCAGCATGGAAAGATGGGGAAGGGTCTGTTGATTGCGGAAGGGGTATGTCATGACAGCACAATCTACAGTTCGTTTGTTTCTAAAAGATTTTTTTTAGTGGGCTGCACGAATTCGCGTGAGTCGACTGTGACCTGCATCCTTCCCTCCTTCTTTCGTCAAAATATAAATATGCTCTGTGCAATACTATCGCAGTTGAAGACCGCAATTACATTGACAATTAAATCTGAAAATATGCATGATTTTCTTCACTATCAAATGACTAAAAATGCACAGTCAAAGAAAAAAACGTGAAATGTCACAAATTACTCTTTTTGTAGTGATGCATTTTACTGTTCTTTAAAACAACCAGTTTTTCAAAATTCTCCACCGCCCTGAGGTAGCTCTGTGTGTTGAGCCGCTAGCTAATAATCCCTGCTTTTGGGTGGCATGTTGTTGAAATCCATCTGCCCACAACCCTGAAAATGATTTCCTGTCGGAACACCACTTTGCGCCAGCAACAAAAGGGCAGTTGGCATTATGCTCATTCTCCACAAAAGAAGGAATTCAGGACAACACTGTCTGCCAGAAAAGTCGTAGTGACAGTGTTTGGGATTGTGATGCCGTAATTCTCGTGTATGTGTTGCCAAGAGGGTCAACCATCAATTCAGAGGCATACATGAAGACTCTGAATAAACTCAAGAACAATTTCCGATGTGTTCGATCAGACAAGAATCCAGTAGAAATCTTGCTCCAACGTGACAATGCACACCCACTCAAGTCTGAGAACCCAGGGCCACATTGTCAAATTGGGTTGGACATAATTGCTTCTCCACCATACAGTCCAGATGTGGCACTCTCGAGCTTCCAAATCTTTGGGCCACTTAAAGATTCTCTATGGGGAACACACTTTGAAGATGGCGAGAGTGTCAATCATGCAGGGAAAACACGGCTACGCCTACAGGTCCAGAGCTTTTACCAGCAGGGAATACATGCTCTTCCACATCATAGGTGTATGGCGATATAACGTGATGGAGACTATGTAGAAAAATAGGGCGTGAACAAGATGTTTTGATGTTATTTGTGATCTGAGAAAAAAATGTGGGGCATTACTTATTGAACGACCCCCATTCATTACCCATAATGATGTCTGATTTTATCGCATATGAGTCTACTTACTTAGAATGGCTGCTGTGCACCCCAGCTGAAGGGGTCTGAGTTGCAAACCGAGCACTGCTCCACTCAACATCCTGGGAAGCAGTCTGGTAAGTGGTAACGGTTGTAGTCATGTTAGTGCATATAATGAACGACTTCTCGACTGGGTATGTCGGTCTTAGTTGTCTAGTGATAAAAGCGTTTACCTGGAAAGCGAGATGTCGGGTGATGGAACCTCTGGCGGACCACAGACTTTGAAGTCTTCCTTTTAACCTAGCCTTCACCCCTCAACGAAGGGAGGAGCGCCCCGAGGCGACATGTTCTTCGAATCCCTCATTAATCTGCAGGTCCCCGTTCCCTTGTTATACAGTGTGTAGATTAGGGACGCGCTAGTCTCTAGAGTGATTTCCAATTGAAAGACTTGAGCCAGGCCGCTGAGTCACGCGAAATTGTTATTATTATTACTTGCGGACTGGGCCATGTTCTGCAACTGATAAATATGTATGGGAATTGGTTATAAGTCTTAATGTCGTTCTCCACCTTTATCTCTGTCCATAGCCTCCACCTCCCCCACCTCTCTCTATCTCCACCTCCATCCTCCATACTGTCTCTGCACATCTCTTCCTACTATGTCCAATTCCTCCCCCACTCTCTTTTTATCTCCGTTTCCTCCTCTCTTTATCCTTGAACCTTGCTTATTGTTGTTGCAAATTCACATTCTGTAGTTGTATTCTCACCATAAACCAATAAGCCATAAATATAACTTTCCTATTTTCTGTGACAACGGACTAGGAGAATGAAACCAAAACAGTACATTGTTGTGTATACAATTTTTGTTTAAAATATATATAATGAGAAGGAATATATGTGGGAGAAACGATTTGTCTAATGGTTTAAATGCCTTGCTATCACAGTTTAAATGCCCTGCTGACATAGGTCAAACTGACTGTGGGAAAGAGAACAAAACGGCCGACTTTTCACAGCACTGCACAGTGCAACATTTTCTTTCTCATACTCAGTTTTAACAGAAGAATATGTAACGTATGACTGTCTGCATGTTTATTAGAGTATCGTGTAACAATCTGAAATAAATCGATCAAGCACTTTACAAGACTTCTGCGGTCAGTGTTTCCCTATTATAGTACGAGTTCATACTGTTTTTTTCCAACAGCTTCAGTTGTGAATGTGTTCCACACACATATTGCAGACATCTTCTTCTCCTCCCTCCCTATGATTTCCTCTTCCAACCTTCCATCTCTCTTCCCATTTCATCCTCCCACCTCTACATATCCATCTCCTGTTTCCCATTCTGTCACTCCATCTCCTCCCACCACTCTCTTTGTTCATCTCCTATGCCTCTTTCTCTGACCACATATTCTTCCCTCCTCTCTCTACCCATACCCCCCTTCCCTCCCTCTGTTCATATCTTCCTGCCCATTTGCTTTTACCATCTGCCCACTACCACTCTACTACTTCCACAGGCCCCCTTCATTTCTCCCTTCCCAATGTACATTTCCTCCTCCCCCGCTCACTGACCATCACCACCCCACCCACTCTCTCTTCATTTTCCCACTGCACAGCCATTCCCAAGTCCCATCAGTAGACTTCTGTGGTCCGAGTATTTTCCTCAAAATCTTCGTTCTTTCTCCTCGAGTTGTCAAAGCTCGCGCTTTTATTTCAAATAAGACACTGGAAAGCGTACAATCGTTTAAGTTGCACTATCAGGTTATAGTACCTGTTGTGGTAGGATAATGCCTGTTTGTTGTACTTCCATTTTATGATTTTCTCTATTTTATCCTTTGTGATGTTGATGAGTATTGCAGACACACGTGGAACCCCTAGAAAGAAGACTGAAAGGGCACCTAAGTACTACTCCCACACAAGTGCCTATTGTGTAAGGCAGCCTACAAATTGGGGGATGGAAAACAGATTCCTGCTCCTGATGTGTATACTGCATTGCAAAGAAGAGCTATAAGGGAGGTCAATACTATTCGCAGACAACATGCCCGTCCTTCAGGGTACCCCATACGCTAACACCCAAGGGACTGAAACATTTGCCCATATCTGCACTCCTAATACAACTATGAGCTTGTAAACCTCACAGTGCTGATACTTTTGTGGCCTGCTGAATCTGTATCAAGTTTTGTTGAAATCGACGTGTAACCTGTAAAATTCTGAGGTAACCTATTCAAGACTTTTTCGAGATTTTTGCTAACAACATCTCCATATTATATATATGTATATATAGTAATTATACAGAACTTTTTGATATTTATGCTGAAAACATTTTCATATTAGATGTTTGTATATACGATTTATATTATAAACATATATGCTATGTTCATCCGAATGTTCATTAGAGAAATGTATAAATCAGTCAAGACGTTTTCGAGACTTTTGCTTACAGAGTTTCGCTTTTATATATTAAATATCTATTTATGTGTATATATGTGAAAGCAATATACGTATAACCTATGTCTGTGTGAATTTTCATTAGAGTACAGTGTAAAAATCTGAAGTAAACTGGTCAAAAACTTTTTGGTATCTTTAGTAACAACATTAAAAAAACGACTTGTGTTTATATAGAAGTACAGATTAATCGACTTGGTGGCAAACAGATGCGTAGACAAATATATATAGTGCAGCTGTTCATGAAACTGGAGTTATGAATGTTGGGCACAGAACTAATGCTAGGACATACATGTGTAATCAAAGAACTCACCGCACTCGAGAGAGGGAGTCTGTGGGCGGTGGCGCAGCATCAGCGGCAGCAGCAGCGGCAGCGGCAGCGGCAGGCGTGCCACCATGTCCGCTCTCTGGTGGAGTGGCAGCAGGTGGCTCGCTGTTTTGGGTGATCGGCTCACTGTAAGAGAAGCACAGAATAGGTGTGGGTTGGCTGTCATGGGGTGAGAGCGAGAGTATTCACAATGGAAACAGGTGGCTCCTTGCTAGACAGCAGGAACAGGCTTGAGACTGGCTGCTCATCACACATTGAAGTAATACTACACACACCGCTATGGAGTCACAGGATAGATAGATGGCTCAACTGATGTTCACACTACAATGGTGAAAAGAGTTAGTATCTGCACCAGTTGCACAGGGTTGCTCATGGAATCAGGTTAAGTGGCTCAACCACAACAAAACAGTTAGCAAAAGTATATTGCTAGCTCTTAAAATTACAGCCCATGGTCTCATGATAACCATTGCTGCTTCTAGGTCATGGGTTTCCTTGTTCGATTCTGAGGTGGCTCGTAGATTTTATTCACTTCAGGACTGGCTCCTTGTGTTATCCCAATCATTTCATCTCACCTTCATTGATGTGCCAATTGCTGAAGTGGCGTCAAATGGAAACACTTGCATCAGGCTGCTGAACATACCCAGATGGGATTTCTCAGCTGTCAATGCCATATGGTCATTATTAAAATTAAAATACCAGTAAAGATGAAGAGTACAAAATATTACTCATGGTGCGTATACTGAAGAGTAGTGTAACGCCGATGGTAAATTTCAGGAGTTACTGAATTAAATGAAGCTTATGGCAGCTATATATGAAGCAGGCAGGCTGAGAGCAGCCGATATGTAATTCCACAAGTTAGGCTATTTGCACACCGCAAGGTGGCCAGGCCAAACTGGCCTGCAGAGTATTCCTGCAGCACGCAACATGGGGGTGTCAGTTTGGATGTGCATGGAAGCTGCCAATGGGACAGCAAGCGTGGTGTCAGTCGTTATATCTAACCACTGTTTACTGCACAGTGATGTAAAGCCTGGCAGCACGATGTCAGGTCCACGTAAGCCTCCAGCATACCAAGGGCCACCCAACAGCCAACACTGGCCTGGGCAGGCAGCTCAACCAGACTGGCTCATGGTTCTAAGCTAACACCAGTGGACTGAGAATGACAGAGCGGATGACCTGTCCCCCTATCTCCACGACACTACCAAACTTCTACCTCAGAGATCATCAGTTCCCAACCTGGGCTGTACGGCTATCATCCTTCCACACGAGGATGAGTTTCTCACCCGGTAGCAGTAGATACCTAAGAGAATGCAGTGGAGGTAAATATCTCTGGCACCTTTCAGTAAGGGCTGCATACTGCTAACTCAGACACGTATTGCTGAGTGTGGTAAACAGTATCAGCAAAGCTGGAGACCAATGTCACCTGACCATCTCACTGCCATGCCCATCTGTCGTCATTACCATCGCCAGGTGACCTGACGCCTGCAGAAGGTGTTCCAAGGTGCATTGCAGCACTCCGATGTTGTAGCACAAGACTAAATAAAGTACGTTGCATCTTGCAGCGGAATTTTTCTTGCCACCTCTGGCCAGCACCATCGCCTCCACAATGATCCACTACACCACCTGCATGCCAAGTGGTTCACTTAACCCCTGGATATTCAATAGGAAGAATGCATCATCAGTCTGTAGGTGATCTGTTGGGAGCAAAGAAACTTTGATACAGAAAGGCTCTCGGGTGGGTATCTGGTGTGACTGAGGTAGATTTTTCGTACAAGGATACTGGACATATCTTGGTGTTACAGGTACAGTGGAAACAGTAATGTTGAAGTAACTCACATATACAGACATTTACAGACTCACAGGTCTAGAATGACAGGGGTGGAACAGGTAGCTGTGGTCTTGCAGTGAGAACCATCGCGGCCTTTCCCTGAAATAATTGAGAGAAACTAAAGAAAAATCAGGATGGCTGGATGAAGACTGGAGCCTCAAGCGTTCCCAATACAAGGCCCCTCTGTTTAAAACAAGACTACTAGCTCATCCGCATTACCCCTGTTGAATAACGCCGTTTTAAATGTGAGTTATTTGTTAATGATAAAACACTAATGCTAAACTGTTCATTAATTTCTCACTCCCAGACACTGAACATACTATGCTCACTATGCACGCATTGTTTTGTAACACTACACACACTACTCACATTATTAGATGACATCAGGACTATTTTGCACACCGCAATTTCCCATTTCTTAGCCTGAAGTACTGAATCACAATCCTTCTATAACGAGTGACTTGTTGATCTCAGAAAAAGGAGAAAGTGTTAAACTTTTACATTCCATAGCTTTGCGAGTAAGTTTTTCTTTAAAAAGAAACGCAGAAGAAAACTATAAAGTGTGGAGGTGTTATGTGGAATGTCAGATATTTATTACCGTTATTATTATTTGCATTAAATCTTTACCAAACACGTTCTCTCTGTCATCTAAGTAATCCTCCAATGTATAGAATCTTTGAGTAAACTGGTACTTTTTAATTGCTTTTTAAATACGTTTGTTGTAACCTTTTCTTTAATCTCCTTTGGTAACTTATGGTACAGTTTTATTCCTTTGTAGAACATGCTACTTATTTTATGATTGTTCTTTCTTGGTAAATGAAAGTTCAGTGTAGCGCTAGTTCCATGGTCATAGGTAGAGCTGTTTGTGCAGTCACCATTGCAGTTTCTGGTGTGTACAACTGACTAGTAAATGTACTGGCACACGGCAATTCAATTACATAGCGTTTTTACAGATCTTTATAATGAGTATGACTAATATTTTTGCTCATTAGTCTTATGGCCCTTTACTGCAGTTTGAAAACTGCTTTCACGTATTGTGATCTTAATCCCCATAAAAGAATACCACAGCTAAGGAAAGAGTGCACGTGTGAATAGTAAGCAACTAAAGCACACTGGCTGTTACACACTCATGACAGGACTCTGTGTGTTTAGCATTATGACGATATTCTGTTTGCAAATATCTTTGTGTGTTCCCACCCCTTGAAGTGAGCATTAGTATTCATTCCAAGAAATTTTGCATTTGTTACACTGTCTGCAGAGGTGCTATCTATATTTAATTTAATAGTGCCATTTTCTCTCTTCTAACTGAAATTCATGACATTTGTTTTCTCCATCTTCAATGTCACTTTATTGCTAATTGACCACATTCAAATTGCTTGAAGGCTGCATTTGCTTTCTCTTCAAGGATTTCTCTCGTTTCCTAGGTGATTATAATGCTACTGCCATCAGTAAAGAGAATTATTTTCTCCTTGACTACACTGGAATTGTAGCCATTGATTTACATCAGGAACACTGTCCTATAATGTTACCCTGAGGAACTATTATACAATGTATGTTGCCTCTGAGAAGGGTTTTACTAAAGCTTTAGACGTGTTTGAGGTATTTGCTATCTTTGCTCTTTGTACTTTATCTGCTAAGTCTGATCATAACCGGTAATTATCTGCCCCTCTTATTCCTAATGTTTCTAGCTTATTCAATAGGATCTTGTGATGAGGAGTATCAAAAGTCTTAAAATCACTCGACAACTCATGACCAGATGTTTTCAATAGGTCAGGAACCTAGAGAATTTACTCACCAGACCAAGAGATGAACGACCCTCTGTAAAGGCAGCATGGCCAGCGCGCTGTCCTGCACTCTGTTGTTTGAACATCACTGTCACAAAGACATCAAATGCACCAATCTTTGGTCGTCAGTAATGTACCACCTGTTGTTCAAATTACTTGATATGCGACCTAAAGGGATCGTGTTGGATACACTAACAGCATCCTTCACCATCACACCCTATTCTGATGATGGATGACAATGTCAAATTCAATTTAGCTCTTTCAAAGTTCCATATACGAATAGGTGATTATGATGCAGTATGTAGACCCAGTGTACGACTGAAAATACAAAGCTGTGCCACACGAGTGTCCACTGTCATCATTGGGTGTAACACTGTCGGGTCACCTCTCATTGCTACTGCATAGACGTCGCCCACTACCTTTGTGGATACTTGTCCTGTCCCAAACAAGTCGAGTTCCAGAGTCAAGCTGTGTGTAGTGCCTGCACAGCAAAGGGAAAAATATATCAGTCCTTTCAGACGCTGGTCATTTGGTTCTGGTGAGATCTTGCCTGGTGTTGAGTACGGCGCTCCTGAAACCGTCAGTTCCATGCTAGCTTGAAACGTGTGATCCCAAACGAGG
Source organism: Schistocerca nitens (assembly GCF_023898315.1). NCBI lineage: Eukaryota > Metazoa > Arthropoda > Insecta > Orthoptera > Acrididae > Schistocerca > Schistocerca nitens. Next base: position 60,007,451 of record NC_064624.1, read on the forward strand.
TCAATGAAAAACTCCACAAACGCACCTCAGTCACACCGACAATTGCATTTTTTTTAAACTTCTGAATTTGTTCAATTATGGACAGCACAGAAGTTAAGATTTTTTTGTTTTTCCTTATCATTCATACTTTAACTCTGTTCTCTTCTTTTGTGTACCATCTGCAGCGTAATTCCAGCTTCATTGCATCCCACTTCACCTCATCTACCCCTTTAGATGTAGCCATTAATCCCATGGTGTAGCTGAAGAGCTTTATGGTCAATCTGCATTCATCTATCCTTAGTAGGTGTCTATAGAACTTGTTCTGTGTTAGCTTGTAGGTCAGGCCTAGTTTTCTGGCTCCTCCTTTGTTTGCCTCCTTATCGACTCCATTGGGTTGAACCATTCTCCCAGGCATATAAACTTCTCTGTCCTCTTAATCTCATTGTGTCCGCAATCTTGTCGGTGTCCTGGTATAGTTCTCCACTTTTCGTCTTCTTCCGCGTCCCATCAGTACTGTTCTGTGGTTCACGTATTTTCGTCATAATCTTCGTTCTTTGTTTTAGACTTCTAGAAGCTCGCCTTTTTATTTAAAATAAGACATTTGGAAGTCTACAATCGTTCAGGTTGTACTACCGAGTTATAGTATCTGATTGTGGTCTTGTAGGATAACGTCCATTGTTGTACTTGTTCTGTGTTAGCTTGTAGGTCAGGCCTAGTTTTCTGGCTCCTCCTTTGTTTGCCTCCTTATCGACTCCATTGGATTGAACCATTCCCCCAGGCATATAAACTTCTCTGTCCTCTTAATCTTCCTCTGATTTACATACATGCATCTTTCACTTCGCTACCTGTACTCTATACATTATTTCTTCCACAGAAGATTTGAAGACCTGTTTTTTTCTGTGGTTTCACGAAGTGTCTTCTCGGTTGTCAGCTAAGAGAGCAAGGTCATCAGCATAAGCTAAACACTTCATCTTCGGGTTCTGTCATTCAGTCGTAATGTGCGTTCCTCTTATTACTTCCAAATTCAGATCCTTTTTCTAGGTTTCCTCTATTTTATCCAGTGTGATGGCGATGAGTATTGGAGACACACATATTTCCCGTAAAAAGGAAATTGTAAGTTCATGCAAGTACTACTCCAGCGCAAATGCATATCGTGCAAGGCAGCGTACACATTGGGGGCTGGAAAACAGTTTCTTGCTCCTGATGTGTATGCTGCACTGCAAATCAGAGCAATAAGGCATGCCAATGCTATTCCCACACAACATGCCTGTCATCCATGTTAGCACATATACCTATACCCCAGGGGCTGAGAAAATACGTATTTGTTCGTATCTCCGCTCCTATTACAAATATGAGGTCATAAACCCCACAGTACTGATAGCTTTAGGTTTGACGTTTCTGTGTCCACTTTTGTTGGAATCGATGCAGCGGTTGGCAAGAAGTCATACACCACAAACACACAAACACACACACACACACACACACACACACACACACACACACAAACATAATATACTCCACATTATACAGGGTGGTCCATCGAACATGATCGGGCAAAATATCACGAAATAAGCGTCAAACGGAAAAACTACAAAGAACGAAACTCGTCTAGCTTGAAGGAAACAAGATGGCGTTATGGTTCGCCCGCTAGATGACGCTCTCATAGGTCAAGCGGATATCAACTGCGTTTTTTTAAATAGGAACCCCCATTTTTTATTACATATTCGTGTAGTACGTAAAGAAATATCAATGTTTTAGGTGGACCACTTTCTTCGCTTTGTGATAGATGGGGCTGTAATAGTCACAAACATATGGCTCACAATTTTAGACAAACACTTGGTAACAGGTAGATTTTGAAATTAAAATACAGAACGTAGGTATGTTTGAATATTTTTTTTCGGTTGTTCCAATGAGAAACATGTACCTTTGTGAACTTATCGTTTCTGAGATTGCATGCTGTTACAGCGTGATTAACTGTAAATACCACATTAAAGCAATAAATGCTCAAAATGATGTCCGTCAACCTCAATGCATTTAGCCGTACGTGTAACGACATTGCTCTCAGCAGCGAGTACTTCGCCTTCCGTAATTTTCGCACATGCACTGACAATGTGCTGACGCATGTTGTCAGGCGTTGTCGGTGTATCACAATAGTAAATATCCTTCAACTTTCCACACAGAAAGAAATCCGGGGACGTCAGATCTGGTGAACGTGAGGGCCATGGTATGGTGCTTCGACGACCAATCCACCTGTCATGAAATATGCTATTCAGCACCGCTTCAACCGCACGCGAGCTATGTGCCGGACATCCATCATGTTGGAAGTACATTGCCATTGTGTCATGCAGTGAAACATCTTGCAGTATCATCGGTAGGACATTACGTAGGAAATCAGCATTCACTGCATAAAATGGAGGCCAATTATCCTTCCTCCCACAATGCCGCACCATACATTAACCCTCCAAGGTCGCTGATGTTCCACTTGTCGCAGCCATCGTGGATTTTCCGTTGCCAAATAGTGCATATTATGCCGGATTACGTTACCGCTGTTGGTGAATGTGCTTTGTCGCTAAATAGAACGTGTGCAAAAAATCTGTCATCGTCCTGTAATTTCTCTCGTGCCGAGTGGCAGAAGTGTGCACGACGTTCAAAGTCATCGCCATGCAATTCCTGGTGCTTAGAAATATGGTATGGGTGCAACTGATGTTGATGTAGCATTGTCAACACCGACGTTTTAGATATTCCCGATTCTCGCGCAAATTGTCTGCCACTGATGTGCGTATTAGCCGCGACAGCAGCTAAAACACCTACTTGGGCATCATCATTTGTTGCAGGTCGTGGTTGAGTTATCACACGTTTCACATGTGGCTGAACACTTCCTGTTTCCTTAAATAACGTAACTATCCGGCGAACGGTCCGGGCACTTGGATGATGTCGTCCAGGATACCGAGCTGCATACATAGCACACGCCCGTTGGGCATTTTGATCACAACAGCTATACATCAACACGATATCGACTTTTCTGAAATTGGCAAACGGTCCATTTTAACACGGGTAATGTATCACGAATCAAATACCGTCCGCACTGGCGGAATGTTAGGTGATACCACGTACTTATATGTCTGTGACTACTACAGCGCCATCTACAACAAATCGAAAAAAGTGGCCCAACTAAAACATTCATATTTCTTTATGAACTACACGAATATGTATTAAAATGGGGGTTCCTATCTAAAAAAAACGCAGTTGCTATCCGTTTGACCTATGGCAGCACCATCTAGCGGGCCAACCATAGCGCCATCTGGTTTCCCACTTCAGGCTAGATAAGTTTATTTCTTTGTAGTTCTTTTTCGTTTGATGTTTATTTCGAGAGATATTTGGCCCAGTCACTATCAATGGACCACTCTGTATATATAAAACAAACAGGTAGTGATATATACAGGGTGTTTCAAAAATGACCGGTATATTTGAAACGGCAATAAAAACTAAACGAGCAGCGATAGAAATACACCGTTTGTTGCAATATGCTTGGGACAACAGTACATTTTCAGGCAGACAAACTTTCGAAATTACAGTAGTTACAATTTTCAACAACAGATGGCGCTGCGGTCTGGGAAACTCTATAGTAGGATATTTTCCACATATCCACCATGCGTAGCAATAATATGGCGTAGTCTCTGAATGAAATTACCCGAAACCTTTGACAACGTGTCTGGCGGAATGGCTTCACATGCAGATGAGATGTACTGCTTCAGCTGTTCAATTGTTTCTGGATTCTGGCGGTACACCTGGTCTTTCAAGTGTCCCCACAGAAAGAAGTCACAGGGGTTCATGTCTGGCGAATAGGGAGGCCAATCCACGCCGCCTCCTGTATGTTTCGGATAGCCCAAAGCAATCACACGATCATCGAAATATTCATTCAGGAAATTAAAGACGTCGGCCGTGCGATGTGGCCGGGCACCATCTTGCATAAACCACGAGGTGTTCGCAGTGTCGTCTAAGGCTGTTTGTACCGCCACAAATTCACGAAGAATGTCCAGATAGCGTGATGCAGTAATCGTATCGGATCTGAAAAATGGGCCAATGATTCCTTTGGAAGAAATGGCGGCCCAGACCAGTACTTTTTGAGGATGCAGGGACGATGGGACTGCAACATGGGGCTTTTCGGTTCCCCATATGCGCCAGTTCTGTTTATTGACGAAGCCGTCCAGGTAAAAATAAGCTTCGTCAGTAAACCAAATGCTGCCCACATGCATATCGCCGTCATCAATCCTGTGCACTATATCGTTAGCGAATGTCTCTCGTGCAGCAATGGTAGCGGCGCTGAAGGGTTGCCGCATTTGAATTTTGTATGGATAGAGGTGTAAACTCTGGCGCATGAGACGATACGTGGACGTTGGCGTCATTTGGACCGCAGCTGCAACACGGCGAACGGAAACCCGAGGCTGCTGTTGGATCACCTGCTGCACTAGCTGCGCGTTGCCCTCTGTGGTTGCCGTACGTGGTCGCCCTACCGTTCCAGCACGTTCATCCGTCACGTTCCCAGTCCGTTGAAATTTTTCAAACAGATCCTTTATTGTATCGCTTTTCGGTCCTTTGGTTACATTAAACCTCCGTTGAAAACTTCGTCTTGTTGCAACAACACTTTGTTCTAGGCGGTGGAATTCCAACACCAGAAAAATCCTCTGTTCTAAGGAATAAACCATGTTGTCTACAGCACACGTGCACGTTGTGAACAGCACACACTTACAGCAGAAAGACGACGTACAGAATGGCGCACCCACAGACTGCGTTGTCTTCTATATCTTTCACATCACTTGCAGCGCCATCTGTTGTTGAAAATTGTAACTACTGTAATTTCGAAAGTTTGTCCGCCTGAAAATGTACTGTTGTCCCAAGCATATTGCAACAAACGGTGTATTTCTATCGCTGCTCGTTTAGTTTTTATTGCCGTTTCAAATATACCGGTCATTTTTGAAACACCCTATATATATATATATATATATATATATATATATATATATATATATATTAGAGTAGCCTGTAAAAATTTGAAGAAACTCAGTCAAAAAATTTTCAAGATTTTTGCTAACTACATTTCCTATTATACATATATTCACTATATGTATTGTAAGCCACTGGTCTTGGTGCACTGGTAACATCAGTTGTCTTCAGATCATGGAATCACGGAAGTTAAGCCCTGTCGGGCTGGGCTAGCACTTGGATGGGTGGCCATCAAGTCTGCCAAGTCTGGCAAGCGGGGCACACTGAGCCTTTGTGCGGCAAACTGAGGAACTACTACACTGAGAGGTAGCGGCTCCGGTCTCATAAACTGACATACGGCTAGGAGAGCAGTGTGCTGACCACATGCCCCTCTGTATCCGCATTCAGTGATGCCTGTGAGCTGAGGATGACATGGCTGTGAGTCAGTACTGTTGGACCTTCATGGCCTGTTTGGGCAGTGTTTAGTTTTAAATATACCGTAAATATCTAGAACTTTTCCAAATTTTTTTCTTAAAACATTTTCCCATTGTATGTGTCCATATACTATTTATATTTTAAACATATATGCTAAGTCCACCTGAAAGTTCATTAGACTAATAGATTAATCAGTAAAGACCTTCTCGAGATTTTTGCTAACAGGGTTTTGCTTTTTATATTACATATGTATTTATATGTTATATATACTAAAGCAACTGTATAACCCATGTCCGGGTGAATTTTCATTACAATGTAGTGTAAAAATCTCAAGTAAACTGGTGAAATAGTTGTCCATGTTTTTGATAACAACACAAAACAATGATTTGTTTTGATGTAGAAGTATAGATCATCAACTGGGCGACAAAGAAATGTATTTATAAATATCAGTAGTACAATTGTTCATAGGATTGGAATTATGAATGTGTAGCAGAGAACTAGTGCTGTGAGACATATGGAACTCACTGCACTCGAGGGAGAAGATCTGTGGGCGGTGGCGCAGCATCAGAGGCAGCGGCAGGCGTCCCACCATGTCCGCCCTCTGGTGGAGTGGCAGCAGGTGGCTCGCTGTCTTCGGTGGTTGGCTCGCTGTAAGAGAAGCACGGCATAGGTGTAGGTTGACTGTCATGGGGTGAGAGCGAGAGTATTCACATGGGAAACAGGTGGCTCATTGCTAGACAGCAGGAACAGGTGTGATACTGTCTGCTCATCACACATTGAAGTAATACTACACACACCGCTACGGAGCCAACTGATGTTCACACTACAGTGGTGAAAAAAGTTAGTATCTGCAGCAGTTGCACAGGGTTGCACATGGAATCAGGTTAAGTGGCTCAACAACAACAAAACACTTAACAAAAGTATACTGCTGGCTATTAAAATTACAGCCCATGGTCTCATGATAACCATTGCTGCTTCTAGATCATAGGTTTCCTTGTTCAATTCTCAGGTGGCTCGTAGATTTTATTCACTTGTGGACTGGCTCCTTGTGTTATCCCAATCATTTCATCTCACCTTCATTGATGTGCCAATTGCTGAAGTGGCGTCAAATGGAAACACTTGCATCAGGCTGCTGAACATATGCAGATGGGATCACTCAGCTGACAACGCCATATGGTCATTATTAAAATTAAAATACCAGTAAAGATGGAAAGTAACAAAATATTACTCATGGCGCGTATACCGAAGAGTAGTGTAACGCCAATGGTAAATTTCAGGAGTTACTTGAATTAAATGAAGCTTATGGCAGCCATATATGAAGCACGCAGGCAGGCAGGCTGAGAGGAGCTGATATGTAATTCCACAAGTTAGCCTGTTTGCACACCGCAAGGTGGCCAGGCCAAGCTGGGCTGCATAGTATTCCCACAGCACGACAACATGGGGTTGTCAGTTTGGATGTGCATACAAGCTGTCAATGGTACAGCAAGCGTGGTGTCAGTCATTATATCTAACCACTGCTTCTCGCACAGTGATGCACAGTCTGGCAGCACGACATCAGGTCCACGTAAGCCTCCAGCATACCGAGGGCCAGCCAGCCGCCAACACTGGCCTGGGCAGGCAGCTCAACCAGACTGGCTCATGGTTCTGAGCTTGTACCAGTGGACTGAGAATGTCATAGCGGATGATCTGTCCCCCAATCTCCACAACAAAACCAAACTTCTACCTCAGAGATCATCAGTTCCCAACCTGGGCTGTACGGCTATCATCCTTCCACACGAGGATGAGTTTCTAACCCAGTAGCAGTAGACACCTAAGAGAATGCAGTGTAGGTAAATATCTCTGGCATCTTTCAGTAAGGACTGCTTACTGCTAACTCAGGCATGTAGTACTGAGTGTGGTATCAGCAAAGCAGGAGACCAGTGTCACCTGACCATCTCACTGCCATCTGTCGTCACCACCACTGCCAGGTGACCTGACGCCTGCAGAGGGTGTATCAAGATGCATTGCAGCACTTCGATGTTGTAGCTGAAGACTAAATAAAGTACGCTGCATCTTGCAGCGGAATTTTACTAGCCACCTCTGGCCAGTACCATCACCGCCACAATTTGCTACTCCACCACCTCTGTGCCAAGTGGCCCACTCACCCCAGGTCGCTACTGTAGGAAGAATACATCATTAGTCTGTAGGTGATCTGCGGGCAGGAAGGAAACTTTGATACAGAGAGGCTGTCGAACTCGGCTGGATATCTGGTGTGACTGAGGTGCAAGGATACTGGACATGTATTGGTATTGCAGGTACAATGGAAGCGATAACTGGTTTAGAATGACAAGGCTGGAACACGTAGCCAGCTGTGACTATATAGTAAGAACAATCCCTGCCTTTTCCTGGAATAATTTAGAAAAACTAAAGAAAACCTAAATCTGGATGGCTGGATGAAGACTGGAGCCTCCTGCGTTCCCAATACAAGGCTCTCTAAAAATGTTCAAATGTATGTGAAATCTTATGGGACTGCTAAGGTCATCAGTCCCGAAGCTCACACATTACTGAATCTAAATTATCCTAAGGACAAACACACACACCCATGTCCGAGGGAGGACTCGAACCTCTGCCGGGACCAGCCGCACAGTCCATGACTGCAGCGCTTTAGACCGCTAGGCTAATCCCGCGCAGCTACAAAGCTCTCTGTGTAAAGCACTACTATTAGCTTATTCGCACTGGCCCTATTGAAAAACGCGATTGTAGAAGTAAGTTATTTGATAATGTTATACTGTCCATTCATTTCTCACTCCGATTTACTGAACACAAATGCACACTATACACGCATTGTTTTGTAACACTTCACACACTACTCATATTAATTTCTGACGTCAGGACTATTTTGTGCACCGCAACTTCCCATTAGCTAGCGTGAAATAGTGACTCAGAATCCTTCTATCACGAGTGACTTGTTGAAAGAAAAAGTAGAAAGTGTTAAAATTATGCATTCCACAGCTTTACAAGTAACTTTTTTCTGAAAATGAAAAACAGAAGGAAAATATAAAGTATTAAGGTGTTATGTGGAATGTCAGATGTTTATAATTTTCATTACATTTTTACCAAACACGTAGGCCTACTCTGTCATCTAAGTAACCCTCCAATGTATAGAATCATTGAGTTAACTGGTAGTTTTTAATTGCTTTTTTAAATAAGTTTGTTTTAGCAATTTCTTTAATCTTCTTTGCTAATTTATTGTAGAGTTTTATTCCTTGGTAGGAAATGCTACTTTTGTTTTTATAATTATTCCTTCCTAGTAAATGTAAGTTCAGTCTAGAACTAGTTCCATGGTCATGGACAGAGTTGTTTGTGCAGTCACCATTGTTGTTTCTGATGTGTGCAACTGATTGGTAAATGTACTCGCACACGGCAATTAAAATCCGCAGTGTTTTTTACAGATCTTTATAACGAGTTTGATTACTATTTCCGGTCATTAGTCTTATGGCCCTTTACTGCAGTTTGACAACTGGCTACAGTGCCTTTTATTTCCCATAAAAGAATACCACAGCTAGGAACTGAGTGTACATATGAATACTATGCTACTAAAAGACACTGGCTGCTACACATTGATGACAGGACTTTGATGGGCTTAACATTCTTACGTTATTCTGTTTGCAAATGTCTTTGTGTGTTCCCATCCCTTGAAGTGAGCATAGGTATTCATTGCAAGAAATGTTGCATTTGTTACACTGTCTATAGAGATGATATCTACATTTAACTTAATAGTGTCGTTTTCTCTCTTCTATCTGAAATTCATGACACTTGTTTTCTCCATCTTCAATGTCACTTTATTGCTAATTGACCACATTCAAATTGCTTGAGGGCTGCATTTGCTTTCTCTTCAAGTACTTATCTCGTTTCCCTGGTGATTATAATGCTACTGCCATCAGTAAAGATAATTATTTTCTCCTTGACTACACTGGAATTGCAGTCATTGATTTACATCAGGAACACTATCGGTCCTACAATGTTATCCTGAGGAACTATTATACAATGTATGTTGCCTCTGATAAGTGTTTTACTAAAGCTTTAGACGTGTTTGAGGTGTGTGCTATCTTTGCTGCATCTACATCTACATCTACATTTATACTCCACAAGCCACCCAACGGTGTGTGGCGGAGGGCACTTTACGTGCCACTGTCATTGCCTCCCTTTTCTGTTCCAGTCGCGTACGGTTCGCGGGAAGAACGACTGTCTGAAAGCCTCCGTGCGCGGTCGAATCTCTCTAATTTTACATTCGTGATCTTCTCGGGAGGTATAAGTAGGGGGAAGCAATATATTCGATACCTCACCCAGAAACGCACCCTCTCGAAACCTTGCGAGCAAGCTACACCGCGATGCAGAGCGCCTCTCTTGCAGAGTCTGCCACTCGAGTTTGCTAAACATCTCCGTAACGCTATCACGGTTACCAAATAACCCTGTGACGAAACGCGCCGCTCTTCTTTGGATCTTCTCTATCTCCTCTGTCAACCCGACCTGGTACGGATCCCACAATGATGAGCAAAACTCAAGTATAGGTCGAACGAGTGTTTTGTAACCCACCTCCTTTGTTGATGGACTACATTTTCTAAGGACTCTCCCAATGAATCTCAACCTGGTACCCGCCTTACCAACAATTAATTTTATATGATCATTCCACTTCAAATTGTTCCGCACGCATACTCCCAGATATTTTACGGAAGTAACTGCTACCAGTGTTTGTTCCGCTATCATATAATCATACAATAAAGGATCCTTCTTTCTATGTATTTGCAATACATTACATTTGTCTATGTTAAGGGTCAGTTGCCACTCCCTGCACCAAGTGCCTATCCACTGCAGATCTTCCTGCATTTCGCTACAATTTTCTAACGCTGCAACTTCTCTGTATACTACAGCATCATCCGCGGAAAGCCGCATGGAACTTCCGACACTATCTACTAGGTCATTTATATATATTGTGAAAAGCAATGGTCCCATAACACTCCCCTGTGGCACGCCAGAGGTTACTTTAACGTCTGTAGACGTCTCTCCATTGATAACAACATGCTGTGTTCTGTTTGTTAAAAATTCTTCAATCCAGCCACATAGCTGGTCTGATATTCGGTAGGCTCTTACTTTGTTTATGAGGCGACAGTGCGGAACTGTATCGAACGCCTTCCGGAAGTCAAGGAAAATAGCATCTACCTGGGAGCCTGTATCTAATATTTTCTGGGTCTCGTGAACAAATAAAGCGGGTCTCACACGATCGCTGTTTCCGGAATCCATGTTGATTCCTACAGAGTAGATTCTGGGTTTCCTTCTTTGTACTTTGTACTTTATCTGCTATCAGAACCAGTAATTACCTGCCCCTCTTATTCATAATGCTTGTAGCTTATTTAGTCGGACCTTATGATCAACTGCATCAAAAATCTTAAAATCCCTCAGTAACTTATGACCGGATGTTTTCAATAGGTAAGAAATCTAGAGGACTTACTGACCAGACCAAGAGACGAAACACCATCTGTAAAGACAGCATGCCCATGACGTCGTCGGCGAAAGCTAATCACTTCATTTTCTGCCTTTCACTTCCAAGTGTATTCCTCTTATTCCTTCCAAATACAGAGCTTCTTCGCAGATTTTCACTACTTTCACCAGTGTTATGCTGAAGAGGATGGAGGATAATCCATATCCTTGTCTGACCCCTGTCTTCATTTAAAACGGGTCAGAAATATTTCCTACTTGACTTTCGAGATAGTATTCGTCAGTGTACACTATATAATCAAAAGTATCAGGACATCCCCCAAAACATACGTTTTTCGTATTAGGTTCATTATACTGCCACCTACTGCCAGGTACGCCATATCAGCGACCTCAGTAGTCATTAGACATCCAGAGAGAGCAGAATGGGGCGCTCCGCGGAACTCACTGACGTCGAACGTGGTCAGGTGATTGGGTGTCACTTGTGTTATAAATCTGTACGCGAGATTTCCACACTGCTAAACATCCCTAGGTCCTCTGTTTCCGATATGACAGTGAAGTGGAAACGTGAAGGGACACGTACAGCACATAAGCGTACAGGCCGAGCTCGTCTGTTGACTGACAGAGGCTGCCGACAACTGAAGAGGGTTGTAGCGTGTAATAGCAGACATCTATCCAGACCATCACACAGGAATTCCAAACTGCATCAGGATCCGCTGCACGTACTATGACAGTTAGGCGGGAGGGGAGAAAACTTGAATTTCATGGTCGAGCGGCTGATAAATGCCAAACGACGCCTCGCTTGGTGTAAGGAGCGTGAACATTGGACGATAGAACAGTTCAAAAACGTTGTGTGGAGTGACGAATCACGGTAGACAATGTGGCAATCCGATGGCAGGGTGTGGGTATGGCGAATGCCTGTTGAACGTCATCTGCTACCGTGTGTAGTGCCAACAGTAAAATTCGGAGGCGGTGGTGTTACGGTGTAGTCGTGTTTTTCGTGAGGGGGATGGAGGGGGGGGGTTGGACCCCTTGTTATTTTGCGTGGCACTATCGCAGCACAGGCCTACATTGATGTTTTAAACACCTTCTTGCTTCCCGCTGTTGAAGAGCAAATCGGGGGTGGCGACTGCATCGAGCACCTGTTCATAATGCGCCGCCTGTGGCGCAGTTGTTACAAGAGAATAACATCCCTGTAATGGACTGTCCTGCACAGAGTTCTGACTTGAATCCTATAGAACACCTTTGGGATGTTTTGCAACGCCGACTTCGTGTCACGCCTCACCGACCGACATCGATACCTCTCCTCAGTGCAGCACTGCGTGAAGAATGGGCTGCCGTTCCCCAAGAAACCTTCCAGCACATGATTGAATGTATGCCTGCGAGAGTGGAAGCTGTCATCAAGGCTAAGGGTGAGCCAACAATATATTGAATACCAGCATTACTGATGGGAGTGCGCCACGAACTTGTAAGCCATCTTCATCCAGGTGTCCGGATACTTTCGATCACATACTGTATGTTTAATGACTTATCACCTTCTTTGTCAACCCGAAACTCTTCCAAGGCACTAAATAACGCTTGTCTGTTTATCGTGACGTATGGCTTCTTAAAGCTGACAAAGATCACTGGTGTTCAGGCTCCTTGAGCTCTTGCTCCCACGATGCCTTTTAGGTTGAGTATCTGTTCGGCGTATGATATTTCTTCCCAGAAACGAGCTTGATGTTGCTTGTAGAAATGTTAGTATATTAATTAACAGATTTTGTTGTGGACACGCAAGAGCGATCTGAAATTTCCTCCAGCAGAAATTGGCAGTGCTCGACGAGACAACCCCTGCAAATGTAGATACTACTGAACTGACACAGCCACAAAGACTCAGATGCTCAAGAGCAAACAAAACTGCAACCTCGATGGTTATGCGTACTGCAACGTACATAAAGCAATTCTGAACAGCAACGTACAACGAGTATTTATCATGTTCTGAAAACGAACACTGGTAAATCACGATATATGGAAAGCTTGCGCAATATGCTAAAAATTATCACCACACCATAAATACAAAAAGAAGATGGAGAATAAGAACAATATGACGTTCAGCTGCTAATAGTGATAACGGTGTCAAGTAAACCTGAACTTTTAATGTGATAAATAACAAAGACTTTTTGTGTGTTACTTGATGTGAATATGTCTACATTATGTTGATAGCTTGTACAGTTCCCGTTAAGAAATTATTTCTAGAAAGTAACATAGTCAGTTAGTTCCATGATAAATGGATCATTTTGCACGATATATTGTAATGACGTGGAATATATGATTTTACATTCACATTGCAAATTAATTTGTAAATATGGCTACATTCAGGTCATTTATGAGTTTATTGTTTCATTTTTTTAAATATATCGGTTTGAGTAGTTATTCCTACTCACCATCCTCTATACATTACAATAATAGAAATTCTTCTATGGAATTTTCAGGGAGTTGTGGGAGAGAAACTTCCAGTTTGTTTTCAAATTTTACTTTGCTGTCTGTGACACATTTTATATCACTGGGTAAGTTATCGTGGTATTGTTCACAACTTTTTGTGCTAATAACAATCTTAATGTGAAGTAATGGATGTCATTTTCCCTTCTTGCGTTGTAATTATGAACATCATTGTTCTGTTTGAACTGTAGCGCCTTATTTACAACAATGTGGGTGAGCACCACATTCTTACAGCACGTTTTTGTACAATGAAGACTTTCTTTCTTGAAGATGAGAACATTATTCCATATTACATTACTGAATGCAAATATGCAATCTACGTCACCTTACTGATTTGTCTCTCTCCAAGATTTGAAACGATTCTAAGTGCAAATATGACTGAACTAGTTGCTTCAGGAGCTCCAAAATGTGCTGTTTCCAGTTTAAAGCCGCGCGGGATTAGCCGAGCGGTCTAAGGCGCTGCAGTCATGGACTGTACGGGTGGTCCCGGCGGAGATTCGATTCCTCCCTTGGGATTGGGTGTGTGTGTTTGTCCTTAGGATAATTTAGGTTAAGTAGTTTGTAAGCCTAGGGATTGATGACCTTAGCAGTTAAGTCACATAAGATTTCACACATTTCCAAATTAAAATCCTCATCAATATGGACACCCCATTTTGAAGTTTCCACCCTATTTATTATTTCCTCAACTGGTGTTACACTTGACTATGTGTACTATCCCTAGATGTGCAGAACTGAATATGTGGTGTCTTTTTAAAATTGTGGGTGAGACCATTCACAGAAAACCCATCAAAGATACTTTTAAGAACACACTTTACCATTTCTTCTGTTTCTGTATGCAGGCCTGGATTGAGTACAGTACTGGTAACAACTGCAAAAAGGATTGTTTTGGTTTGTTATATATTAGACAGGAGATCATTTCCATATATGTGGAACAACATTGGAACTAAGATTGATCCTTGGGGAACCCCTTATGTAATTGTTTCCCAGTCATTTTTAAATCCCCAGACTATATTGGCTGAATTACTAAGTACAACTTTCTGCATTGTTTTTGTTAGATACCATATTATCTACCTGTAGCCTATACCATCAATCCAATAAAACTTCATATTATCTAGGAGAATGTACATCAGTAACAATATCGCAGAACGATATAGTGCAGTCTGAATAGGACATGATTCTACCGTTGTCGACTTGAGGCACGTCCTGGCAGACGTTTTTCTTTGTTATATGATGCATATCACAATATTATGACAAAGAAACAACATTCAAATGCGATTGCTGACTGAGAAGTCTGTTACGCAATCTTTGCTTGTATGCAGAACTAGTAATCTGCTGTGGCTTCACACAAGAAGCACTAACGCCACCTTTAACGACTTCACTTTGATAGTGATGAAGCGGAACTGCATCAACAAAGCCAAAAATTCTGCAGTGACGGTATCGACATACTGGTCTCTCATTGGGAGAAATATGTTCGTCGCCAGGGTGATTATGTTGAGATGCAAATATGTACACTGAAAAATAAAGATGTAGACTGTTAATGAAGTTTGCTTGATTTAAAAATCTTTACGAGTTTCCATATAAAAAATTCGGAGGCATTACTTTTCAGCAGGCCCTTGTACTAGCTAGCTGGCCTGGTCTTGTGTGGGCAGTATTATCTACAAGCAGACAACTTGTGTGACGTAGAGTATGTTGCTTGCAGGCCACTGCATATAGCTACGAATAAATTTCAGAGAACAACGTTAAGTAATTAAATGTCATCACTTTCATATAACTTCTGCGATGCAGGCAGCTGAAGCGTCCCCAACTCTCTTGTGGTTCCCTTATTAGGAACTCCACGTCGACGTCTGCTCGTAGATACGTATCGTCGGTAGGTTTTCCGGCTTTACTTTCCGACGTGACAGCGACGACTCTCCGATGAGGTGCGGGCCTTGTGTTTTGCTATTACTGCAAGTCTTGTAAATATCGCTTTTATTTAGTAATTTGCCCGGCTAAAACTCTCCCCTTTTACGATTAAGACAGCCTGCGCTACCTTTCGGAGGGAGAGGGGACGTCAAAGAGTCACAGAAGTTCATATTAAGCAGTCCGTAAAATACGTAAACGTTCATTTCAGTTACTTTGTTAGTTAATGCCTACGCTTTCCGCTAGATGGTGCTGACTTACTGCTGAATAGCTTTGGTTCCGTAACACCTTCACTGATTAGTACTAGGTAAATGAAATAAGTGCAACACTCTTGTATTTCACTTTCACTCTATATTCAAGGATTAAGATGGTGATGGATGATGGTCTATTTAAGAGGTTCCTAGCCTGGAGGAATCTAAATAGTCCGCAAATGCCGATATGCACGCCCTCTACGTCCAGATTCGCAACTAACGGCACACGACACTTTCAAAAGTCCACACGTTAATATCTGAATACCGGTACCCCTGAATTCACTCGTATCAGCTGATAATTTGAGTTTCTGTCGTCTATATGTCCGTAAAGTTCCAATGTAGCACTAAAGTCCTAAAATCCCCTTAATACTCCGTTGCTACCAACAGTCAGAGATCGTACACTACATCACTTTTAATCTCCGTAATATTCTAACAGTTTATCGTGAATCTTAACGCGATAAAGTCCAATCTAATTATTGTCTCGCTGACTGACACGGGTTCCCCGCCCTTCAACGAAACAATCGAGGAAAAAATGACGGCAATAATGGCGATCAGGCCTTTTTTATAGGTTTTTCATCACAAGAGTTTAACGTCACTGCCTTCTCCGTGACGGAGTTTCCGTGGCTTTGCTGTACTTAGACGTTAAACTACTTACTGATATACTATAATTTTTATCTGCAATTACTGAACTCTGATTCTACACTATTTTCCCCTCTAAAAATTCTATTCTTAATTTTAAATTATTCTTTCTATAGCTTTTATCAGTGTAAACTGAACCGAGGTGTTACACAGCACATGGCAGAAAAGTTGTCTGGAAGCATGAACATTACGTATTCCATTCCATACTTAAATGGAAATCATGGAAGCACATTGCGATGTAAGATGTTTACAAGCTATGTAAATACTATACACGTATAATGCGTGTGTGTGTCTGTATGAGTATGTATCGGAGGCTGGCTGAGGTGGCACAAATGAAAGGAATAATAAGATACAACGCACATGATCTAAGCGTTTAGCTCGTACTGTGGCACTCCTCTTATGAAGCTTAGTACACACTGTGTTGCACTGTTGAGATTCATTGTCGTAACTCTTTGTCGTAGGCGCTTTATGGCAGACTTCTTCTCGAAAGCTGAGTCATCTCCTACGCTGCTGAAAGAACATATTGGACGTAAAGGAAGCAAAGTTTCTGAAGTACTTTTTCGGAAAAAGTATTGCTTATAGAGCGAAAAAATAAAACTCTACATATTTTGGATTTGCATCTTTATTTCGGTATGCAATAGTTCTAAAACAATAGTAGGGAATCTATTGGTTAAAAATATTTGATTATTTCAAATTATAAGTCTCACATCACAGCCTGATGATGAGGTAGTTATCTTTCCGTTATTGGTCATACTTCAAAGTTGGTTAACTCACTGCCCATTGTTCAAAGAATTTGCAGTGAACTGCGACTGCTAATCTGAGGGATCTGAAATTGGCCCATATTTCAAAATGCACATCTCCGCACCATTGAGAGATGAATGCTAGAATGCTAGCTTAGAGGCCGAGTGAGGAAAAGTGATGCAGCAAGGATTCGAACACATAAACTTTCCATCATTTTGATTTGCAGCTCCTTGTTTTGGCCGTGTTTGTAGTTAAAATTGTTGGATGTGAGGTCCGCCAGTTATGCAAAACACCGTTTTCCTCAGTACCCAAACATGTTTCGGCACCACTGCGCCATCATTAGTGGGTTTTCGTTTTTATTTATTCTGCAATGTAAACATTTTTGTTAAATTATTATAAAATTCTGCGCATTTGTAGTTCAAACAACAGACCGTTTCTTTTCGTAAATATCTTTACGTTTGGTCTGCATGAATTTTCTGGATCACTTGTGTGGTAGCTTGTTATCTGTAACCAAACGATGTTGATGAGTTTTTTTTTTTTTGCTGGGAGTTAACATATCTTCTAGAATGTAATTCAGTTTTTCGCAATGTTTTCGCACCTATGTTCGTTTTTACTTACGTTTTCGTGTGCCAAGTACTTCCATTCTCTGCATAATGTTGAGGTGTTGCACACGTAACTATAACAAATATTTTTCATTAATAACGTAGTAAAACACTTTTCACTTCCCCAGAAGACAGTGTGATTGTGGTTTGTTATGTGTCCCAGCCCAGTCAGTGTTCCTTTGTTCACCAGAGAGTTCGGAGCCAAATTTGAATTTTGTTTACATTTTATCTTTGTGTGTGTGTGTGTGTGTGTGTGTGTGTGTGTGTGCGTTTTCTGTGCGCTTCTTAGCTGTGTGTGTTGACTTTTGTATGGTATTCCTTTTGTGTGTAAATGGTGTGTCTTTGCAGATTTTAATTTATCTGTGTGTGTGTGTGTGTGTGTGTGTGTGTTGTGTGTGTGTGCGTGCGTGCGTGTAGAGTCTATCCGTTTGTGCTGTTTTTATTTGTAAAGTTCCTTTAATGTGTTAAATACGAGGTGCATTCAAGTTCTAAGGCGTCCGATTTTTTTTTCTCCGGACTGGAAAGAGATAGAAACATGCGCATTGTTTTAAAATGAGGCCACATTCATTGTCAATATGTCCCAGAGATGGCAGCACCGTACGGCAGATGGAATTTTACCGCCAGCGGCGAGAATGAGAACTGTTTTAAATACTTAAAATGGCGACGTTTTCCTTACTTGAACAGCGTGCAATCATTCGTTTTCTGAATTTGCGTGGTGTGAAACCAATTGAAATTCATCGACAGTTGAAGGAGACATGTGGTGATGGAGTTATGGATGTGTCGAAAGTGTGTTCGTGGGTGCGACAGTTTAATGAAGGCAGAACATCGTGTGACAACAAACCGAAACAACCTCGGGCTCGCACAAGCCGGTCTGATGACATGATCGAGAAAGTGGAGAGAACTGTTTTGGGGGCTCGCCGAATGACTGTTGAACAGACCGCCTCCAGAGTTGGTATTTCTGTGGGTTCTGTGCACACAATCCTGCATGACGACCTGAAAATGCGAAAAGTGTCACCCAGGTGGGTGCCACGAATGCTGATGGATGACCACATGGCTGCCCGTGTGGCATGTTGCCAAGCAATGTTGACGTGCAACGACAGCATGAATGGGACTTTCTTTTCGTCGGTTGTGACAATGGATGAGACGTGGATGCCATTTTTCAATCCAGAAACAAAGCGCCAGTCAGCTCAATGGATGCACACAGATTCACCGCCACCAAAAAAATTTCGGGTAACCGCCAGTGCTGAAAAAATGATGGCGTCCATGTTCTGGGACAGCGACGGCATAATCCTTACCCATTGCGTTCCAAAGGGCACTACGGTAACAGGTGCATCCTACGAAAATGTTTTGAAGAACAAATTCCTTCCTGCACTGCAACAAAAACGTTCGGGAAGGGCTGCGCGTGTGCTGTTTCACCAAGGCATCGAGCTAACGTTACGCAACAGTTTCTTTGTGATAACAACTCTGAAGTGATTTCGCATGCTCCCTACTCACCTGACCTGACTCCTAGTGACTTTTGGCTTTTTCCAACAATGAAAGACACTCTCCGTGGCCGCACGTTCACCAGCCGTGCTGCTATTGCCTCAGCGATTTTCCAGTGGTCAAAACAGACTCCTAAAGAAGCCTTCGCCACTGCCATGGAATCATGGCGTCAGCGTTGTGAAAAATGTGTACGTCTGCAGGGCGATTACGTCGAGAAGTAACGCCAGTTTCATCGATTTCGGGTGAGTAGTTAATTAGAAAAAAAATCGGAGGCCTTAGAACTTGAATGCACCTCGTAGTGTGCCCTTGCAGAGTGTAGTGTATTCGTTTAAGAACTGTTTTCCTTCTTCTATTGCCTTCTGTATATGGAAGTTTTCCTCAATGGTCAGTTTGCTATATAGGCTGTGGCTGGGTTTTAGTAATCTTACGTCTGTTTCTACTGTGGTTGGGTGGTGATTGTTGGCTATAAGGTGGTCAGCAAATGTGCTATTGGAGCTGTTGCTTTTTAAAGATCTGTGATGTTCCGAATATCTTGTTTTGAAGTTCTGCATGTTTGTCCTATGTACACTGACTCGCAAGTGTAGCATGTGAGTTCATATATTCCTGATCTGTTAAATTTATCCATGGGTGTTTCTTGTGTTCTGATCTTTTTCTGTGTTGTGTTCTCCGTCCTGCATCCTATTTGGAGTCCCTGTTTCTTTCATATGTTGCCTGTTCTGTGAACAATCTTGTTATTGTAGGTGAGTACGTGCCATTTCGTTTTGTGTGTGTGTTGTTGATCTGTTGTGTCTTGTGAGTGGTCATTTTCTCATCAACATCGTTTGGTTGCAGATGACAAGCTACCTGTAGTAATTACCACACAAGTGATCCAGAAAATTCACGAAGATCAAACGTAAAGGTATTTAAGAAAGGAAACGATCTGTTGTTTGAACTAAAAATGCACATAATTTTATAATCATTTAACAAAAGTGTTCACATTGCAGAATAAATAAAAACGAAAACCCACTGATGAAGGCACAGTGGTACCGAAACATGTTTGGGTACTGAGGAAAACGGTGTTTTGCATAACTGGTGGACCTCACATCCAACAAACACAACCTTTCGATTGCCAGCTACACTCACTAGTGCTAGACCACCATTGCCGTGCACATTAAAGACTACTTTTCAGACTGTCGCTCTCTCGAGCAATGGTGGCTATTCGTTAGTTAACAATGACATCGCTTTCGCAAATTTAATTCATCATAATTCGAACAAGGGATTAGCGTGCACATACAGATGGATGCGAGCGGGCAACTTCAGTTTGTACATATTGTTGTAGCTATAGAGTGTGGTGAAGCCCTGGTGCTAGGCGGCTGTTCACCTTTCTGCTTTTCCCTCCAGGTACCGCCTGTTCTGTAGCTGACTGGTTCATAGCCAAAATCACTGCTACGAGATGTCACTCCAGACACCAGCTTCATATCCAATAGTTAATGAAATATATGCTACTCACTCATCATTACTTAGTGGTTGTAAAACAAATGCACAAACCTTCCTCGTGAGTCAAGTCTGTCTATTAGTGAATACTATATGAAAATGTCTACGATAGTTGCTGAGATTAGTCATATACAGGGTGGTCCATTGATCGTGACCGGGCCAAATATCTCACGAAATAAGCGTAAAAGAAAGAACGAAACGTGTCTAGCTTTAAGGGGGGAACCAGATGGCGCTATGGTTGGCCCGCCAAATGGTGCTGCCATAGGTCAAACGGATATCAACTGCGTTTTTTTAAATAGGAACACCCATTTTTTATTACATATTCGTGTAGTAGGTAAAGAAATATGAATGTTTTAGTTGGACCACTTTTTTCGCTTTGTGATAGATGGCGCTGTAATAGTCACAAACATATGGCTCACAATTTTAGACGAACAATTGGTAACAGATAGGTTTTTTAAATTAAAATACGGAACGTCGGTACGTTTGAACATTTTATTTCGGTTGTTCCAATGTGATACATGTACCTTTGTGAACTTATCATTTCTGAGAACGCATGGTGTTACAGCGTGATTACCTGTAAAAACCACATTAATGCAATAAATGCTCAAAATGATGTCCGTCAACCTCAAAGCATTTGGCAATACGTGTAACGACATTCCTCTCAACAGCGAGTAGTTTCCCTTCCGTAACCTTCGCACATGCATTGACGATGCGCTGACGCATGCTATCAGGCGTTGTCAGTGGATCACGATAGCAAATATCCTTCAACTTTCCCCACAAATACAAATCCGGGGATGTCAGATCCGGTGAACGCGAGGGCCACGTTATGGTGCTTCGACGACCAATCCACCTGTCATGAAATATGCTATTCAATACCGCTTCAACCGCACGCGAGCTATGTGCCGGACATTCATCATGTAGGAAGTACATCGCCAATCTGTCATGCAGTGAAACATCTTGTAGTAACATCGGTAGAACATTACATAGGAAATCAGCATACATTGCACCATTTAGATTGCCATCGATAAAATGGGGGTCAATTATCCTTCCTTCCATAATGCCGCACCTTACATTAAACCGCAAAAGTCGCTGATGTTCACCTTGTCGCAGCCATCGTGGATTTTCCGTTGCTCAATAGTGCATATTATGCCGGTTTACGTTACCGCTGATGATGAATGACCCTTCGTCGGTAAATAGAACACGTGCAAAAAATCTGTCATCGTCCCGTAATTTCTCTCGTGCCCAGGGGCAGAACTGTACACGACGTTCAAAGCGGTCGCCATGCAATTCCTGGTGCACAGAAATATGGTAGCGGTGCAATCGATGTCGATGTAGCATTCTCAACACCGACGTCTTTGAGATTCCCGATTCTCGCGCAATTTCTCTCCTATTGATGTGCGTATTAGTGGCGACAGCAGCTAAAACACCTACTTGGGCATCATCATTTGTTGATGGCCGTGGTTGACGTTTCACATGTGGCTGAACACCTCCTGTTTCCTTAAATAACGCAACTATCCGGCGAACGATCCGGAAAGTTGGATGATGTCGTCCAGGATACCGAGCAGCATACATAGCACACGTCTGTTGGGCATTTTGATCACAATAGACGTACATCAACACAATATAGCCCTTTTCCGCAATTGCTAAACGGTCCATTTTAACACGGGTAATGTATCACGAAGCGAATACCGTCCGCACTGGCGGAATATTACGTGATACCACGTACTTATACGTTTGTGACTATTACAGCGCCATCTACCACAATGCGAAAAAAGTGGCCCAACTAAAACATTCATATTTCTTTACGTGCTACAGGAATATGTAACAAAAATGGGGGTTCCTATTTAAAAAAACGCAGTTGATATCCGTTTGACGTATGGCAGCGCTATCTAACGGGCCAACCATAGCGCCATCTGGTTTCCCCCTCCAAGCTAGACGAGTTTCGTTCTTTGTAGTTTTTTCGTTTGATGCTTATTTCGTGAGATATTTGGCCCGGTGACGATCAATTGACCACCCTGTATACTCCGCTATCCACCGAACGGTGTGTGGCGGGGGGCACTATTAGCGCCAAAGTGATATTTTCTCCCCCCTCCGCTCTTACACTCGCGGACCGCGCGAGGGAAAAACGACTGTCTGAACGCCTCGGTACGGTCTCTAATTTCCCTCATCTTTGAATGGTGATCATTGCGCAATATGAAAGTTGGTGAGTATAATATATGCTCTATATCCTCGGCAAAGATCGGATTTATATTTAGTGAGCAGCACCTTCCGTTTAGCGCGTCGTCTATCACAAGTGTGTCCCACTTCCAACTTTCTATGAGATTTGTAAAGCTCTCGCGTTGGCTAAATGTACCAGTCACGAATCTTGCCGCTCTTCTTTGGACCTTCTCAATCTCTTGAATCAGACCCAACTGGTAAGGGTCGCATACAGACGAACAATACTGTAAGACTGTAAGACGTATTGTAAGCAATTTTCTTTATAGAAGGACTGCATCGCTTCAGGATTCTACCAATAAGCCGCAATCTAGAGTTCGCCTTACCCTGTAGTTGTGTAATCTGATCGTTCCATTTGAGGTCAAATTCAAATAGTTCAAATGGCTCTAAGCACTATGGGACTTAACATGTGAGGTCATCAGTCCCCTAGTCTTAGAACTACTTAAACCTAACCTATGGATATATCACACATATCCATTCCCGAGGCAAGATTCGAACCTGCGACCGTAGCAGCAGCGCGGTTCCGGACTGAAGCGCCTTGAAAATCTCGGCCACAGCGACCGGCCCATTTGAGATAATTTCATATAGTCTCACCGAGATACTTGACGGATGTTACCACTTCCAAAGACCGGGCATTGATTTTGTACTCGTATATTAATGGGATTTTTACTTTGTTATGCGCAGTAGGTTACACTTACTAATATTGAGAGATAACTGCCAGTCATTACAACACGCATTTATTTTCTGCAAATCCTCATTGATTTGTTCGCAACTTTCCTGCGATACTACTTTGCTGTAGACTACAATATCATCGGCAAACAGTCTAATGCCACTGTCAATACCATCAACCAAATTATGTAAATCGTAAAAAGCAGTGGACCTATTACGCTGCCCTGGGGCACACCTGATGTTACGCTTGTTTCTGCTGAAGTCTCCCCATTCAGGACGACATACTGCTCTCTGTCTGTTAGAAAACTTTCTGTCCAACCGCATATGTCATCGGACAGACCGTAAGCGCGCATTTTTGGAGCAAGCGACAGTGAGGAACTGAATCGAACGCCTTTCGACAGTCGAGGAATATGGCATCAACCTGGGAGCCGGTATCGAGAGCCTGTTGTACATCATGCACAAAGAGAGCCAGCTGTGTCTCGCATGACCGCTGCTTCCTAAAACCGTGCTGGTTTCTGCAGATGAGCTTCTCAGAGTATAGAAAGGTCATTATGTCTGAATACAAAATATGTTCCATGATTCTACAACAAATTGATGTCAGTGAAATTGGCTGGTAATTATGTGCATCCGGTTTTCTACCTTTTTTATAGATTGTTATGACCAGGGCCTTCTTGCAGCCCCGTGGAACTTTCCGCTGTTCCAATGATGGATAAGAATGGTGCTATATTAGTAGGGTAGTCAACATAAAATCTTACAGGGACACCGTGTGGGCCAGATGCCTTCCTGGCGTCAAAGGATCTAAACTGTTTTACAATCCCAGATACGCTATACGCTGTCAGCCATCCTTGCGTTTGTTCGATAATTGAATGGTGCTGCAGTCCTCTACCGTAAACGAGTTTTTGAAAGTTAGGTTTAGAATTTCGGCTTTCTTTTTATCATCATCGGTTGCATTACCCGTACTGTCAGCAAGAGAAGGTATCGTCTGTTACCTGCCGTGTGACAGTATCGTGGTGCCACTTTTCAACAGGACAATGCTTGTCCACACATTGGCACCTGTCTCTGTGGATAACCTCGGTGATGTTAAGGTACTCTTGTGGCCCAGTGCAAGTATGCAGGTTTTCAAGGTCCAGTTACAATAGTAATACGCCATATTGTCTCAGGAGAGGATACACCAGGTTTATGAAGCCCTTCCCAACCGACTCAGTGCACGAATTCATCACAGACGAGGTGCAACGTCTACATCTACATGTACGTCTACGTGGATTCTCTGCAAATCATGTTTTTAAGTGCCTGGCAGAGGGTTAATCGAAAAACATTTACAACAATTCTCTATTATCACCAACTGCGACATGGTCGCGTATACAAACAGTGATCCAATGCTGTCAAATGTTTTTTATTCCAGTCTTTGATCACAATATGAATTCTTTAGACGATGATCGGTTTCAGTCCATAATGACCATCCTCAGATCTATAATATACAAATATATACACCTAGTGAACAGTGTGTCTTTCAACATAATACAGCAATACGTATCACAATACACTGTCATACAACCAGGGAGATCTACAGAAAATACGGTAAGACGTACCTTTTTGCACAATGTCCTAAAGCGATAAGGCCATAATGGCATCGTCAAAACATATAAATATAATCACCATAGCATCGTCACAAAGATCTAAAATATGGGGTAGAACAGGCCACATCGTCCACATAGTGATTATTGCCAACTAGCTACTAAAGTACAGTAGCTACCAGAAATCTGTTTGGCTACATCATCCCTAGATGTCCCTACTGTCGGCTTAGATGTAGGCACCGTTTACGCAA
Organism: Schistocerca nitens; assembly: GCF_023898315.1. Classification (NCBI taxonomy): domain Eukaryota; kingdom Metazoa; phylum Arthropoda; class Insecta; order Orthoptera; family Acrididae; genus Schistocerca; species Schistocerca nitens. Next base: position 60,032,593 of record NC_064624.1, read on the forward strand.
AAAAACATAATCTGATAAAAACACATTATGGTTTTTTTTTTTTTTGGGTGGTGGTGCTGAAGTCTGATCAACTTCGTTGATTTTTACTTCTGTAGGGAATGGAAAGGGTAAAAATTTTCTCTTTATTTACTTATTCTTCTTTCAGCTTTAGTTTGGGCACACAGAAGAGTCCTTTAACTCGCTGCTTTTGGTGTGTGTTTGAAAACGTGTGTAGAAGTGCTAAAGGACTATATGTCCTTAAATCATGGAAAATTACGTAGGGATATCTTACATTATGTAAAATAATACCTCGCGTATTTATACCTAGCCTTACTTGATGATTTATGTCGAGAACAGTAGGCATTTGCCTTGCTTCCATACATTAATCGCTCTAATCCTGTAACTGATTATGTCCTACCTATTCATTTAATGTATAACCAGACTATATAATTTTCTTTATCTGTGGTGTCACCGCCAGACACCACACTTGCTAGGTGGTAGCCTTTAAATCGGCCGCGGCCCGTTAGTATACGTCGGACCGGCGTGTCGCCACTATCAGTGATTGCAGACCGAGCGCCGCCACACGGCAGGTCTAGAGAGACTTCCTAGCACTCGCCCCAGTTGTACAACCGACTTTGCTAGCGATGGTTCACTGACAAAATACGCTCTCATTTGCCGAGACGATAGTTCAGCATAGCCTTCAGCTACGTCATTTGCTACGATCTAGCAAGGCGCCATTATCAGTTACTACTGATATTGATTCATGTACCGTCAGACCGACGTTCACCATTAACGGATTAAAGTTAAGTATTCCACCAGCTACGTCCGTTTCTCTAAATTCTAACTTCCTTGTCCTGTTCCAGACCACACGTCCGCCTGCGTGAGCTAAAACGCGTGCCTTTCGGCTTCCTTCTAGTAACACGGTGTTGGCTCTCCTACCAACCAAAACATTATCAGCTGTTAATATGTTGTTTAAAAAAAAGTTTCCTTCAGTGTTCACCGTCACACTCCATTGTTCACCAGTGCCATCGTCTTCTTCGGTGTTTGTGCGTCGTCTCAACAGTTTGCAGTGTGGTTTTTATCGTCGAGTGTGAACGGCTCCGTGTTTGTCTCTCTGTGTCTCCTGTTTTATCGCCCACCATTTTGTAACTTTTATGTTTTTCTCATGTTTTTGCTGCTTATGTCTTCTTTGGCTGCAGAGCAGCGTAGTGTGCTGCTGCCAGCCTGCCTATTGTATAGGCTTTAAAATGACAATAAAGTAAAAAAAAAAAAAAAAGTTTCCTGTGGGAGATATATCACGTTGTATGTAAAGCCCTCTAGTGGTTCAGTTCTTAAGATCGCTGCATGCCTAAATAACATCCTGGCGGCCGACCCAACAGAGGGCGCTGATCATTGATCTGTCCTTTTTTCAGCTGTCGTATAGACATTTTATCTTTCATAGGCAATTTATAGGTTGCTACAGGCAATGTAATACGTATATTAATTGTTGACGGTAAATTCACCGTAAAGAGGATCGGTCCTATTCTATTCATATATTTCCTTTTAATAATATTATATGGGTAACTGTAGTCGTCTTTTAATGTATCACAATTTAGTTTCTATGATAGTTATCAATTTTAAAAGTTTGCTACATGTATTTTACATAATGTGTTTTTATCAGATTATGTTTTTTTGCGTAAACGGTGACTACATCTAATCCGACAGTAGGGACATCTAGGGATGATGTAGCCAAACAGATTTCTGGTAGCTACTGTACTTTAGTAGCTAGTTGGCAATAATCACTATGTGGACGATGTGGCCTGTTCTACTCCATATTTTAGATCTTTGTGACGATGCTATGGTGATTATATTTATATGTTTTGACGATGCCATTATGGCCTTATCGCTTTAGGACATTGTGCAAAAAGGTAAGTCTTACCGTATTTTCTGTAGATCTCCCTGGTTGTATGACAGTGTATTGTGATACGTATTGCTGTATTATGTTGAAAGACACACTGTTCACTAGGTGCATATATTTGTATATTGTAGATCTGAGGATGGTCTTTATGGACTGAAACCGGTCATCGTCTAAAGAATTCATATTGTGATAAAAGACTGGAGTAAAAAACATTTAATTCTCTATTATTCCACTCTCGAACAGCGCGCGGAAAAAACGGACACCTATATTTTTCCGTGTGAGCTCTGATTTCCCTTATTTTTTATGATAATCGTTTCTCCCTGTGTAGTCGGCGTCAAAAAAATATTTTAGCATTCGCAGAAGTTAGGTCGTGACTGAAATTTCGCGAGAAGATTCCGCCGCAACGAAAAACTCCTTTCTTTCACTGGTGTCCGTCCCAAATCCTGTATCATGTCCGTGAAGCTCTCTCCCCTACTTCGCGATAATACAAAAAGTGCTGCTCTTCTTTGAACTTTCTCGACGTACTCCGTTAATCGTATCTGTTCAGGATCTCAGACGGCTCCAAAAGAGGACGGACAAGCGTAGTGTAGGCAGTCTCTTCAGTAGATTTTCTACGTGTGCTGCCAACAAAACGCAGTCTTTGGTTTGCCTTTCCCACAACTTTTTCTATGAGTTCCTTCCAATTAAAGTTGTTCGTAATTGTAATTCCTAGGTATTTATTCAATTTACAGCCTATACATTAGACTGATTTATCGTGTAACCGAAGTTTAACGGATTCGTTTCACCACTCGTGTGGATGGCCTAACACTCTTCATCATTTAGGGTCAATTGGTAATTCTCGCACCATTCAGGTGTCTGCTCTAAATCGTTTTGCAATTTGTTTTGATATTCTGATGAGTTTACTAGACGATAAACGACAGCATCATCTGAAAACAACCTAAGACGGCTGCTGAGATTGTCTCCTAAATGGTTTATATAGATAAAGCACAGCAGAGAGCCTGTAGCTCTGCCTTGGGGAAAGCCAGATATCACTTCTGTTTTACCCGATGACTTTCCGTCAGTTACTACGAACTGTCATCTTTCTGACAGGAAATCACAAATCCAGTTACATAACTGAGGCGATATCCCATAAGCACGCAATTTCACTACAAGAAGCTTGTGTGGAACACTTTCAAAAGCCTTTTGCAAACTAGAAATACGGAATCAGTTCCAAATCCCTTGTCGATAGCACTCAACACTTGTTCACAAGGTGGTGGCCGAGCGGTTCTAGGCGCTACAGTCTGGAGCCGCGCGACCGCTACGGTCGCAGGTTCAAATCCTGCCACGGGCATGGATGTGTGTCATGTCCTTAGGTTAGTTAGGTTTAAGTAGTTCTAAGTTCTAGGGGACTGATGACCTCTTAAGTTAACTCCCATAGTGCTCAGAGCCATTTGAACCATTTGTTCACAAGAACGACGTTTTCTAAATCCGTGGTGACTGTGTGTCAATACACCGTTCTCTTCGAGGTAATTCATAATATTCGAACCCAATATATGTTCGAAAATCCTTGCTGGATATCGACGTTAATGGTATGGGCCTGTAATTTAGTGGACTAATCCTACTACCTTTCATGAATATTGGTGTGACCTGTGCAACTTTCCAGTCTGTGTGGACGTCGAACTGTTTGTGGGCTCATACAATCACGTTCTTTGTAAACTTGATATTGTAATCACTGAGGTAACATCCCACATGCTGTCAACCTGTGATGTATCATTTTGTTTCGTCCTTCCTTCTGGGCGTTTCATTTTATTATCATGCGGTCTATGTAGCCTGTAAACTGACTCGTTGCATATAATTACGTTAAATATTTACACAACATGGAAATAACCAATAAATTAAGATGTCTAGAGTCATTAACCTCAACCATGAATCTTTGCAATGTGTTGTTGTTGTGGTCTTTAGTCCTGAGACTGGTTTGATGCAGCTCTTCATGCCACTCTATCCTGTGAAAGTTTCTTCATCTCCCAGTACCTACTGCAGACTACATCCTTCTGAATCTGCTTAGTGTATTCATCTCTTGGTCTCCCTCTTCCAGTTTTACCCTCCACGCTGTCCTCCAGTACTAACTTGGTGATCCCTCGGTGTCTCAGAACATGTCCTACCAACCGATCCCTTCTTCTAGTCAAGTTGTGCCACAAGATCCTCTTCTCCCCAATTCTATTCAATACCTCCTCATTAGTTATGTGATCTACCCATCTAATCTTCAGCATTCTTCTGTAAGGCCACATTTCGAAAGCTTCTATTCTCTTCTTGTCTAAACTATTTATCGTCCACGTTTCACTTCCATACGTGGCTACACTCCATACGACTTCCTGACACTTAAATCTATACTCGATGTTAACAAATTTCTCTTCCTCAGAAACGCTTCCCTTGCCATTGCCAGTCTACATTTTATATCCTCTCTACTTCGACCATCATCAGTTATTTTCCTCCCCAAATAGCAAAACTCCTTTACTGCTTTAAGTGTCTCATTTCCTAATCTAATTCCCTTTGCAATGACTCATCTTAAAATTTTGTAGAGTGAACGTCTGTGGTAAAGGATAAATTATTTAAAAGTTATGAATCAGTTGCCGAAAATATGGCCGCGCTTCGTCTTGTGAGCGAACCTCAAACGCTACAGCAGCTGCCAGAGAAAATATGGTTATAGTACAAAAGAAAACTAAGATGACTATGAATCTACGTGTTAACAATTTTGTTGTGTATCCCTATAATAATGCGTCCTTCAATTTTACAGTGTGAATGTCCGGCCCCGGTAGCTGAGTGGTCAGCGTGACGGAATGTCAATCCTAAGGTCCCGGGTTCGATTCCCGGCTGGGTCGGAGATTTTCTCCGCTCAGGGACTGGGTGTTGTGTTGTCCTAATCATCATCATTTCATCCCCATCGACGCGCAGGTCGCCGAAGTGGCGTCAAATCGAAAGACCTGCACCAGGCGAACGGTCTACCCAACGGGAGGCCCTAGCCACACGACATTTCATTTCATTACAGTGTGAATGACCGTACAAGATCACAAATTGCTTGAAAGTGAAAAGTTAGGTCTGAAACTGTGGCTGTGTTTGGTCTTGTGAGTGGTTTGCGATCGGCTTATGTATTTATCAGTGCAGATATGGCTGTAATAGAGCGCAACATCTTATCAGGATGCAGAATTTTATCTTGGACGGAGAGTCATCGATACAAGTAGAGATAACTCCAGGTACGCCGCAGCGAACTGTGTTGGATCGTTGCTGCTCATGTGTGTTACTGACTTGCTGGAAGGCCACAAGAGCGACATCAGACTTTTTACAGATGATGGAGTTATTTATAATAAAGTACCGCCTGAAAAAACCTTCCCAAGTATTCCGTCAGATTTTGATAAGACTTCGAAGTGGCGGACTGCATTAAATGTTCAGAAAAGTAAAAATATATATTTAACAGAATTCAGAGAAGTCGTAGGGTATAGCTAAAACCTTAGTGAGTCACAACTGGAAACAGTCAACTCATACAGAGAACTTTTAGGGATATGAAATGGAATGATTACGAAGGCTGATCTGGTGGAAGACAGCTTCATTGGCACGAAGCTGAGAAACTGCAGTCATTCTACCAAGCAAACTGCTTGCTAATCACATGCGCGTCCCATCTTAGAATGTTGCGCAACTGGGTCACACAAATGCCAGATAGGTCTCAAATGTGGTTCTGAATTGGCAGATGTTTGAAGATAGATGCAAATTATCCCACGAAAGCATACAAAGAAAATTTCAAGAACCAGTAGTAGTTTGAAGACCGACCTCGACTAATTACAGCAGTCATTCTACTCAGACCCCATACACAGTTGAAACATTTCCTAGCATTCTCTGCCATGCAAATCACTGTAATTTGCAAAGTATAAATGTACATGTAAACTCAGTTCTGTATACAGATGTATATCCAGATGTAGGTATAAATGTAGATTTAGATCTAGAAGGACATACAGATGTAGGTGCAGATGTAGTTTTATATACAGGGTGTTCCATTCATCGTGACTGGGCCAAATATCTCACGAAATAAGCGTCAAACAAAGAACGAAACTCGTCTAGCTTGAAGGGGGAAACCAGATGGCGCTATGGTTGGCCCGCTAGATGGCGCAGCCACAGGTCAAACGGATATCAACTATGTTTTTTTAAATAGGAACCCCCATTATTTATTACATATTCGTGTAATACATAAAGAAATATGAATGCTTTAGTTGGACCATTTTTTTCGCTTTGTGATAGATGGCGCTGTAGTAGTCACAAACATATGGCTCACAATTTTAGACGAACATTTGGAAACAGGTAGGTTTTTTAAAATCAAAATGCAGAACGTAGGTACGTTTGAACATTTTATTTCGGTTGTTCCAATGTGATACATGTACCTTTGTGAACTTATCATTTCTGAGAACGCATGCTGTTACAGTGTGATTACCTGTAAATACCACATTAATGCCATAAATGCTCAAAATGATGTCCGTCAACCTCAATGCATTTAGCCGTACGTGTAACGACATTCCTCTCAACAGCGAGTAGTTCGCCTTCCGTAATCTTCGCACATGCATTGACAATGCGCTGACGCATGTTGTCGGGCGTTGTCAGTGGATCACGATAGCAGATATCCTTCAACTTTCCACACAAAAAGAAGTCCGGGGACGTCAGATCCGGTGAACGTGCGGGCCAGGGTATGGGGCTTCAACGACCAATCCACCTGTCATGAAATATGCTATTCCATACCGCACACGAGCTATGTGCCGGACATCCATCATTTTGGAAGTACATCGCCATTCTGTCATGCAGTGAAACATCTTGTAGTAACATCGGTAGAACATTACGTAGGAAATCCGCATACGTTGCACCATTTAGACTGCCATCGATAAAATGAGGCCCAATTATCCTTCCTCCCGTAATGCCGCACCACACATTAACCCGCCAAGGTCGTGGTGTTCCACTTGTCGCAGCCATCGTGGATTTTCCGTTGCCCAATTGTGTATATTATGCCGAATTACGTTACCGCTGTTGGTGAATGGCGCTTCGTCGCTAAATAGAACACGTGCCAAAAATCTGTCATCGTCCCGTAATATCTCTTGTGCCCAGTGACAGAACTGTACACGACGTTCAAAGTCGTCGCCATGCAATTCCTGGTGCATAGAATTATGGTACGGGTGCAATCGATGTTGTGGTAGCATCGTCAACACCGACGTTTTTGAGATTCCCGATTGTCGCGCAATTTGTCTGCTATTAATGTGCGGATTAGCCGCGACAGCAGCCGAAACACCTACATGGGCATCATCATTTGTTGCAGGTCGTGGTTGACGTTTCACACGTGGCTGAACACTTCCTGTTTCCTTAAATAACGCAACTATCCGGCGAACGGTCCGCACACTTGGATGACGTCGTCCAGGATACCGAGCAGCATACATAGCACACGCCCGTTGGGCATTTTGATCACAAGAGCCGTACTTGAAAACGATATCGACCTTTACCTGCAATTGGTAAACGTTCCACTTTAACACGGGTAACATATCACGAAGCAAATATCGTCCGCACTGGCGGAATGTCACGTGATACCACGTACTTATAGTTGAGTCCCATAGTGCTCAGAGCCATTTGAACCACGTACTTATACGTTTGTGACTATTACAGAGCCATCTATCACAAAGCGAAAAAAGTGGTCGAACTAAAAGATTCATATTTCTTTACGTACTAGACGAACATGTAATAAAAGATGGGGTTCCTATTTAAAAAAAAAAACGCAGTTGATATCCGTTTGACCTATAGCAGCGCCATCTAGCGGGCCAACCATAGCGCCATCTGGTTTCCCCCTTCAAGCTAGACGAATTTCGTTCTTTGTAGTTTGTTTGTTTGATGCTTATTTCGTGAAATATTTGGACCGGTCTTTATCAATAGACCGCCCTGTATATGTAGATGGAGGTGTAGGTGTAGATGTACGTACAGATGTTGATTTAAATGTAGATGTAGGTGTGGTTGTGGGTGTAGCTGTACTTGTAGAGGGGCAGATGTAGCTGTAGATACAGATGCAGATACACATACAGATATAGATGTACATGTAGTTGTATAAGGAGCAAGCAAAAAGTTTGCTCTCACAGATCATACAGTACATAATTAGTAAAACAATGACGCAAAAACACCGTGAGTGCTGAGTTAATGATCCCACTGATGTACTAGGTAGCAGATACGTGTTTGGTAAAACGCCATGTCCTGCTTTGTGAAGAAGTCCGTAAATAGCTGCTGCGCACTCTAGTCTGACAGGAATCGTCGAGCCTGAGAGGCCTTTTTCGAGGGACCGAAGGCGTCATAATTATACACGGTGAGATCAGGACTATAGGTTGGCTGCTCGAGTGGTTCCCACTTGAGTTGGCACAATTTCTGTCTCATAACGTTTGTGGCATGGGAGTCCGCCTGCTTAGCTGTGTAGTAATGTTCTTGCCTCCCGTGTAAGCAGATCCGGGTTCCATTCCCGGCCGGATTGGAGATTTTCTCCACTCGTTGACTGGATGTTGTGTTGTCCTCATGATTATTTCATCATCATCACCAGCACGTAAGTCCCCCAGGGTGGCGTCGACTGAAATAAGACTTGCACTCGGCGGCTGAACTCCCCCAGATGGGGCCTCCCGGCCGGCAATAGCTTATTTCATTTCATTGTGACATGGGAACATGCATTATCATGAAGCAGCAGCATCATCATTCCACAATAGCGTATTCTGACAGACATGCTGCCCTATAAACATCCTTCATTCTGTGACACATGTCTACCGGACTTTGTCCAACAGCAGCCAAGAAAAGAATAAATGTATATTGGTCCCGGCTGGATACATTTCGTAATAAAATCGCCAGAGTTCACGTTTCTGCATTTACTGCATGCATGTCAGAAAGACAGGGATGTCGCACTAATACCTCATCTACATGTTATGGTCGTTATTCACCCACACCAGAGTTGCTACAGCAATGCCTTCAAATGGATACTTTTTCATCACCCCTTATACGCACATCAAAAAAAGTTTTGCATCACCTCCATTCCGAGAGTTCTGCAACCTGTACAGAAGATTGGAATAGACATAAACATCATTTCCACCCGTTTTTATTGCTCATGTAAACCACACACTGCATGTTGTAGCACCATACAGTGAGACCTTCAGAGGTAGTGGTCCAAATTGCTGTACGCACCGGTACCTCTAATATCCAGTAGCACATCGTCTTCCATTGATGCTTGCCTGTATTCGTTGTCGCATACTATCCACAAGTTCATCAAACCACTGCTGGTCCAGATTGTCTCACACCTCAACAGCGATTCGGCTAGATGCTTCAGAGTGATTGGTGGGTCACGTTGTCCATAAACAGCCCTTTTCAATCTATCCCAGGCATGTTTGATAGGGTTCATGTCAGGAGAACATGCTGGCCCCTCTAGTCGAGCGGCCATTATGCTCAAGGAAGTCATTCACAAGGTGTGCACAATAGGGGCGCGAATTGTGGTCCGTGAAGACGAATGCCTCGCCTATATGCTGCCTATACGGTTGCACTGTCAGTCGGAGGATGGCATTCACGTATCGTACAGGTGACCACCAGCCATGTACGTCAGCCCCACATAATGCCACACCAAAACATCAGAGAACCTCCCTGTTGCTGCACTCTCTGGACAGTGTGTCCAAGGCATTCAGCCTGACCGGGTTGCCTCCAAACACATCTCCGACGATTGTCTGGTTGAAGGCATATGCGACATTCATTGGTGAAGAGAATGTGATGCCAATCCTGAGCGGTCCATTTGGCATGTTGTTGGGTCCATCTGTACCCTGCTGTATGGTGTCGTGGTTGCAAAGATGGACCTCGCAATGGACGTCGGGAGTGACGTTGCACATCATGCAGCCTATTGCGCTCAGTTTGAGTCGTAACATGACGTCCTGTGGCTGCACGGAAAGCATTATTGAACATGGTGGCGTGGCAGTCAGGTTTCCTCCGAGTCATAATCAAAAATGGCTCTGAGCACTATGCGACTTCTGAGGTCATCAGTCTCCTAGAACTTAGAACTAATTAAACCTAACTAACCTAAGGACATCACACACATCCATGCCCGAGGCAGGATTCGAACCTGCGACCGTAGCGGTCACGCGGTTCCAGACTGAAGCGTCTACAACCGCACGGCCACACCGCGAGCCATAATCCGTAGGTAGCGCTCGTCCACTACAGTAGTAGCGCTTGGGTGGCCTGAGCGAGGCATGTCATCAACAGTTCCTGTCTCTCTGTACCTCTTCAATGGCCGAACAACATCGCTTTGGTTCACTCCGAGACACCTGGACACTTCCCTTGTTGAGAGCCCTTCCTGGCACAAAGAAACAATGCGGACGCAATCGAACCGCACGGATGAACTACAGACAACATGAGCCATGTACCTCCTTCATGATGGAATGATTGGAAATGATCGGCTGTCGGACCCCCTCCGTCTAATACGCGCTGCTCATGCATGGTTGTTTACATCTTTGGGCGGGTTTAGTGACATCTCTGAACAGTCAATGGGACTGTGTCTGTGATACAGTATCTACAGTCATCGTCTATCTTCAGGATTTCTGGGAGCTGGGGTGATGCAGAACTTTTTTGATGTGTGTATATGTAGACTGTTCTAAGCAAAGAAGGGAAAGCAGAAAGGTGGAAGGAGTATATAGAGGGTCTATACAAGGGCGATGTACTTGAGGACAATATTATGGAAATGGAAGAGGATGTAGATGAAGATGAAATGGGAGATATGATACTGCGTGAAGAGTTTGACAGAGCACTGAAAGACCTGAGTCGAATCAAGGCTCCGGGAGTAGACAACATTCCATTGGAACTACTGATGGCCTTGGGAGAGCCAATCCTGACAAAACTCTACCATCTGGTGAGCAAGATGTATGAGACAGGCGAAATACCCTCAGACTTCAAGAAGAATATAATAATTCCAATTCCAAAGAAAGCAGGTGTTGAGAGATGTGAAAATTACCGAAATATTAGTTTAATAAGTCACAGCTGCAAAATAATAACGCGAATTCTTTAGAGACGAATGGAAAAATTGATAGAAGCCGACCTCGGTGAAGATCAGTTTGGATTCCGCAGAAATGTTGGAACTCGTGAGGCAATACTGACCCTACGACTTATCTTAGAAAATAGATTAAGTAAAGGCAAACCTACAATTCTAGCATTTGTAGACTTAGAGAAAGCTTTTGACAATGTTGACTGGAATACTCTCTTTCAAATTCTAAAGGAGGCAGGGGTAAAATACAGGGAGCGAAAGGCTATTTACAATTTGTACAGAAAGCAGATGGCAGTTATAAGAGTCGAGGGGCATGAAAGGGAAGCAGCGGTTGGGAAGAGAGTGAGACTGGATTGTAGCCTCTCCCCGATGTTATTCAATCTGTATATTGAGCAAGCAGTAAAGGAAACAAAAGAAAGATTCGGAGTAGGTATTAAAATCCATGGAGAAGAAATAAAAACTTTGAGGTTCGCTGATGACATTGTAATTCTATCAGAGACTGCAAAGGACTTGGAAGAGCAGCTGAACGGAATGGACAGTGTCTTGAAAGGAGGATATAAGGTGAACATCAACAAAAGCAAAACGAGGATAATGGAATGTAGTCGAATTAAGTCGGGTGATGCTGAGGGAATTAGATTAGGAAATGAGACACTTAAAGTAGTAAAGGAGTTTTGCTATTTGGGGAGCAAAATAACTGATGATGGTCGAAGTAGAGAGGATATAAAATGTAGACTGGCAATGGCAAGGAAAGCGTTTCTGAAGAATATAAATTTGTTAACATCGAGTATAGATTTAAGTGTCAGGAAGTCGTTTCCGAAAGTATTTGTATGGAGTGTAGCCATGTATGGAAGTGAAACGTTGACGATAAATTATTTGGACGAGAAGATAAGCTTTCGAAATGTGGTGCTACAGAAGAATGTTGAAGATTAGATGGGTAGATCACATAACTAATGAGGAGGTCTTGAATAGAATTGGGGAGTTTGTGGGACGACTTGACAAGAAGAAGAGACCAGTTGGTAGGACATGTTCTGAGGCATCAAGGGATCACCAATTGAGCATTGGAGGGCAGAGTGGAGGGTAAAAATCGTAGAGGGAGACCGAGAGATGAATACACTAAGCAGATTCAGAAGGATGTAGGTTGCAGTGAGTACTGGGAGATGAAGAAGCTTGCACAGGATAGAGTAGCATGGAGAGTTGCACCAAACCAGTCTCAGGAGTGAAGACAACAACAACATATGTAGACTGCAGATACATATACAGATGTACAAGACGTACAACCGTAGATGCAGATGTAGATGTAGGAAGTAGAGCAACAGAGTGAGAAATAAGCCTGACAGACCAGACGTGGAAACAGAGAGAACAGGCGAGCACGTTGCGAGTACCTGGATTCCTGCGGCGGGTCCGCGAGCAGGCGGTGGATCTCTATCACCTCACAGGGGCTGTTGAGCACGGCATCCGCCCAGCCCTGCGAGGCCATCACCCGGTGGCTGTGTTCTCGGACGAAGGCGACTGCGGCCTCGGTGAGGCCGGGGCAGGAGTGCCTCACAGCCAGCACGGCTGCGGCCGCGGCGTTGTCCACGTCGAGCTGCGAGACCAGCTGCCGCTCGCACCGGCCCTTCAGGGCAGTCAGGCCGTACTTGTCGGCGGCGGTGAGGAGCTGGGGCGCGACGCCGGCCAGCTGGGGGGCCTCGCCGGTGTAGCAGTAGACGAGCAGCTGCCGCAGCACCGGCCCCTCCACGTCCCGGATGACCACCTTGCCCCTCCGGGCCTCCGCCGTGTCGTGGCGGAACGTGGCGGCGAACACGGGGCTCCTGGCCCCCAGCACGGCCTTGTGCGCCGCCAGCCGGGTCTCGCCTGCCACGAGTGTCACCACAGCGCCTTCCCCGGCATCCAGCAGGGCGCCCAGATCCGCGACCGTCCCCTCCAGACCCTCGTTTACTGCCGACATGACTGGCGGACCTGGAACACGGGCACCACTCGGTCCCGACACGGCGTGGCAAAATGTGCGGGGACAAATGTGTTGCGTGTTGGACTGCACGGGAATGTGAGGCCAGGTATACTCATTGCCAAGATTCCACTCGAACGTACCTGACGACCATTTGGGAAGGTCGCCGTGTGGTGCAGCGAGTGCCTCGGGACTCCTTCACATCTGCACGTGCCGTCCTAGAGCGAGTACTGGATTCGCTGCAATATCTAGATCTACATCTACATGACTACTCTGCAATTCACATTTAAGTGCTTGGCAGAGGGTTCATCGAACCACAATCATACTATCTCTCTACCATTCCTTCCAAACAGCGCGCGGGAAAAACGAACACCTAAACCTTTCTGTTCGAGCTCTGATTTCTCTTATTTTATTTTGATGATCATTCCTACCTATGTAGGTTGGGCTCAACAATATATTTTCGCATTCGGAAGAGAAAGTTGGTGACTGAAATTTCGTAAATAGATCTCGCCGCGACGAAAAACGTCTTTGCTTTAATGACTTCTGTTTTGGTTGGCAGGAGAGCCAACACCGTGTTACTAGAGGAGGCCGAAAGGCACGCGTTTTGGCTCACGCAGGCTGGCGTGAGGTCTGGAACAGGACAAGGAAATTAGAAATAAGAAAAACGGACGTAGCTGGTGGAATACTTAACTTTAATCCGTTAATGAATACCGTCGGTCTTGACGGTACATGAATCAATATCAATAGCAACTGATAGTGGCGCCTTGCTAGGTCGTAGCAAATGTAGCTGAAGGCTATGTTAAATTATCGTCTCGGCAAATGAGAGCGTATTTTGTCAGCGAACCATCGCTAACAAAGTCGGTTGTACAACTGGGGCGAGTGCTAGGAAGTCTCTCTAGACCTGCCGTGTGGCGGCGCTCGGTCTGTAATCACTGATAGGGGCGACACGCGGCTCCGACGTATACTACCGGATTGCGGCCGATTTAAAGGTTACCACCTAGCAAGTATGGTGTTTGGCGGTGACACCACAACTTCCATCCCAACTCGCGTATCATATCTGCCACACTCTCTCCCCTATTACGTGATAATAAAAAACGAGCTGCCCTTTTTTGCACCCTTTCCATGTCCTCCGTCAATCCCACCTGGTAAGGATCCCACACCGCGCAGCAATATTCTAACAGAGGACGAACGAGTATAGTGTAAGCTGTCTCTTTAGTGGACTTGTTCCACCTTCCAAGTGTCCTGCCAATGAAACGCAACCTTTGGCTCGCCTTCCCCACAATTATCTATGTGGTCTTTCCAACTGGTTCGTAATTTTAACACCCAGGTACTTAGTCGAATTGACAGCCTTGAGAATTGTACTATTTATCGAGTACTCGAATTCCAACGGATTTATTTTGGAACTCGTGTGGATCACCTCACACTTTTCGTTATTTAGCGTCAACTGCCACCTGCCACACCGTACAGCAATCTTTTCTAAATCGCTTTGCAACTGATACTGGTCTTCGGATGACCTTACTAGATGGTAAATTACAGCATCATCTGCGAACAACCTAAGAGAACTGCCCAGATTGTCACCCAGGTCATTTATATAGATCAGGAACAGCAGAGGTTCCAGGACGCTTCCCTGGGGAACACCTGATATCACTTCAGTTTTACTCGATGATTTGCCGTTTATTACTACGGACTACGACCTTCCTGACAGGAAATCACGAATCCAGTCGCACAACGATACCCCATAGGCCCGCAGCTCTATTAGAAGTCGCTTGTGAGGAACGGTGTCAAAAGCTTTCCGGAAATCTAGAAATACGGAATCAACTTGAGGTCCCCTGTCGATAGCGGCCATTACTTCGTGCGAATAAAGAGCTAGCTGCGTTACACAAGAACGATATTTTCTGAAACCATGCTGATTACGTACCAATAGATCGTTCCCTTCGAGGTGATTCATAATGTTTGAATACAGTATATGCTCCAAAACCCTACTGCAAACCGACGTCAATGATATATTCTATGTCACATATATTCTGTGTCACCCTGCACCGTTGACCAGAGGCTAGCATGCCGTCGCATTGTGTTCAGAGAATAACTGCGATTTTTGACTACCCTGTACGACCGTTGTCAGTGGGCGTGGCAGTGACTTCTTGAGAGGTCCGGAGCTTCCACCGGTTTGGAGAGGCACAGAGGTGTAACTCTCAGCTTCGTGGTGTGGGGAGTGACGAGTTATGTCTCCAGGCTGCGGTCCGTAGTGAGAAAGAGAACTCTGGCAGCAGAGCGATACGTCTCAGACATCCTGTGTTCACATCCGTTAGCTATCATGTGACAGTATCGTGGTGCCACTTTCAACAGGACAGTGCTCGTCCACACACGGCGTTTGTCTCTATAACCCGTCTCCGTGATGCTGAGGAACACCTGTGGCCAGCAAGTTACCCAAATCTGTCTCCAGTGGAACGTATGTGGGATCAGCCCAGGTCAGCTCTGTCCAAGTGATAGTGCCCGTGGTCTCGAGGACCAGTTACAGTGGTTGTGGGCCGAGTTGCTTCAGGAGGTGGCACAACAGGTTTATTACACTCTTCCCAGCCGAGTCAGTGCCTACATTCTGGACAGAGGAGGTGCAACTTCATACTGTTAAGGGTGGTAGGACGTCAAACGGGCCGTCTCGCAGCAGTAGAGACACCATAGGACATTTTAATTTTCACTGTCTATACTTTTACGAATAAATTCATAAAACTTTGTCAGCGTGACCAGGAAAGATTCAGGATTCACAATCATAGCAGTGGAAGTTCAAAAAATAACAAAATAATTTTTTTTTCACGTGTGAAAGTTCATCATTTTTTCACTTCTATTGGCTGCGTTTGTTGCTACAGGTACACGTTTCTTCGTAAGTGAGAGAGATTCTTCGATGACTTTTGTACAGCATACAAAACATATTTACAGGTGTATGAAACTCTAGAAATTATTTAACTTATGAAAAAATGAATGTGCTGTTACATTTTAAACTTCATGTTTGGAAAAAACTCAAATTTTATAGTTAATTATCTCAATTTTTACCACATTTTTTAATAGATTTGGAAAATTTTAGAGTTTCATACACCTGTACGTGTGGTTTGTATGCTGTGCAAAATTCATCGAAGAATCTCGCTTACTTATGAAGAAAAGTGTACATATAGCAACAAATGCAGCCAATGGTAGTGAAAAAAAGGTGAAATACAAATGTAAAAAAATAAATTATTTTCTTATATTTTTGAACTTCCTCCACTATAAGTGTAAATCCTGAATCGTTTCTGGTCATGGTGACAAAGTTTTATGAATTTATTTTTAAAAGTATAGACAGTGGAAATTAAATTAAAAATTCCTGTGGTGTCTCTCCTGCTCCAAGTCGCCCCGTTTGACGTTCTACCCCCCCCCCCCCCCCTAATGGACTGACAGAGTCACGTTCTTAGTAAATTTGACTGGATATTGTAATCACTGAATAACATCATGTACCCTCTGTACCCTTGAAGTTTCATGTCGTTTTCTCCTCCGGTTCGTGGGTGCCTCAATTTTTTTCAGGCACTGTATGTAGCTTACAAACTGACTCGTTGCATACAATTTCAATAGAAATTGTATTAAGTATTCCCCCAATATGGAATAAGCCAACAAATTAAGATGTCTGCGAATGGAGTTACTAACAGTTCAACCATGTATCTGAAAAATGACTCATCTTAAAAGTTTCCAGAATAAATGACTGAAAAAAAGGGTAAACTGTTTGAAAGATAAGAATCAATTCCTGAAAGTGTGGCCCACTTTGGTATTGCGAGTGGTTTGCAGATCGGCTTCTGTAGTTATCACTGATACAGGCGCAGCATTTATCTGAAGGCAGAATGTTATCTCGGATTGAGAGTCACTGACGTAAGTGGAAGTAACGTCAGGCGTGCCCCAGGGAACTACTTTGGACCCTTATTGTTGATGCTGAATGTTAATGACGTGCTGGAAACTAGTAGGAGCGACATCAGACTTTATGCCGGTGATTCAGTTATGTATAACGAAGTACTGTCTGAAAAAAAAAAGCTGCACGAGTATTCCGTTAGATCTTGATACGACTTCAAAGTCGTGGAAAGATTAACAGCCTGTATTAAATATATTAGAAAATTAAAACCGTGCATTTCACAAAAAGCAGAAAAATCGTATCCTATACCTACAACATCAATGAATCACAACTGGAAACGGTCTACCCATACCTGAGTATAACAGCTTTTAGGAATATGAAGTTGAATGATTACATAAGCTTAGTCGTTGGTAAGGCAGGTTCATTGGCATGAATCTGGGAAAACTCTGTCATTCTACAAAGGAGGCTGCTTGCCAATCGCTTGCGCGCCCCATCCTAGGTGATTGTGCGAGTGTTAGACTAATACCAAACAGGAGTAACTTTGGTATTGAATTGGCAGACGTTTGAAGATAGTGTGCTTAGAACGTTTCTAAAACTGGTAGTCAGTGGAGAATCTAGAAACATTCTTCAGCGCCTTACGTATTGCTCATCCATGGAATATGAAGACAGGGCTAATCTAATTGTATAGAGACACTGAAACAGCGGTGAGGCTCATCACCAGGTCAGTATCACCTGATCTCCATCTGAGATAAATTTATTGGCCTATGGTTTCTTTTATTATTTATTTATTTATATTTCATGCCCTACCTTTGACGGCTCTAGTCAATTATAGAAACGTTTGTTATTCAGTAATGCAGTATAGTTCAATAATAATTAAATAAGACAATTCAATAGTGCAGTAGTTATACAGGGATTGTATACGAAGGGGTTTTGTTCTTCTGTCAGCCCAATACTTCTTCATTCTTTCACATATCTTCTTTCTTTCTTCGTCTGAGATCACTCTTTCTGTAGCCCTTTAATTCATCTTAGTTCGTATCCTGGTGTGTGTGTGTTTGCAGTGTTTTGGTTTTCTCTCTTTTCTTTTCTAGGCCGTCTACTGTAATTTTGAGTCTCTCATGTCTTCCTTATTTTCTGTGATCCATTTAATGTTGCTCTTACAATTCTACAGTTTTCCTATTATTCCCTTACTTATTCCGTTTTCTGGTGTTCTCATCAAATGTCCAAAGAATGAGATACATGTCTTCCTGATCGTGCCCATTACTGGTTCTATTTTCTTGTACACTATTTCATTTGAAGCTATTTTCCAATGCCCATTTACTTGATATTGTGCTAATTTTTCTCCCCTCTATCTTTAGTATTTTGTCAATTTCTGCTATATTAGATGTTTTGAAGATGGTTTCATCTGCGTAAGTTATTTCTGTTTGAGTAACTGCTTTATAATGTTTTAATTTTCCATCTATGGACAGACTTTTTTTGCTGTATGTTTTTGGTAACGCAATTTGCTTTGTTGAATTTTTTGTTCTATTTTGCCATGGTGGTTTTTCACTTAGATTGTAAGTTACGATTTCGCCTAAATATTTGAATTTATCAACAACTTTGATTTCTTGTTCTCCTATTGTAATTTTCCTTGCAAGTGGTGGGTTAGTTAGCACAATCACAGTTCTGAGGCCAATGTTCTGTGCTATTTCTTGTAGTGATTTCACTTGTTCCTGGTTTCTTGAACATTGTTGGCTAGGAGGGCAAGATCATGAGAAAATTGCAAGCAGAGCAACCTTTTTTCATTTTTCGCACTTCCAACTCCTATGTTCTTTGAGTTGTCCTTGTACCACTCTCTCATTATGTATTTCACGGCACAGTTGAACAGCAATGGTGATAGATAGTTACGTTGCCTTAAGCTTGTTTTTACAAGGAATAGTTCAGAAATTTCTCCTCTAAATTTTACTTTGATTTAGTGTTGGTTAGACTGAGTCCTATTAATATAATTACTTTTGGACGGCGTCCCAAATTCCTTAAAATTTTTAGTACTGAAGTCTATGAAGGCAGTCATATTACTTCACAAGATCTACTGATGTTATTGGGAAGGATTTTTTCCGTTTCATGTAGTATGCCATAACCAATTTTAAACTAAACATTGCTCCCTTATTACTTTAGCTAACTGTAACTGTGTGGCTAGTTGAAATAAATGAATAAAATACAGTCGCCAGATCATTAATGTAGTCCATCAACAAAGGAGGTGGCTTACAAAACACTCGTTCGACCTATACTTGAGTATTGCTCATCAGTGTGGGATCCGTACCAGATCGGGTTGACGGAGGAGATAGAGAAGATCCAAAGAAGAGCGGCGCGTTTCGTCACAGGGTTATTTGGTAACCGTGATAGCGTTACGGAGATGTTTAGCAAACTCAAGTGGCAGACTCTGGAAGAGAGGCGCTCTGCATCAAGGTGTAGCTTGCTCGCCAGGTTTCGAGAGGGTGCGTTTCTGGATGAGGTATCGAGTATATTGCTTCCCCCTACTTATACCTCCCGAGGAGATCACGAATGTAAAATTAGAGAGATTCGAGCGCGCACGGAGGCCTTCAGACAGTCGTTCTTCCCGCGAACCATACGCGACTGGAACAGGAAAGGGAGGTAATGACAGTGGCACGTAAAGTGCCCTCCGCCACACACCGTTGGGTGGCTTGCGGAGTATGAATGTAGAATGTAGAATGTTACTCCACAATTCCTCCATTAAACGAAGAAATATTCCCAGAAATTCTCTGAGGCAAAAGGCATCATTTTAGTCTCACAGGGTTCAGGGCTGGACAGGTAGTAACACATAATCTGTCATTTAGGCTGGCCATGTTGAAAAATTTGTGAACGCAGGACTCCTGGTAAAACTGAGAGACTTTCTTAATGAGTTTCAATGTGCAAGTTATAATGTCAAAAGGGCACAGAATTCTATTGAGCGTGGGACATATCAGAGGAGCAATTGCGCCAATCCTGCTGCCTCATTAGGATGCATCTGGCTGTGCTATAACGAATCAAAATATTCATATCAGTACAATTCCCTTACTGTATCTAATACCAAATAGCAGCAAATGAAGCAGACAAAAGAGCATACAAACGTCCAAAAAATGATATCGACTGGAAGCGGAAAATGACTAAGCAGGGTTGGCTAAAGGAGAGATGTAAGGATTTAGAAGCATTCTCACTAGGGGACAGATAGATATGACCTACAGGAAAATTAAAGTGGCCTTTGGAGAAATGAGAAACAGATGTACGAATATCAAGAGCTCAAATGGAAAATCAGTCATAAGCAAATAAGGGAAAGCTGAAAGGTGGAAGGAGTATGTCGAGGGTCTATACAAGGGGGATGAACTCTGAGCCAATATTATAGAAATGCAAGAAGACGTATAGGAAGATCAGATGGAAGATATGATACTGTGGCAAGAATTAGACAGACCACTGAAAGACCGAAATCGAAACAAGCCCAGGAGTAGACAATATTCCGCTACAGCTATTATGAAAACCAGCCGTGATAAAACTGCTCCATCTGGTGAGCAAGATGTACGAGCAAGGCATTGCATTTGGTTCAAATGGCTCTGAGCACTATGGGACTTAACAGCTATGGTCATCGGTCCCCTAGAACTCAGAACTACTTAAACCTAACTAACCTAAGGACATCACACAACACCCAGTCATCACGAGGCAGAGAAAATCCCTGACCCCGCCGGGAATCGAACCCGGGAACTCCGGCGTGGGAAGCGAGAACGCTACCGCACTTCCACGAGCTGCGGACTTACGAGCAAGGCGAAATACCCTCAAGAAGAATGTAATAATTCCAATTCCAAAGAAAGCAGTTGATAACAGGTGCAAAAATTGCCGAACTATCAGCTAATAAGTCACACTTGCAAAATACCAACACGAATTATCTACAAAAGAATTGAAAAACTGGTAGAAGCTGACCTCGGAGAAGATAGGTTTGGATACCGAGGAAACGCAGGAAAACGCGAGGCAGTACGACCGTATGACTTATTTCAGAAGATAGGTTAAGAGAAGACAAATCTATGTTAATAGAATTTGTAGACTTGGAGAAAGCTTTCGATAATGTTGACTGGAATACTCCGTTTGAAATTCTGAAGGAAGCAGGAGTAAAATACAGGGAGCGAAAGGATAGGTACAGCTTGTACAGAACCAGATGGCAGTCATAAGAGTCGAGGGATATGAAAGGGAGGTAGTGGCTGAGAAGAGTGTGACACAAATCTGTACATTGACCAAGCAGTAAAGGAAGCCAAAGAAAAATTTAGAGTAGGAATTAAAGTTCAGGGAGCAGAAATAAAAACCTTGAGGTTTGCTGATAACACTGTAATTCTGTCAGACACAGCAAAGGACTTGCAACATCAACGAAAGCAAAAGGAGGATAATGGAATGTTGTAGAATTAAATCAGGTGATGCTGAAACGAGTCACTCAAAGTTGTAGATGTGTTTTGCTATTTGGGCAGCAAACTAACTGATGATGGTCGAATTAGGGAGGATATGAAATGCAGACTCACAAGGGGAAAAACGTTTCCGAAGAAAAGAAGTTTATTAATATCGAATATAGAATTAATTGTTAGGAAGCCTTCTCTGGAAGAATTTGTATGGAGTGTGGCGATGTATGGAAACGAAATATGGGTGATAGACTGTTTAAAGAAGGAGACAATATAAACTTTTGAAATATGGAGCTACAGAATAATTCGGTGGATTGTATGGGTTGGTCATGTAACTAATGAGGAGGTACTGAACAGAACAAGAAATATGGAGCCAACTTGACTAAAAGAAGGGATCGGTTGACGTGACACATCCTGAGACATCAAGGGATCACCAGTTTAGTATAAGAAAGAATTTTTTTTTTGGGGGGGGAGGGGGGAATTAAAAATCGTAGAGGAGGACTAAGAGATGAACACACTAAGAGATTCAGAGGGACGTAGGTTGCAGTAGTTATTCGGAGATGCAGAGGCTTGCACAGGATAGAGTAGCATGGAGAGCTGCATCAAACCAGTCTCTGGACGGACCACCACTACCAACAGCAACATCAACATCTAATAAGTGAAGAGGTTCTGTGCTCAGGGACTAAATTTTGATCAGTCAAATGTCGACATCGACGGTGTAAGATTTATTTCAAATTTATTATGCCACGCTGATGTTGATTCGCAGGCATATCTTTAGTGGCATACATAACATTAAGATATATACAGTTATGTAGCTAAGCAACATGTACCACAGTTTTGACAGTGCTTGTAGCTAATTTTATTTGGCACATTATTAAGATGTCTGAAATCTCATCTGTAACACAAACGCAATGACTGACAAAGAATGTGAAGCACTCAGAAGACAAATAAGGAGCAAAATGAAACTTCATGGGTTGAGAGGGTATCCAATGTTATTTCAGTGAATACCAAACCGAGTCAGATTTACAAAGAATTTTGCAGAACGAACTTACATATAACGTTGCAGCCTCTCTGGCCTGGGTGCATTCACTACTTCGGTTGTGAATGATGTCATAAAGCTGTTGAATGGAAAATAAAATCGAGGATCTGTAGCATGAAGAACAGTTTGGCTTTAGGAAAGGTCAAGACATCAGACAGGCATATCTGACGTCGCAGTTGATATTGGAAATAAGACTGAAAAAAATTAACAGATATGTCCCGCCATCTAGCGGGCCAACCATAGCGCCACCTGGTTTCCCCCTTCAAGCTAGACAAGTTTCGTTCATTGTAGTTTTTTCGTTTGACGCTTATTTATTGAGATATTTGGCCCGGTGACGATCAATGGAATCACTTCTTAAGACAATACTCAGTGAACTTCGAAACTTTTCTCGATGACATTGTGCTTTATCGCGAACCACAAAGCTCGTTTTCAGGCGTTCTTGCAGCGTGGAACGCAATTTTCTAAACAACAAATCACAGAAAATGGCTAAAATTTTAAATGTACATTCATCACATATTCATCTAGATGTTACCATTTTGCCTTTTCCGAAAATATCTATCAATTATCAAGATATAACGAAAAGAACCACGATTTTTGGGTAGCAGAGGTACCAACTGTTGTGCTAGCCACTTCTATAGAACCCAGTACGTTGCCATCGATGGAGAGTGTTCATCGGAGGTGAGGGTATCATGTGGAGTGCCCCAGGGAAGTGTGGTAGGTCCGCTATTGTTTTCTATCTACATAAATGATCTTTTGGATAGGGTGGATAGTAATGTGCGGCTGTTTGCTGATGATGCTGTGGCGTACGGGAAGGTGTCGTCGTTGAGTGACTGTAGGAGGATACAAGATGACTTGGACAGGATTTGTAATTGGTGTAAAGAATGGCAGCTAACTCTAAATGTAGATAAATGTAAATTAATGCAGGTGAATAGGAAAAAGAATCCCGTAATGTTTTAATACTCCATTAGTAGTGTAGCACTTGACACAGTCACGTCGATTAAATATTTGGGGGTAACATTGCAGAGCGATATGAAGTGGGACAAGCATGTAATGGCGGTTGTGGGGAAGGCGGATAGTCGTCTTCGGTTCATTGGTAGAATTTTGGGAAGATGTGGTTCATCTGTAAAGGAGACCGCTTATAAAACACTAATACGACCTATTCTCGAGTACTGCTCGAGCGTTTGGGATCCCTATCAGGTCGGATTGAGGGAGGACATAGAAGCAATTCAGAGGCGGGCTGCTAGATTTTTTACTGGTAGGTTTGATCATCACGCGAGTGATACGGAAGTGCTTCAGGAACTCGGGTGGGAGTCTCTAGAGGAAAGGAGGCGTTCTTTTCGTAAATCGCTACTGAGCAAATTTAGAGAACCAGCATTTGAGGCTGACTGCAGTACAATTTTACTGCCGCCAATTTACATTTCGCGGAAAGACCACAAAGATAAGAGAGATTAGGGCTCGTACAGAGGCATATAGGCAGTCATTTTTCCCTCGTTCTGTTTGGAACAGGGAGAGAAGATGCTAGTTGTGGTACGAGGTACCCTCCGTCACGCACCGTATGGTGCATTGTGGAGTGTGTATGTAGATGTAGATGTAGATATAACTTCTGTTCACGGCACATGGGTGAAATATTTATCATGTGCTCATACGATGATGTTATCGGGGAACCTTGAAATTTTTTTCGATATCACTATCCGTTACCGATATCAAGAGATTCAAGTGTTTTCATGCAGAATATGCAGGTAATATCTGCTCTGAGGTGTAAATGTAGTTTTAACTGAGGTAGCGAACACGCGGTAAGGGTTCTAGGGTCATCGAAAGTGTTCTGAGGTCACAGAACCATGTGTTTCGTCGACATTTCTCCGCCAATAAAGCTGCGTGACGCGCAGCCTGTATAATGGACAATCCACACCTTTACAAATTTGCCCAAAGTGGTACTACAGTGCCCAAAAATGAGCTAAAAGGTTCTTAACATGTCTGGAAAGAACTGCAAATGACTGACAAAAATTATCTGAAGCTGGAGAGACTGCAAATTCAGTGAAATATTCCTATTAATATCTTTATCCTTTTAAGATGTAAATCACAAGCAAGTGAATTGCGATCGATGAGCAAAGTATCTAGAAAAAAACCTAAGGCAAACTGTTTTGTATTAACCTTATATTACGCTTACGTATTTGTTGTTTATATGCATCAAAGTATATAAATATGTCTAAGTATATAAAGATATTGTCAAAATTTTACTGAGCTGTAAAATTCGTTTTAAAGCAACACATCCTGCTGTTGCGTTGAAAAGAAGGGAAAAAGCGGAAAACTGCTCCTATGGAAGCCCAAAAAAGGCAAATATATTCCTATTCCAAACACTCTGACAGAAGAGGGGGCAACCTGCTGGCTGAATCCTCATTCTGCCTGCTCACCAAAAATTTTGGCATGTGAACATACTCGCGCCTTTTTGTGCTGAAAGAGAGTAACACAGAGACAACAGTTGTGGGAGAGAGGGAAGACAGTGCCAACGAGCGAGAAAGAGAGAGGGGACAGTGATGGTCAGTGAGAGACAGAAACTGGCACTGAAACAGAAGCAGAGGTGGAAAACAGTGGGAGCCAAAGAGAGAGGAGATAGTAATGGTTAGTGAGAGTGAGAGACAGTGGCAGTAAAAGAGAAAGAGAGATGGATGGAGAGAGAAGCAGTGGGAGCAGGAGGGAGGAGACACTGGGAATTAACAACACAGGTAAGTGGAGACCATCCACAGGCTTGGAGATCTGTACTCTCCCAGACTGGCGAACTTTAACGCATAGGTACAGGGAAGATCGCATTTCGCACCGAAATTTTGCACCTGTGGGCATAGGGGAAAAAATAAGTTGGATCCAGAGACGTACCTGAGATATTATGGAAATGAAAGAGGATATACAGGAAGATGAAAAGGGAGATACGATACTGCATTAAGAATTTGACAAAGCATTGAAAGACTTAAGGCAAAACAAGGCCCTGGGAGAGGGCAACACCCTGCTAGAACTACTAATAGCCTTGCGAGAGCCAGCCATGACAAACAAGTTGTATGAGAAAGGCGAAATACCCTCAGACTTCAAGAAGAATATAATAATTCCAATTACAAAAAAGCAGGTGCCGACAGGTGTGAAAATTACTGAACTATCAGGTTAATAAGTCACGGCTGCAAAACACTAATATGAATCCTTTACAGAAGAATGGAAAAACTGGCAGATACCAACCTCGGGGAAGATTGGTTTGGATTCCGGAGAAATATAGCGACATGCAAGGCGATACTGACCCTACGACTTCTCATAGAAGATAGGTTAAGGAAAGACAACTCTACGTTTATGGTATTTGTAGACTTAGAGAAAGCATTCGACAATGTTGACTGGAATACTCCCTTTCAAATTCTAAAGGTGGCAGGGGTAAAATACAGGGAGCGAAAGGCTATTTACAATTTGCACGGAAAGCAGATGGCAGTTATAAGAGTCGAGGGGTATGAAAGGGAAGCAGTGGTTGGGAAGGGAGTGAGACAGGGTTGTAGCCTCTCCCTGATGTTATTCAATCTGTATATTGAGCTAGCAGTAAAGGAAACAAAAGGAAAATTTGGAGTACGAATTAAAATCCACGGAGAAGAAATAACAACTCTGAAGTTTGCCGATGACATTGTAATTCTGTCAGAGACAGCAAAGGACCTGGAAGAGCAGTTGAACGGAATGGACAGTGTCTTGAATGGAGGGTATAAGATGAACATCAACAAAAGCAAAACGAGGATAATTGAATGTAGTTGAATTAAATCAAGTGATGCTGAGGGAATTAGATTAGGA
Organism: Schistocerca nitens; assembly: GCF_023898315.1. Taxonomy (NCBI): domain Eukaryota; kingdom Metazoa; phylum Arthropoda; class Insecta; order Orthoptera; family Acrididae; genus Schistocerca; species Schistocerca nitens. The sequence goes on from NC_064624.1 coordinate 60,058,580, forward strand.
AATGAGACACTTAAAGTAGTAAAGGAGTTTTGGTATTTGGGATGCAACATAACTAATGATGGTCGAAGTAGTGAGGAGATAAAATGTAGACTGGCAATGCTAAGAACAGAATTCCTGAAGAAGAGAAGTTTGTTAACATTGGGTATAGATTTAAGTGTCAGGAAGTCCTTTCTGAAAGTATTTGTATGGGGTGTAGCCATGTATGGAAGTAAAAAATTGACGATAAACATTTTAGACAAAAAGACAGTAGAAACTTTTGAAATTTGTTGCTACAGAGAAATGCTGATGATTATATGGTTAGATCACATAACTAATGAGGAGGTACTGAATAGAATAGGGGAGAAGAGGAATTTGTGGCACAACTTGATTAGAAGAAGGGATCGGTTGGTAGGACATGTTCTGAGGCATCGAGGGATCACCAATTTAGTTCTGGAGGGAAGCTGGGGGTAAAAATCGTAGAGGGAGACCAAGAGATGAATACACTAAGCAGATTCAGAAGGATGTAGGCTGCAGTAGGTACTCGGAGATGAAGAAGCTTGCACAGGATAGAGTAGCAAGGGAAGCTGCATCCAGCCAATCTTTGGACTGAAGACCTCAACAACAACAACATTAAATGAAATTATCACACAGGCTCGGCGACAGGTAAGGCAGGTGCTGGAGTTTGGTTCATAGGTAGGATACTGGGAAAATGCAGTCACTCTACAAAGGAGAGCACTTACGAATCACTTACATACCACATCTTAGAATATTGCCCAACTGCATGAGTCCTATAGCGAATATATCATTCAGTCACATCAGTGTGATTATCGTCAATGTTCGACGTCAGAGTGCAACAACAGACACAAAAGGCAGGTAAAAGCATTAGTGGGGGGTTACATAATGCGTGTTGGGGGATGTGGAAAATAGAGCAGTTTTTGTCATAATGCGAAGATGGAGCGGCTTGTCTGGCACTCAAAAATATTTGATCACTGGCTTTCAGGCCAAGGATAAAAACTATTTTCGAAACAGCTAAGTTTGTAAAGTGTTTGTATGCTGCCATGGTTAAAGTATATTGGATATGGCAAAATGGCGGTATCCAGAATCGTCGGCAAGGAGCCTGCAGTGTGCTACAGGTGAAGGATGGCGGCCGGCCGGGGTGGCTGAGCGGTTCTAGGCGCTTCAGTCAGGAACCGCGCGACTGCTACGGTCGCAGGTTCGAATCCTGCCTCAGGCATGGATGTTTGATGTCCTTAGGTTAGTTAGGTTTAAGTAGTTCTAAGTTCAAGGTGACTGATGACCTCAGGTGTTGCCATAGTGCTCAGAGCCATTTGAACCATTTTGAAGAATGGCTGCAGAGATGTATAAAGGTGAACAGACGTGAAACCGTTGAACAGAAGACTGCCCAAATGAACCAAGGGGCTACCAACATTTTTACCTCAACGACTGTATAGAAAACGTTGCTGTGTATGAGCCTCTGCACCAAGCGACTGGTTCGGGCTGGAGAAGGCAGTGTTATGGAATGTGGTATGTTTTCGTTGCGTTCCCCGGGTAATCTCGTCATTCTGTAAGGCACACTGGAACAACACAAGTATGTAATTGTCCTTGAGGACCATGTCCACCTCAAAATACAGTTTGTTTTTCCTTGGCACTATGGCATGTACCAGCAGTACAATGCGACATGTCACACAGCAGGTGGTGTATGTGTGTGGTTCGAAAAGCGCTAGGAGGAGTTTGCCATAGTCCTGTAGCCCCCAACCTCCCCAGATTTAGACCTAATAGAGAGCCTGTCGGACCACCTCGATTGGGCTGCTCACACCATCGATACTCAATCAAGAAACCCGGGTCAGCTGCCCACGGCACTGGAGTCTGTATGGCTCTGGTACCTTCCAAATCTGCACTGACTCTCTTCCTTCGAATCTTGCAGTGGTCATTGCTCCAAAAGGTGGTATTCCATTTCCTGACAAGTAGTGGATTACACTTCTTTCTGCAGATGTAAGGTTAGTTTGCATGTTGAGGTATTTGGGGAAGGTTCAAGGTTCAAGGTTAAGAAAGTCTGGAAAGTTAACAGGGTCTGATTTGGGGGTAGTGGGGGTTGATCACGGTTGGATGGAGGAGTGAACTGAGTCAGGCAGGGTTCAATGGTCACCGATTGAGCCTGAATAATAGGGTTGGTGGCGAGAAAGTGTTACAACTGTAGGGACTGGAAGATGGAGACATGGCCTCTAATAAGTCTTGCATGACTGAATTTGAGAGGGGCAAAAGATGAGGCTTTAGAAAGGACATTCTCCTGCAGGGCTAAGGCTTTTGGAGGAAAGGGTCATGACTCTGTTTTGGGTCTGTTTAGGTTCTGGATTCTGTATCGGGAGTAAGTTTTGAGGGTGGGGTAAATGTAGTAGGTCTGCAAGCCAGGGTTTGTTGGCTATGAGGGGCTGTGGGGGAAATTTGGAGGTATGTGTTGAATTGGTTGTTAGTGGTAGTCCAAGGCATATGAAGTGACCAGGATATACAGTTTTTTGACATAGCGTTGTGCATGTTGCTCTAGTTCATGGAGTCCAAGAGATTCAATGTGTATTATGGGTTCCAGCAATTTGGGATTTCATAGCAGGAGAATATTACCGATGAACAGAAGGTACTGCAAGGAAGTTTGGGCTTGGTTGATATGGTTTTGCAGGGCCATGTTGCCGGCCGCGGTGGTCTCGCGGTTCTAGGCGCGAAGTCCGGAACCGTGCGACTGCTACGGTCGCAGGTTCGAATCCTGCCTCGGGCATGGATGTGTGTGATGTCCTTAGGTTAGTTAGGTTTAAGTAGTTCTAAGTTCTAGGGGACTGATGACCACAGGTGTTAAGTCCCATAGTGCTCAGAGCCATTTGAACCATTTTGGACCATGTTGGTGGAGTCTGGATAAAGGTGATTGTGGAAGGAAGGGTAGAGCCCGGAGATGGGTAATTTGATGGTAAGGTAATTTTTGGGGATTCCATGTGGCAAGCAACAACTCAGGAGAAGTATGTGTGACTGGGTTCTGGCTAGAATATATATAAAAGAAATAGTTGGTTTTATGGCTGCATTTCTACAAATAAACTACTTTGTTTTACGTTTTTGCTGTTTGCTAAGGGTAAAGATACAAGCAGGATCAGGTCTAACACTGAGTCATCTAACACAGAAAGTTATGAGGCACGTGAAATTCACCGCACAAAAGAATGTTCATTTACATTTATAATTCCTCAGAAAAACAGAAATCAGGCAACAGCTTAAGTCATATTTCAGACAAAGTATTTTTACAAAGACGCAATGACAGCTTAAAGAAAATTGGTTATGTCATTTCCAAAGTAACTTGACTGGGGTCAGTTTCAACTTACGTGAACGTTATGAAACAACAAAATTTAACAGTCCTAGAGTATTCAGAGTGCTAATAAATTTCTCTTCAGCTTGAGATGCAGTTGTAAAGCAAATGAACAATATTATCCTTTCTAATGGTGCATCCAAAGATATACACAATGGTTTACTAAAGTGAGGTACGCATAAAGTGGCATTCGAAATTACGCTAAACGCATTCTCTCACAATTAGTTCGAGCATTTAGTTCATGAGCGCACTCGAATAGTAAACAGTTGTGAAAACGCACTTGGCGTCTTAGCAACGAATAATGTTGAGCTGGTAACGAACATCAAAACGGATAGAGGGATTAGAGAACACAGGGTTGTCGTAGGGAGACTGAATACTGCAACTCCCAAATCCGGCAAAAATAAACGAAAAATATATCTGTTCAAAAAAGCAGATAAAAATTCGCTTGACACCTTCCTGAGAGACAATTTCCACTCCATCAAGATTAACAGTAAAGTGTACCAGATGTGACTTGAATTCAGAGAAACAATATCGACAGCAATTCAGAGATTTATACCAAATAAATCAAAAAACGACGAAGCCGATCCCCCGTGGTACACAAAACGGGTCAGAACACCATTGCAGAAACAACGAAAAAAAGCATGCGAAATTGAAACCAATCCAAAATTCCCATGTTTCGCGATCTTCTGCAGAAGCTCGAAATTTTTAGCACGGACTTCAATGGGAGATGCTTGTAATTGACGAAAAGTCATTGAGTAAAACAAAAGGATTCCCCGAGGCTCACTGTTCTTCCTTCTCTATGTAAATGATTTAGAAGACAGTCGGAGCAGCCGTCTTAGGTTGTTTCCAGGTGACGGTGTCGTTTGTCGCGTAGTGAACTCACCAGAATATAAAAACTAATTGCAAATAGATTTAGAAAAGATATCTGAATGATGCGAAAATTGGCAAATGACCCTAAATAATGAAAAGTGTGAGGTCATCTATATGAGTGCTAAAAGGAATCCGATTAACTTCGGTTAAAGGATAAATCAATCGAATCTAAAAACTGTTAATTCAACAAAATACGCAGGAATTACAATTAGGAACAACACAAATCGGAAAGGACACATAGAAAATGTTGTGGAGAAGGCGAATCAAACACTGCGTTTTATTGGTCGAACACTTGGAAGATGAAACAGATCTATTAAAGAGGATGCCTACACTACGGTTATCCGTCCTCTTTTGCAGCACTGCTACGTTTTGCGAGGTCCTCACTAGACAGGACTAGTGGAGCACATCGAGGAAGTTCACAGAAGAGCAGCATCTTTTGTATTATCGAGAAATGGGGCAGAGAGTGTCGCGGACATGATACAGGATTTGTGGTGGACATCATTAAAACAAAGGCGTTTCTCGCTGTGGCGGGATCTTCTCAAGACGTTTCGACCACCAACTTCCTCTTTCGAATGGGAAAATATTTTGTTGATGCCATCCTACACAGGGAGGAATGATAATCATAATACACTCCTGGAAATGGAAAAACGAACACATTGACACCGGTGTGTCAGACCCACCATACTTGCTCCGGACACTGCGAGAGGGCTGTACAAGCAAAGATCACACGCACGGCACAGCGGACACACCAGGAACCGCGGTGTTGGCCGTCGAATGGCGCTATCTGCGCAGCATTTGTGCACCGCCGCCGTCAGTGTCAGCCAGTTTGCCGTGGCATACGGAGCTCCATCGCAGTCTTTAACACTGGTAGCATGCCGCGACAGCGTGGACGTGAACCGTATGTGCAGTTGACGGACTTTGAGCGAGGGCGTATAGTGGGCATGCGGGAGGCCGGGTGGACGTACCGCCGAATTGCTCAACACGTGGGGCGTGAGGTCTCCACAGTACATCGATGTTGTCGCCAGTGGTCGGCGGAAGGTGCACGTGCCCGTCGACCTGGGACCGGACCGCAGCGACGCACGGATGCACGCCAAGACCGTAGGATCCTACGCAGTGCCGTAGGGGACCGCACCGCCACTTCCCAGCAAATTAGGGACACTGTTGCTCCTGGGGTATCGGCGAGGACCATTCGCAACCGACTCCATGAAGCTGGGCTACGGTCCCGCACACCGTTAGGCCGTCTTCCGCTCACGCCCCAACATCGTGCAGCCCACCTCCAGTGGTGTCGCGACAGGCGTGAATGGAGGGACGAATGGAGACGTGTCGTCTTCAGCGATGAGAGTCGCTTCTGCCTTGGTGCCAATGATGGTCGTATGCGTGTTTGGCGCCGTGCTGGTGAGCGCCACAATCAGGACTGCATACGACCGAGGCACACAGGGCCAACACCCGGCATCATGGTGTGGGGAGCGATCTCCTACACTGGCCGTACACCACTGGTGATCGTCGAGGGGACACTGAATAGTGCACGGTACATCCAAACCGTCATCGAACCCATCGTTCTACCATTCCTAGACCGGCAAGGGAACTTGCTGTTCCAACACGACAATGTACGTCCGCATGTATCCCGTGCCATCCAACGTGCTCTAGAAGGTGTAAGTCAACTACCCTGGCCAGCAAGATCTCCGGATCTGTCCCCCATTGAGCATGTTTGGGACTGGATGAAGCGTCGTCTCACGCGGTCTGCACGTCCAGCACGAACACTGGTCCAACTGAGGCGCCAGGTGGAAATGGCATGGCAAGCCGTTCCACAGGACTACATCCAGCATCTCTACGATCGTCTCCATGGGAGAATAGCAGCCTGCATTGCTGCGAAAGGTGGATATACACTGTACTAGTGCCGACATTGTGCATGCTCTGTTGCCTGTGCCTATGTGCCTGTGGTTCTGTCAGTGTGATCATGTGATGTATCTGACCCCAGGAATGTGTCCTGGGACAATGAATTCACGGTGTTCTTATTTCAATTTCCAGGAGTGTACAATGAGGGAAGTCAGAGGTCGCATGGGAAGATGTAAGTGATCGTTTCCTCCGCGACCTGTTCGAGAGAGGAATAACAGGTAGTTCGATGAACCCTCTGCCAGCCACTTAACCCTTTCCGTCCTTGCCTGCACGATCTTTCGGATTCGATTTTAAATGTTTAGTGGGTCAACTCCATCAACTTTCTGCATCAATCTATGCTGCAACGATTGGATTCCGTGCAGCATCAGTTTTGTTTCATATTGTGATCACCGGGCCGAAATAGATCGTTTCAGACTTCCAACGACGAGACAACGCCTTGCGTCACTGAGAGAAATGTAATGTTTTCCTACATTTGGTTAGTTTATGGCCATCCCTGTATTTTAGACTGAGAATGTTTCGTTTGATGTGCGCAGGGTGTTTAAACACTTGCACGAGGTGCCAACTGGATTTTATACGTGTTTGTATTATGAGCAGCACAATAATGCTTGTGACTTCTTAGGGGGGGGGGGGGGGGGGGGTAGGACGTCAAACGGGCCGACTTCGAGAAGGAGAGGCACCACAGGACATTTTAATTTGCACTGACTATACTTTTACAAATAAATTCATAAAACTTTAACAGCATGACCAGGAAGGATTCAGGATTCACACTCATAGGAGTGGAAGTTCAAAGGCACGAAAAAATATTTTTTAAATGTGTAATTTCATGATTTTTTCACTTACTGTTGGCTCCATTTGTTACTATAGGTACACTTTTCTTCATACGTAAGAGAGATTCTTCGATGAATTTTGCACAGCTTACAAACCATACTTACAGGTGTATGAAACTCTAGAATTTATTTAATCTATGGAAAAATGAATGGGCTGTTACGTTTTAAACTTTGTGTTTAGAGAAAACTCGAATTTTGTAGTTAATTATCTCAATTTTTACCACAGTTTTTAACAGATTTGGGAAATTCTAGAGTTTCATACACCTGTAAGTATGGCTTGTATGCTGTGCAAAATTCACCGAAGAATCTCTCTTAGTTATGAAGAAAAGTGTATCTACAGCAACAAATGCAGCCAATAGCAAGTGAAAAAATGACGAAATTTCACATGTGAAAAAATTTGTTTTGTTATGTTTTTGAACTTCCTCTGCTGTGAGTGTGAATCCTGAATTCTTCCTGGTCATGCTAACAAAGTTTCATGAAGTTATTTGTAAAAGTACAGACAGTAGATATTAAAGTGTCCTGTGGTGCCTCTCCTGCTCCAAGTCGGCCCGTTTCACGTCATACCCCCGTTAAACAAACTATCATCCTGCGAATATTTTCAGCATTTTTACCAGCACATAATGTATTGAAATTGGTACAACTTAGATAAAAGTTTTAGAAATTTACAAAAAAATGGCTCTGAGCACTATGCGACTTAACTTCTGAGGTCATCAGTCGCCTAGAACTTAGAACTACTTAAACCTAACTAACCTAAGGACATCACACACATCCATGCCCGAGGCAGGATTCGAACCTGCGACCGTAGCGGTCGTTCGGCTCCATAATGTAGCGCCTAGAACCGCACGGCCACTACGGCCGGTAGAAATTTACACTCAGAGTTTAAAGGGAAGTGTGATCTCATGTGTCTCATAAGGAAAGTAATGCAGAAATAACTAAGGCGCTGCAGTCTGGAACCGCGAGACCGCTACGGTCGCAGGTTCGAATCCTGCCTCGGGCATGGATGTGTGTGATGTCTTTAGGTTAGTTAGGTTTAAGTAGTTCTAAGTTCTAAGGGACTGATGACCTCAGAAGCTGAGTCCCAAAGTGCTCAGAGCCATTTGAACCATTTTATAAAACCATGACACAGCAAAACTGCCTGTGCCCTTCGCTTTGCTTCTGACCTGGTATTATTTAATTCCATGTGCCTATGCAGGTTTTCGTAGTTGATTCGTACCTTGCTCATAGCGAATGTATAGATGGTGAGAGACTTTATAGCAAGTTAATACGTTCCTTTTTAGCGCTGACAACACCTAAGACCATAGTGCCTAGACAGGTAAAGCCCGGCATACAGGTTATAATCGCTCGCCACATTGTACCTAAGTCATGTTATGAACACCTTTCTGTGTGCATATTCCTGATGTCCTTGTACGAAAAAAGGTAAATTATATTACGTAGCATTGTAAGGCGCTAATGGATCATGTCTGTGCCTCAGATGCTTTTACTTTCTAATTGACGTACTTTATAGCGATTATAGTATGTACAGGAAATGTATTTGCAAATGTGGGCTTTGCATGGGTATGTGACAAGCAGTTACAGTAAAGTTGTGTTTTAGTAGTAATGAGTGGTTATACCGTGGGACTGTGTATGCGCTGCTTGGAGAGCGCTATCTTGTGGCCGGTTGTGAACCGCTAGAATCAACAGCAGGTGATCCTGTGCGGAATAGGGCAGTGGTGATGCCGACCGGTGTATGGCGAGCAGTGCTAGCTTCATCTGGTGATTTCAGTTTTATATTTTATGGAAAGAACGACCATGAGAGCAGTTTTTTATTATTTTTTTTATTGGTTATGACAATGATTTTTAATCATATGGTCTGCCTCATGTGCCATGATGTCCAATTGGTTTTATAAATGTTAACTCACGTTTCAGGTATGTGGTTCTGTAATAATTGTAATGTATACAGGGTGTTACAAAAAGGTACGGCCAAGCTTTCAGGAAACATTCCTCACACATAAAGAAAGAAAATATGTTATGTAGACATGTGTCCGGAAACGCTTACTTCCCATGTTAGAGCTCATTTTATTACTTCTCTTCACATTAATCATGGAATGGAAACACACAGCAACAGAACGTACCAGCGTGACTTCAAACACTTTGTTACAGGGAATGTTCAAAATGTCCTCCGTTAGCGAGGATACGTGCATCCACCCTCCGTCGCATGGAATCCCTGAAGCCCTGGAGAAAGGCGTATTGTATCACAGCCGTCCACAATACGAGCAAGAAGAGACTCTACATTTGGTACCGGGGTTGCGTAGACAAGAGCTTCCAAATGCCCCCATAAATGAAAGTCGAGAGGGTTGAGGTCAGGAGAGCGCGGAGGCCTCTACCAATCCATCGGTCACCGAATCTGTTGTTGAGAAGCGTACGAACACTTCGACTGAAATGTGCAGGAGCTCCATCGTGCATGTACCACATGTTGTGTCGTACTTGTAAAGGCACATGTTCTAGCAGCACAGGTAGAGTATCCCATATGAAATCGTGATAACGTGCTCCATTGAGCGTAGGTGGAAGAACGTGGGGCCCAATCAAGACATCACCAACAATGCCTGCTCAAACGTTCACAGAAAATCTGTGTTGATGACGTGATTGCACAACTGCGTGCGGATTCTCGTCAGCCCACACATGTTGATTGTGAAAATTTACAATTTGATCACGTTGGAATGAAGCCTCATCCGTAAAGAGAACATTTGCACTGAAATGAGGATTGACACAATGAGTCGCATGTCAACACAAGCACCGAAGTCAACATTACCTTCCTTCAATTGGGCCAACTGGCGGTGAATCGAGAAAGTACAGTACATACTGACAAAACTAAAATGAGCTCTAACATGGAAATTAAGCGTTTGGTTCAAAAATGGCTCTGAGCACTATGGGACTCAACTGCTGAGGTCATAAGTCCCCTAGAACTTAGAACTACTTAAACCTAACTAACCTAAGGACAACACACACATCCATGCCCGAGGCAGGATTCGAACCTGCGACCGTAGCGGTCGCGCGGTTCCAGACTGTAGCGCCAGAACCGCTCGGCCACCAGCGGCCGGCAATTAAGCGTTTCCGGACACATGTCCACATAACACCTTTTCTGTACTTGTGTGTGAGGAATGTTTCCTGAAAGTTTGGCCATACCTTTTTGTAACACCCTGTATAGTTAACTGATGTAAGCCCTCCCTCAAACCTGTTATGTTACACCTTCACAGATCCGATGGTGGCGCCTTCAGAGTGCTGAAACCGGTTATATAGTAAACGATATTGAAGCGATCGTGGCTTTTCAATTATTTTAAAAACAGAGTGATCGCCCCACGACACACAATGTGTTCACTGCAAAATATTTTAAGTAATTTAGAAAATTAAATTATTCAGAAAGACAGATTGCATAATACAGTGAAAGTAATGAACCCCCAGTCATTTTAGGCACCATCCATCACTGTTGAGAAGGAAACAACGTGTGTTCCCAAGTGCACTAACCCCTAGTACAACACTCCCCCCAATAACACAAAACCGAGGGAGAAAACACGAAAATCAAAACAACTGTAGCGGCAACACGCACCTTGCAGTGACAGCTGTGTCCTCGGGTTGGTGAAACGTGCAGACACGCCCAGTACGCGCTGTAGGCTGACACTTCTCCAACTAGCAAGCGTTTCTCTGCTCGCTGCTTATATACCGAGAGGCGGCCATGTTGCGCGTGACGTCAGCTGTCTCCAGATAGGCCGCTGCCGCCTCTTGTCTGTGCCTCGCACTGGGACGCCATTGTGTTCAGCTCCGACAGCCACAATCACGAGCTGCCACTTTGGAGGGCCTGGTGAACCGGACCTAGAGAACACCACTGTGGTACCTCCCTAAAAACTGTGCCTCATTTCTTATCGTGTCCTTGCCGTACCAAATCATCATTCCACTACTTGGACACCTACAAGGAGCGGGCAAAACTAAGAAAACACAAAAATCACAGCACACTACCACGCCCAACTCGGTGTAGGAGAACATTCAAAACAGCTTCCAGTCCTCTCGGAATGTGTAAATACAGGCACTGTGTGTTTTTCAAGGCAGTCTTATACCATTCCTCAAGCAAAATGTTGGCAACATCATGTGACAATGATGAACATCAATACTGATCAAACATCCTTATCTTCAAAGCAGACTACGAAGAGCCGGCCAGTGTGGCCAAATGGTTCTAGTGCTTCAGTCCGGAACCGCACTGCTGCTACGGTCGCAGGTTCGAATCCTGCCTCGGGCATGGATGTGTGTGTTGTCCTTAGGTTACTTAGGTTTAAGTAGTTTTAAGTCTAGGGGACTGATGACCTCAGATAGTGCTTAGCGCCATTTGAACCATTTTTGAGACCACTGAGGCAAATAATACAGGGTGTACATAAAGTCCAGGAACACTTCCAACTATTTATTGCACAAGAACGAAACATTTTACAGATATTATACATATGTCATTTTGAAGACAACCCCTAAAAGTTTTTTTCACGTAGATTCGTAATTTGCCGATAGTCAGTGCTAGTCGCAAACATGGCTAGTTCATGTGCGGAGTGAGCTTTATGTGTGTAAGACTTCGACAGCCTTGTGACCGAGCGGTTCTAGACGCTTCAGTCGGGAACGCGTTGCTGCTACGGTCTCAGGTTCGAATCCTGCCTCGGACATGAATGTGTGTGATGTCCTTAGGTTAGTTAGGTTTACGTAGTTCTAAGTTCTAGGGGACTGATCACCTCAGATGTTAAGCTATTTTTGAACCATTTTTTTGTTAGAGTTCGACAAAAATAAATGTGCTACAGCTGTTCAACGGTTGTTTAGAACCAAGTACGGTAAGATGCCACCAACAGGGAAGGCCATTTACCACTGGTACAACAAATTCGTCAAGAAGAGAAGCGGACGTCCCAGTGTGTGTGAGGTGAATACGGAGCGCATACGAGAGACATTCGTAAGAAGCTCAAAGAATTCGGTGCGTCCTGCATCCCGTGAACTCGAAATGGCGGCAATGACGGTGTGGAAAGTCCTGCGACATAAGCTGTCTGCGAAACCATTCAAATCAGAGCTAGTGCAGGAGCTCAATGACGACGAAAAAGACAAGCGTTTTGACTTTTATTCGCAGTTGCAACAAGTGAATCAGTATGGGGATGGCATTCTTGGTCGCTTAATTGTTAGCGCCGAAGCCATTTTTTACACTAATAGGAAAGTGAACAGGTATAATAGTCGAATCTGTGGTACAAAGCATCCACACGAATGCATTGAATTTGAACGTCATTTCCCCAACGTAAATGTTTTTTGTGCCTCGTCACGTCGAAAGCTGTACGGGCCATTCTTCTTCGCCAAGAGCACTGTCACTGTATATTCCTAATTGGACATGTTGCAGCAATGGGTGATGCCTCGAATGCAATCGGACTCTTCATTCATCTTTCAGCAGGATGGGCCTCCACCCCATTTTCATTGTGAAGTTCGTGGGCACCTGAACTCGGAGCTGCCACATCGATGGATGGGCCGTGCTACAGAAGGGGATAGCTGTTTCGTGAAATGGCCTCCCTGATCAACAGATCTCGACCTGTGTGACTTTTTTTCTGTGGGGCACATTAAAGATCTGGTGTATGTACCGCCTCTACCACGTGATTTAGCAGAGCTCCGGGAGACAATACTGGAAGTGACTGCCAGAGTCGATGATGCCGTGCTGAAACGGGTATGGCAAGCTTCGATTACCATAACGACGTCTGCCTGGTTACTCATGGTTCATAAAGCGAATGTTTGTATTAAAAAAAAAAAAAATTCGGAGTTTCTCTACAGAATGCAATATGCATGACATCTGTACAATGCTTAGTTCTTGTGCAAGAAATAATTGAAAGTGTTCCAGGACTTTATGTACACCCTGTATAAGAGATCTAGTCACTGTGGCAGACAGGGCAGATGCAACAATTCATCCTTATGCTAAAAAAAAAAAAAAACAACTTCTGGACAATGCGAACTGTGTGAACATGGGCCCTGTCGTCTTGGAACACTGAATCGCTGTTGTATCATGTGGTGGACCTGTTGTTGTTGTTGTTGTTGTGGTCTTCAGTCCTGAGACTGGTTTGATGCAGCTCTCCATGCTTCTCTATCCTGTGCAAGCTTCTTCATCTCCCAGTACCTACTACAGCCAACATCCTTCTGAATCTGCTTAGTGTATTCATGTCTTGGTCCCTCTACGATTTTAACCCTCCACGCTGCCCTCCAATACTAAATTGGTGATCCATTGATGCCTCAGAACATCTCCTACCAACTGGTCCCTTCTTGTCAAGTTGTGCCACAAGCTCCTCTTCTCCCCAATTCTATTCAATACCTCCTCATTAGTTATGTGATCTACCCATCTGATCTTCAGCACTCTTCTGTAGCACCACATTCGAAAGCTTCTATTCTCTTCTAGTCTAAACTATTTATCGTCCACGTTTCACTTCCATACATGGCTACACTCCATACAAATACTTTCAGAAACGACTTCCTGACACTTAAATCTATACTCGATGCTAACAAATTTTTCTTCTTCAGAAACCCTTTCCTTCGCATTGCCAGTCTACGTTTTATATCCTCTCTACTTCGACCATCATCAGTTATTTTGCTCCCCAAATAGCAAAACTCCTTTACTACTTTAAGTGTCTTATTTCCTAATCTAATTCCCTCAGCATCACCCGACTTAATTCGATTTCATTCTATTATCCTCGTTTTGCTTTTGTTGATGCTCATTTATGCCCTCTTTTCAAGACACTGTCCATTCCGTTCAACTGCTCTTCCAAGTCCTTTGCTGTCTCTGACAGAATTCCAATGTCATCGGCGAACCTCAAAGTTTTTATTTCTTCTCCATGGATTTTAATACCTACTCCGAATTTTTCTTTTGTTTCCTTTATTGCTTGCTCAATATACAGATTGAATAACATCGAGGACAGGCTACAACCCTGTCTCACTCCCTTCCCAACCACTGCTTCTCTTTCCTGCCCCTCAACTCTTGTAACTGCCAACTGTTTTCTATACAAATTGTAAATAGCCTATCGCTCCCTGTATTTTACCCCTGCCACTTTCAGAATTTGAAAGAGAGTATTCCAATCAACATTGTCAAAAGCTTTCTCTAAGTCGTGATGGACCTAATAAGCCAAAATGGTTGAGTCGCGTGGGGCGGATACGCGGTCTGGGCGTCTTCTCACGGTCAGCGCAGCTCCCCCCCCCCCCCTTCCCCCCGTGGGAAGTTCGAGTCCTCCTTCGGGCATAGGGATGTGTGTTGTCCAGAGTGTAAGTTCAAGTAGTGTGTAAGCTTAGGGATCGATGAGCTAAGAAGTACGGTCCCAAAAGATATTACCACAAATTTACCAAAATGGTTACATAATCCTTGGCAGCCTTGCAGAGTATCCGTGGGGCTGCACAAACCATCACCGAATACCCGCGATGTTTCAGTATTGGGATGTGACCTCGGATAGAAGTTTGAAACAAGAGTCCAACTCGGGACCTTCGCCTATCGCGGAAAAGTGCTCTGCCGGCTGAGCTACCCAAGCACGACTCACGACTCGTCCCCACAGCCTCAGTTCTGCCGGCACCTCGTCTCCAAACCTCACAGAAGCTCTCCTGCGAAACTTGCAGCACTAGCACTCGTGGAAGAAACGATATAGCTTAGCCACAGCCTGGGGGATGTGTCCAGAATGAGATTTTCACTTTGCAGCAGAGTGTGTGCTGATATGAAACTTCGTGTCAGATTAAAACTGTGCGCCGGACCGAGACTCGAACTCGGGACCTTACCTACACGTAAAGTACTCTTTCCTAAAATTCTTCCAATAAACCGAAGTCGACCATTTGCCTTCCCTACCGCAGTTCTCACATGCTCGTTCCACCTCGTATCGCTTTCCAACCTGATGCCCAGATATTTAAAAGACTTGACCGTGTCAAGCAGGACACCAGTAATACTGTATCCCAACACTACAGGTTTCACAAGCTGAGACATTGTCGCGAATAAAACAGTGACCCGTATATACAATAAGTTACCTGTAATTTACGTCTATGATCACAAACTTTTTGTTAACAGATTACCGGTTTCGGTCTACAATGACCATCACCAGATCTGTTTCATAAAAATAAAGTCCTAATGTACTGCAGTCATAGTGGCACCGCCAAATGTTAAATGCAAAGCCAGCACCACCGGCCCTGTGGCCGAGCGGTTCTAGGCGCTTCAGTCGGGAACCGCGCTGCTGCTACGGTCGCAGGTTCGAATTCTGCCTTGGGCGGATGTGTGTGATGTCCTTAGGTTAGTTAGGTTTAAGTAGTTTTAAGTCTAGGGGACTGATGACCTCAGATGTTAAGTCGCATAGTACTCTGAACCATTTGATTCGCAAACCGTGAAATGCCTCTCCCATCCCTCTCAGTCGGGACCTTTTCCCGGCCACATTTCTGACATCATGTTTCGTGGCCACGTGTGTTGCACCACCGCTTGTCGACACGTAGAACGAAGCACCAAGAAATCCAAAAACTGCACACACCGTATGGCCACAGGCGAGGCCAAACACGATTGCTCTTTTTTGTCATTCTGTCACGTCCTTACATTTACCACGTTTATGAACAACGTCTGCTTGAAATACGGGGTGTTCAAAAAGTCTCTCCGCAGTGCCGAATGATTGTTAGCCGCGCGTGCCGTATCATTGTTCGCCTGACTTTGTTACTTCCATAGAGTAAATATCTTTGGAGTGAGCATTGCGTTCTGAGCATGTTGTCAACATTAAACCAGGATAGTCACGTGTTTTCGGGACTTCGCTGTGCGTGTCTGCTTTCCTCGGAGTTTGAAGTTTATAATATCAAGAGTTTTTGTTGTGTTTTTACCGTTTGTTGATAGCGTAATAGCGATGGTGAATTACTGTTGTTACTACGGATGCAAAGAAAAATATTTGAAAGGAGGGAAAGTAACTTTTCACGGGTACTATGTTTAAAAATTTCGAGACGCATTATAATTAAGACTTGATTCTGTAGACCTATTTTTCTACGATTTTATGACTATATAATAGATATTACGGCTCAGACAAAAGCTTACAAACAATCGCTTCCTCTCGTAAATTTGCTAGTGGAACAGGAAAGGGAATTGTTAGTTGTTTCAGCAAATACTATCCTCCATGCATTTATCAGTGACTTGTCGATTATGTATATAGATTTGAAAGACGGGAGACATAAATTCAATAGAGTGGGAGTCTGTAATTGTCTTCGTATAATCTGTGTGACCAAACCTTTTTGTTTACTATAAAGCTACAGTAGGAGACCATGCTAAGTCTGTCTAAGACATGGAGAATGATTATGTGTGATCTCTATTTTAGTTAACCGAAGGATGAACAACGAGAAAAGATGTGGCTCCAGAAAATGTTGTTGTGGTCTTCAGTCCTGAGACTAGTTTGATGCAGCTCTCCTGTGCAAGCTTCTTCATCTCCCAGTACCTACTGCAACCCTACATCCTTCTGAATCTGCTGGCTGTATTCATCTCTTGGTCTCCCTCTACGATTTTTACCCTCCACGTTGCCCTCCAATACTAAATTAGTGATCCCTTGATGCCTCAGAACATGTCCTACCAACCGGTCCCTTCTTCTAGTCAAGTTGTGCCACAAACTTCTCTTCCCCCCAATCCTCTGCAACACCTCCTCATTAGTTATGTGATCTACCAATCTAATCTTCAGCATTTATCTGTAGCACCACATTTCGAAAGCTTCTATTCTCTTCTTGTCTAAACTATTTACCGTCCATGTTTCACTTCCATACA
The DNA here is from genome assembly GCF_023898315.1 of Schistocerca nitens. NCBI lineage: Eukaryota > Metazoa > Arthropoda > Insecta > Orthoptera > Acrididae > Schistocerca > Schistocerca nitens. Next base: position 60,075,267 of record NC_064624.1, read on the forward strand.
TGGCTACACTCCATACAAATACTTTCAGAAACGACTTCCTGACACTTAAATCTATACTCGATGTTAACAAATTTCTCTTCTTCGGAAACGCTTTCCTTGCCATTGCCAGTCTACATTTTATATCCTCTCCACTTCGACCATCATCAGTTACTTTGCTGCCCAAATAGCAAAACTCCTTTACTACTTTAAGTGTCTCATCTAATACTCTCAGCATCACCCGACGTAATTAAACTACATTCCATTATCCTCGTTTTGCTTTTGTTGATGTTCATCTTATATCGTCCTTTCAAGACACTGTCCATTCCGTTCAACTGCTCTTCCAAGTCCTTTGCTGTCTCTGACAGAACTGCAATGTCATCGACGAACCTCAAAGTTTTTATTTCTTCTCCATGGATTTTAATACCTACTCCGAATTTTTCTTTTGTTTCCTTCACTGCTTGCTCAATATACAGATTGAATAACATCGAGGAGAGGCTACAACCCTGTCTCACTCCCTTCCCAACCACTACTTCCCTTTCATGCCCCTCAACTCTTATAACTGCCATTTGGTTTCTATACAAATTGTAAATAGCCTTTCGCTCCCTACACATTACCCCTGCCACCTTCAGAATTTGAAAGACAGTATTCCAGTCAACATTGTCAAAAGCTTTCTCTAAGTCTACAAATGCTAGAAACGGTGGTTTGCCTTTCCTTAATCTAGCTTCTAAGATAAGTCGTAGGGTCAGTATTGCCTCACGTGTTTAAATATTTCTACGGAATCCAAACTGATCTTCCCCTAGGTCGGCTTCTGCTAGTTTTTCCGTTCGTCTGTAAAGAATTCGCGTTAGTATTTTGCAGCCGTGACTTATTAAACTGATAGTTCGGTAATTTTCACATCTGTCAACACCTGCTTTCTTTGGGATTGGAATTATTATATTCTTCTCGAAGTCTAAGGGTATTTCGCCTGTCTCATACATCTTGCTCACCCGAGTTTTGTCTGGACTGGCTCTCCCAAGGCTGTCAGTAGTTCTAATGGAATATTGTCTACTCCCGGGGCCTTCTTTCGACTCAGGTCTTTCAGTGCTCTGTCAAACTCTTCACGCAATATCGTATCTCCCATTTCATCTACATCCTCTTCTATTTCCATAATATTGTCCTCAAGTACATCGCCCTTGTATAGACCCTCTATATACTCCTTCCACCTTTCTGCTTTCCCTTCTTTGCTTAGATCTGGGTTTCCATCTGAGCTCTTGATGTTCATACAAGTGGTTCTCTTATCTCCAAAGGTCTCTTTACTTTTCCTGTAGGCAGTATCTATCTTACTACTAGTGAGATAAGCCTCTACATTCTTACATTTATCCTCTAGCCATGCCTGCTTAGCCATTTTGCACTTCCTGTCGATCTCATTTTTGAAACGTTTGTATTCCTTTTTGCCTGCTTCATTTACTGCATTTTTATATTTTCTCCTTTCATCAATTAAATTCAATATTTCTTCTGTTACCCAAGGATTTCTACTAGCTCTCGTCTTTTTACCTACTTGATCCTCTGCTGCCTTCACTACTTCATCCCTCAAAGCTACCCATTCTTCTTCTACTGTATTTCTTTCCCCCATTCCTGCCATTTGTTCCCTTATGCTCTCCCTGAAACCCTGTACAACCTCTGGTTTAGTCAGTTTATCCAGATCCCATCTCCTTAAATTCCCACCTTTTTGCAGTTTCTTCAGTTTTAGTCCAGAAAATAAGGAGGAGTAATTTTGTCCCTACAAAATATTCCAAAGTATGTTCAAAACACTTTGAAGAGGAATGTTTAGACAGAGAAAAATTTGGACTTGTGTGGCCGAAGGTAGATGCTATACCAACTATTTTTAATTTTCCACAGCACTTATTACCAACTTCTGCATTCAGCTTAAATACGTTTTCTGCACAAATCAAATAAAAAAACACAATAGTGTAGCTAATCAAAGTACAATTTCATCTTCTTTGGTGTATTTTGCCTTCAATTTATTTTCTTCACCATTTGATTAAGAAGCGCAAAATATTCGTAAACATGTCCCCAAACTCTTTCATTTGTGTCACTTTCCACTTCCCTTTATGGTGATATGGGTTGATTGTTACATGACCAACTGTATTTGCTTTATAGTACATTTATCCGCCGATCGCCAGTTTATTTAATAAACCGGGAGCAAGTACGCAAAATGCGTTAAATAAACAATTCAAAGTGTCACCAGTAAGAAAAATTGTGCTTTAGGTCGCAAAAACGAGAAAATAAATACGCAGAAATAGCAGAAAAAAAGGACGAATTAGCAGGGATATAATCGCTAATGTGAGGCAAATTCGGTGTTTTTCGGACACTTGCAAAAGTACTAGCGTACTGTCAAGTCGTTTTGCAAGACTATGACTGCAAAAATGTACGTCAGGCTCTGTAATACTATAAAGTGCGGTATCATACCGAAAACTACCAAAAATCGAGTGCATCTGAAGTGTGACACCTACCGCAAACAAGCAGAATGCAATATCACTTGCTCTTAAAAGTTACGTAGCTGGTTAATTCCCAGCATCAAATGGATACTGTCAAAATGTCTGCGCAACATATATAAATAATCCACGACACGTATGAAAAGAATCAGTCTGTACCAGGGATGTAGTGACATTCGAAATATACAGGGCGCTATACGGACAAACACACGACGTCCCGAGAACACAACACAAAATTTGTTCTGCGCATGTGAATGCTCACTCCAGAGATATTTACTCTATGGTTACTTCCCTTCGACCATAGATATTGGTAGACTGGTCATGACGTATATTTCGTGGCACCAACATCTCTACTGCTATACCATGTGACTATTGGCAAAACAATGGTGGTATCCTGTTGTGCTTATGGTTGTACCGAGCGTTTTGTGAAGGGAAGTAACATTAAATTTCACGTTTAAGTATTGTTAGTATAATTTAGCGGCATTTCTTGAATACTGATAAACTATTGTGTGTATCATATCCTTACCCAGAACGCCACAGTTACGTAAATAGGCGGTTTGAAGTGCTGTGTGTGTTTCCAGGCGCACATTGCAATCGTATATATTTATTGAAATGGTAAGCTACAAAGTTGCTTTCTCTCTTTCGTATAGGTTTCCAAAGGATGAAGGGCGCAGGCAGATGTGGATACAGGCAGTGAAACGAAAAGATTTCAAGCCTACTGCGCACACACGCATCTGTTCGAAGCACTTTGAAGAATATATATATATATATATATATATATATATATATATATATATATATATATATATATATATATATATATATATATATATATGGCTATTACAAATGATTGAAGCGATTTCATAAATTCACTGTAGCTCCATTCATTGACATATGGTCACGACACACTACAGAGACGTAGAAAAACTCATAAAGTTTTGTTCGGCTGAAGCCGCACTTCAGGTTTCTGCCGCCAGAGCGCTCGAGAGCGCAGTGAGACAAAATGGCGACAGGAGCCGAGAAAGCGTATGTTGTGCTTGAAATGCACTCACATCAGTCAGTCATAACAGTGCAACGACACTTCAGGACGAAGTTCAAGAAAGATCCACCAACTGCTAACTCCATTCGGCGATGGTATGCGCAGTTTAAAGCTTCTGGATGCCTCTTTAAGGGGAAATCAACGGGTCGGCCTGCAGTGAGCGAAGAAACGGTTGAACGCGTGCGGGCAAGTTTCACGCGTAACCCGCGGAAGTCGACGAATAAAGCAAGCAGGGAGCTAAACGTACCACAGCCGACGGTTTGGAAAATCTTACGGAAAAGGCAGAAGCCCTACCGTTTACAATTGCTACTAGCCCTGACACCCGATGACAAAGTCGAACGCTTTGAATTTTCGGCGCGGTTGCAACAGCTCATGGAAGAGGATGTGTTCAGTGCGAAACTTGTTTTCAGTGATGAAGCAACATTTTTTCTTAATGGTGAAGTGAACAGACACAATGTGCGAATCTGGGCGGTAGAGAATCCTCACACATTCGTGCAGCAAATTCGCAATTCACCAAAAGTTAACGTGTTTTGTGCAATCTCACGGTTTAAAGTTTACGGCCCCTTTTTCTTCTGCGAAAAAAACGTTACAGGACACGTGTATCTGGACATGCTGGAAAATTGGCTCATGCCACAACTGGAAACCGACAGCGCCGACTTCATCTTTCAACAGGATGGTGCTCCACCTCACTTCCATCATAATGTTCGGCATTTCTTAAACAGGAGATTGGAAAACCGATGGATCGGTCGTGCTGGAGATCATGATCAGCAATTCATGTCATGGCCTCCTCGCTCTCCCGACTTAACCCCATGCGATTTCTTTCTGTGGGGTTATGTGAAAGATTCAGTGTTTAAACCTCCTGCGAGCTCGCATCAACGATGCTTTTGAACTCATTGATGGGGACATGCTGCGCCGAGTGTGGGAGGAACTTGATTATCGGCTTGATGTCTGCCGAATCACTAAAGGGGCACATATCAAACATTTGTGAATGCCTAAAAAAACTTTTTGAGTTTTTGTATGTGTGTGCAAAGCATTGTGAAAATATCTCAAATAATAAAGTTATTGTAGAGCTGTGAAATCGCTTCAATCATTTGTAATAACCCTGTATATATATATATATATATATATATATATATATATATATACACTCCTGGAAATTGAAATAAGAACACCGTGAATTCATTGTCCCAGGAAGGGGAAACTTTATTGACACATTCCTGGGGTCAGATACATCACATGATCACACTGACAGAACCACAGGCACATAGACACAGGCAACAGAGCATGCACAACTTCGGCACTAGTACAGTGTATATCCACCTTTCGCAGCAATGCAGGCCGCTATTCTCCCATGGAGACGATCGTAGAGATGCTGGATGTAGTCCTGTGGAACGGCTTGCCATGCCATTTCCACCTGGCGCCTCAGTTGGACCAGCGTTCGTGCTGGACGTGCAGACCGCGTGAGACGACGCTTCATCCAGTCCCAAACATGCTCAATGGGGGACAGATCCGGAGATCTTGCTGGCCAGGGTAGTTGACTTACACCTTCTAGAGCACGTTGGGTGGCACGGGATACATGCGGACATGCATTGACCTGTTGGAACAGCAAGTTCCCTTGCCGGTCTAGGAATGGTAGAACGATGGGTTTGATGACGGTTTGGATGTACCGTGCACTATTCAGTGTCCCCTCGACGATCACCAGTGGTGTACGGCCAGTGTAGGAGATCGCTCCCCACACCATGATGCCGGGTGTTGGCCCTGTGTGCCTCGGTCGTATGCAGTCCTGATTGTGGCGCTCACCTGCACGGCGCCAAACACGCATACGACCATCACTGGCACCAAGGCAGAAGCGACTCTCATCGCTGAAGACGACACGTCTCCATTCGTCCCTCCATTCACGCCTGTCGCGACACCACTGGAGGCGGGCTGCACGATGTTGGGGCGTGAGCGGAAGACGGCCTAACGGTGTGCGGGACCGTAGCCCAGCTTCATGGAGACGGTTGCGAATGGTCCTCGCCGATACCCCAGGAGCAACAGTGTCCCTAATTTGCTGGGAAGTGGCGGTGCGGTCCCCTACGGCACTGCGTAGGATCCTACGGTCTTTACGTGCATCCGTGCGTCGCTGCGGTCCGGTCCCAGGTCGACGGGCACGTGCACCTTCCGCCGACCACTGGCGACAACATCGATGTACTGTGGAGACCTCACGCCCCACGTGTTGAGCAATTCGGCGGTACGTCCACCCGGCCTCCCGCATGCCCACTATACGCCCTCGCTCAAAGTCCGTCAACTGCACATACGGTTCACGTCCACGCTGTCGCGGCATGCTACCAGTGTTAAAGACTGCGATGGAGCTCCGTATGCCACGGCAAACTGGCTGACACTGACGGCGGCGGTGCACAAATGCTGCGCAGCTAGCGCCATTCGACGGCCAACACCGCGGTTCCTGGTGTGTCCGCTGTGCCGTGCGTGTGATCATAGCTTGTAAAGCCCTCTCGCAGTGTCCGGAGCAAGTATGGTGGGTCTGACACACCGGTGTCAATGTGTTCTTTTTTCCATTTCCAGGAGTATATATATATATATATATATATATATATATATATATATATATATATATATACAAAGATGATGTGACTTACTAAACGAAAGCGCTGGCAAGTCGATAGACACACAAACAAACACAAACATACACACAAAATTCAAGGTTTCGCAACCAACGGTTGCTTCGTCACGAAAGAGGGAAAGAGAGGAAAAGACGAAAGGATGTGGGTTTTAAGGGAGAGGGTAAGGAGTCATTCCAATCCCGGGACCAGAAAGACTTACCTTAGGGGGGAAAAAAGGACAGGTATACACTCGCACACACACACACACACACACACACACACACACACACACACACACACACACACATATCCATCCGCACATACACAGACATGTGTGTGTGTGTGAGAGAGAGAGAGAGAGAGATTTATTACCAATAACCCTTCCCACTCCAAAAGCAATGGCAATGTGCATTGCTACTACATAAGAAAGGATGATTTTTACTATCATGGATTAAATCCGACTTTGGTACAAAAAGGGGTGAATTATGCTGGTATTATTTTAAAGAACAATTTGAAAAAACAAGTTAGGGGTTTGATTTCTCATCAGGGTTTAGTTTTATTTTGTACTTCCCAGTTACAAAACATACGAATATCAGAAACAAATACTGAATACCATTTGCAAAAAAGTAGTTGTATGGCCTATGTTAGTTTCCAGATAATAAGGTGTAATGTATGGGATAAATAATATGCTGCTACAAAAATCTTTGGTCATTTACCAAAAAGCATTAAAAGCCTGACAGATAGCCAACCAGCATTTAAAATCAAACTAAAAGAATCTATGAATGACAGCTCCTACTCAGTAGACGATTTTTTAGGTATAAATAAGTGATTGGAAGAATTGTCATGTAATGATAGGTCCACCTTTCATTAAACTGACACATCATTGCGAAGTATCGTATTCATGATCTGTGGAAGAAGTATTAATGTAAGTAGGTACTGATTTTGTTGATATCTTATTTGATACGTCTACGAAACAAACTGTTTAAACCAAAAAAGAGCTTTCAAATGAAACTGCTTTACGTTTTGTGGGTGAACGACACAAGTGAGTACGTTACATTCGATGTGAACACGTGTGTTTACGTTACAGGTTTCGTTGTTTATGCCGATTTATGAAGTCTATAACACTTTCTACAACCAAGGCACTAAAACACACACACGCAATATTTACATTTTATGCAGTGCATAACGCGTATTGTTAGTAGAGAATGCATCTCATAATTGGTAACACTGAAATATTCGCGGCGAATATATTGCCGAACATCGAAAGTGTTTCAGCGGTTCACAAAGTTCATTGTGAAGTAATGGCTGTAAAACTAAATTTGTACAGTGGTTACGCAATAATTTATCACTTCTAGCTGTGTTTACATAAGCTACATTTAATGTGGTGAAGTTAGCAGGAAATCCACTGAGAAATACTGGAAGTGAAATCAGGAATCAGAATGCTGCCTTGAACTCCCGCCGACGTTCTGCCAACAGTCACGTGATTCTATGTTGCAGCCACGCCAGATGTATAGCCGCTGCACTGCTTGCCCAGTCTATTAGTATCTATGGTCGAAGTTACTTCCCCTCAAGTGGACTCTCCCAACATTCCACTGCTTCGTTATCTCAGCCAGCGTCAGTAGTATCGTTGGTGTGTGTCGTCACGTGTTGACGTGATCGTTTAAGTTCATTTCCTTTGTTCGTTTGTTTCGTTTTTGTCACTGTTAAAATGCTAACCATTGAAGAACGTGTGTGGTTTTAGTCGAACAAGTGTTCAAAGCTGACGGTAAATACACAGTAGCCGGCCGAAGTGGCCGTGCGGTTAAAGGCGCTGCAGTCTAGAACCGCCCGACCGCTACGGTCGCAGGTTCGAATCCTGCCTCGGGCATGGATGTTTGTGATGTCCTTAGGTTAGGTAGGTTTAACTAGTTCTAAGTTCTAGGGGACTAATGACCTCAGCAGTTGAGTCCCATAGTGCTCAGAGCCATTTGAACCATTTTGAGCCAAATACACAGTTTCAGTTGGTCAAACATTTAATTCAGTTTTTCCGGAGACAACACTCGCACACCGCGACACTGAGCGAGGTTTGATTAACAAATTTCGAAGTACGGGTGCAGTGACAGATGCACCGAGAAGTGGTCGCCCTAGCGTATTGTCTGAGGATAAACTGCTCGATATTTCCGATAAAATGTCCACGAGTCCGAACAAGTCAGTAAGAAAACTCGTCCATAAAATTGATGTTAGCGTCGGAACTGCCCACACTGCTGTAAGGAAAGAATTAGAACTTTTCCCATACAAGGTGACAGTCTAGCAAGAACTGAAAAATACTGATCATGGCAACAGACTGCATTATTGTCAAAGGTTCAAAAATTTCGTTCCATAAAATGGAAGGGATGTTCTTAATTAAACGTTTTTCTCTGATGAGGCGTGGTTTCATTTATCTGGGTGCATGAACTCGCAAAATTCTCGTATGTGGAGTACTGCAAATCCATTACGTATTCATGAGGAAGCACTTCATTCTGTGAAAATAGGAGTTTGGATTGCAGTTTCTATACGTCGGATTGTGGGTCCCATGTTTTTCAACGAGACAAAAAAAAAAAAAAAATGGTTCAAATGACTCTGAGCACTATGGGATTCAACATCTTAGGTCATCAGTCCCGTAGAACTTAGAACTACTTAAACCTAACTAACCTAATCACATCACACACATCCATGCCCGAGGCAGGATTCGAACCTGCGACCGTAACAGTCCCGCGGTTCCGGACTGCAGCGCCTAGAACCGCACGGCCACTGCGGCCGGCTTTCAACGAGGCAATAAACGCACAACGATACTGCAGTGGTACCCATTCACTGGAGAACTTGTGTTAAGTGAAACAGTGAACGGTTATTTTCAACAAGATGGTGCTACCGCGCATACAGCTCGCGTTTCAATGTCACTGCTTGCTGATGTTTTTGGTGATCGCATAATTTCACAGGGACTTTGGCATCCACGATCGTCTGACCTAACACCACTTCACTTTTTCTTCTGGGGTGCAGCGAAAGTAACTGGCTATAAAAACCGTCCAAAATCCATCGATCGATTGAAATTGCAATATCAACTTTCACTGCTTCTGTTACAGAAGAAATGTTACAGCTTGTGTTTGGAAACATGATTAGACGAATTGAATTGTGTATTCAACAACGGGGGGAGGGGGTCACTTTCAACATTTAATCTGAAAATTTGTAAGTAAAAATGAATATTCAATAAATTAATAACTTGTATTTCAATGAGTTTCATTTCGGTATATTTACTGCGGCATACGGCACTGTGGAGAGCCTTTTGGAACACTCCGAATAAATGAACGACTTTCTGGTCCATATCGACTGCTCGAAGTGCGTGCGCTTTCGTACCTGCGTGTAAATCGGCAATCAACGACATTGCGAGTGTGTCAGTGACAATGATCTACAGATTGTGGAGTTCTAAACTTCCGAGTATGCTGCACAGTGCGTATGCCCAGAGGCGAGGAACTGTGGCTGCGTCTGCTAACAAAGAACGCTGTAGCCTGTTCTAGTCGAGCTCACGCGTATTATAGGAATGGGTTTACTCTGTTGTTTGTTTTCGTGGTACACTGAAAAGTTGCATGAGGTCCTGGTATTTTTTCCTAGTAGTGTTCTAGACGATATATGTAAAACCAGAAAGTATTTCTGTTTTGCAAAGAAAGGACGTGTACTATGCAAAAATAAGAAAATAAACAGATAAACGTGTTTTAACGAAAATTGTTTTGACAGTGAAAAGTCAGATTTATTGTAAGAGAAAAATAATTATCGTTTTTATTTGGAACTTGGCAAGAAAACAACCATGGATGAACGGTATCAGACGGATGCCATATTCCTTGACTTCCGGAAAGCGTTTGACTGGATGCCCCACTGCAGACTCCTAACTAAGGTACGAGCATATGGGATTGGTTCCCAAATATGTGAGTGGCTCGAAGACTTCTTAAGTAATAGAACCCAGTACGTTGTCCTCGATGGTGAGTGTTCTTCGGAGGTAAGGGTATCATCTGGAGTGCCCCAGGGAAGTGTGGTAGGTCCGATGTTGTTTTCTATCTACATAAATGATCTTTTGGATAGGGGGGATAGCAACGTGCGGCTGTTTGCTGATGATGCTGTGGTGTACGGGAAGGTATCGTCGTTGAGTGACTATAGGAGGATACAAGATGACTTGGACAGAATTTGTGATTGGTGTAAAGGATGGCAGCTAACTCTAAATATAGATAAATGTAAATTAATGCAGATGAATAGGAAAAAGAATATTTGAATACTGCATTAATAGTGTAGCGCTTGACACAGTCACGAAGATTAAATATTTGGGTGTAACATTGCAGAGCGATATGAAGTGGGACAAGCATGTAATGGCAGTTGTGGGGAAGGCGGATAGTCGTCTTCGGTTGATTGGTAGAATTTTGGGTATATGTGGTTCATCTGTAAAGGAGACCGCTTATAAAACAGTAATACGACCTATTCTTGAGTACTGCTCGAGCGTTTGGGATCCCTATCAGGTCGGGTTGAGGGAGGACATAGCAGCAATTCAGAGGTGGGCTGCTAGATTTGTTACTGGTAGGTTTGATCATCACGCCAGTGTTACGGAAATGCCTCAGGAACTCAGGTGGGAGTCTCTAGAAGAAAGGAGGCGTTCTTTTCGTGAATCGCTACTGAGGAAATTTAGAGACCCAGCATTTGAGGCTGACTGCAGTACAATTTTACTGCCGCCAACTTATATTTTACGGAAAGACCACAAAGATAAGAGAGATTAGGTCTCGTACAGAGGCATATAGGCAATCATTTTTCCCTCGTTCTGTTTGGGGGTGAAACAGGGAGAGAAGATGTTAGTTGTGGTACGAGGTACCCTCCGCCACGCACCGTATGGCGGATTGCGGAGTATGTATGTAGATGTAGATGTACAAAGGGCAATAACAGATCTTTTAAGGAAAAAGACAAATTATTTATGGAATAAATATGGCGAGTAGTGGCAAGGAATTAATTTTAAATATATGTGATAAGCGTAAGATATAATATCTTTATATATATAATTCTACTGTACATGTGTATGTCACTGAGGACAGAAGGTTGAGATGGAAAACATGTTGTCAATAATATGGCGAATAAATGACGAATTTGGTGAGGAGAGGCACTCAATGGTGCATCTGCAAGTGTAATATCCCAATGGTTGTCATCTTCCAGCAAATGTAATGCGCGACACGCATCATGATATGTGTCGTACAAAATGCCATTGACTGTTCGCAAGTATTGGAAGGACGTCGATCCAGGAAATTATGCAAAAATAAACGCAAGAAGAAACATTCGAGTTGCTTTGGATGGACTGCGTATAATCGGCCTAATGTATTTCCCATAAATATGTCGTTGTGTCCTTCAACCAGAACACCTCGCTTTCGTGGTTCCCACTTTCTTGACTGTTTGTTCCATGTGAAACATCGTGGCACATCTGTATACATTAATGTCTTTGCGAATTGACCGGGAACAGTTCGATAAACTCAGTTAATGTGGTTTTTAGGGCAATTGATGCACATTGTAGAGCAGTCTCTTCCGTGAAATAAACACACTGTCCATTTTGAAGGTGCACGGCAAATGTTTAACAGTAAGGTCTCTTTCGTGCATCAGAAAACCCAAAATACACCAAACTGCTTCATTGTTGCTGATGTATTGGCCCATTTGGTACCGTGTTATTTCATCGTTTTCGTTAACATTGTGAACAGCAAGTACAGCCATATCACTGCCCTTATGGACATATTTGCATATACATTTTATGGGCTTCACCGAACTGCAGAGTTCAATGTTTGTGTGTGCTTTATACAGGGTGTTACAAAAAGGTACGGCCAAACTTTCAGGAAACATTCCTCACACACAAAGAAAGAAAATATGTTATGTAGACATGTGTCCGGAAACGCTTACTTTCCATGTTAGAGCTCATTTTATTACTTCTCTTCACGTTAATTCCTGGAATGGAAACACACGGCAACAGAACGTACCAGTGTGACTTCAAACACTTTGTTACAGGAAATGTTCAAAATGTCCGCCGTTAGCGAGGATACGTGCATCCACCCTCCGTCGCACGGAATCCCTGATGCGCTGATGCAGGCCTGGAGAATGGCGTATTGTATCACAGCCGTCCACAAAACGAGCACGAAGAGTCTCTACATTTGGTACCGGGGTTGCGTAGACGAGAGCTTTCAAATGCCCCCATAAATGAAAGTCAAGAGGGTTGAGGTCAGGAGAGCGTGGAGGCCACAGAATTGGTCCGCCTCTACCAATCCATCGGTTCTGATGTTGAGAAGCGTACGAACACTTCGACTGAAATGTGCAGGAGCTCCATCGTGCATGAACCACATGTTGTGTCGTACTTGTAAAGGCACATGCTCTAGCAGCACAGGTAGAGTATCCCGAATGAAATCATGGCGGTGCATCGAGGAAGTACAGTACATACTGACGAAACTAAAATGAGCTCTAACGTGGAAATTAAGCGTTTCCGGACACATGTCCACATAACATCTTTTCTTTATTTGTGTGTGAGGAATGTTCCCTGAAAGTTTGGCCGTACCTTTTTGTAACACCCTGTATATTTTACACAGGAATGCTGAATACGGAACCTCCCAGTGACTCCCAATGTCAACTGTTGTTCCGTTTGACATGCGTAATTGACGTGATTGACCACCGTGGTCAGTGTCTCTACGACGATACACTGGATAACTATCGATATTAGTGATTGTATCATTTATACAATCTGTTGGAAAACGTTTCTTACATTTTCCATTGTCCATGCACAGCGCCGTCATGTTTATAGCACCGCACGGACCATGGATCATATTAGCGGTAACAATCTCATACAGTTCTTGATCGATATTCCGATCCGGATTTTCTGCTGAGATAATTTTATCAATTTCTTCAGACTGTATTTTGTCGACCAACCATATCTAAATATGCGCACGTGGCAAACCTCATTTTTGCCATCCAACAGAATACAGCCAGCAACGCGTTTTGCCAAATGCAGAGGAATGTATAATCAAGTTCATCAACGATTTTAACTTTTATCCGAAGGCACGTGCAGTGATATCGTGCCGATCTATTGCAGTTTGACCTGGCAATAACGCAATTTTAATTTCATCCCATTTTGGATTACACGTAATTGTAATGAACAAATCTGGTCGTCCGTACGCGCGCACAAAAGTCATGGCGTCTTGAATATTTTCTTGCATATGACGTGGGCTACCAGTATATGACAATGGACGAATATATGAAGTACCGATATCGTTGATATTAGTTATTCCATCTACGTTACCAACAATAGCATCACGCAAATGAGTGTATTCCTCAGCTCGAAGTTTCACTTGATTATACCTGGTGTATAGTAATCGCTCGCTTTCAGTTTTCAAATGGTTCAAATGGCTCTGAGCACTATGCGACTTAACTGCTGAGGTCATCAGTCGCCTAGAACTTAGAACTAATTAAACCTAACTAACCTAAGGATATCACACACATCCATGCCCGAGGCAGGATTCGAACCTGCGACCGTAGCGGTCGCTCGGTTCGAGACTGTAGCGCCCAGAACCGCACGGCCACTCCGGCCGGCCTTTCAGTTTTCGCATACATATCAACGATATATTGATGAAACAGCTGGAGTAGCTGGTTTCTGCATCTGCAAAGTAAAAATATAATTAAGACAAAAAGAAATCAATCGTGCATAAAAATAAAATATTAGGTAATGACATGTGTGGATTGTACCTGTTGCTGGATTTCTTTGTTTGATATTTAAATGATATCCATCTTCTCCTTCCCAAAATACCAGTTGATATTGCAAAGAGTCGTAACAGCGATGACTGTCTTCAGCAGTATGCGCTGTGTCATCTCTGCGTTGGATTCGTATATCTCGACGTTCAAATGCGTCGCCAACCACAACAACGGCAACTTTATTAATGGTCGGTGCATTATATCGGCCCACGTGCTGCCCAGATGGTACTTTGTCTGCTATGATGACGATCGTATAGTTGTCGTTTTGCAGTCTGTTTCAAACGGTATGGAACAACTGGACCAAATGGTTGTGATTCTGTAAAAATCGTTCTAAAATACCCACGATTTCTCGCTCCTCCATCTGCTCTATATGGATGTACTGGCTCCGCATCACCCCTGAAGTAGATTTGCAGAAATTTTGAATCGGTATCAGGCATCGGCATTAAAGAACCAATTTGATGATACACTTGGCCCTGAATCTGAAACGGTGATTAAAAATTGCGACCGTACTCATTCTGAACGATTTTTGTTGCTCCAAATGATGTCATTTGAAAGCACGAATTGAATTTGCGAATTTTATGCAAAAACAATTTAGATTGAGATGTAGCTCCACCCAATAGTGTTTTCAATGGTTCTGGCGGCGAATTCAGTGGTGGCAATACAACTTTTCCAGACGTGCAGCAGAAACCGGCCGATTCACCTTTGTATTTGAGTGCATGACAGTGTTGGCACTGTTTGTTCATAGCACCGATTACAATTTGTGAATGTTATGGATAGTCGATGTCCGACTCATATTCAAACGCAAGGCGAAGAAGTGATGCACGTGTCAATGCGCGATACACTCGCAAACGCTGTTGTTCACGTGTTCTGAATGTGTCGGTGTCTCAATGCATTAGCTCGAAGGCGTTCGTTGTGTTGCTCTTGACTTTCATTAGCACGTGTGACTGCAGCCTAGTTTCTTAAATTTTCATTGTCCGTCAATTGATCTTCTGCCGATCTACTTAACCGACGGTTCTGGACTAATTGTGAATTCCGAGTCCGTTGATCAATATTTCCTCCTCGTCCACGAAGACGTGGCCATTGTGTTATGTACGTACCTTCTATATGAATATAATACAGTTAATATTCACTGAAATGCGACACATGAAATATCAAGAGACACCGTACAAAGAAATTAAAATGTCAGAATAACGAAACACACATAATATGATACACTCTAATTAAAATGTAGAAAAATAAACGAAATCCTATGCACGTAACTTATATCTGAATATAATATGCCCAATATTGCACACAAAAATGCAACGCCACCTACCGAGCTGATTTAAGAATGTAAATTTTCCAGGTCCCCACTTGAATGCATACACAAAAATTCACCAGGTTCCCGGGTTCGATTCCCGGCGGGGTCAGGGATTTTCTCTGCCTCGTGATGACTGGGTGTTGTGTGATGTCCTTAGGTTGGTTAGGTTTAAGTAGTTCTAAGTTCTAGGGGACTGATGACCATAGATGTTAAGTCCCATAGTGCTCAGAGCCATTTAAAAAAACAAAAATTCATTCAAGTCGATCCAGCCGTTTAGTTGCAGTATAGATAAATAACCTAGATATCGACTGCAGCGGCATCTGACGGGCTGATTTGTGAATCTAAACCATCCAGGGCGCCACCCAAACGCACACAAAAAATTCGTTCAAATCGATTTAATTAATTTGTCAATTGCAGCAGAACACGGTGGATTCTTTTTTTTTTTTGGACGCACCAGGTGGCACTGGAAAAACGTTTCTCATCTCACTAGTACTTGCGCGCATTCGATCACAAAATCATATTGCGTTATTGCATATGCTTCATGGTAGACGGACTGCACATTCAGCACTCAAGTTGCCGTTGAACATTCACACAAATCCAGATGCGCTGTGCAACATAAAAAAAGCATTCCGGTATGGCTAAAATTTTGCAAAAATGCAAAATTATCACCTGGAATGAATGCACTATGGCCCACAAGATTCACTTGAAGCTCTCGATTGAATGATGAAAGATCTAAATAATAACTCCAGGCTTTTCGGTGGTGCCTTACTACTGCTGTGCGGTGATTTTGGACAGACATTGCCGGTCACTCCACGCGCTACATATGCGGATGAAATTAACGCACGTATAAAACAATCTTATCTATGGCGAAATCTCAGTACATTACGTCTTAACACAAACATACATGTTCAACTACAAAACGATCCATTGGCACTATCATTCTCCGAGCAATTGCTCAACAATGGAAATGGAACAATGCCATTGCATGGAGACACACAATGCATCAAATTGCCAGACAATTCCTGCAACATGGTAAATACGAAAGTTGCTTTGATTGAAAACATATTTCCAGATTTACAAGCTAATTACATTAATCATGCATGGCTTCGTGAACGAGCTATTTTAGCCGAAAATATCGATGTTGACGCTATTAACTTCAAAATACAATCATTGCTCCGAAATGAGATATTGTTCAAATAGATCGACACTGTTACCGATCCTGACGAAGCAGTCAACTATCCTGTTGAATTTTTGAATTCACTGGATTTACAAGGAATGCCACCACATAACTTGCGATTAAAAATTGGCTCACCTATCATTTTGCTTGGGAATTTAAATGAACCTAAGCTATGCAACGGTACAAGATTAGTCATAAAAAAATTTTGAACGGCAAATTTGAAGGTGAAGTTGTTGTTCTGCCACGAATCCCAATGATCCCTTCAGACTCACCCATTCCATTCAGACGTCTGCAATTTCCAATTCGCTTGGCATTTGCCATGACTATCAATAAGTCACAAGGTCAAACGATGTCGATTTGTGGGTTGGATCTAGAAAATCCAGTCTTTTCACATGGCCAATTATATGTGGCGTGTTCTCGCGTTGGAAAACCGTCAAGTTTATTCATTTATACTCCTCAGGAATTGACTACAAATATTGTTCATCAACTCGCATTAAGATAAAATTAAACAAACATTATTGATTATAACGAACTGTTTTTAGGAAAATTGATGTTATTTCCAAATAGAGAATAATAAAATTATTATATTATTTGTCTTTCATTTCATACTTCGTTTAATATCCTAATCGCTTGAAATATCATGCAGGACAACGTCTGTCAGGTCTGCTACTCTCATAAAATTTTATTTCTAAAACAAAAGACAAAAACTTACAATTGTTCTTCTTCTGTTGTGTCTATTAGAGTTTTGAGAGCAACCT
The DNA here is from genome assembly GCF_023898315.1 of Schistocerca nitens. NCBI lineage: Eukaryota > Metazoa > Arthropoda > Insecta > Orthoptera > Acrididae > Schistocerca > Schistocerca nitens. The sequence goes on from NC_064624.1 coordinate 60,092,355, forward strand.
CTTAGCGTAATCTACTAGACACTGTACAATTATTTAGTTGATAAAGTAAGTTGCTGGCCAGAGTGGCCGAGTGCTTCTAGGCGCTACAGTCTGGAACCGAGCGACTGCTACGGTCGCAGGTTCGTATCCTGCCTCGGGCATGGATGTGTGTGATGTCCTTAGGTTAGTTAGGTTTAAGTTGTTCTAAGTTCTAGGGGACTGATGACCTCTGAAGTTAAGTCCCATAGTGCTCAGAGCCATTTGAACCATTTTGAAAGTAAGTCATTAAAAGTATCTGTTTTTTACTTTAAATAACAGTATAGCGAACCTAACTGCTTCTATCATAAACAATTTGTATTCATGTAGTAATATTTTGCAGCAATCCGTGCAAAGGTAATTGATGAAGCATAATGGCCGTGAACTATCATTTTATTACTGGTCTCGAATCGTAATATGTCTCCCTTCAGACCAGCAACCTGTATCTTTTAAATTTCGAAGTGTGGTGTATCCTTGTCGGCCTACTGTAGAAATTCTATTTCAGAGACCACAACTCCAACCTGCAATACGAATAATGATGTCATTTTATGCATAAAATAACCTTTAGGACAAAGCAAAACGGCACTATTTACTGCGTTCTAGGTATTGTCTGATATGTTTGCAAGTACATATTTTCTCGAGAAAATACACACTTATGTTCTGAAATATTTGGATGACACTTTTCCTATTTTCTAAGTTCTCAGGAGTCCAATGAGCTTACCACACGACCATTGAATAAGAACTTCCACAATGAATTCTGCTTTGTTGGTTAATAAACCATATTGCCATTGCTTGTTCCTACATTTTGTTACTATATTTCGATTTTTCTGTAACAAGTACAGTCTTTCATAACCTCACTTTCACCAGTCAGATGCAAAACTACAGAGGAGACAGATCTCACAACACCGGCGATTTTGACGCTGACGTGCAATTGTAATGGACCACTGAAAATAGACGAGCCTCAATGCGGGGATAAAACGCCAGGGGCGCTGCAGTAGACGCGCTTGTTTCGAGTAGTCAGTCGAGACAAGAAAGTCGATCGTGTAGAAGGGTCTTTACACTGACGTAGAGGCAGTGCGCACGGGCTGAGCACGTGACGCGATCGCTGCGCCATCTTTAGGCTTAGCGATTCACGTGTGCGTGCGCTCTGGGGTGACTGAATTTTTGTGTGGTGAGCGTATCTCGGTAATGTAGGAAGACAGACTGTACCTGTTCATTTGCAGTTACTGTTTGTAACATAATATGTGTCAAAAATGTACTGTGTTTGTAATATTCCTCCTTATTTTGTGTGTGTTATTTACTGTCCTGATATGTAGAACCAGATGTAGTACCTGCATGTATTTTGTAGTCTCTGAATTTGTTTACAGAACATACTGTCATGCAAAGCCAACTGTAATATTCTTATACTATACAGTTAATAATAAGCAATGTAACAAACGGAAATACAGTTACCTATACGGACAGCAAAACCACAAAAACAAGTAGTGTGTGTTAACCTAAGGAATAAGCATCAGACTTTAACTCTTTTCTTCAAATAAGTCATTAGTTCAGAGGTACGGCAAATAACAGTAGCTAGACTACTATTCTGCATCGATAACAATATATGTGGTTGGTGTTACACTATTATTCGCGAGTCTAATTAGGCACACGTAATGAAGCCGAGTAGGGCAGCAGAAAAGATTGCGACTCCCTACTTACCTAACAGACTTCACTTTAGATTTAGATAATAGATGGTTCAGCAATACAAGAAAAGTTTAGCCGCTTGAAACAAAACTACAGCACCCAATTGCTTAAGCAAACAGACTGATTTCATGAAAGCAAAAGTAAATTTGGGCAGGGGGGGGGGGGTTTCTACATCAGCATATTTGGTACTCAACATTTCATTGATTCATTATAAACTGTTTAACGTTACTGTTTATCACCATTAATCATCAACTTAGTATTTCCTTTCATTAATACATAATGTGAAAGCAGCAAACAATTTATCCAATGTAGTCTCTGAATCTGGCATAACCTTACGTAACCTTCCCAACTTTACAGAAGCTCAGGAGACGAGGTACTGGCAGAAGTAAAGCTGTGAGGACGGGGCGTGAGTTGCCCTTGGGTAGCTCAGATGGTAGAGCACTTGCCCGCGAAAGGCAAAGGTCCCGAGTTCGAGTCTCGGTCCGGCACACAGTTTTAATCTGCCAGGAAGTTTCATATCAGCGCACACTCCGCTGCAGAGTGAAAATCTCATTCTGGAAACATCCCCCAGGCTGTGGCTAAGCCATGTCTCCGCAATATCCTTTCTTTCAGGAGTGCTTGTTCTGCAAGGTTCGCAGGAGAGCTTCTGTAAAGTTTGGAAGGTACATGACGAGGTACTGGCAGAAGTAAAGCTGTGAGGACCGGGCGTGAGTCGTGCTTGGGTAGCTCAGTCGGTAGAGCACTTGCCCGCGAAAGGCAAAGGTCCCGAGTTCGAGTCTCGGTCCGGCGCACAGTTTTAATCTGCCAGGACGTTTCATATCAGCGCACACTCCGCTGCAGAGTGAAAATCTTATTCTGGAACTGCATTAATATCAGAAGGGCCAAGAGCAGTTATCCATGTCGGACTTATTTCCTCTTCATAGCAATGATCCATCTTATAATCAATAGCCCGTTTTTCTCCCCATACCAGGCCGTGATAAACTGCAGTTTACAACCGAGGCAAGATGCAACAGTATGGCGCACTCCACACGCCAGCCTAAGCGCGTCAAACCTTTCCGCTCCCACCTTTTCCTACGCTTACACAGCTTTCCGTTCCTGACGGAACTACTCTATCTTTTATACTACACATATCTCATACAGCCGTAAGTGAGTGCCCGTAACTATTACATACATAATTACATTATACCACCTTTTTACATTTAATAATTATAACAAATAGATATCTTTACAATACTTAAAAGTAAATATTACACCCTTTTTCTTAATATGTATATTCACTTTGATCTTATCAAAGAGTTTCAGTATCGATTTCGCTTCAAACAAGATGTCTCTACTTCTGCTTTAACAATTTCAATAAAACCAGCTGGTGCTAGTCTTTCAATTGGGCTCCACTTCAGCGACCTGCACATGCCTAATCTATCTCGGCAACGCAAACAGGAAAATGGGACCTGCAGTTTTAATGTGGAATGAGAAATATTCTGTGGTCCAACTGGGATTCCATATCGCAACCGATCACTTTCTGGGCACGCACTTAACCATTGCACTGCCATGCCTCACAGCTAGTGCCGATGATTGTCTTCTATTTTTCCTCCAGGAATTCAAGTGACATGAGACCTGTGATTCCACTGTAGAGGATTTGCAGGATTTATTTATGTACTGTGGTAGAAATCAGTAAGATTAGCACTGTCGGTTGGAATAGTTTTGCGCAGTGTGTACGTAATAGTATGAAATCCAGTATACTCATAATGCATCAAATGGTAAAGCGTTTGATATTAGTAGTGCAATAGGAGGTATTGAATAGAATTGGGGAGAAGAGGAGCTTGTGGCACAACTTGACTAGAAGAAGGGATCGGTTGGTAGGACATGTTCTGAGGCATCGAGGGATCACCAATTTAGTATTGGAGGGCAGTGTGGAGGGTAAAAATCGTAGAGGGAGACCAAGAGATGAATACACTAAGCAGATTCAGAAGGATGTAGGCTGCAGTAGGTACTGGGAGATGAAGAAGCTTGTACAGGATAGAGTAGCATGGAGAGCTGCATCAAACCAGTCTCAGGACTGAAGACCACAACAACAACAATATACATCAACGATACAGGTGGTAGTGAGTGGAACTCGTTATGAAACCATTGGGCTCTGTATGGTATTGGTATGTGCGTTTGTGCCTTTCCTGCAGATAGGAAACAGACAAAGTTACTGACAGTGCCTGGTATGTACTTATGATTGTGCCAACAGAGCCGGCCACAGCGGCAGAGCGGTTTTAGGCGCTTCAGTCCAGAACCGTGCTGCTGCTGTGGTCGCAGGTTCGAATCCTCCCTCAGGTATGGATGTGTGTGATGTCCTTAGGTTAGTTTTTAAGTAGTCCTAAGTCTACGGGGCTGATGACCTCATATGTTCAGTCCCATAGTGCCGAGAGCCATTTGAACCATTTGACAACAGCACTTGCAAAACAATACACGGAAATGGGACTCTCTAATCGTCAAATAGCCAAGATACTTGAGCGTTCAGGCACAGCGATTTATAATTTCGTTACGTTGTGCACACAATATGGACAGAATGGAAAATATGGGCAAAGTAGAAAATTATGTGAAGCAAGGTATAGAAAGGTTTTCTTCTGCGTAAAGCAAGGGCCACAGACTGTTATTATTCTCAACTTATTGCTGGCAGACGCGTACGACAAATTTTGCCACACGACAGACATCTTGCACTCGAGAAACGACTGCAGAAACCTGCACCGACACCCAAACAAAAGACACGACCGATTGGGATTTGCATAAAAACATAGGACTTTGTCATGAACTTGAGAACGGGTTAAAGTGATTTTCAGTTACGAGGGAAAGTTTAATTTACACGGGCAGTATGGATTTCTGTGTTATTGGTGAGCCGTCGTAAAATTTGGAGAGCACGCCGCAGCGCGTAGTGTGAAGCAGTCGCCCTCCGTTTCTGGCGGTGGCGCCGCTGTGGCAGTCGCAGCTTTGGTGTCTCCCTCTGGTGGGAAAGCGGAAAGGTTGCCTGTCCACGTGCGTTTAAGGGGCGCTATGAGCTCGCTAGGGGAAGTCAGTCGGAGGCAGTTGGTCAGCCAACTCAGTCTGAGTCTGTCAGCCAAGTTAGTCTGGGTCAGTCTCTCGTCCGCTTTGGTGAGGCGGTTAGTGTCTGTCTGTCGTCCGGAGTGCTAATATGTGTTAGGCCGCCAGTCTGCTCGAGTTTGCTCGGGCAATGGTCATTGGCGGTTGGATCGATCGGTTGGTCGGTCGCGCACTGAGACACGAGATGACTTGTCCGTCTTGAGCGTCGGCGCATGTGAGGTCCCCACGTGTCCAGTGGGCCGCGCCGTATAGCGAGGGGTAGTGGCTTCGCGGTCGACACGAGAGCAACAGGAGTCAACCCACGACATCGGTCTGGCCGGTGCGAGCTGCGACGCCGTGAGACGGGAGATCGGCGCGCCTTCCTGCGTCCGTTGAAGCGGCTGGCAGCGGACGGTTCGGGAGAGCGATTTGGGGTGCTGCGCCAGGTCTTCTCGAGAAATCGCAGTTTATTAGAAGTTAAGTGATTCGTGATATGTTGTTTCATTTACTTGTTAAATTCTACTTGTTTTCTTGGTCAGTCTCTCGTCCCCAGCTTGCTTGTCTGTCTCCCGTCCGCATTTGTTAGGCCGTTAGCGTCTGTCTGTCCGTCTGTCTGTCGGTATGCCGTACGTTGCGTATACTCTGTCATGTTTGTCGGATTCGGTGTTAACGAATTTATAGAATTAAGGTGTAAAGGCTGAATTCCCGAGATATGTTTTTATCTTGCCTATCATCTCGCGAGGCGGCATATGTGTAATGTAGAGCATGCTTGTATATTTTATGTAAGTCTGAATTTCATGGGTTTTCTTGAAATAGTCAATTTTATAAAATTGCCACTATTCCACCGTCTTTTTAAAAACAAATTGCACTTTCGGTGGCAAATAATTTCTTAGTGTGAATGTTTGTACCATTTACATCCCTCTTACTGGGTGCATAGTAAATGTGTTTGTGTGAGTTGTTAAAATTTTTAGTTTAAAGTAATCTGGTTCAAATGGCTCTGAGCACTATGCGACTTAACTTCTGAGGTCATCAGTCGCCTAGAACTTAGAACTACTTAAACCTAACTAACCTAAGGACATCACACACATCCATGCCCGAGGCAGGATTCGAACGTGCGACCGTAGCGGTCACGCGGTTCCAGACTGAAGCGCCTAGAACCGCACGGCCACACCGGCCGGCAGTAATCTGGTGTGTTGCAGATTTGCACCAGTGTAGTCTTTCAGAGGTTGTTGTGAGCGGTCGTGACTATGGCCGTGTTGAAAGGGAGCGGCAAGCTTCTCAGCCCAAAGGCTCATACTGTCAATATTGTTCTTTCTGCCTCTAAATAAAATTGTAGCTTGATATTTCGAGGGTGCTTTTGCTGCTTATAAATTTTAAATCTGTTTTTGAAAACGCTTTTATGAATAAAATTCAAATTTGTTAAAGTTAATTTCATTTTCATGAGTTTCTCCCTGGCAAGTTCTTCCACGCTTAAATGTGTTAATGTTCTTGATGAATCGCTAGTAAATAATGTAAATTATTTAAGAAAAGATTTTGAAAGTAAATTCACGGTTCAATTGGCCTGATCTGAGAACAGAGCAGCAGGTAACAATGAGCAGAAATTTTGATGGTGGAAGCGTTTGGTTTTGGAAGCCTACTGCGCCAGTCACGCATTGCTTGGCTAAACACTAGAACGAACTGTAACATGCACACTGTGATGCTTAGAGACAGAATGGATTAGAATGTATGATGATCTAGGGGACGAAACCTAATACGTTTGTGTATGTTTCTACTACAACCAAAAAGTAGTTTGAAGACAAAGATTTCGATGGTTCGCCCTGGCCTACGTCTACCACGGATTTGAAACCGTCGGAAAACCTTTGTGGAATAGTTGCAAAGGATTGTTTATAGCAATAGAAGGCAATTTGAGGCCGTATGTGAGCTGAAAAGAGGAGTGGGTGACAGTTTCGTTTCAGGAACAAGGAACTCTAACGAAATCAACGACGAAGAAAATTTTTTAGGTGATTAGGAGGAACGGAGGTTGGGCAAAGGAATAACAGTGCAACAACTCAACAGGACAGTGAATGTCTTTATACCAGTTTCCACTCAGGAAATGCAACCGACTTATTGTGTTACTCGAGATGTGAAAGAAACTATGTAATTCCATCACGACTGTTTATGTCTTATACGTATCTACCACTCATAGTAAACTGGATAAATGCACAGGCATTGTGCTACTACTTCCGTAGGAATCCTGCCTTTATACAGATTTCCACTTGTGTAGTCCGGCACTCTATCCCCATTACGTACTTAAAATGCCACCTGACCTCTAAGGCCATTAATCATTTCCTCAAGCTGTGTAAAGTGACCCTGATTCTTCTTGTAGACTGACTGACTGTTGTTGTTGTTGTTATTGTTGTGGTCTTCAGTCCAGAGACTGGTTTGATGTAGCTCTCCATGCTACTCTATCCTGCGCAAGCTTCTTCATCTCCCAGTACCTACTGAAACCTACATTCTTCTGAATCTGTTAAGTCTATTCATCTCTTGGTCCCCCTCTACGATTTTTACCCTCCACACTGCCCTCCAATACTAAATTAGTAATCCCTTGATGACTCAGGATATACCCTACCAACCAATCCCTTCTTCTAGTCAAGTTGTGCCACAAATTTCTCTTCTCTCCAATTCTGTTCAATACCTCCTCATTAGTTATGTGATCTACCCATCTAATCTTCAGCATTTTTCTGTATCACCACATTTCGAAAGCTTCTATTCTCTTCTTGTCCAAACTATTTATCGTCCACGTTTCACTTCCATACATGGCTACACTCCATACAAATACTTTCAGAAACGGCTTCCTGACCCTTAAATCTATACTCGATGTTTTCTTCAGAAACGTTTTCGTTGCCATTGCCAGTCTACATTTTATATCCTCTACTTCGACCATCATCAGTTATTTTGCTCCCCAAATAGCAAAACTCATTTACTACTTTAAGAGTCTCATTTCCTAATCTAATTCCCGCAGCATCACCCGATTTAATTCGACTACATTCCATTACGCACGTTTTGCTTTTGTTGATGTTCATCTTATATCCTCCTTTCAAGACACTGTCCATTCCGTTCAACTGCTCTTCCAAGTCCTTTGCTGTCTCTGACCGAATTACAATGTCATCGGCGAACCTCAAATTTTTTATTTCTTCTCCATGGATTTTAATACCTACGCCGAATTTTTCTTTTGTTTCCTTTACTGCTTGCTCAATACACAGACTGACTGCTAAAGTGTGAAATTCCGATAAGGGCTATCAGCTTATCTCACATTTCGAGTGGTTGTCTGTCAGGTGCGATAATATTAGCGCACGGCTGCAGCGCTTAAGTGGGCTTACGAGTGTAACCTTCCTACAGGCGCCCACGCTGCTTGCGAAATGGTGCAGTGCTGCAGGTATCCGTCTGACGGATGATTAGCACAGCGGGACTGAGCGCCTGGTGTCAGCTTGGCGTTGAAGGAGACCAACTGGGCCCACTTATGCAATAAGGAACCAACTCAAATGTATAGTTTTGAGCTACATCATGTTTTGCCAAAAATTAAAAATTAAATTATATAAATTATGAACAACTTCAGTTGGAAAGACCACATAGATAATGTTGTGGGTAAGGCGAGCCAAAGGTTGCGTTTCATTGGCAGGACGCTTAGAAGATGCAACAAGTCTGTTAGAATATTGCTGCGCAGTGTGGGATCCTTACCAGGTGGGACTGACGGAGCACATCGAAAGGGTGCAAAAAATTGCAGCTCGTTTTGTATTATGACGTAATAAGGGAGAGAGTGTGCCAGATATGATACCCGAGTTGGGATGGAAGTCATTAAAGCAAAGACGTTTTTCGTCATGGCGAAATCTATTTGCGAAATTTCAGTCACCAACTTTCTCTTCCGAATGCGAAAATATTTTGTTGAGCCCAACCTACATAGGTAGGAATGATCATCAAAATAAAATAAGAGAAATCAGAGCTCTAACAGAAAGGTTTAGGTGCTCGTTTTTACCGCGCGCTGTTCGGGAGTGGAATGGTAGAGAGATAGTATGGTTGTGGTTCGATGAACCCTCTGCCAAGCACTTAATTGTGAATTGCAGAGTAATCATGTAGATGTATAAACAAGGTCAGAATGTAATACACTACTGGCCATTAAAATCGCTACACCACGAAGATGACGTGCTACAGACGCAAATTTAACCGACAGGAAGAAGATGCTGTGATATGCAAATGATTAGCTTTTCAGAGCATTCACACAAGGTTGGCGCCGGTGGCGACACCTACAACGTGCTGGCATGAGGAAAGTTTCCAACCGATTTCTCGCACACAAACAGCAGTTGACCGGCATTGCCTGGTGAAACGTTGTTGTGATGCCTCGTGTAAGGAAGAGAAATGCGTATCATCACGTCTGGTCAATCGTGGCCGAGCAACTGGCTCGTCACAATACGCCAGTCACTACTCTTGATGAACTGTGGTATCGTGATGAAGCTGCACAGGCAGCTGTACCTGTACACGCTGTCCAAGGTCTGTTTGACTCAATGCCCAGGCGTATCAAGGCCGTTATTACGGCCAGAGGTGGTTGTTCTGGGTACTGATTTCTCAGGATCTATGCACGCAAGTTGCGTGAAAATGTAATCACATGTCAGTTCTAGTATAATATATTTTTCCAATGAATACCCGTTTATCATCTGCATTTCTTCTTGGTGTAGCAATTTTTATGACCAGTAGTGTAACAGTGTACATTTTAGATACCAACGTTTAAAATGAAGCAAGGTATAAAATGTATATTTCCTTAGGTGGAAAGATCCTAAATGGGAGTTGGTTCCCTATTCCTTACCTCAATAAATTGAAGTGGCACTTGGGTCTTTTGTGTTGTATTTTGAGGAACTGGGTAGTGTGCATCAGGAGCTTGGAAAACCTGTCAATAGTGATATTAGCATGTATTAATATATTAAACTTCAACTATTTACCAAACAATATGATCGTAATACAGTGCAATGGCAAGAAAAATAATACATTTTGCACAATGAATCCGATGTTATTCCAAGATGAAGTCCAGTTCCCTATCAACTTCAGCAATATCATCCACAATAACACAATCTACTGAAAGGTTACTGTAAAACGTTGTATCATTACTGAGAATGAGATGCATAATGGATGAGATGTTGTCCAATTTTGGCTGCGATATAGGCTTTCCATTGGGCCACAAAGGTAACAGGAGCCACCAGCTCTTCTTTTCTTGATATCAATTTCAACAAAATTCTCATCTAATTCCGTATTCATAAATATAGAGAAGGGTTTGCTCTTTAAGGTTATAATCTGATGGAGTTGCAGCCTTTGTTCTAATGTCTTTTTTGCTATTAACAACACTCTTTTCAAGTTGTGTGATTCCTTTAAAGTCATGTTTTTGCATTCTATGGACCTCTAGGGGATTCTTTTTCCTTGCCTCTGCATTATGTGGATATAGTCTTCTGGTGTAGAGAGTCTATCCTGCATCTTCAGAGCGCGCTCTATCTCGCCAAAGTCACTACCGTTAGGGGAAACAAAAAAAAAAAAGAAAATGGCCTGATATAAAATGTTTCACTGTAATTGTCTGTAAAGAATAATGCTCTTCTACAGTTGCTTTCAACATTATATTACGGTTTTGTCCCCCACAAAACCAATTCCTTCACTCCATGATTTACATTCAGTATGTGGTATCGAAGACATGGCTCAGCTTCTTGAGCCCCACGAGCAGCAGTGCCTTCAATCGAGATATAGCGGTGCGCTTCAGTGCATTTTTCACTATGGATTCCACAGTTGCACATCCAGAGTTGTCTTTTGTTAAAGATGATATTTGTTGGTGTTTTTGGCAATGGTAATGTTTTTTCTAGATCATAAGAGAATGTTTCTATCTGATGTTCTTCCTGAGCTCTAACCATATCCCCCTGCAGCATTTTCTGAGCTTGTTTTGCTCTATATATGTGTTTGTCATGCTGGTCTTTGAGCATTGACTTATCCACTGAAACATTTCCTGATGCAAGTTCTGCCTTATATTTGTCGCAAACATTACATGTATCTTTTTCAACTGTCTTCCTTCTTAAACTCTTTCAGAAATACTTCCTTATACTTGGAAAATCAGTTTCACTATGCTCCTCCTTACATAATTCAAACATTTTGCTTATCATTAAATCAGGTGCAATGTATTCTGCATCTGACTTGTAGTGGCTTGCACATTTTGGGAACTTATTAATATGGTGCATAATCTCCCGTTTTTGCTGATCTGTAATCTTATTATGACCTCCGCTACATCCCCTTCTATCTAATAATGCATTGTTATCTTTGGATCTGCTCTTCTCTATTGCTGTATTCACCCTCTTAGTTGAAATACACAATGCCTGACAGAGAAAATCCCTCCAAACTGTAATATCATTAATTGTTTAAATCCTACTGTAAGTAGATTTATTATTGTCTCTATTTCCTCTGTGATTGCAGACTTCAGGTTACCTAATCATTCTGCCTAACACTGCAGTTTGTATATTATAATCTCCACTTTTCCAAAAATTACCAAAGCACAGTTTCTTCTCCTGTATGCTTATTTTGTCCCAACATTTTCTTGAACAGCCACGGATGTAATCTCTAAACAGTTTTGGCCCCACTGATTTCTTTGTAGCGTTAACATATTTTTTGTTACTCTTTTTTAACATCTTCCGCTGCTCTCTTGACAAATTCTCCAAATTTTCTCTTCCCTCCTTTGTGGCCCTCCCTTTATGTTTACCTGCAGCACTGCTACTGTCGTCACCACTGTGATTGTCTTCTGCATCGTGTTCCGTAACCGACTTTTCTATATCAACAGAGCCATTAATATCCATAACACCTAGTCTTAACCCGCATATGATATTTCTATCTTCTTCCTGTAATACACAAAAAATAGGCCTTTGTTAGTATCTAGTACCATGAATATATCACCCAGTTCAATATCAACGACAGTCATAAAAAATAAATGAGTTAAAACTTTATACTAACCTTACTTTCTCTTGATTCATTTTGGGCCTGTGGAAATTGTTCTGCAACATTCTCTTCCTGAAACAATAACAAGCAAGGCCTTGTAAGTAATATTACCTACAAAATACTATGTTTCAGATGTGCACAAGGTATTTAAAAATATTATTTATTCCACTAACCTGCAAACTCACATAATCATGTAAACAGAAAGAGACCGCGTGTTTTCCTCTAGATAACTTGTTCGTTGCATTGGTTTTTCCTAAAGTGTTTTAGTATTACATGTAAGAACAACATAAACGAAAAACACAATAGATCGTTCAATTCAGTCATAACAGAAACACTTACACATAAACAGCTCATGAAGATATGATTTGGTTCAGTGTTGCAAATCACTGCAGCTTTGACTTCAGTGGCAGCTGGTTCTCCACTCTCTAGATGGCAGTATATTACAGAAAGGAGATCGCTCTATTTTGCGTAACATGGTGCTCACCTTCAAGCACATTTCGAATGTAAATCCAAAAATCCAGGAAATTGTGACTGGATCCTTATTGCATAACTAGGCCCAATCAATTGGTTCTGCAAGCCTTTATAGAACCACTTTCTAGGGGAAACTCCTTTTGACTTCAGAAGAACTGTCCACTGTGAATCCAGCAGAATAGGATACACTTTTTTCACAAGTAATGTTCAGTATTTTCACATTAAATTCGATATTAAGGAAAATTATATGTGCATCGAGTAATTCCAAGCTGAAGGTACCTAAAAAAAGAAGTTCTAACAATCAAAAGCTGGAGTGAACACGAGTTTGACCATCAGCAAACGGACGAAATAAGAGTAATGTTAAAAATGATACTGTACTTTCAATATCATAAGTACTTCTGTACAAACGAAAGCAGAAGGCAAGAATTAGTAGTCAAAACAGCTTATATCTTTTTTATCATTTCTATTATTTTTTATCTACAGGGAGTCCATAATTACAATTTGAATATGGTGTAGGAAGAGAACCACTGCTCAGAACGGCGTCAAATCTGTACATCATATTGTTGACGCAGGGGAAACGCCATGGAACACAAAAAAAGAAAAAAAAATTAACGAAAATATTACCACAGATGACGCTGTAAATGCTTCAACGTAAGTGGGGATCGGCTACAAATGACAAGTCACAATACAACTGCTACTGTTGGAGTTGGACACAACACCACCTGCACTGTTCAAGGTGCTAAAACTTAGCGAAAATTTTACCACAGTTGTACGTTTGAACGTACATGGGGTCGGCTACAAGTGACAAATGAATCGCAATACTACAGCTATGGTTGGAGCTGCACACTATGCCAACCATACTGTTCAGTGTGCATGAGTGTACAAATTCGGCTGTCAACAGTTGTGACAGGCAAGGTCTCACCACATGGGATGGGGAAAAATCGGTTTTTTATTGTCCTGAAGCCAAACAGTGTTTGAAAAGGAAAAGACATGGAACCTCCTAACAGATTAAAACTGTGTGCCGGACCGAGACTCGAACTAGGGACCTTTACCTTCGGCGGGCAAGTGCTTTACGAACTTTTTTTTCCTCTACCATCCTTTTTTAAAAATAATCTTTATTGAACAAACTGAGAATACATATAAACACGAAGCAACAGTTCTTCAAGGTACCATTTAAACATATGCAAATGACTGTTAGTTAAACAAAAAATATTAGAAAAACATTAAATACAACAAAATATAACATATTCTGTCTTCTTCTTTTTTTAAATTTTTTTTTTTTGGTCGATGCATGAGAACGTGGATAAGGGTGTTGCATCATGTGACAGGTAGGCACGGCACACCCCAACTTTGAGAGGGGTCAAGGAAGACGCTGCGGAGATAACCGGCAAAAGTTCGTCGGTAAGATGGTTTTCGGGTGAGAGTGCTATGCGCGATCACAACTGAGCTACCCATTTCTCGCCTTCTGCGAAGAGCTTGTGTGAAGTTTGGAAGGTAGGAGACGAGCTACTGGCAGAACTGAAGCTGTGAGGACGGGTCGAGAGTCGTGTTTGGGTGGCTCAGTTGGTAGAGCACTTGCCCGCAAAAGGCAAGGATCCCGAGTTCGAGTCTCGCTCCGGCGCACAGTTTTAATCTGCCAGGAAGTTTCATATCAGCACACACTCCGTTGCAGAGTGAAAATCTCATTCTCAAAAGACACGGGTTTTTAATTGTCCTGGTGCCAAAAAGCGCATAAACATCAAAATGATATCGGTTCCTAACTGTCGTGAGACTGTCGCTAGACGTATTCGATGTGCCGTCCACCGTCTTCTGCCGGAGGCTGAAGTCGTGGTACGTCACGTTGCGCAACAGGTCGGGCTGTCTCGGGAGTCACGTTCGGAACCCGCGTCCGTGGCTGTGCAACGTGCGGAGGAGAGCCGCCTCGCATAAAGAGACTTGTGGACGTCTTAAAGTACGAGGCGTGTTTTTTAAGTGAGTTCAAATGGTCCTGAGCACTATGGGACTTAACTTCTGAGGTCATCAGTCCCGTAGAACTTAGAACTACTTAAACCTAACTAACTCAAGGATATCACACACATCGATGCCCGAGGCACGATTAGAACCTGCGACCGCAGCGGTCGCGCTGTTCCAGACAGAAGCGCCCAGAACCGCTCGGTCACAGCGGCCGGCTAAGTAAGTACCGTTTTGAAATTAAAAAAAGACGTGCTAAGATATCTGAATAATTTAATTTTTACATGTAAGCCTGTACCTTAATCTACTTTTCTACAGAATTTCTGTCGATATTGAGGCACTTGTCATAACGTTATACCAGTTTTTGAATACCCTCCTCATAGAAGTCTGCCGCCTGCCTTTTTAACCACTGCATCACCACTGTTTTGACTTCGTCATCGTCTGGAAGACGCTGACCGCCCAGGTGTTTCTTCAAGTGCAGCAACAGTCACTGGGCGCACGATCGGGGCTGTACGGAGGATGATCTAGAGTTTGCCATCGAAAATATGTGATGAGATCTTTGGTCTGATTCGCCACATGACGGGCATTGTCTTGCAGCAAAACGATGCCCTTGCTCAACTTCCATGAACTGTTGCTTTGATTCTGGTGTGACATAGGCAACCCACGTTCCATCGCCCGTAAAAATTTGGCTTCAGAAATCATCACCGTCGTTGTGGTACCGCTCAAGGAAAGTAAATGCACTGTCTAAACGTTTGGTTTTGTGCACATCCGTCAACATTTTCGGTACTCAACGTGCACACAATTTTCGGTAATTCAAGTGCTCCGTCACAATTCCATAAAAAACACTACGAGAAACATTAGGAAAGTCATCCCGCAAGGAGGAAATCGTAAAGTGTCTGCTTTCTCTCACCTTATTGTCCACTTCCTGCACCAAACTTTCACTGAAACCAAAGGACACCCACTCTATTGTTCAACATGCACATTTGTGCGGCCATCTTTAAATGCTCTCACCCGCTTTCTTACCATTCCATCACTCATAATGTTTTCTCCGTAAACTGCACAGATCTCACGATGAATATCGATCGCTTTTACCCCTTTAGCACTGAGAAATCTTACAACAGCCCGTACTTCACAGTCGGCGGGACTCACGATTATCGGAGGCATCTTAAACACTCAGTACACAACGTAAACACGGAAGAATCAGACTGTAATGGCGTCAGTGCGTAGATTAAGGTACAGGCTTTCATGTAAAAATAAAACTATTGAGGTATCTTAGCACGCCTTTTTTTAATTTCAAAACGGTACTTACTTAAAAAACACGCCTCATAGAACCCAGTATGTTGCCCTCGACGGCGAGTGTTCATCAGAGACAAGCGTATCATCAGGAGTGCCACACGGAAGTGTGATGGGACCGCTGTTGTTGTCTACATACATAAATGTTCGGCAGGCAGGTTGGGCAGGAATCTGCGGCTGTTTGCTGACGATGCTGTTGTGCACGGTAAGGTGTCGAAGTTCAGTGATTGTAGGAAGATACAAGACGACTTAGCCCTGAATGTAGAAACATGTAAGTTGATGCGGATGAGTAGGAAGATCAAACCGGAAATGTTGGGATACAGTATTACTACTGTCCTGCTTGGGAGGGGCACACCTCAGAACTGCAGAAACGCCTTCACAAATCTGTATTTGCAATTCGAGTGTTAGCAGACATAGGCGACATAAAAATGGAAAAGCTCGCACACTTTGCCTACTTTCATCCCATAATGTCATATGGTATAATATTTTGGGGTAACTCTTCAAGTCAAACAAAAGTTTTCAGAGTCCAAAAGCGTGTAATACGTATTATATGTGGAGTAAATTCACGGACATCCTGTATAAACCTCTTCAAAGGACTGGGTATACTAACTACTGCCTTTCAGTATATTTATTCCTTAATGAAATTTGTCCTAAATAATATATCTCTTTTTTTCCAACAAACAGCTCAGTTCATACATACAATACCAGGAACAAGAATGATCTACACAAGGACTTAAAAGCACTTACTTTAGTTCAAAGAGGGGTCCACTACTCAGGAACACTCATCTTCAATAATTTGCCAGCAAACATAAAAAATTTAGTTACAAATAAGGATCAGTTTAAAAGGAGCCTGAAGGACTTACTAGTGGCCAACTCCTTCTACTCTATTGACGAATTTTTTAATAGAAACAAATGATGTATTGTATATATTCATACTATTAGTATTGTTATTTCAGCTTTAAAAAAAATATTGACATGTTACACATCCACGAGGATCTCCTCAGCACGGATCTAATCTAATCTAATCGTTTAAGCCGAGCGGTTTGAGGTGCCTTGTCACGGTCTGTGCCGCTCCCCCCGTCGGAGATTCGAGTCTTCCATTGGGCATGGACGTGTGTGTTGTCCATAGTGTAAGTCAGTTAGGTTAAGTAGTGTGTACGCTTAGCGACCGATGAACTCGGCATTTTGGTCCCATAAGACCTCACCATACATTTCCAAAAAAAAAATTTGAGTCGTTTAAATATGTGGGCGTCACGATGCAAAGCGATATGAGGCGGTACGAGCACCTGCTAACTGTGGTAGCGAAGGCGAATTGTCGACTTCGGTTTATTGGGAGAATTTTAGGAAAGGGTAGTTCACCTGTAAAGGAGACCGCATGTAGGACGCAGGTGCGACCTAGTCTTGAGTACTGCTCCAGCGTTTGGGATCCGTACCAAGCCGGATTGAAGGAAGACATCGAAGCAATTCAGAGGCGGGCTGCTAGATTTATTACGGGCAGGTTCCAACAACACGTAAGTGTTACGGAGATGCTTTGGGAACTCAAATGGGTATCTCTGGAGGAAAGGCGAATTTCTTTTTGAGAAACACTGCTGAGAAAATTTAGAGAACCGGCATTTGAAGGTGAATGCTGAACGATTCTACTGCCGCCAACATATACTGCACGTAAGGACCACGAAGATAAGATACGAGAAAGTAGGGCTCATACGGAGGTATACAGACAGTCACGTTTCCCTCGATCTACGAGGGTAATCCCAAAAGTAAGGTTTCCTATTTTTTTTTATAAGTACCTAGACCTGTTCATTTCTACAGTGGTTTACATCAGTTTACAGCTTCAACATTTAGCTATTTTTCGACATAATCACCATCTCTGTCGATGCATTTATGTAGACGCTGTGGCAGTTTTTGTATGCCCATGTCATTCCAGCTCACCACCATGTTGTTCAGAAAGTTATGAACCTCTTCTTTCACCTCGTCGTCGGAGCTGAATCGCTTTCCGGTCAAATGTTCTTTCAACCTAGGGAACTGAGCGCCAAGTCAGGACTATAGGGTGGGTGGGTGATTATGTTCCACTGAAACTGTTGCAGGAGAGCAACGGTTTGCCGAGAGATGTGTGGGCGAGCGTTGTCATGGAGAATATGTACGCGCTTGCTCAATATTCCTCTTCTCCGGTTCTGAATTGCCAGTTTTTTTCAGAGTCTCACAGTACCTGTCAGCGTTAATTATGGCCCGAGTGGGCATAAAGTCGACCAACAATACCCCTTTCCGATCCCAAAAAACGGTAGTCATGACTTTACCGGCAGATTGTGTTTCTTTGAATTTCCGCAGCTTTGGCAAAGGAGGATGCCGCCACTGGCGTGAGCGTTGCATGGTCTCAGGTGTAAAGTGGTATGCCCAGGTTTCGTCACACGTGACGATTGAGTCCAGAAAGTTGTCCTGTTCGGCTGCAAGGCGGTAAAGAAATGCGTGGGAAGCATCAACTCGTTGCCGCATGTGGTCCTCAGTCAGCACGCGTGGCATACATCTTGCGCACAACTTCTGGTAGTTCAATGTTCCGTTAAAATTCTGTGAGCGGTGGTTCGGGAAACCTCAGGAACCGACGTGCAGAGACCATCTAGGGTGATCCGCCGATCTTCACGCGTGCTTTTCTCAACCTTCAACACTGTCTCCTCAGAAACTGACGGTCTCCCGCTCCTTTGTTCGTCGTGAATTTCGGTCCGACCAGCTGCAAACTCTCTACACCACTAACGAACATTTTTGGCATCCCTGTACGACTCACCATACACTTCCGTCAATTGGCGATGGATTTCAATCGGCGCAGTGCCCTTTGCGTTCAAAAACCGAATAACTGCGCGCAATTCGCACTTGGCGGTAACATCCAACGGGAGCTCCATTCTCAACGGCTGCCAAGCCAAGACTGAGAGCCTCAGCGCGGCGTGCGCATGTTTACACACAGCGCGTGAAGCACTCTTCATAACAGTATGAACAACTGCCACACAGAGTTCTGTACTTACATAAAAAAACCAGGAGACCTTACTTTTAGAATTACCCTCGCATTTGCGAGTGGAACAGGAAAGGAAATGACAAATAGTGGTACAGGGTACCCTACGCCACGCACCGTCCGGTGGCTTGTGGAGTATCTCTGTAGATGTAGATAAAACTGATCCTATCCACGCATCTACGTCGTTTTAGGGTTGGAATGACTTTGATGCGAAAAAGACTCTCTCAGCGTTTACCAGGTACGCTACAGAAAACAGGACCCTACAATAAACGATGCTGTCGATCTACATCTACATCTACATCTACATGGTTACTCTGCAAATCACATTTAAGTGCCTGGCAAAGGGTTCATAGAACAACCCTCACAATTCTCTATTATTCCAATCTCGTATAGCGCGCGGAAAGAATGAACACCTATATCTTTCCGTACGAGCTCTGATTTCCCTTATTTTATCGTGGTGATCGTTCCTCCCTATGCAGGTTGTCGACAAAATATTTTCGCATTCGGAGGAGATTGGAATTTCGTGAGAAGATTCCGTCGCAACGAAAAACGCCTTTCTTTTAGTGATTTCCAGCCCAAATCCTGTATCATTTCTGTGACACTCTCTCCCATATTTCGCAATAATACAAAACATGCTGCCCTTCTTTGAACTTTTTCGATGTACTCCGACAGTACTATCTGGTAAGGATCCCACACCGTGCAGCAGTATTCTAAAAGAGGACGGACAAGCGTAGTGCAGCCAGTCTCCTTAGTAGGTCTGTTGCATTTTGTAAGTGTCCTGCCAATAAAACGCAGCCTTTGGTTTGCCTTCCCCACAACATTTTCTATGTGTTCCTTCCAACTTAAGTTGTTCGTAATTGTAATACCTGGGTATTTAGTTGAATTTACGGCTTTTGGATTAGACTGATTTACCGTCTAACCGAAGTTTAACGAGTTCCTTTTAGTACTCACGTGGATGACCTCACACTTTTCGTTATTTAGGATCAACTGCCACTTTTCGCACCATTCAGATATTTTTTCTAAATCGTTTTGCAGTTTATTTTGATCTTCTGATGACTTTGTTAGTTGATAAACGACAGCGTCATCTGCAAACAACCGAAGACGGCTGCTCAGATTGTCTCCCAAATCGTTTATATACACTCCTGGAAATGGGAAAAAAGAACACATTGACACCGGTGTGTCAGACCCACCATACTTGCTCCGGACACTGCGAGAGGGCTGTACAAGCAATGATCACACGCACGGCACAGCGGACACACCAGGAACCGCGGTGTTGGCCGTCGAATGGCGCTAGCTGCGCAGCATTTGTGCACCGCCGCCGTCGGTGTCAGCCAGTTTGCCGTGGCATACGGAGCTCCATCGCAGTCTTTAACACTGGTAGCATGCCGCGACAGCGTGGACGTGAACCGTATGTGCAGTTGACGGACTTTGAGCGAGGGCGTATAGTGGGCATGCGGGAGGCCGGGTGGACGTACCGCCGAATTGCTCAACACGTGGGGCGTGAGGTCTCCACAGTACATCGATGTTGTCACCAGTGGTCGGCGGAAGGTGCACGTGCCCGTCGACCTGGGACCGGACCGCAGCGACGCACGGATGCACGCCAAGACCGTAGGATCCTACGCAGTGCCGTAGGGGACCGCACCGCCACTTCCCAGCAAATTAGGGACACTGTTGCTCCTGGGGTATCGGCGAGGACCATTCGCAACCGTCTCCATGAAGCTGGGCTACGGTCCCGCACACCGTTAGGCCGTCTTCCGCTCACGCCCCAACATCGTGCAGCCCGCCTCCAGTGGTGTCGCGACAGGCGTGAATGGAGGGACGAATGGAGACGTGTCGTCTTCAGCGATGAGAGTCGCTTCTGCCTTGGTGCCAATGATGGTCGTATGCGTGTTTGGCGCCGTGCAGGTGAGCGCCACAATCAGGACTGCATACGACCGAGGCACACAGGGCCAACACCCGGCATCATGGTGTGGGGAGCGATCTCCTACACTGGCCATACACCACTGGTGATCGTCGAGGGGACACTGAATAGTGCACGGTACATCCAAACCGTCATCGAACCCATCGTTCTACCATTCCTAGACCGGCAAGGGAACTTGCTGTTCCAACAGGACAATGCACGTCCACATGTATCCCGTGCCACCCAACGTGCTCTAGAAGGTGTAAGTCAACTACCCTGGCCAGCAAGATCTCCGGATCTGTCCCCCAATGAGCATGTTTGGGACTGGATGAAGCGTCGTCTCACGCGGTCTGCACGTCCAGCACGAACGCTGGTCCAACTGAGGCGCCAGGTGGAAATGGCATGGCAAGCCGTTCCACAGGACTACATCCAGCATCTCTACGATCGTCTCCATGGGAGAACAGCAGCCTGCATTGCTGCGAAAGGTGGATATACACTGTACTAGTGCCGACATTGTGCATGCTCTGTTGCCTGTGTCTATGTGCCTGTGGTTCTGTCAGTGTGATCATGTGATGTATCTGACCCCAGGAATGTGGAAATAAAGTTTCCCCTACCTGGGACAATGAATTCACGGTGTTCTTATTTCAATTTCCAGGAGTGTAGATAAGGAACAGCAAAGGGCCTATAACACTACCTTGGGGAATGCCAGAAATCAGAAATCACTTCTGTTTTACTCGATGACCTTCCGTCAGTTACTACGAACTGTGACCTCTCTGGCAGGAAGTTACAAATCCAGTCACATAACTGAGACGATATTCCATAAGCACGCAATTTCACTGCGAGCCGCTTGTGTGGTACAGTGTCAAAAGCCTTCCTGAAATCCAGGAATACGGAATCGATCTGAAATCCCTTGTCAATAGCAGTCAGCACATCATGTGAAGAAAGAGGTAGTTGTTTCACAGGAATGATGTTTTCTAAACCCAAGTTGACTGTCTGTCAATAGACCGTTTTCTTCGAGGTAATTCATGATGTTAGAACACAATATATGTTCTAAAATCCTGCTGCATATCGACGTTGACGATATGGGCCTGTAATTTAGTGGATTACTCCTACTATCTTTATTGAATATTGGTGTGACCTGTGCAACTTTCCAGTCTTTGGGTACGGGTCTTTCATCGAGCGAACGGTTGTGTACGATTGTTAAGAATGGAGCTAATGCATCAGCATACTCCGAAAGGAACCTAATTGGCATACAGTCTGGACCAAAAGACTTGCTTTTTATTAAGTGATTTGAGTTGCTTCACTACTCCGAGGATATTTACTTCTACGTTAGTCATGTTTGCAGCTGTTCTCGATTCGAATTCTGGAATATTTACTACTTCTTCTTTGGAGGGCTGTGTTTAGTAAATCTGCTTTGGCAGCACTGTCTTCGATAGAGGACCCAAACAGTCATCTTTTCAGAATGACTTCTTGATGCAATAATTTACCAACAGCCGTATGTATTGTAGAAATTTATTTTATTTTATGAACTTCTATGTGCTACCAGTTTCGGCATTACAGTGATGCCATCTTCAGGCCCCACTCGTCATAGTCGTAAAACCGTTGTACACGGAAGAAGTCATACAACTGGATCCGTGAATCAAATCGCTATGCAAGCAACAGCTCTTGGTGGCCAGGCGACACAGACTGAGCAAATATCAGCCACCAAGAAACGTTTGAGATCAGCTACTTACGCTATTAGGGTCATTACAAATTTTGGCGATATACATCTGAGTAAAGTAGCATACCACGCCTATTTTCATTCTCTGCTTTCGTATGGCATCATATCCTGGGGTAACTCATCATTGAGTAAAAGAGTGTTCATTGCACAAAAGCGTGTAATCAGAATAATTGCCGGAGCTCATCCAAGATCATCCTGCAGACACTTAGTTAAAGAGCTAGGGATCTTCATTGTAGCCCCACAATATATATATTCACTTATGAAATTTGTTATTAACAATACAAACGAATTCAAAAGTAATAGCAGTGTACATGGCTACAACACCAGGAGAAAGGATGATCTTCACTACTCAAGGTTAAATCTAACTTTGGCTCAGAAGGGGGTAAATTATGCTGCCACAAAAGACTTTGGTCACTTACCTAATAGCATCAAAAGTCTGACAGATAGCCATATAGCATTTAAAAGGAAATTACAAGAATTTCTCAATAACAACTCCTTCTACTCATTAGATATGAAGTTTTGGATATAGTAAGTGGGTAATTCCCCCCCCCACCCCTCCCCCAAAAAAAGTCATGTAATATTTTGTGTAATGTAATATCTTGTATAGACACCTTTTATGAACCTGACATGTTCCACATCATTACAAAGTGTCGTATTCATGATCTATGGAACAAGTACTACTCTAATCTAATTTGCAGCCATTCAGACTCCATGCTCTCAAACAACCCCGGTTCGAAGAACATTCGGAACTATTCGAGCAAATGGTCTGGCCACCCAGTTCACTTGACATGAATCCCTGCAAACATTTATGGGACACAAGCGAGAGGTCAGTCCGTGCACAAAATCCTCGACCGTCAATCCTTACGCAATTATGGGGAGCTCAGTATTTCTGCATGGGATTTCCGACGCGTTGTTGAGTCCAAACCCCATCGAGTTGCTGCACCGCATCAGCCAAAAGGAGATGTGACACGATATTAGGAGGTACCCCATGACTTTTATCCCCTCAGTGTGTACTGACGTGTTACAATCCTAACAGTACGTCTCTCAGTTCTTTCCGTGTTTGTGGTCACACCTATTTGATAAGAATTCCAAACACTGGAACAGTAGTCTAGAACTGGTCATACAACCATCTTGTATGGAGTTCCCAATACATATGCATTACATATTCCGAGAACCCTTCTGAGCCGTGTGTCGGCTCTCAACATATATCGCGCTGTCAAGACTGTTCTGAGTCCTTCCATTCCATCGTTAATTGATTCTTTCATATTTAAGTTATGCTGCGTACGATTCTGTTGAGATTCCCCTCTGGTGGCGTGCCTGGTCTTACCGATCTTCGAGTCGTTGCTTCCTGCTAGCCTTGTGTAAGGGAATAAGGTCTTTAGGGGGGTGGCCGGTTGGTTGCCTAGCGGTGAGGAGTCGGTCGGTCGGTTTTTTAAATCGGGAATGAGAGAATGTCGTACTATGAGACCGCGGCGCGCCGTGGCGGTGGAGAGTTGGCTGTTGTTCCGAGAAGCCGCGTGGTCTATCCTGGCGGTGCGAGGCGAGTGGGACGAGTCGACGGCACAAGGCTGTAAGCTCTTGCTGTGAGCACAGGGGGCCACGGCTGTGGTTCCGAGTTACTACTTGGTGGGAGCGGCAACGGGTGTCCGTCTGGAGGCGGGAATGATGGACCAGTAACTCGCCTCACCTGAGGAGTGGTATTTCGCCGCCGTGGGTGCAGAGAAGAAGAGGGCTCCGGTGACAGAGCGCGTGGCTGCGTGACTGTGCCCAGTTGGGTACGCTGGCGACGTGGACACGGTCGGGTGTGAGGAACCTTTGCATCGGAGTTCACCTGCTGTTTCTCTGATAAACTGCAAGTTAAGCTGTTTAAAGGTTTAGATGTTAATTGAAGAATTTTGGTTTGTGCAACCAGCGTCTTTTCTGCCTTGTGGCCTCCTGCGTTCGGAATTCCTGTCCCTGTCGCCGGTGTAATTATAGACGGTGATCTTTTCCGCTTCTCATTAGTACTGCCCGGGAGGAAGTGAATTTTTGGGCAGTGATTATTGTTTCATATTTGATTCCTCCTCCTCCTCCCCTGGCCTCGCGTGAGGTCGATGTGATTGCTGAATGATAGGCGTTGTGGGTACGTTAGTCCGCTTCTAGCCTGAGCATCCTTCGCGAGACAATTGTGGCCGCCCTTACACCCGGTCGGTTAATTATTTCTATGCCAGGACATTTTGGTGGCAGGACATGGTATTAAAGTTGTTAGTTACTGTAAAATGTTAAATGGTTGTATTTTACTCTGATTGTTTTTGGCCACTGTTTAAAAAGGTTAAGTTTGCCTTTCATTGGTGGGATTTTAAAATTACGTTGCTTTAAAATTGTTAGTTATTGTAAAAGATGAATGACTATATCTTTACTTTGATTGTTTTAATCTACTTGGCATCCTTTGAAAATGCTAGTTCTGCCTCCCTGTTAGCGAGCCATTGTAATTTAATATCTTGTTGTGCCAAAGTTTAAATGAAGTTGGCTCCCTACATGTTCGGTAGCGAAATTGTATGCTAATTGGTAGTTTTTTAGTTTCATTACTTGGAAAGTTTTAATTTTGTTATTAAATGCTTTATCAAAGTCGGTTTTAAGTAAAATGGCTTGGCCGTTAACTGTAGAGTAAATTGTTTTGAAAAGGCACTCGTGCCTGGTAGCTTTTTTGGATCTGTTCCTGGTCAAGTGATAAAGAAATGACTTTTAATGGTTGAAGTAATCAATAAAGAAATTGTAAATTGCAGCTCGACAGTAACCAACTAATTTTGACCCCGTATCCCAACTGGGGGTTTTTCTCGATTAATCGTAAGACCCATCTTACCTTCCAACAAATTCTTCTATTTGTAATCCCTAATGCTGACTTTACATGTTATTCTCATTTTGTATTAACCTAAATAAATACACAGAGGCATCAAAAGAAGGGGTGAAGTGCAGGTGAGAGGGGTTGTCACGACCTTCCCAACGTGCGACACGTACATAGTGGTATCAAGCTGAATTGTGGTGCAGTTTGGTGACAATGTTACATCACTAACCCAGCTAACGCCTCAATAATCTTCCGAGCTTTGGCCTTTTTTCACACACGTGGGCACCTTGCTGTTTGAAGCGTCGCCAAGCCTGAGGATGACGTCAGAGCGGCACACCCTCGCACCATTACAGAGCAAAGCAGAAGGCTTCTTTGACCCAGATTTCGAACCTCTGCACTGCAAGGGGGGATGACTATGGGGTTTCGGAAAAGTGAACCTTTAATGATGTCGGCCAGTGTATGATGTGAAGGATTTAGCAAGCACATACTATCAAGTTCTTTCTCTATGCTGTAGGCGTTATCTTATCTTTGTCGATATTTAAAGAGCGTTCATTACTCTGAGTGGAAATTTTTCCGAGTCTTTCTGCACTTCCTTATGACCGCCTGACCACGATATTTTCCTGTAGCGAACAGCACAGTTAGTGCTGCTGGCCATACCTGATAAATCACTGTAAGGTCTCTGCAGTGTGTGGGGTGAGTCATCATCTTGTGGCAGGGTCGCCATTTTGTAATCTGCGCTGAGCTGGAGTTGTGCGATCTTATCTGTCCCCAACCCCCCCCCCCCCCCCCCGCCTCACAGTTTAACTGAATGTTTCTTCCTTTACCCCATGGCCTTCTCCAACAGGATTTCCTGTTGTACCGCATCTCACAAAAATAAAAACATGAAGCATTCTATGAAAACCGCATCAATAAGTCTCACAACTGCAATCAGCCAACTCATACAAATACCTGGGTGTGACTGTTTGCAGGCATATGAAACAGAATAATCAGATAGACTCAGTCGTAGGTTGCAGAATGCAGGATTCAGATTTTCGCTTATTGGTAGGATGCTAGGAAAATGCTGTCAGTCAACAAATGACTGCGTGAAGTGGACTGAGTGGTTTCTTACGTTAGAGGGCCTCAGAAAAGTGCAGAAGGGGCATCGGTCTCGAACAGTACAGAACAAACACAGGTAGAGGGTACACATAGTAACAAGCAGTAATGGTTGTAGACTGTCGTAGCTGTGTTGGGAAGCAACCAGCGCTCTGAGCGCTAGTAGAAAGCACTGGAACTCAAATCGTTATACGCTACAGACCATTAAAATTGCTAAATCAACAAGAAATGCAGATGATAAACGCGTATTCATTGGACAAATATATTATACCAGAACTGACATGTGAATACATTTTCATGCAATTTGGGTGCATACATCCTGAGAAATCAGTACCCAGAACAACCACCTCTGGCCGTAATAGCGGCCTTGATACGCCTGGGCATTGAGTCAAACATAGCTTGGATGGCGTGTACAGGTACAGCTGCCCATGCAGCTTCAACAAGATACCACAGTTCATCAAGAGTAGTGACTCGCGTATTGTAACGAGCCAGTTGCTCGGCCACCATTGACCAGACGTTCTCAATTGGTGAGAGATCTGGAGAATGTGCTGGCCAGGGCAACAATCGAACATTTTCTGTATCCAGAAAGGCCCGTACAGGACCTGCAACGTGCGGTCGTACATTATCCTAGCGAAATGTACGGTTTCGCAGGGATCGAATGAAGGGTAGAGCCACGGGTCGTAACACATCTGATGTAACGTCCACTGTTGAAAGTGCCGTCAATGCGAACAAGAGGTGACCGAGACGTGTAACCAGTGGCACCCCATACGGTCACGCCAGGTGATACACCAGTATGGCGATGACGAATACACGCTTCCAATGTGCGTTCACCGCGATGTCGCCAAACATGGATGCGACCATTATGATGCTGTAAACAGAACCTGAATTCATTCGAAAAAATAACGTTTTGCCATTCGTGCACCCCGGATCGTCGTTGAGTACACCAGTGCAGGCGCTCCTGTCTGTGATGCAGCATCAAGGGTAACCGCAGCCGTGATCTCCGAGCTGATAGTCCATGCTGCTGAAAACGTCGTCGAACCGTTTGTGAAGATGGTTGTTGTCTTGCAAACGTCCCCATCTGTTGACTCAGGGATCGAGACGTGGCTGCACGATCTGTTACAGCCATGCGGATAAGAACCCTCCTGAACTCACCTATTCCATATTCTGCTAACAGTCATTGGATCTCGACCAATGCGAGCAGCAATGTCACGATACGATAAACCGCAGTCGCGATAGGCTACAATTTGACCTTTATCAAAGTCGGAAACGTGATGGTACACATTTCTCCTCCTTACACGAGGCATCAGAACAACGTTTCACCAGGCAACGCCGGTCACCTGCTGTTTGTGTATGAGAAATCAGTTGGAAACTTCCCTCATGTCAGCACGTTGTAGGTGTCGCCACTGGGGCCAACCTTGTGTGAATGGTCTGAAAAGCTAATCATTTGCATGTAAGGTAACAGGGGATAATATGGAACTCTTTAAAGTAATTTAAAATTTAAAGCACGGCAGCAGAGATAATATGTTGGGCAAAATAGACCGGAAAATACTTGTTTGTGTTTTGATGGACGTTGTAGTTCCGTGGGATAGTGTTTTGGTTTTCTTTTAATTGCAACGAATTATATAAGTGTGGTGATAATTTGTAAAATTATATAATGTATTTAGATTTAAGTATTTAAATATTATAAAATATTGTAAACAAATTGTGGCCATGTTTAGCAATTGTTTTGACTACTGTGGTGTCATGTGACCCGACTCAGGACTGTGGATGTGAGCGGGAAAATCGGGGTCTTTGGTGGTTGGCCGTGGTGGTGGTGAGTTGGGAGCGGGAAAGTGCCGCGAGTGCAAGCATGGACGTCAAGGTATGCGAAGGAACAAAGTGAAAGTGTGTGGGTGTGAGACAAACAGTGTACGAATTGCACCGATTATTATTTGTGAACTTAAAAATGCATGGCCACAACGTTAAAGTGTTTCTTTTGAATAAATAAGTTACAATCTGAACGTGTATAGTTCCATTCACTGCTCTTCAAAAGCCAGCCAATATCAGGCTCAATAATAGGGGCGCAAATGCAACCGTTTACTACCAACCCCCTTTACAGATGAGCCACGTGAAAAATAGGTAGTAAACGAGCCCGAGTACAGTTGCAATTGGGGGCTCGTCCGGGATTAGGACTTTCTTCCATATTCCATAGTATTTCGGAATCGAATGTCCATCTGATAGGCTTTTGAACAGTCAGTGTGGGGGCTCTGAGCTAAATCGGTGCATTAGCAGTACCGGAGTGTTTGTGCTGGACAAGACACGCGCTGCCCCGTGGTTACGCCGATATAAGGCCACCACGATTGTGAAGCAGTCAGTTACACAGTCTAATGAGTCGACCACGTGTTGCCGCGGGTAAAACCGCCGTGCTTGCCGTATCCACGTGTTGCCGCGGGTGAAACAGTCGTCCGTGCCGCGATACGTGCTGTCGCGAGAAGAAACCGTCGTCCGTGCCACGTCCATGTGTTGCTACGGGTAAAGCAGTCGAAGCTGTATCCACGTGCTGCCGATGATCAACGCCGTCGTCCGTGCCACCGACCAACACTACTACATGCTGCCAGGGGCCTACGCAACGTGTTCTCGCTCCTGATTGAGTTTGCTGTGTGTCCACGCCGCCGATTAAGATTCATTGCATAGCTGTGCCGCGGAGCTCACTGCAGACGTCGCGTCACACGAGGATTTAAAAGATAAGTACAGCCAGCAGCTACATTGCAAAATTGTGTCCTTTCATTAGCCATGGCCGATGAGACGCGAGAATCTCAAAGTGAAGGCGAATCAGTGGATGTTAGGAGTACCTGTAGTAGCCCTAGCATGTCAAAAGAAATAGGCTGGATACCAGGAAGTGACCTCAGCACATTTTTTGTAAAACTTACTAGTAAATTAGGAGAAATAGACTCGAAAATAGGGAATATAAAAACTGCAATAGTTGGAGAAATGGATTCGAAAATAGGGGATATGGAATTAAGACTTAGTGATAAAATAAAGACAGTGAGTGAAAAATTTGATCAGCTAGATCTCAAATTCACTCAAATTACAGATAAAGTTGAAAACACAGTTAAAATTGTTGAGGGAATTATTGAGAGAGTTGATGAGGTTGAAAGAGGCCTAGTAGCCAAGGTGGACACTGTGCAAAGTAATCTTGTGGGGCATATTCAGGTACAGGAACAGAAATGCACATTATTTCAAGGACAAACAGAGGCAGACATTGAATCCATTAAGATAGGAGTGCTGGATTGCCATAAGGGAATTACTGACAATAAGAAGGAATTAGAAGGGGAAATAAATGTCTTGAGGGAAACAGTTAATACTGTGGCAGCAGGGAATGGAAATTTATTGTTGGGATATCCTCTGGGGCATGGATTTCAGTCAAAACCTTTTAATGGGGAGAGTAAATACCATGCAGTCGACTTTCTAGCTGCGTGTAAGGATAACTTTGTGACAGGGATGAGTGAGCAGGCAAAAATTAAATATGTTAAGAGGCAGTTGGAAGGGGGAGCTCAAACATGGGCAAACCAAAATGATGATAAATTTTGTGATTTTAAAACTTTCGAAAACCTGTTCTTGAACAAATACTGGGGCCAAGCAAAACAATTAAGATTGCAAAACGATTTTTTGAATGGATCCAGTTACAAGAGTGGAAAGGAAAGTATGAGAGAGTTCTGTGTTAGAGAACTGAATAAATTAAATCATCTGGATAGGCCACTGGGTGTATTAACAGAAATATCTACACTAAAGAGAAGATTACCAGAGCATTTGCAATGGGATTTGATTCACAGTGCAACAGATTCAGTGGAAGAATTTCTTAATTTTGTGGATAATATGGACAGGGCATTGTGCTACAGACCTAAATACATGGAACATAGGGAGAGTGGAAGGTATCATGAAAGGGGAAACAGTATTAATTATGAATACAGTAATAACCATAACAGGTGGAGAGAAGATAGAAGTAATCAGAATAATCAGGATAGAGATTGGAGAAGCACGCCACAAAGGTATAACAGAAATTTTGGAGGGAGAAGAGACAATTTTGATCAGATGAGGAGTGATAGAGAAGGTATGAGAGTAGGAATGCCAGATGCAAATGGACAGGGTAGGCAATAAAAAAACTAATTGATGCCTCACTTAAGGTCCGCAGGGGGGCTGGTAATTATGTGAACAGGGCCAGACAAGGACATGATGGGATGAGTAATAAAGTCAGCAAGGAAAATAGGGAAATCGGGATATGTCATATGGATGCTGTCTTAGGAAATGAAAATCTATGGGGGGGTTTTAACAATTATAGAAATACAGATAAAAGGTATAAGAGGAAAAAAGGGAACAAGGCTAATATCAGCAATGAACAGTGTGAGTTTTACATTGATGACATGTTTAAAAGGGAAGAGAAATTACAAGCAGAGGAGGACAATATTGGTTTGTGTGCAGCAAAATTCATTGAAAGATCAGAGACAGAGGTAGTTTCATCAAAAGGGGGAACAGAAGTGGATATGGAATTAAGGGGCAATGTTCACAGTAATAATGGGTGTGATGAATGGGTAGAGATGTCTATTGGAAATAGTATGGAGAATTGTGGAAAAGGTGAGGAGAGGGTTATTCAGTGTGATGTAAAGGCTAATATGAGTGGTGTATTTGACAATGTGGAAAATGCTGGTAAATTACCTACTGATAAGGTTACTGTGCTTGTGGGTGCAGGTGTTAACTGTGGTAGTGATAATGACTTCAGTGTGGATATGGAAATGCGTAATGATATGGAGAATGTTGCTGTAGGTTGCCCAGAAGATAAAATTGAAACCTATGTTTTCTTAACTGATGATGCAAGCCTCAAAGATGTTAATTGTGGATGGTTAGGAAAGGAGGAGGATGATTATGATTTGAGTGATTGGGTGTCCTATGCAAAATTACATAAAGCTTTGATGCCTGAAGAATGGGGTAAAATAAAATTTAAAATTGCCAGAAAATTGGAAGAATTAAGTGAAGAAGAGAATGTTGAGTTTGCTATTAAGGATCTGTTTGAAGGGGATACTGATGTATGTTTTGGAGAAAGACCTAAAGATATTTGCATTATGCAAGAGGAAAGCAGGAGTGAAGTAGAAAGAGATTTATTACAGGAATCAGGGCTGAACAGAGTAGAAATAGAGGTGATACAGCCAATAATTGATATCAGTGTGGGAGGAGTTGCAGATGTAGCATTATTAGACTCTGGCTCAAGTTTATCTGCAATCTCTGAATCTTTCTGGCAGCAAATTAAAGGTTTAGGATTAATAGAATTACCAGTTACAGGAGTCAAAATTAAGACAGCAACTGGGACATGTAGCAAGCCCATCAGCAGGGAAGTATTACTGGAATTTAATAGTAATGAGTATTGTTTTGATATTAGTTGCTTTGTGGTGAAGGGTTTGGCGTTGAATGTAATTTTGGGTATGGACTTCTTGTACAAGTATGACTGTAGCATTTTTGTAAAGGACAGAGTGGTAGAATTTGATGCTGGTGGAAATAGACGAAGAATAAAATTTAAAGGGGAATTAAAAGGAGGTGAGACAATTACTCATTTACAAAGGCTAGAAGAGGTAGGTGATGAGATCTGCACTGAACAGCAGATACATGACAAAGTAAATGAAATGGGACATTTAAATGAGGAACAAAAGGTGCAGCTTACAGGTTTATTGTGTAAGCATAAGCATGTGTTCTCTGACAGACCTGGAAAAGTCGTAGATTTCAGTTACGTTTTGAGGGTATTGCCACATGAAGTGATAAGGGCCAAACCTTATCCTATAGCAATAGCTAATAGAGAGGCTGTAAGGGCAAGGATACAGATGATGTTGAAGTGGGGCATACTGGAAATGGGGAGGAGTGAGTATTGTAATCCAATAGTAGTGGTGAAAAAGAGGGATGGTTCTATAAGAATAGTACTGGATGCAAGAAAGCTAAATAAAATAATAGTCAAAGAAAATGATCAGCCAGAGAACATGGATGAGCTGTTGCAAAAATTTTATAATGTTAAAATTCTGTCAAGTGTTGATTTGACTTCAGGGTTCTGGCAGGTGCAATTGGCTGAAGAGAGCAGAAAGTACACTGCTTTCTTATTTGAGGGCAGGACTTATATGTTTACAGTTGTGCCATTTGGTTTATCAATATCTGTAGCAGTCTTTGTAAGGGCTTTAAGTCATGTGTTGGGTGATGAACTAATGAGAAAATTGACAGTGTACGTAGATGACATTTTGATTACGAGTAGCAATTGGCAAGAGCACTGTCAGCTGTTGGAGGATGTATTCAAGGCTATATCTAAAGGGGGATGACCCTAAAGTTAAGTAAGTGTGAATTTTTTCAAGCAACATTACTATTTCTCGGTCATCAGTTAACTCCTGATGGCATTCTGCCCAATAAAGAGAAAATCAAGGCTATTGTTGACTGCAAGGTGCCAACGAACAGGAAACAATTGAAATCATTTATAGGACTATGTTCATTCTATAGGAAGTACATAAGTGATTATAGCCTGAATTCACCTAACTTATGTAGACTATTAAAGAAAAGTGTAACCTGGTGCTGGATATCTGAGTGTGACAGGGAATTTAAAGCCATCAAGAATAGCTTAAAAAACAGCAAAATTTTGTTCTATCCAGATTTGTCTTTGCCTTTCTGTATTGGGGCAGACAGCTCAGATTATGGGATAGGGGCAGTGCTATTTCAGGAGAGGGTAGTAGATGGGAAGACCGAGCACAGGGCAATCGCTTTTGCAAGCAGAATGCTGTCCAAACATGAATTGATGTATGGTATCTCAGAGAAGGAACTGTTAGCCATAGTTTTTGGATTTCAGAAGTTCAGGATATATGTGGAAGGTAGGAAAGTGATTGTTTACACAGACCATAAGGCTCTGAGCTATTTGCAAGAATGTAAGCTGTTAAATAATAGACTCATGAGATGGGCCATGTTTTTGCAGCAGTTTAACTATGAGATAAGATATATTAAGGGCACAACGATGTGGCTGATGCCTTATCAAGATTACCTTTCATTGGAGAACAACATGAAGCGAATGGAGACGAGAAAGAACTACAGATATTGTATATGAAAGGAGTGGGTGGAGAGAAGGAAATCAGATCCATCTGTAAGGACATGAGGAGACTTCAGAATGGGGACCAAACCTTGAAGTTTATCAAAACAAACTTTGGAAGTAAAGAACATGAAAAAATAGCTAAATATTATAGAATTTATAAAGGTATTTTATTTAGACGAAGAAATTTGGACAAAGAGGAGTGGAAGGTATGTTTTCCAGATGAGCATGTGGAACAATTAATAAATTACATCCACCTTAGCCATGGGCATTATGGGGCTCAAAAATGTTTGGAAATACTGCAGGACTATGTTAGTTTTAACAACATGGCCAGGAGAGTAAAGAGACAGTTGGCTTCTTGTGACAAATGTCAAAAAGTGAAGCATAATACTATTGCAGTACAAGGAGAGATGCAGAATATTGTTCCTAAAAGAAATGGTGAACTGCTGGCTATTGATTTATTTGGGAGGCTGCCAACAGGTCGAGGGGGTGTAAAGTATGTTCTTTTAGCTGTTGATGTATTCTCAAAGTTTGTAAGGCTGTATCCACTGAAAAAGGCCACTAGCCAGAATATAATTAACAAGCTAGAGAAAGATTACTTTGTGAATGTTGTAAAACCAGAGAATGTTCTGTCTGATAATGGAGCACAATTTGTATCTAATGTGTGGGGGAAGTTTATGCAAAGATCTGGGATGAAGCATATAAGGATTTCAGTGTATCACCCTGCGGGAAACCCTGCTGAGAGGTATATGAGGGAGCTGGGTAGGCTATGTAGGACATATTGCAGTAAAAAGCATAGTACTTGGGCAGAATATATAACTGTGTTTGAGGATCTTATGAACACAGTGAAGAGTTGTGCAACAGGATTGTCACCCTATGAGCTCATGAAAGATATCAAGCCTGACAATCTAATAGCAGAAAACATAGATTTTCCTCCATCTCAAGACTTGACAAGTCAAGAGAAGATGCAGGTGGCCAGACAGCAAATGTTAAAGAAAGGACATGAGAGACAGAGGAGGCATGGAGAAAGGTATAAGACAACTAAGTTCAAGGAGGGAGATAAGGTGCTGGTGAGGAACAAGAAAAAATCCAGTGACATTGATGGCGAAATCAAAAAGTTATTTGAATTATACCAAGGACCCTTTGAGATAGTGGGTTGTCCACACCCTAATGCATATAGGTTGGTATATCCAGTGTCCAAAAAGCCATTTGGACTGAGAAATGTAACGGAGTTGAAAAAATATGTGGTAAAAGAATAAAGATTAAGGAAGTGAGATTCCCATGTACACTATTGTCGAGTTAAAAAAAAAATTATTGGGGGCTATGTATATGTGTATTTATAATTGGAGTATTATTTGTGTTACTGTGTATGTTGCGATGCCATTGTTGGTGGTCAACAAACTTCATTATACTGTATATATTTGCAATAAGGGAATCTGTTGTCCAATGGATTTGCACAACTGGTGTGGGTGTGATAAAAGCCTTGTTGAGTCATACGGGAACTGAAACCTACTGTGCATATAGTCTATTTCTGTATAAATATGTGGAGAATATAGGAGGGAGGAAATCTGCAAATAGTTTGTTAGAAAATAGTTGATATTTTTATTAAAATTTCTAATGTATCTGTGGCACCTGGAGTTGATACTGGTGCGTGGGGGTAGAAGTGTCGGAGGTCCTGATCTGGGAACATTTGAAGGGTGAAATAGAATATATTTAACTATGCCATGTTTGTGTTTGATTTGTGTGCATGTTTGTCATTTGTACAAACCTCAATAAGAACTGATCAGTGAAAACAGGATGTTCCAGGGAGGATTTGGATAGCCTGATTCCTGGGAAATGTGGGTCTGCATGTCTAGGCAAGATTTATGAGGATTTGATTAAATTTTGATAGGATGACTTGGCTAATGAGAGGAAGCACAGTGCTGTTGGCTGACAAGTTTGGAAAGACTGTATTCCAATGCATAAACTTGTGAACACAAGGATCTGGTTACAACAACTTCGTGCAACTTACAGAAACAACTGTGTAAAAAGTGGAAGTGTTAATGTGCAGTGAGTGGGCAACCTACATATAGACTAACATAGGCATTTATTTTGCCTGCCCAGTCGCTCAGTAGGATACTATCTAATTGTATATTTGAGTTGGATACATTGTTGGATTATGTATGTATGTTTTCCTAGTGACAGTACATACACTGATTAACTCACCACTATAACACTGTTCTACGTGTTTTGGTGCCATTATAGTTATAATTAAAATGTTTAATATATAAAGTAATATGGGTTCACTCCATTTGGTGCTACTTCATGTTGCCGTTACTAAGGTAATGTCACCATGAAGTGGGGGCATGTACGGTAACAGGGGATAATATGGAACTCTTTAAAGTAATTTAAAATTTAAAGCACGGCAGCAGAGATATGTTGGGCAAAATAGACCGGAAAATACTTGTTTGTGTTTTGATGGACGTTGTAGTTCCGTGGGATAGTGTTTTGGTTTTCTTTTAATTGCAACGAATTATATAAGTGTGGTGATAATTTGTAAAATTATATAATGTATTTAGATTTAAGTATTTAAATATTATAAAATATTGTAAACAAATTGTGGCCATGTTTAGCAATTGTTTTGACTACTGTGGTGTCATGTGACCCGACTCAGGACTGTGGATGTGAGCGGGAAAATCGGGGTCTTTGGTGGTTGGCCGTGGTGGTGGTGAGTTGGGAGCGGGAAAGTGCCGCGAGTGCAAGCATGGACGTCAAGGTATGCGAAGGAACAAAGTGAAAGTGTGTGGGTGTGAGACAAACAGTGTACGAATTGCACCGATTATTATTTGTGAACTTAAAAATGCATGGCCACAACGTTAAAGTGTTTCTTTTGAATAAATAAGTTACAATCTGAACGTGTATAGTTCAATTCACTGCTCTTCAAAAGCCAGCCAATATCAGGCTCAATAATAGGGGCGCAAATG
This sequence comes from Schistocerca nitens, assembly GCF_023898315.1. Classification (NCBI taxonomy): domain Eukaryota; kingdom Metazoa; phylum Arthropoda; class Insecta; order Orthoptera; family Acrididae; genus Schistocerca; species Schistocerca nitens. The sequence continues at coordinate 60,128,398 of NC_064624.1, forward strand.
CAACCGTTTACTACCAACCCCCTTTACAGAAGAGCCACGTGAAAAATAGGTAGTAAACGAGCCCGAGTACAGTTGCATGCATATCACAGCATCTTCTTCCTGTCGTCTAAAGTTCGCGCCTGTAGCACGTCATCTTCGTGGTGTAGCAATTATAAAGGCCAGTAGTGTAGGTACTGAAAGTTGGCTGAAACTAGAGATGTATTTGGCAGCAATTTTTACAAAGGACATAACATTGTTCGGAGAGGACAGATTAACCACTGTTGGTAGTGACATATTCATTTCTGTTAGAAGCAGTTTATCTTCTAGTAAAATTGAAGTAGATAGTACCCATGAGTTATTATGGGCAGAGGTCATACTTCACAAATGGAATAAATTAATAACTGGTACCTTCTCTGACACCCTGACACATATGTTATAATTGCTGAAAGATTCAAAGACACGGGCTCCTTTCAGATAGGCACCTCACTAATAAAATTACATTACATAGCCTATCCAATGACAGAAAAATCACAACATCAACAAATAATTAATGTAGAGTAATAAATTTTTGCGAGTACATTTGTTCAGATAACATATTTAAGTAATAAACATTACAAGATCAAAAGCTGATGTAAGTGCGAGATACGCCATTGCAAATGTTAAATGCCGGTACATTACTAACAGGTGTAACAACCAGAATGCTGAGTGCAAGCAGACAAACATACATGCATTGTGTTGTACAAGTGCTGGATGTCAGTTTGTGGCATGGAGTTCCATGTCTGTTGCACACGGTCAGTCCATACAGGGACAGATAATTCTGTTTGTGGAAAACACTTCAGTTGTCATGTGATGATGTCCCATGTGAGTTCGACTGGAGACAGATCTGGTGATCGAGCAGGCCAAGGCAACACGTCGACACTCTGTAGAGCGAGTTGGGTTGCTTCAGCGGTACGTGGTCGAGTGTTATCCTGTTGGTAAACACTCCCTTGAATGCTGTTCGCGAATAGCAGCACAAGAGATTAAATCACATGGCTGACAAAAATTAGCAGTTAGGGTGCGTTGGATAGCCACGCAAGTGTTCGTGTTGTCATATGAGATCGCACCCTAGACTGCAACTCCAGGTGTCTGTTCAGCGTGTCTGGCTCGCACACCGGTTGGTGGCAGGCCCTCGACTGGTCTTTTCCTAACCGACAGACAGCCATCTGAAGCAGAACTAGGTTTTATCAGAAAACACAATGGACCTCCGCCATGCCCTTTGTTGTATCCATAGAGTAAATTTCTCTGGAGTGAGCATTGCGTTCTGCGCATGTTGTCAACATTAAACCAGGATTGTCACGTGTTTTTGGGACTTCGCTGTGTGTGTGTGCTTTCCGCAAAGTTTGAAGTTTATATTATCAAGAGTTTTTGTTGTTTTCACCGTTTCTTGATGGTGTAATAGCGACGGTCAATTACTGTTGTTGCTAAGGATGCAAAGAAAGATATGTGAAAGGAGGGATAGTAACTTTTCATGGGTACATACCATGTAGCTCTAATTATAATTATCATATTAGTAACAGACACTGTATATGTATAAAAATTTCGAGACGCATTATAATTAACGTTTGATTCTGTAGAGCTATTTTTCTACGATTTTATGGCTATATAATAGATATTACGGCTCGTACAAAAGCTTACAAACAATCGTTTCCTCTCGTAAATTTGCTAGTGGAACAGCAAAGGGAATGGTTAGTTGTTTCAGCAAATTTTATCCTCCATGCATTTATCAGTGACTTGTCGATTACGTATATAGATTTGAAAGATGGGAGACAGATAAATTCAATAGAGTGGGAGTCTGTAATTGTCTTCGTATAATATGTGTATCCAAACCTTTTTGTTTACTATAAAGTTACAGTAGGAGACCACGCATGTCAGGTGTGTCTAGGACATGGAGAATGATTATGTGCGATTTATATTTTAGTTTCCCGAAGGATGAACAACGAGTAAAGATGTGGCTCCAGAAAATGAGTAATTTTGTCTCCACAAACTATTCCAAAGTATGTTCAAAAATATACGTCAGGTTTTATAATACTATAAAGTGCCGTTATCATACCGAAAACTACCAAAAATCGAGTGCATCTGAACTGTGACACCTATCGCAAAGAAGCAGAATGCAATATCACTTGCCCGTAAAAGTTACGTAACTGGTTTATTCCCGGTATCAAATGGATACTGTTAAAATGTCTGCGCAACATACATAAATAATCCACAACACGTACGAAAAGAATCCGTCTATACTAGGGATGTAGTGACATTCTAAATGTACAGGGCGCTATACGGACAAACACACGACGTCCCGAGAACACGTGACCAGGCCGGCAATGTATGTTGACAACACAATCTGTTCTGCTCATGTGAATGCTCACTCCAGAGATATTTACTCTATGGTTGTATCCACGGATCCAACCAACCAACCAACTCGCGCACGCGCGCCCTGGCCGTGACATCGCTGGCCACAGTTCCTGTCGCGGCCGTCGGCGTCTCAGGGCGTTACCGCCGACGGAAGAGGTCGCGCCATGGCTGAGCTCGGGTCCGCAGCGCCCTCTGCCTTCTGCATATAAGGAGGAGCGCTGGCGCCGAGACTCTAACTGCTCCAACTTTTTCTTATAAAAAAAAAAAAAAAACACCGTACATCTACAATCAAAGATTCCAAACAGACCGCTGCTACTTGCAGTACATGTAGAAATAACAGCAGCAAATACACCAATATTGACCACACTACCACTGAATTTCTCAACCCAGCAACAATGTCAGAAGGAAATGCAGCAGTGCAAACACTTCTCAAACACCGAGGTACCCAAGAACCTCGCTTAAGAAGCTGCAGCGGCCGAGACGGACAGTCTATTGTTAGCCTTTCGTGGAGCCATTGCAGTGTGATATTTGCTACTGTATTCGACTAGGCTCACAAGGGAACCTCCCCATCGCACCCCCCCTCAGATATAAGTTGGCACAGTGGACAGGCCTTGAAAAACTGAACACACATCAATCGAGAAAACAGGATGAATTTGTGTGGAACTATGGAAAAAATAAGCAAAATATACAAACTGAGTAGTCCATGTCCAAGATAGGCAACATCAAGGATAGTGTCAGTTCAGGAGCGCTGTGGTCCCGTGGTTAGCGTGAACAACTGCGGAATGAGAGGCCTTTGGTTCAAGTCTTCCCTCGCGTGAAAAGTGTACTTTATTTATTTTGGCTAAGTTATGATCTGTCAGTTCGTTCATTGACGTCTCTGTTGATTGTAATAAGTTTAGTGTCTGTGTTTTGCGACCGCAGCGCAAAACCGTGCGATTAGTAGACGAAAGTACGTGCCCTCCAATGGGAACCGAAAACATTTGGTCACAAGGTCATAGGTCAACCGATTCCTCCACCGGAAAACACGTCTGATATATTCTATACGATACTGGTGACGGCATGTGCGTCACATGACAGGAATATGTTGTCGACCCACCTAACTTGTACACTTGGCGAATGGGTAAAAAGATTCTTCTACCTTGCCCGATTTAGGTTTTCTTGTGGATGTGATAATCACTCCCAAAAAAGTGATGAAAACATAAGAGTTTGTCACATAAACTGCAACAAATGAATGCAACAGTTTCACAGTCGCACAGTTTTCCCTGTGCTCTGTCAAAACATATGTTTTTAACGTTTTCCAATTTTTTCAGTGTGTAGACCGTCAAATCCTCCATATGTCCAAGCAAATCTGAACATGTCCTGGAATTTTGGAGAGCGAAGTTGATTATGTGTGATTGCCTTAACTTTGATAATTGACGCACGTCAATTGCCTGAAAATAAAAAGTTAAAATTTTTACTCGAGGGAAGACTTGAACAAAGGATCCCTCGTTCCGCAGTTGCTCGCCCTAACCACGGGACCACGGCGCTCCTGAGGTCACATTATCCTTGATGTTGCCTTTGTTGCACAACAACTACTCAATTTGTATATTTTGCTTATTTTTTTCACAGTTCCACAAAACTTCTTCCTGTTTTCTCGATTGATCTACGTTCAGTTTTTCGAGGCCTATCCACTGTGTCAACTTATAACTAAATCTGAGAGGGTGCGATGGGGAGGTTCCCTTATCACTACACGGATTACTCTTGGATATTACTCGGACTTGAATTGCTGGTGCACGTTTCGTCAGAAATAAAGATAAGGCACCTCTTCATTCTAGCTGGCGCAATTCTTGTCATTAGTTATTTTTCGGCGAACAGACATAGCTACATCCTGGTCACTACCCACGCTTTGTACAATTTGTGGTGGCTGCCCCAAAAGTACCGCCGAGGACCTTGGGCTTGGGAGCCGTCACAAAAACCTACAACGTTCTCTGGACTGACACCAGTGAAGTCACAAATGGTGGTGGTTTGGGGTTGGTGGAACGCACACTAGACAGCATCTGGCCTGGAGCCGTCCTTGAAGTAACTGATTTGTAACAGTTGGCTGTGTCACCGTGGTGCCAACTGCTGCTCAAATTGCTGCTGCAGATGCAGTGTGATGTGCCGGAGCCATACGCCGAATGCGATGCTTTTGGCGCGAAATTTCAGTAGACATTGTCTTTCAGATGCAGAAACATGCCTGACAACTTTAGTTTATGGTGCACAGCTCCTTATTGATTCTGCTGTTTTGCTTCTGTCAGTGTATGTGTGTGTGGTATCTGTTGTGATGGATATGTCCGGCGAAGAGACACCACACACACATATACAGAGTGGTCAATTGATCGTGACCGGACAAAATATCTCACGAAATAAGCGTCAAACGAAAAAACTACAAAGAACCAAACTCGTCTAGTTTGAAGGGGGAAACCAGATGGCGCTGCCATAGGTCAAACGGATATCAACTGCGTTTTTTTAAATAACAACCCCCATTTTTTATTACATATTTGTATAGTACATAAGAAATATGAATGTTTTCGTTGGACTACTTTTTTCGCTTTGTGATAGATGACGCTGTAATAGTCACAAACGTATAAGTACGTGGTATCACGTAACATTCCGCCAGTGCGGACGGTATTTGCTTCGTGGTACATTACCCGTGTTAAAATGGACCGTTTACCAATTGCGGAAAAGGTCGATATCGTGTTGATGTATGGCTATTGTGATCAAAATGCCCAACGGGCGTGTGCTATGTATGCTGTTCGGTATCCTGGACGACATCATCCATGTGTCCAGACCGTTCGCCGGATAGTTACGCTATTTAAGGAAACAGGAAGTGTTCAGCCACATGTGAAACGTCAATCACGACCTGCAACAAATGATGATGCCCAAGTAGCTGTTTTAGCTGCTGTCGCGGCTAATCCGCACATCAGTAGCAGACAAATTGCGCGAGAATCGGGAATCTCCAAATCGTCGGTGTTGAGAATGCTACATCAACATCGCTTCCACCCGTACCGTATTTCTGTGCACCAGGAATTGCATGGCGACAACTTTCAACGTCGTGTACAGTTCTGCCACTGGACAAAAGAGAAATTACGGGACGATGACAGATTTTTTGCACGCGTTATATTTAGCGACGAAGCGTCATTCACCAACAGCGGTAACGTAAACCGGCATAATATGCAATATTGGGCGACGGAAAATCCACGATGGCTGCGACAAGTTGAACATCAGCGACCTTGGCGGGTTAATGTATGGTGCGGCATTATGGGAGGAAGGATAATTCGTCTCCATTTTATCGATGGCAATCTAAATGGTGCAATGTATACTGATTTCCTACGTAATGTTCTACCGATGTTACTACAAGATGTTTCACTGCATGACAGAATGGCGATGTACTTCCAACGTGATGGATGCCCGGCACATAGTTCGCGTGCGGTTGAAGCGGTATTGAATAGCATATTTCATGACAGGTGGATTGATCGTCGAAGCACCATACCGTGGCCCGCACGTTCACCGGATCTGACGTCCCCGGATTTCTTTCTGTGGGGAAAGTTGAAGAGTATTTGCTATCGTGATACACCGACAATGCCTGACAACATGCGTCAGCGCATTGTCAATGCATGTGCGAACATTACAGAAGGCGAGAGGAATGTCGTTACACGTATTGCCAAATGCATTGACGTTGACGGACATCATTTTGAGCATTTATTGCGTTGATGTGGTATTCACAGGTAATCACGCTGTAACAGCATGCGTTCTCAGAAATGGTAAATTCACAAAGGTACATGTATCACATTGGAACAACCGAAATAAAACGTTCAAATGTACCTACGTTCTGTATTTTAATTTAAAAAACCTACCTGTTACCAAATGTTCGTCTAAAATTGTGAGCCATATGTTTGTGACTATTACAGCGAAAAAAGTGGTCTAACTAAAACATTCATATTTCTTTACGTACTACAAGAATATGTAATAAGAAATGGATGTTCTTATTTTAAAAAACGCAGTTGACATCCGTTTGACCTTTGGCAGCGCCATCTAGCGGGCCAACCGTAGCGGCATCTGGTTTCCCCCTTCAAATGGTTCAAATGGCTCTGAGCACTATGGGACTTAACTTCGGAGGTGATCAGTCCCCTAGAACTCAGAACTACTTAAACCTAACTAACCTAAGGACATCACACACATCCATGCCCGAGGCAGGATTCGAACCTGCGACTGCAGCGGTCGCGCAGCTGCAGACTATAGCGGCTAGAACCGCTCAGTCACCCCAGCCGGCTCCCCCTTCAAGCTAAACGAGTTTCGATGTTTGTGGTTTATTAGCTTGATGCTTATTTCGTGAGATATTTGGCCCGGTCACTATCAATGACCTCTCTCTCTCTCTCTCTCTCTCTCTATATATATATATATATATATATATATATATATAATGTTACATTCCCATACGCTTGATGTCCAAACATGAATTCTTCAGTGCTGATGCACATGAGGTTTCGTTTCCTCTCTCGTATGAGTGAGGTTTTCAAGGACGGGGATGCCACATTTATGAATGTCGAATCGAGAATGTGGCCTGGAGAGTGTGTGGAGGGCTGAGGCGATTAAGGCAAACGTTACAGAGAAGTGGGGCATTGGGGTGCGGGTCCCCGTCTGGCACGTATCTTCAACTACCACCATTGAGTAATTTCAGTGCCCCAATGCGGCCTTCACCGGTAAAATTTCCCTGAATATTAATACAGTTATTGTTGGCGGTGACTTCGAATTACCCTCGATATGTTGACGAAAACATCTGCTTGAAGTCGGTGGTAGGCGTAAAACATCGTCCGAAATAGACTAAATGCTGCCTCCAAAAATAATTTTCACCAGCCCACTCAGGGTCTAAATTGTTGAGCTAACATGCTTCACTTCTTAGCAACAAACAATGCTGAGCAAATATGAAGCATCGTGACGAAAGCAGGGATTAATGAACACGAGGTCGTTGCGGCAAGATTGAATACCGTAACATCCAAACTCACCAAAAATAAAAGTAAGATATAGCTTTTTTTAAAAAAAATTAAGACATTAAAATTCGCTTGGCGCCTACCTAACGGAAAGTTTCCATTACCTCCGAACTACACTGGTGTACAAAACGTATGGACTAAACTAATTTCACACGATTTTCCACTACCGAGTAACATAGCTCGATGAAACTTGGACAAGACATAAGAACAGCTTCAGTGTAGTACAGAAGGTATCTGAAAGTAATACACAATGAGACGGACTGAAGTGGCACTTACAGGGTAATACGCGGGAGATGAACGGTTTTGTACTGCGTAGTACTGAGGGCGCAATGGTGGGAGGTGGTCGTGGTGGGGATAGTTCTGATCCGCACAAGACGCCATTTCATTTATTCACTGTGGAGCAGTGGGACTTGCAACGTCGAGTGTTTGTCTATGACAGTTTCGCGAAAAGTGGTGAGTCTATTATTGCTACTAAGCGATTGTTTCGTGCGCGGTGTAATGTCGGTCGACGTGGAGCTGTTCCGAACAGTAACACAATCCTTAGATGGGTGGAAAACATCAGATCTACTGGAAACATACTGGATGAGAAGCATCCTGGCCCGAGACGCAGAATAACGACACCAGAAAATGTTGAAAGGGTAAGGCAGGCGGCAGTCAGAAGCCAAGGGCGGTCAGCCTGACGTCATGCTAGTGACTTACGAATCAATCGTGAATCGGTTAGACGAATTTTGCATAAAGAATTAAAATTCCGCCCCTACAAAATGTCAAAGAACTTAAGGAAACTGATTTTGCTGTACGAGAAGACTTTGCTTACAGAATGCAAGTGATTTTGGGATCGAATGAAAATGAAATTTTATTGATGAGCGATGAAGCTCATTTTCATTTAAACGGGACCGCAAATAAGCAAAACCTACGTTACTGGGCTCCAGAGCATCCACACCTTATCCACCAGAGTCCTCTACACTCAGAAAAAGTAACAGACTGGTGTGCTCTTGGCTCTGTTGGCATTATTGGACCTTATTTTTTTGAACAGAACGGGCCCACAGTTATTGTTAATTCGGTTCATTACATATGTATGCTTGCAACATTCTTGAAACCAGAACTAAGAAGACGACGAACCACATTAAAACGCGTTTGGTTCCAGCAGGATGGGGCAAGATCGCACACCGCAAGCACTTCAATGACAGTTCTTAGACGCGTGTTTCCTGGCCGGATTATCTCACGTTTTGGCAATGTTCCTTGGCCTCCCAGGTCTCCCGACTTGTCAGTATGTGACTTCTTTCTGTGGGGGTAACTTAAGAACTGTGTCTATAACCACAAACTACGAAATTTGGACGAGTTGAAGAATGCAATCATTCAAGAAATTATTGCCATCCACGCAGAGATTTTAGTCCGTGTGATGGAGGATTTTGAGAAGAGACTTGAGTCCTGCATTCAAAATGATGGACCTCACCTTGACGACATTATGTTTCACAAGTAACTTTGTTAACTAAAATGGCAAATAATGAGATTTGATTTTGTGTAAATAAACATGCATTAATTTTAAAGTTGGCCGAGTATTATTTCATTAAAAACCGTCCATCTCCCGAGTGTCACCCTGTATTTAAAGACAATCATTACACTGAGGTCACCACAATTTGTGATTGTCCCCTGGAGATTACAAAACATTGTTGCATGATCACGAAGGACGGCAGTGCGTGCTCGGCAGTGCGCGTTCACGCACGCCGCATGAGTTCTTGTGGTAGGGCGTTACAGCTCCCCGCCAGCGGTGCATGTGGATGTGCTGCTGTGCGTCTCCCCTACACATCCCTCAAGTGGTCGATGGCATTTAAACTTCCTGGCAGATTGTGTGCCGGGCCGAGACTCGAACTCGGGACCTTTGCCTTTCGCGGGCAGGAAGTTTCATATCAGCGCAGACTCCGCTGCAGAGTGAAACTCTCATTCTGGAAACATCCCCCAGGCTGTGGCTAAGCCATGTCTCCGCAATGTCCTTTCTTTCAGGAGTGCTAGTTCTGCAAGGTTCGCAGGGAGCTTCTGTAAAGTCTGGAAGGTAAGAGACGAGATACTGGCAGAAGTAAAGCTGTGAGGACCGGGCGCGAGTCGTGCTTCGGTAGCTTAGATGGTAGAGCACTTGCCTGCGAAATGAAAAGGTCTCGAGTTCGAGTCTCGGCCCAGCACACAGTTTTAATCTGCCAGTAAGTTTCATATCAACGCACACTCCGCTGCAGGGTGAAAATCTCATTCTGGATGGGACTTAAGTCGGGAGAACGGGCAGGCCAGTCCATTCGCCCAACATCCGAGAGCTCCTCAACCTGTGCTGTATGATGCGGTCGCATGTTGCCGTGCACAAAAACCGAGCCACAACCAAATGCACTCCCGAAAAGATGCACAGGGGGAAGGAGTAGAGTGTCCCAATAACACCTACCAGTGAGTGTTCTGTGTTCAAGGACCTGGGGGCCAGTACACCCGTACAACATTGTGCCTCCCCACACGACAGCAGATGGATCACCAAAACGATCGTGCTCGACAATGTTCCTGGATGTATGAGCGTCACTCCAAAAGAAATGCACACTATTTTTGTAAAAATACAGTTTTCATTCTGCATTTGTGAAAGTTTTACAGTGTGTAGATACATCTTTCCCGCTTGCTTTCAAACTTAGTTCAACCTGTTCCCGTGAGTGACGCCATCACAGCATGTCTTCAAGATGGCTGCTACACTTGACGTTCGTCAGAAGCAACGTGCTGTCATAGAATTCCTGTGCTGTGAAAACGAGACAGTGGGAAACATCCACAAGAGGTTGAAAAAAGTGTACGGAGATCCTGCTGTCGATCGCAGTACAGTTAGTCGGTGGGCAAGCAGGTTACGTGATGAAAGCGGGCGGCAATATTGAGGATTGTCCTCGCAGTGGCAGGCCTAGTACTGCACACACTCCAGACAATGTGCAGAGAGTTAACTAATTGGTGACTTCTGACAGACACATCACAGTGAACGAATTGTCACGCTGTGCTGGGATAGGGGAAGGAAGTGTTTGCAGAATACTGAAAGTGTTGGCGTTAAAAAAGGTTTGTGCCAGGTGGGTTCCCAGGATGTTGACGGTGGCTCACAAAGAAACAAGGAAAACGGTATGCAGCCAACTTTTGTAACAGTACGAGTATGGTGGAGATGAATTTCTTGGAAGAATTGTGACAGGTGATGAAACATGGCTCCATCATTTTTCCCAGAGATGAAGAGGCAATCAATGGAGTGGCATCATCCAAATTCACCCAAGAAAAAAAAAAAAATCAAAACCACACCTTCTGCTGGAAAAGTTATGGCTGCGGTGTGTTTTGATTCTGAAGGACTCTTGCTCGTGGACATCGTGCCAAGTGGAACCACCATAAATTCTGATGCATATATGATGACTAGACCGCGGATTTTAGGTAAAAACCTATTTTGTTCCTGAGTTCCTATTTGCATAAAAATTTGTACTTACGCGTTTCATGACTATTTACACTAAACAGCGTTAATTCTATAGGACCTAAAAAAGCCTATTTCGACGTTAGTGCCTATTTTTGCCTATTTCGGCTTTAATATCCTAAAAAGTGCCTATTTCATCATATAACACAGTGGCTCCAAGTTTTTCCACACCATACGACAGATGGAAAAAAATATTTTCTGCCCAGTGTGCAGCATGGTGGCTAGTTGATATGCGCTCATGCTTCGTATTTGCCTAACACATTGGTCTTTTCTTATTTTTTTATATCGCTATTCCTGTTAATACCAAATACTCTTTATAGGTGTTTTATTACTCATATGTAAAAAATAGATCACGGATCTTTAGGTTCAAACCTATTTTCTTTCCTAAGCTCCAGTTTGCATATAAGTTGGTACTTTAGTTTCATGACTAACTAAACTGAATACCGTTAGTTCTATAGGACCTAAACTTGCGTATTTCGACGTTGAGGCCTAATTTTGCCTATTTCGGCATCAAAATCCTAAAAAGTACCTATTTCGTTAATTTGACATAGTTCTTGTGTTTTCAAAGATTAGAAAAAGGAAATAAACTTAGGGCTTTACGTCTCGTCGAAGGCGAAGGTCGTGAGAGACTGTTTACAATTCCTTTGCTTGCCTTACTACCAAATCCACTCGGCACGGTTGAATGGTCATCCATCCAAGTACGCGCCAAGCGCGACAGTGCTTAACTTCGGTGAGCGAATGGGAACCGGTCAAAGATTTGAGTTACACATTAGAATCGAATGTGGGAGTACTAAATGTTATATTTGAAAATATTTCGTTCCTAAGATTCCGGCCAGCTGTATATTTTCGCAAAAAAACGGTTTCCTAGGCCTTAAGCTGAGCACGGATTAAAAAATAACAATGTTAATCGTAGACGCCCTCTATAGCTAAATTACTGCCCTTCGCGCATTTTCTCGCTGCTGTCTACAGGCAGTCCTATCAAACTACTCTGTTTCTTGAAAGGTGTTATACGTGAATTTTCCGGTTCGAAAATTAATTTGCCAGTAGTGAGATGTTTTCATCTGAAGCACCGGTAGATTCCATTCGCTTTTGTTCAGAAGGGGCGGCCGTCTGTCAGGTGCCATACGTCCAGCAACGAGTACGGTACTTCCCCTACCGCTCCCATGCACCGCAGTAAAAAACAGGTCATCGTTCACTCTTTCCCAGCGAAAACAAATCAGTACATTGTGTAACGACCGACGTGTTAAGTGTTACTGACGTTCTAAGTGCAAAATAAATTCTAGTTTCTGTGTGAGAATACTACGCCATGCCGAAAACAGCTAGTTCAAAGTCTACTCATATAAGGCAGTGGCTGCAAGATTTTCCGCATTATACAACAGATGAGAAAATTATTTTCTGCCAAGCATGCAACAAGGAGGTTAGTTGATGTTTTTCTTAGACTTCTTATTTTCCTGTCACTTAGGATTCTTTTTTATCGCTATCCTTTAGTAATACGAAATACTCTTTATATGCGATTCTAAACTGCATTTCCCTTTTCTCTCGTATTAGGTTTCGAGTGTTAAGAAATCTCACTTAACTCAGCATGCAGATGGAATCGCACAGAGCGAGGTGGCGCAGTGGTTAGCACACTGGACTCACATTCGGGAGGACGACGGTTCAATCCCGTCTCCGGCCATCCTGATTTAGGTTTTCCGTGATTTCCCTAAATCGCTTCAGGCAAATGCCGGGATGGTTCCTTTGAAAGGGCACGGCCGATTTCCTTCCCAATCCTTCCCTCACCCGAGCTTGCGCTCCGTCTCTAATGACCTCGTTGTCGACGGGACGTGAAACGCTAATCTCCTCCTCCTCCTCCTGGAATCGCACATAAAGCTACTGTTGAACGAAAGTCAAAATTGAAGCAAACTCTTTTAACCAATAAATCTGGTGAATCCTTCGAAAAAAAAAAAAAAAGTTCTGCAGTGATTTGTGTCATGCACTTGTGGCAGCTAACATCCCCTTTCGGAAACTAGAAAACCCTATTTTCAGAAGTTTTCTTCAGAAGTACTGCCATCAGTCTATTCCTGCAGAGTCTACGTAAGAATTATGTGGATTCAGCTTACAATGCTGCATTGCACAGAATCTGAGAAGATGTTGGAGAATCTTGTATATGGATTTCTGTGGATGAAACTACTGACTGACATTGCAAACCTGATTATTGGCAAGCTAGATCCAGATGCTCCATCCAGGGCTCATATGATTTTACTCAAAACAGCTTGCAAAAACCAACCAACAAACAATAGCACAGTTTGTGAACAACGGGCTTAAGGTGCTATACCCAAACGGAGTGGATGAGAATAAGGTGCTTCTGGCCGTCACTGATGCTGCTGCATATATGATAGCAGCGTTTCAACTATTAAAAGTATTCCACCCATTGATGCTGCACGTAACTTGTGTAGTGCATGGGATCAACCGCATAGCAGAGCAAGTAAGGCTACAATTTCCTAAAGTAAATAAAGTAATATCTGTGGTGAAGAAAATATTCGTTAAGGCACCATCAAGAATACAGGCATTCAAAGAACAGCTTCGAGATGTCCCATTGCCGCCAGAGCCTGTTGTCACCCGCTGGGGCACATGGCTGATAGCAGCAGAATGCTACAGTACGCATCTCTCAGCTGTCCACAAGGTGGTTGAAAATATACCGGAGGATGCTGCATCCGTAATTGCAGCAATGGAGTTACTCAAAGATTCTTCTTTAAAACGGGACTTATCTTACATTAGGGTCCACTACACATTTATGGCAAGAATAATTTCACAACCAGAAGGCTCAGGGAGGCCTATCTATGATAATATTTCTTTGCTTGAAGAAGTCAAAATGAAAATTAATGAAGTAGGGGAAAAAGTACGGGCAAAAATGTAAACGGTTTTGCAGAAGAATACTGGCCTGAAGGAGTTGTGTGCAGCTGCCGACATACTTAGTGGCAAATCCAGCACTGCTGACTGCAGCATTCCTGTCCAACATGTGCCTAAAATGAAGCACGCCCCTATCACATCTGTTGATGTAGAACGTTCTTTTTCAGCGTATAAATTGATTCTGACTGACAAGCGCCACAGTTTTTCACTATAAAACCTAGAAAAGATTTTGGTTATTTATTGTGAAGCCAACTATGGTCAGAATATGTGAAACTACGAATGTATTAATTAAACCATTGCCACATCTTTTTTACGGATATCTTTATCTTGCAGGAACTCAAAAATATTTGGAGTTATGTTCAACATTAATGTTGTAGATTGCTGTGCTCTGTAACTGTGTAAATATTCATTCTCCTTGTTTTAATGACTAATAAGATGTTCATACTGTCAACACTGTGTATTTTAATTTTTTTAATTTTCGCTGCATCATTTTTATCAGAGCCTATTTTAGGTTTTATATAGCCTAAATGAACTACTGAAGGAGCCTATTTTAGGTGCCTAAAACACACTTTTTTACGACCTAAAAATCCGTGGTCTAGTGATGACACTGAAGAAACTTCGAGCTCGACTGAGTCGTGTTCGACCACATCGGCAAAAGCAGGATGTTTGCTGTTGCACGATAATGCACGGCCACATGTCAGTCAAAACACCGTGGAAGCGATCACAAAACTCAGATGGACACCACTGAAACACCCGCCTTACAGTACTGACATGCCTCCCTGTGACTATCATCTCTTTTGGAAACTCAGACTCTCTTCGTGGAACAAGGTTTGAAGATGATGACTCCCTCGTGCACGCTGCCAAACAGTGGCTCCAACAGGTTGGTCCAGAATTTTACTGTGCGGGTATACAGGCGCTGGTTCCAAGATGGCGTAAGGCAGTTGAGAGGGATGGAAATTATGTGGAGAAATGAAAATATAGTTTCTAAAGGATGTATCTACACACTGTAAAACTTTCAAACACGTAGAATAAAAGATGGATTAAAAAAAATAGTGTGCATTTCTTTTGGAGTGACCCCCGTATTACGTGTTCCCACATCTCGCCATTTTAGGGTACGTCCTCAAGCACAACTCACTCCGATTGCGCTCTCATCCGAGAAGAGCACGTACCCGCACGCCTCATCAGTCCAGTCCCACCACTCTCGACACCACCGCAAACGGTGCTGCCAGTGTGCGGGTCTCAGTGGAACACGACAGACTGGTCGCCAGGCAAAGGGACTGTCCCGTGCAATCATTGTGCCACTGTGCAACGTCAGATTGCGTGCCTTGCAGCTCTGCTACATGTGGTTGCAATTGCACCCGCTGCTCAGTGTGGATCCCTTCTTGCCTACTGCACAATGTGGCGGTCATCTGCGGCAGTAGTGTGGGTGTAGTCGAACACCTCCTCTCCCCCAGACACCAGTGCCTGTCGTTCAGTGCACCCCCATGCTCCCTCATCTGTGTGAAACAATGCCGTGAATAATAACAATCGTCAGACTTCATCGATTTCCAGTTTCGTGATGATTTTCCCCCGTGGAGTCATCCTAACATTGTCGTAATGAAAAGCATCACCACAGTCTACAGCAACCAATCGCTGGCTGATACACACAGTATTTTTCCTGTTCCTTCGACTGCCTCATGTTGAGGGGCCAGCCCCATTTCATGTTACGGTCACGCCGACCTTACGCGATTTGACATCCGCATTTCTGTGCACGACTGGGAGACCAGTTATGGCTTTCATGCATTTCTACCAAGTAGTTACTATGTTATGTTACTTTGTCTACCTCGTCCTTAAGGTTTTCAAAGTAGTGTAACTGTGGGAGTGTAACCCACATGAAACTTAGATTGAAAGAAACAGTATGGAAGGCAACTGAGAGATTTATTTATTTATTTTTGGTCATCAGTCTACTGACTGGTTTGATGCGGCCCACCACGAATTCCTTTCCTGTGCTAACCTCTTCATCTCAGAGTAGCACTTGCAACCTACATCCTCAATTATTTGCTTGACGTATTCCAATCTCTGTCTTCCTCTACAGTTTTTGCCCTCTACAGCTCCCTCTAGTACCATGGAAGTCATTCCCTCATGTCTTAGCAGATGTCCTATCATCCTGTCCCTTCTCCTTATCAGTGTTTTCCACATATTCCTTTCCTCTCCGATTCTGCGTAGAACCTCCTCATTCCTTACCTTATCAGTCCACCTAATTTTCAACATTCGTCTATAACACCACATCTCAAATGCTTCGATTCTCTTCTGTTCCGGTTTTCCCACAGTCCATGTTTCACTACCATACAATGCTGTACTTCAGATGTACATCCTCAGAAATTTCTTCCTCAAATTAAGGCCGGTATTTGATATTAGTAGACTTCTCTTGGCCAGAAATGCCTTTTTTGCCATAGTGAGTCTGCTTTTGATGTCCTTATTGCTCCGTCCGTCATTGGTTATTTTACTGCCTAGGTAGCAGAATTCCTTAACTTCATTGACTTCGTGACCATCAATCCTGATGTTAAGTTTCTCGCTGCTCTCATTTCTACTACTTCTCATTACCTTCGTCTTTCTCCGATTTACTCTCAAACCATACTGTGTACTCATTAGACTGTTCATTCTGTTCAGCAGATCATTTAATTCTTCTTCACTTTCACTCAGGATAGCAATGTCATCAGCGAATCGTATCATTGATATCCTTTCACCTTGTATTTTAATTCCACTCCTGAACCTTTCTTTTATTTCCATCATTGCTTCCTCGATGTACAGATTGAAGAGTAGGGGCGAAAGGCTACAGCCTTGTCTTACACCCTTCTTAATACGAGCACTTCATTCTTGATCGTCCACTCTTATTATTCCCTCTTGGTTGTTGTACATATTGTATATGACCCGTCTCTCCCTATTGCTTACCCCTACTTTTTTCAGAATCTCGAACATCTTGCACCATTTTATATTGTCGAACGCTTTTTCCAGGTCGACAAATCCTATGAAAGTGTCTTTATTTTTCTTTAGCCTTGCTTCCATTATTAGCCGTAACGTCAGAATTGCCTCTCTCGTGCCTTTACTTTTCCTAAAGCCAAACTGACCATCACATAGCGCATTCTCAATTTTCTTTTCCATTCTTCTGTATATTATTCTTGTAAGCAGCTTCGATGCATGAGCTGTTAAGCTGATTGTGCGATAATTCTCACACTTGTCAGCTCTTGCCGCCTTTGGAATTGTGTGGATGATGCTTTTCCGAAAGTCAGATGGTATATCGCCAGACTCATATATTCTACACACCAACGTGAATAGTCGTTTTGTTGCCACTTCCCCCAATGATTTTAGAAATTCTGATGGAATGTTATCTATCCCTTCTGCCTTATTTGACCGTAAGTCCTCCAAAGCTCTTTTAAATTCCGATTAATACTGGATCC
The DNA here is from genome assembly GCF_023898315.1 of Schistocerca nitens. NCBI lineage: Eukaryota > Metazoa > Arthropoda > Insecta > Orthoptera > Acrididae > Schistocerca > Schistocerca nitens. The sequence goes on from NC_064624.1 coordinate 60,145,557, forward strand.
CCTATCTCTTCTAAATCGACTCCTGTTTCTTCTTCTATCGCATCAGACAAATCTTCACCCTCATAGAGGCTTTCAATGTATTCTTTCCACCTATCTGCTCTCTCCTCTGCATTTAACAGTGGAATTCCTGTTGCACTCTTAATGTTACCACCGTTGCTTTTAATGTCACCAAAGGTTGTTTTGACTTTCCTGTACGCTGAGTCGGTCCTTCCGACAATCATATCTTTTTCGATGTCTTCACATTTTTCCTGGAGCCATTTCGTCTTAGCTTCCCTGCACTTCCTATTTATTTCATTCCTCAGCGACTTGTATTTCTGTATTCCTGATTTTCCCGGGACATGTTTGTACTTCCTCCTTTCATCAATCAACTGAAGTATTTCTTCTGTTACCCATGGTTTCTTCGCAGCTACCTTCTTTGTACCTATGTTTTCCTTCCCAACTTCTGTGATGGCCCTTTTTAGCGATGTCCATTCCTCTTCAACTGTACTGCCTACTGCGCTATTCCTTATTGCTGTATCTATAGCGTTAGAGAACTTCAAACGTATTTCGTCATTCCTTAGTACTTCCGTATCCCACTTCTTTGCGTATTGATTCTTCCTGACTAATGTCTTGAACTTCAGCCTACTCTTCATCACTACTATATTGTGATCTGAGTCTATATCTGCTCCTGGGTACGCCTTACAATCCAGTATCTGATTTCGCAATCTCTTTCTGACCATGATGTAATCTAATTGAAATCTTCCCGTATCTCCCGGCCTTTTCCAAGTATACCTCCTCTTCTTGTGATTCTTGAACACGGTATTCGCAATTACTAGCTGAAACTTGTTACAGAACTCAATTAGTCTTTCTCCTCTTTCATTCTTCGTCCCAAGCCCATATTCTCCTCTAACCTTTTCTTCTACTCCTTCCCCTACAACTGCATTCCAGTCGCCCATGACTATTAGATTTTCGTCCCCATTTACATACTGCATTACCCTTTCAATATCCTCATACACTTTCTCTATCTGTTCTTCAGCTTGCGACGTCGGCATGTATACCTGAACTACTGGTGTTGGTCTGCTGTCGATTCTGATTAGAACAACCCGGTCACTGAACTGTTCACAGTAACACACCCTCTGCCCTACCTTCCTATTCATAACGAATCCTACACTTGTTATACCATTTTCTGCTGCTGTTGATATTACCCGATACTCATCTGACCAGAAATCCTTGTCTTCCTTCCACTTCACTTCACTGACACCTACTATATCTAGACTGAGCCTTTGCATTTCCCTTTTCAGATTTTCTAGTTTCCCTACCACGTTCAAGCTTCTGAGATTCCACGCCCCGACTCGTAGAACGTTATCCTTTCGTTGATTATTCAGTCTTTTTCTCGTGGTAACCTCCCCCTTGGCAGTCCCCTCCCGGAGATCCGAATGGGGGACTATTCCAGAATCTTTTGCCAATGGAGAGATCATCATGACACTTCTCCAATTTCAGGCCACATGTCCTGTGGATACACGTTATGTGTCTTTAATGCAGTGGTTTCCATTGCCATCTGCATCCTCATGTTGTTGATCATTGCTGATTCTTCCGCCTTTAGGGGCAATTTCCCACCCCTAGGACAAGAGAGTGCCCCGAACCTCTATCCGCTCCTCCACCCTCTTTGACAAGGCCATTGGCAGAATGAGGCTGACTTCTTATGCCGGAAGTCTTCGGCCGCCAATCCTGATTATTTATCAAAATTTAGGCAGTGTCGGGGATCGAACCCGGGACCGAAGACGTTTTGATTATGAATCAAAGACGCTAAATTCTCAAGAGACACGACTGATGTCCCACACTATACGTATCAGGTCAAAGCACTGTTGCTGGACCAACGAGAAATGCATGTCAAATTTGAAACAACACAAAACGCCCAACACTGGGGAAGTTTTACAGAAGCCCGAAATTCAGTGCGGACTTCAATACAAGATGACTTTAATAGTTTCCACAACGAAACCCCGTCTCAAAATTTAGCAGAGAGATTCGTCCACTGTAAAATACACCAACGGCAAGACCGGGACCAGATCAAGAAATTTTTTCCAGATGGCGATATATCATCTGTCTTCCCCTTCTCTCTCACCTTTATATCTGTGAGACGTCCTGTATGGATATCTTACTGTTATGGTGACTGTGACGCCCCAAGTGATGAATGTCTCACTTGGCCCTTAAACCACCCTGGGTGACACACAATCAACATCTTCATTGCACAGTGTCAATGATAATGTTACCGATGACAGTGCCACTAACACTAATCAAGGTTTGCCGACATTCCTTCACCAAAGAAAACGGCATAACATTCCAGAATTCGAATCGAGAACAGCTGCCAACATGAGTAACTTGGAAGTAGGTATCCTCGTTGTAGCAAACCGACTTGAATCACTGACTAAAGGTTAGTCTTCAGCCCTGTCTGAATGTCACTTAACTTCCTTTCAGAGTATGCTGATGTAATAGCTTCGTATTTACAATTAGCAATCATACGCAACCACTCGCTCGACAAAAGATGTGTAGCTAAATACTGGGATGTTGCACAGGTCACACCTTAACCCAACAAAGGAAACAGTAATAATCCCTTGAATTACAGACCCATATCCCTGACGTCACTTTTCAGTATGATTTTGGAATACACAGGGTATATCAAAAAGGATCATCAGATTTATTTGAGATATGCGCGTGAACAATGTACTGTTGGAAAGAGAAAACTCTCGAGTTTTACGTGGGGCACTGCCACACTGTCATTTGGAAGTGAGGGACTTTTTAAAGCAAAGATTTACTGAACGATGGATCAGCCACACAGCACCAAATGATTCAGCGTTACATTCATGTCAGCAAAAGTTGTTTTATATGCTAAAAGAGAATTGTAAGAGCCATAGAAAATGCTGCTCCAAGAAGCTCATGCAAGCTCTTATTTAAGAAACTACACATCCTTCGACTATCATGTCTATATATCTTACAAGTGATAATATTTGTCAGGAAAATCTTATAAAATAGCAACACTCTTGTATCAATTTGTATAACTCAAGGAGAAAGCAGGATGTACACAATCAACGTGCATACACACTGCAAAAACAGAATGGACCACTGCAAACAGGAGACTGACTATACAATAAGCTACCTAATAACGTTAAAATAATAAAAGGCACTTCAAAATTTAAAACTGCTGTCCATAGATATTCATTGCAAAAGTGTTGTTATAATATAGATGAATATCTTGAAAGATAAAAATTTGTTCTGGTCATGTTCTGTACTTTGTATGTAAACCCGAACACCTTAATACATAAGTGTCTCACCATTACTGTTTTGCCTTAGTAATGGATTTGTAAATGTATATGGTACTTCTGAATTTAATTGTTATTTGTTATATGTTTCTTTCCTTTAATAATATTAACTTATTTAGAAATAGCTTACAATTCTGAATTTTTCACAAAATATCCACCTATACACTTTTATATTTCTTGGCATTACATATGTATTATTTGAACATTTGTATTGCTTAAAGATCACTGTCATAATCATTTTATCCATGTATCATATCATCTACAATTTTAATGTGTCCTATGTCATCATGTGCTTCTCTGCACACAATCTATGATCTACAGGATAAATAAAATTACAATTACAATTACATTACTGGCCAGCAAGGTCACCAGGCCTGACGGTATGTGATTATTTCTTGTGGGGGTTTATAAAAGACTCTATCTACCTCCATACCAACAACAATGAATGAACTGAGACATCGCATAACAGCAGCTGTGGAAGCTGTAACTCAAGACATGCTTGCTGTAGTATGGAAACAATTTGAGTACCGCATTGACATACACTGTGCATCTCAAGAGGGCATATTGAACACCTATGGAAAGGTATGAAAAAAGCTTTTTAAGTTACCCGTTCATCAAAAAACAAAATTCATTCTATGATTTTATTACTTTCAGAAACAGACACATGCCAAACTGGATGATTCTTTTTGATACGCACTACATAATGTGCTCGAACATTGTGAGCACCTTGAAGAAAACTATGTACTGACAAACTGTCAGCACGAATGCAGAAAGTATTGTTGTTGTGAAACACAACTAGCCCTTCAGTCACACGGAGTAATGTGTGCTGTTCACAGGGCATCTCAAACTGATTCCATGTTTCTAGATTTTCCAAGGGCTTTTGACATCATTCGTCACAAGCGACTTCTGATCAAACTGGGTGTCTCTTGGGTATTGTCTCAGTTGTGCAACTGGATTCCTGATCTCCTGTCAGAAAGGTCACAACTGACGTAACGTCATCAACTGAATCAGATGGTATCTGGTGTTCCCCAAAGAAGTGTTTTAGAGCCTCCGCTATTCGTGATCTATACATGGTGGTGAGAAACAGTGTGAAAAGCTTGTATAAAGTTTTGCAGGGTAGGTAGCGTTCACATATAATTGTTAAGAAAACATTTGATACGTTGGCTCGTTTGCGAGTTAATTAGCACTTATGTTAGTGAATCAGGTTGCTGCACACGTAATTTCAAACTACCCATCAGATACACTTAGCGTGAGCTGTTCTCACAACCCACAAGTCTGCTCAGCTTTTGTCTCAGGTTCGATCCTTATTGCCATCCCCTTTCCAGCTTTAGGACAGTTTTAGGAAGCCAAACGAAGAACATGCTTGGCAACACTACCTCTGGTGGGCTGCTTGAATTTGGGCACAATGGCCTGATTGGCTAACTTTATTGGCAATTAACTCGGCTATAATGCAACATATATAATTTTTTTTCGAATAACTGTTTTTCAGCACAGTCTACCCTGCAACATCCTTGGAAGTTTTTCAGACTGTTATTGACCAGCCTATAAATGATTGAGGAGACAATCTGTGCAGACCTCTTAGATTATTTAGGTTATTTGCAGGTGATGCTGTCGTTTATCTCAGTGACAAGCAGTTTACTGTTTTTTGTTTTGCTAACATCTCAGGCTTTTGCTACCTACAAAACTACACTCTGGACTGTGGTCTTACAAATTCTCTTCTTTGTTCTTCTTCTTATCTGTTTGTTCAACAGAACAGAGTCCATTGCCCTCGTTACTGTTTGTCCTTTAGTAATCCTACTAATGACTTCATCATTGTGTATGTCCTGTTTCTTAAATAAGACCCCAAGATATTTTGCCTTTTCCACATCTACAATTTCTTCTCCATCTACCTCCAAATTATTCACATTTTCCATTCCAACAGCCATGTTCTCACACTTCTTCATGTTCATCTTCAGGCCAGCCTTATTGCATTCCTCTTTCAGCTTTCTTATCATATAGCTCAGATCATCTTCTGCTAGTCATATTCTTCTCATCTGCAAAATACACTCTAAATATCTTGCTGTCCTCTACTGTCATTCCTATAACCTGGCATTTTCTATGCCAAGTCTGCTAGATTTCTCCAAGATACAACTTAAACAGGGTCAGTGAAACCCACATCTTTGTCACAGACCTCAATACACCTCAAATTCTTCTGTCGAGCAATTTCAAATCCTAACTCTCCTAACAGTGTCAAATGCAGCATGAATACGCTGCTTCAGTGTCTCTGCACCGGGAATTGAATCTGCATAAATGATACTTTTCAGATGGCCCCATAACCAGAAATCACATGGGATGAGATCCAGTGAATGAGCACGCCATGCAACTGGACCTCCTTGTCTGATCCATCGGCCACGGAAGACACAACTGAGATGCATTCCTACATTAATGACAAAGGGGGCCGGAGCACCATCATGTAGCAGCCACATAACCCTTTGAATCATCAGTGGCATTTCTTCCAGCAGGGCAGGCAAAGTCACCCACAGAAACGCCGACAGTTCCCTCCTGTTAGGTGATGCGGAAGGAAGACTGGTCCCAAAATACAGGCACCAATTACCCTGGCCCACACATTCCGGATGCACCGATGCTGATGATTCACTGTCACCATACCGTGGTGGTTCTGCCCGCTATCCCACAGGTGATTGTTACGAAAGCTGAAGATACCACTCCATGTGGCCTAATCTGTGAATGGAATGGATGATACAAATCCTGGAATCGTGGTTGCCTAACGAACGAACCAGTGACAAAACTGCTCCCGATGTGGAAAGTCTGTCGCTAGTCAGCCCTGCACATGCTGTAACTGATAAGCGTAGCAACAATTGTCATGCAGAATGTTCGAAATGGTCACCTGGCTTATGCTGTACTGGCAGGCCAACTGCCTGGTACTGTCACGACAGTTGCCTTTCACAGGGTTAATCACATTTTCCTCCAAGTTTGGTGTCTGTGAACATTTTGGGTACGTCCTTCATGATTTCCTGCTTCCTGAAACGACTGTCTCAGACAAACAGCGAAACAGTGTTGCAAACATTGAACGCTCTGGTTGTTGTCAGCATGGATGGGGTCTCCTGATACAACCTTGCTGCCCACTGCCCATTGCCATTTGCCTTTCTGTGAGTAGACACCATGTCAGCAAGCTCTTGGTTGAAACACAGAACCATTGTGCACAACGCTGGATCAAATCTACTACAAGCTGAGTCAGCAAGAGGAGTAAATTGGACACAACAGTATGAATTACTGTGGCAGGAGAGGGTGCTAGTGCATGATGTATGAGGAACAATACCACCCCCTAGGAGGAAACATGCATACTGTAACTGTGGCTGCATGGTACAGCATGTGTGAGACTGCAGTCTCTGTAACACAGTATGATTGAATAAATGATCTCTAGCATGGAAACCATGCATTTCTAGAAATAAGTTCATTAGATCTTTTTTGTTCTGTATCCTCTCATTATGAGCAGTCCCAAATTAGTCTAGTGCAGTACTTGTTTTACCAATATGGGTTACCGGAGACAGCAAAATATGAAAAATAATAACCAGTACTGCAGCAGTGATGGAGCAGCACTGCTGCATGGTAGAGAATTCTTGTTCTCTCACAGGGAGTTACTAGTGTACTTAGTTCTCTTCTCTTGCTTTATACGTGTGTGATGTAAGATTATGCATATGTAAGCTCTGTAACAGCAGCAAATATACGATTATATTCATACTGCTCAAGGAAGAATTTGCAGTAGAAATAGAAAGCAAGGATACCTACACAGGAACGCTGCAGCAGATGGAGGTAACAATATCTCCTAGACTAGAAAAGGTGCTACAGAAACAGTGAGACTACAGAATTTTACTCAGTTTAGAAAAAGTGTGAATCACTCTCGTGAATATAAGATGGAGCAGGGTATTGAACATCGGGGGGGGGGGGGGGGGGGGCAGAATGTAATGAGACCAACAGCACAGGGGTATGCACCAGAGCTTCTCTGGAGTTAGGGAAGTAGGAGAGAAACTCTGACAGAAGTGAAGTTACGACAGAGGGCTGTGAGCCATGCCTGGATAGCTCAGTTGGTAAAAACAGTGCCTTCAAAAGACAAGGTTCTGATTTCCAATCCCTGTCAAGTGCTGTTACCTTTTAGAGTGAGCCTGAATCTGTTTTAGCCACACCTCTCCACAAAGATGTAATTGCAAACTAATACAGCTAGATTCACCCTTTGAGTAGCCTTAAAAGCAAAATGATTCGCTAAAAGAACATTCAAATGAGTAGAGATCTTTGATCTGAGGCATTCAACCACCACTTGATGCAAAAACAGGGTCCCATATGCCACCAAATTATGATTCCAGTATTACTGACATGTTAGTGTCTATACAGCCCATGAAACACATAGATAATACCTGTTCCAGTGGAATATTAGATGCTTTTAAATGACTTTTAAACCGTGTTCCTAATTGTTGAGTCTTACTTACTCTGCACACAGTCCCAGTGTTTCAAACTGAGTTTCATTCAGACTCAAGCACTATTTTTGTAAGTAACACTGTCACATTTTTTTCTGCATGTAAGCACTCATGTCTCAATCCACCCAGCTGATACAACAGAATATATGGTAAACCTGTGCTCAGTTTCAAATGTTTTTCATGCTTTTGGTGATTCATAACTTCACACTTTGTTTCTGTCTCAAATGTTGTTCACATTGATGTCTCCCATGACAGTCTGGAGTCAGGAAGACAATACCAAAATTAGAAGGTATCAGGCACAGATATGGTTACAATTTCTGTTCAAATAGCATACATAAATGTCACACAAACCCTTTTAGGAAACATAAATGAGTCCTTTACTTCAGGTATTTTTACAGAGTACCTAAGGCACACATGAGTCGTTCCCTTACTATTTATTTATTTAGTGTTCTTGTATTTCATTATTGTATAATAATGTGGATATGTCAAACATGATCTTACATAGATAATAGAGCATGGAAGATTTATAGTTGTATGTTGGCTGACAAAATATTCTTACATTTAACATGAAGCCATATATATAATGTCATAACATGTTAAATTAGAATAATAAATGAATACAACTTATTTTTCAAATGGGCACATCACGTCACTATGATGAAGGAAATGTGCTGCTCTATTGTGAATGCTGATGATTCAAGTGTTCCTTGACAGTATAAAAGCTCTTGTGAATTACCATTTTTTTAGTTCTTTTTTAAATATGTGGAATTCTGATACACTTTTAATTTTCCTTGGTAGTTCATTAAACAGAATTTTAGGCTGATAAGGAACACTTTTCTGATATACACTCCTGGAAATTGAAATAAGAACACTGTGAATTCATTGTCCCAGGAAGGGGAAACTTCATTGACACATTCCTGGGGTCAGATACATCACATGATCACACTGACAGAACCACAGGCACATAGACACAGGCAACAGAGCATGCACAATGTCGGCACTAGTACAGTGTATATCCACCTTTCGCAGCAATGCAGGCTGCTATTCTCCCATGGAGACGATCGTAGAGATGCTGGATGTAGTCCTGTGGAACGGCTTGCCATGCCATTTCCACCTGACGCCTCAGTTGGACCAGCGTTCGTGCTGGACGTGCAGACCGCGTGAGACGACGCTTCATCCAGTCCCAAACATGCTCAATGGGGGACAGATCCGGAGATCTTGCTGGCCAGGGTAGTTGACTTACACCTTCTAGAGCACGTTGGGTGGCACGGGATACATGCGGACGTGCATTGTCCTGTTGGAACAGCAAGTTCCCTTGCCGGTCTAGGAATGGTAGAACGATGGGTTCGATGACGGTTTGGATGTACCGTGCACTATTCAGTGTCCCCTCGACGATCACCAGTGGTGTACGGCCAGTGTAGGAGATCGCTCCCCACACCATGATGCCGGGTGTTGGCCCTGTGTGCCTCGGTCGTATGCAGTCCTGATTGTGGCGCTCACCAGCACGGCGCCAAACACGCATACGACCATCATTGGCACCAAGGCAGAAGCGACTCTCATCGCTGAAGACGACACATCTCCATTCGTCCCTCCATTCACGCCTGTCGCGACACCACTGGAGGCGGGCTGCACGATGTTGGGGCGTGAGCGGAAGACGGCCTAACGGTGTGCGGGACCGTAGCCCAGCTTCATGGAGACAGTTGCGAATGGTCCTCGCCGATACCCCAGGAGCAACAGTGTCCCTAATTTTCTGGGAAGTGGCGGTGCGGTCCCCTACGGCACTGCGTAGGATCCTACGGTCTTGGCGTGCATCCGTGCGTCGCTGCGGTCCGGTCCCAGGTCGACGGGCACGTGCACCTTCCGCCGACCACTGGCGACAACATCGATGTACTGTGGAGACCTCACGCCCCACGTGTTGAGCAATTCGGCGGTACGTCCACCCGGCCTCCCGCATGCCCACTATACGCCCTCGCTCAAAGTCCGTCAACTGCACATACGGTCCACGTCCACGCTGTCGCGGCATGCTACCAGTGTTAAAGACTGCGATGGAGCTCCGTATGCCACGGCAAACTGGCTGACACTGACGGCGGCGGTGCACAAATGCTGTGCAGCTAGTGCCATTCGACGGCCAACACCGCGGGTCCTGGTGTGTCCGCTGTGCCGTGCGTGTGATCATTGCTTGTACAGCCCTCTCGCAGTGTCCGGAGCAAGTGTGGTGGGTCTGACACACCGGTGTCAATGTGTTCTTTTTTCCATTTCCAGGAGTGTATGTCTTTTGCAAGAATTTTTCTATGAAAATCATCTCTATTATTTAATTTTGTAGCTATAGAATTGACTGTTTAACACAGAATGTTTGTGACATGCCTTGAGAAAACATACACGTTCATAAATATAAATATATGATTGGGTTGTGATTTTTAGGTCCTTAAAATTTTTTGCATTTATCGCGAAATATGGGAGAGAAAGTCACAGAAATGATACAGGATTTGGGCTGGAAATCATTAAAAGAAAGGCGTTTTTCATTGCGATGGAATCTTCTCACAAAACTCCAATCACCAACTTCCTCCTCCAAATGCAAAAATATTTTGTTGACACTGACCTACATAGGGCAGAATGATCACCACGATGAAATAAGGAAAATCAGAGCACGTATGGAAAGATATGGGTGTTCATTCTTTCCGCGTGCTATATAAGATTGGAATAATAGAGAATTGTGAAGGTGGTTCGATGAACCCTCTGCCAGACACTTAAATGTGATTTGCAGAGTATCCATGTAGATGTAGATTCTTCATGAGTCAACTCTTTTATTATTCTTATTACTCTCTTCTGATGCATAAATGTGTGTTTTCTCAGACTGTTATTTTCCAGAAAATATGATGCCATTTCTTACTGTGCTATACATGAGTGCAAAGTATCAACTGTATCAACATTATGATTTTTTTAGCATTCTGAAAACATAATGACATTTCTGTATGTTTATTCCAGATTAAATTTTCATCTAGCCATACTCCTAAAAATTTAGTATGGAGTGTTTTCTCTATCTTACACTACCCAAGTAAAGATGGTTAATGCAGAGAACAGCAAAAACTATAGGCCTGTTTCACAACTGTTACTATTATCAAAAAAAATTTATCAATCATGAAAGATATGCCAATGAATTATATAGATGAACTCAACCTTTTAATCAAAGCCCAGTGGCTAAAACATACTTTGTAAGTGATGCATGCTACACAGTTAAAGATTACTTAGAGGGCTCAGAGTAGTTGCTCATAAAGTGAGGGACAACTAAATCACCCTGTCACATTACAACACATGACAACAATGTAATACTATTACAAGAAAACTATTATTTATAATGTGTGACAGTAATGTTTTGTCATTCTCCTGAACTCAGTATCTCACTGATCATGGGGGTTTGAGGGGTGGGGGCAGTGCTGTCTCAGTTTTCCAGATGGACTGAAAGGAGGACATGAACACATGCATTGGGCTTAGTAGCATGTTTATGAGCCTTGAGTCAGCTTCCTGAACCAAGTGGAGAGAATGCAAGGGGCAAAGCATCATATTTGTGGGCTGAGTCGCCAGTGGGTGTGCATATTGTGTGCAGTGATATGCTGTGTTTTATATAGTAAGTTATCTGTTACAAGCAATAATGTAACTGGGTAGATTTAAAAACTGTTCACCAAGTGGCAGCAGGAGAATGCACACATGTGAATTTTAAGGAAATTTGCAAGCTTTCAGAGCCAGTGGCTGCTTCTACTGGGAGTAGGTTTGAAGGGGAAGGAAGAGGGGTGAAGGAAAAGAGCTGTGAGGTTTACGAAATGGGAAGAGCATGGGAAAAGTCACCCAGAAGTATGAGTTAGGGGAGACTAACCAGATGGATTGAGAGGAGAAGACTGATTATTGGGGACTGCACCGCAGGACATTTGAAAAGCTGGGAGCTTAGAAGTGAAAGATACGGTAACACATGACACAGAGATCACTGACAAAATATCATGCAAGAACTAATAAGAGTGAAAAATTAAATGCAATTTATGTGTTAGAGGTAGGAGATGGGGAAAAATAGATGGGTCAGAAAATAAAAGAAACAGAAAATTAAAAGAGAGTGAAGAGAGGGATAGTTACTTTGAAGAAGTGCTGAGACTAAAGAAATTAATGGAGATTAAGGTCAGATGGGATGTAATGTGTTGTAATGTTAGTTTCCACCTGCGCAGCTCTGAGAAGCTAGTGTCTGAGGGAAGAATCCATAAAGTAACAAATAACAGCTGAAAAACAAAATTTTTTTTCTCATGAATACCAGCATCTATGTTTATACTTTGAAAATCACTATAAAGTGCATGGCAAAGGGTACTTCACATTGTAGCAGGGCTTCTACCCATTTCATTCATGTATATAAAGTGGGAAGGTAGATTATTTCAATGCCTCTGTGCAAGCTGTAATTAGTCTAATCTTGTCCTCATTATCCCCATGGCAGTGATACTTAGTCATTGTAGTATATTTCTAGAGTCATCACTTAAAGCTGATTCTTGAAAGCTTGTGAGAAGCCTTTCTTGGGAGAGTTTGTGTCTATATTTAAGCAACTTTCAGTTCAGTTAATTCTACATCTCTGTGACATTCTCCTATGAGTCAGAATAACCTGTGACCATTTTTGTTGCCCTCTTCTTTATATGTTGAATGCCTCCTTTTAGTTCTGCTTGTATGGATCCCACCCACTTAGGCAACATTCTAGGGTTGATCATACACGTGTTTTATAAGAACTCTTCTTTGCAGACTGGTTGCACTTCCCTAGTATTCTGTCAATGAACTGAAGTCTGTCACTTGCTTCTACCTATGATTAAGATAATGTGACTGTTCCATTCCTAATCCCTACAAGTTGTTACATTCATGTATATTTATTAGTTGACAGATTCCTGAGGTACAGAACATGGAACTGAGTAACTATTGAAAACATGATGGTTGAATGAGTTGTACAGCAAAATGTGTGACCAGACATGACAATTTTACACCCAGATTAGCTGATGAAGAGCTGTCAATAAAAGTGCAAAAAGAAAAAAAAAATGTCCATAAGCCTTGTCAATGTCAAGGAGCCTGTTATCAGCATGTGGGTGAGACTGAATTGATCAAAACTACTAGTATTCAGTGTGCGTGTGCATGTGCATGTGTGTGCGTGCGTGCGTACGTGCGTACGTGCGTGAGTGCGTGAGTGTGTGTGTGTGTGTGTGTGTGTGTGTGTGTGTGTGTGTGTGTGTGTGTGTGTAGCAGAACGTGATGTGATCTTACTGAGTATTGCCCCCCCATGAACCATGGACCTTGCCGTTGGTGGGGAGGCTTGCGTGCCTCAGCGATACAGATGGCCGTACCGTAGGTGCAACCACAACGGAGGGGTATCTGTTGAGAGGCCAGACAAACATGTGGTTCCTGAAGAGGGGCAGCAGCCTTTTCAGTAGTTGCAGGGGCAACAGTCTGGATGATTGACTGATCTGGCCTTGTAACATTAACCAAAATGGCCTTGCTGTGCTGGTACTGCGAACGGCTGAAAGCAAGGGGAAACTACAGCCGTAATTTTTCCCGAGGACATGCAGCTCTACTGTATGATTAAATGATGATGGTGTCCTCTTGGGTAAAATATTCCGGAGGTAAAATAGTCCCCATTCGGATCTCCGGGCGGGGACTACTCAGGAGGACGTCGTTATCAGGAGAAAGAAAACTGGCGTTCTACGGATCGCAGCGTGGAATGTCAGATCCCTTAATCGGGCAGGTAGGTTAGAAAATTTAAAAAGGGAAATGGATAGGTTAAAATTAGATATAGTGGGAATTAGTGAAGTTTGGTGGCAGGAGGAACAAGACTTTTGGTCAGGTGATTACAGGGCTATAAATACAAAATCAAATAGGGGTAATGCAGGAGTAGGTTGAATAATGAATAAAAAAAAAGGAGTGCGGCTAAGCTACTACACACAGCATAGTGAACGCATTATTGTGGCCAAGATAGACACAAAGCCCATGCCTACTACAGTAGTACAAGTTTATATGCCAACTAGCTCTGCAGATGATGAAGAAATAGATGAAATGTATGACGAGATAAAAGAAATTATTCAGGTAGTGAAGAGGGACGAAAATTTAATAGTCATGGGTGACTGGAATTCGTCAGTAGGAAAAGGGAGAGAAGGAAACATAGTAGGTGAATATGGATTGGGGGAAACGAATGAAAGAGGAAGCCGCCTTGTAGAATTTTGCACAGAGCATAACTTAATCATAGCTAACACTTGGTTCAAGAACCATAAAAGAAGGTTGTATACCTGGAACAATCCTGGAGATACTAAAAGGTATCAGATACATTATATAATGGTAAGACAGAGATTTAGGAACCAGGTTTAAATTGTAAGACATTTCCTGGGGCAGATGTGGATTCTGACCACAATCTATTGGTTATGAACGGCAGATTGAAACTGAAGAAACTGCAAAAAGGTGGGAATTTAAGGAGATGGGACCTGGATAAACTGAAAGAACCAGAGGTTGTAGAGAGTTTCAGGGAGAGCATAAGGGAACAATTGACAGGAATGGGGGAAAGAAATACAGTAGAAGAAGAATGGGTAGCTCTGAGGGATGAAGTAGTGAAGGCAGCAGACGATCAAGTAGGTAAAAAGACGAGGGCTAATAGAAATCCTTGGGTAACAGAAGAAATATTGAATTTAATTGATGAAAGGAGAAAATATAACAATGCAGTAAATGAAGCAGGCAAAAAGGAATACAAACGTCTCAAAAATGATATCGACAGGAAGTGCAAAATGGCTAAGCAGGGATGGCTAGAGGACTAATGTAAGGATGTAGAGGCTTGTCTCACTATGGGTAAGATAGATACTGCCTACAGGAAAATTAAAGAGACCTTTGGAGAGAAGAGAACCACTTGTATGAATATCAAGAGCTCAGATGGCAACCCAGTTCTAAGCAAAGAAGGGAAGGCAAAAAGGTGGAAGGAGTATATAGAGGGTTTATACAAGGGCGATGTACTTGAGGACAATATTATGGAAATGGAAGAGGATGTAGATGAAGACGAAATGGGAGATCAGATACTGCGTGAAGAGTTTGACAGAGCACTGAAAGACCTGAGTCGAAACAAGGCCCCGGGAGTAGACAACATTCCATTAGAACTACTGATGGCCTCGGGAGAGCCAGTCATGACAAAACTCTACCATCTGGTGAGCAAGATGTATGAGACAGGCGAAATACCCTCAGACTTCAAGAAGAATATAATAATTCCAATCCCAAAGAAAGCAGGTGTTGACAGATGTGAAAATTACCGAACTATCAGTTTAATAAGTCACAGCTGCAAAATACTAACGCGAATTCTTTACAGACGAATGGAAAAACTGGCAGAAGCCGACCTCGGGGAAGATCAGTTTGGATTCCGTAGAAATGTTGGAACACGTGAGGCAATACTGACCTTACGACTTATCTTGGAAGAAAGATTAAGAAAAGGCAAACCTACGTTTCTAGCATTTGTAGACTTAGAGAAAGCTTTTGACAATGTTGACTGGAATACTCTCTTTCAAATTCTGAAGGTGGCAGGGGTAATGTGTAGGGAGCGAAAGGCTATTTACAATTTGTACAGAAACCAGATGGCAGTTATAAGAGTCGAGGGTCATGAAAGGGAAGCAGTGGTTGGGAAAGGAGTGAGACAGGGTTGTAGCCTGTCCCCGATGTTATTCAATCTGTATATTGAGCATGCAGTAAAGGAAACAAAAGAAAAATTCGGAGTAGGTATTAAAATTCATGGAGGAGAAGTAAAAACTTTGAGGTTCGCCGATGACATTGTAATTCTGTGAGACAGCAAAGGACTTGGAAGAGCAGTTGAACGGAATGGACAGTGTCTTGAAAGGAGGATATAAGATGAACATCAACAAAAGCAAAACGAGGCTAATGGAATGTAGTCAAATTAAATCGGGTGATGCTGAGGGGATTAGATTAGGAAATGAGACACTTAAAGTAGTAAAGGAGTTTCGCTATTTAGGGAGCAAAATAACTGATGATGGTCGAAGCAGAGAGGATATAAAATGTAGACTGGGAATGGCAAGGAAATCGTTTCTGAAGAAGAGAAATTTGTTAACATAGAGTATAGATTTAAGTGTCAGGAAGTCGTTTCTGAAAGTATATGTATGGAGTGTAGCCATGTATGGAAGTGAAACATGGACGATAACCAGTTTGGACAAGAAGAGAATAGAAGCTTTTGAAATGTGGTGCTACAGAAGAATTCTGAAGATAAGTTGGGTAGATCATGTAACTAATGAGGAGGTATTGAATAGGATTGGGGAGAAGAGAAGTTTGTGGCACAACTTGACTAGAAGAAGGGATCGGTTGGTAGGACATGTTTTGAGGCATCAAGGGATCACAAATTTAGCATTGGAGGGCAGCGTGGAGGGTAAAAATCGTAGAGGGAGACCAAGAGATCAATACACTAAGCAGATTCAGAAGGATGTAGGTTGCAGTAGGTACTGGGAGATGAAGAAGCTTGCACAGGATAGAGTAGCATGGAGAGCTGCATCAAACCAGTCTCAGGACTGAAGACCACAACAACAACAACAACAACTGAGTATTGGAACCAGCTTCTGTGACTGAATCCTGGATGCCTTTGTAGACAATTTTCACCTTGTTCTTGTTAATGGGACAAAATAACAGCTGTAAAATTAACTTTGGGGGTGCCCTGAGCTAGTGTTGTAAGCGCATTACACTTTACCCTTGATGTGTGAAGTGTAGATGTAGATCAGAGTAATTAGACAGCCCAAGCTGCTGCTTTACTTACCAACTGTGGATGCCATACATCAGCAGGGCAGTCCCCAGACACATGCAGTGAGGAAAGTGCAGGCATCTCAGAAGAATGATGATTTTCACTGCTTTCTGCAACCACACACTCTCCTGGTGTGCCACTGATCCAGTACATGTGAGACAAAGCTGACTCACAACATGTTCACAGCAGTCCTCCAGAAATCACTGCCAATACTTGCTGGACACACATTTGAACCATGTCAAGGACGTCACAAGGAACACTATCTGGGCACCTACAACTGCGCACCATAATGTTTGGAGACACATTAGGGCTCACACTGTACTAAGGTATCGAAGTCTCAGATGATGTACCCATCTTTGCTTGTAACTTTCTGTGTTTGGTTAGGCATCCAACCAGTTAATTCATTCATTCAGTCATTCATCCATCATGTTCCATAGACCAAAAAACTGTATGTTCTGTAGACCAAAAGAAGAAGGGGGCTCCACAGGGATATTAAATGAATCAAGGCATACAAAAACCAAAGACAAGCAAATCACAGAAATTTGGTCCGTATACCACCCTGTACCAACAATAAATTGTAATCATACTACCTGACATTACACATGCTAATGCCAGTTAAATTTAGTCATGTAATTCAGAAAGAAAGCTGCTACTTCAAAAATACTGCTGCATCACTAGTTAGATCTTATGCTGGTGGCTTAAAATTTACTTGATATCACTGGTGTTTTTCAAAGAAAATACTTGCATGCAACTGTAAATACTGGGTCCTGTTTTCAGTGCATTACTACTTTACTGTGAAGATTGCTACTAGCACTGTAGCAAACAGAAATTTTCAGGCCTTGAATATAGACATTTAGATAATTTATACAAGAAGTGGCTAATGAGGTAAGTTTTCTATCTTCTTTTGAACTGGCTGGGATTCCCAGTTTTTTGCTTTATGTTAGATGCAAGCTTGTTGAATACTTTTGCATATCTTCAGAAATTTTTCCAAGAGGGAACAAAATTCGGAAATAGCAAGGTTCTTTATATTATTAATTCAGTGAGGCAGGACACGTTTTGTGACTAAGCAACTAAATTTTACAAGAAGTGCACAAAATTTATTATACCTCAAGCAACTGATAGTTATCTAATTAATATTTTTAAGATAAATTACTTTGATGTTTTAATGTACTGGTAACCATTTTGAATTATATATCTAAAATATTTTCTTTATCTTATTAATATTAATATGGATGCTACTTTTTTGATTTGACAATCTAACTTTTAACCTCATATGATTAAATTCAGCACATCCATGAGTTAAGAAACAAAGCTTTAGAATGTTTGCAGAACAAGTATTTATAGTTGCACAATGTATGACATTAAAATTAAAAATCTGGAACATAAAAAAGTACAAGAACTGAGAAAACACAGTTGAATATAAAAAATAACCAACATTAATACTCCTGAAAGTGCAAATTTGAAAAAAGGTGCTTTAGGTGCTCTGCCTTCTACAACATTTTCTTTGCTTGCAAAACACATCTGATCATCTGAATGGTTTTATTTCATCACTGTCATGGTTCTTTTTGTACTGACAGGCTGACAGGACTGAAGTGGAGCAAACTGTATTTTGATAACTATGCTTTTATGACTTGGAAACATAAAGTGTAATCTAGGGCCTGTAACCGATTAGAGATATCTACAATAGGTTACAGTAAGAACAGGACCTAACTCAGCTGCATATCCAGTATAAAATCTGAAAGTGATTACATCAGAGCCTGGAGCTTTGTTCAATTTCAACGATTTCAGCTGTTTGTCACCACCACTGACACTAATTCTTATTTCATTCATCTTTGAAATTGGTGCAATTCCCCTGGGTTTTCCTTTGTAAAGAGACATTTGAAAACAGAGTTAAGAATTTCAGCTTTTGCTTTTCTACTCTCAGTTTCACTTTCTGTTTCATTCACTATGAACTAGACACTCACTCTGGTGCCAGTGCATATCCATCTACATCTACCACTATTATGAAAAGGAAGGTTGCCACTCACCATATAGTGGAGATGCTGAGTCACAGATAGGCACAACAAAAAGACTGTCACAAATAAGCTTTCGGCCAGCAAGGCCTTCATCAAAAATAGACTGAAGCACACAATTTCCAGAGACTGCAGTCATGTGTGTGGGAGTTGCATTTGCATTTATGTGTGTGTGTGTGTGTGTGTGTGTGTGTGTGTGTGTGTGCTTGCGTGCATGTGTGTGTGTGTGTATGTGGCCTATTTTTGATGAAAGCCTTGCTGGCAGAAAGTTTTCTTGTAACAGTCTTTCTGTTGTGCCTGTCTGCGATTTAGCATTTCCACTGCATGCTGAGTGGCAATTTTCCTTTTCAAAATATTGTTACATTCTATCCCAGATTTTACATCTACATCCACATAGATGTTCCACAAGCCACCATACGGTGGATAGCAGAGGTACCCTGCAGCAATACTTGTCATTTACCCTCCTGTTCCTTGCAAATAGAGCAAGGAAAAAATTGCTTTCTATAGGCCTCCATATGAGCCCTAATTTCTCATATCTTGTCTTCACAGCCCTTACACACAATGCATGTTGGTGGCCTTTACATGTGACCAGAATTTCCTTGGATTTTCTGAGGGCATCACACACTGATCTCTTGACAGCCAAAAGTGTTTCATTCAGCATATCTCTCTCTCTCTCTCTCTCTCTCTCTCTCTCTCTCTCTCTCTCTCTCTCTCTCTCTCTCTATATATATATATATATATATATATATATATATATATATATATATATATATATATATATATATATATATATATATAATTTTTAATTATGAATTTGGCCAGCTATGGACCGCATACAACTTAAGACTTATGGTGTTTCTTTTTCTTCCGTTCTTCCCAGTACTTCTTCATTTTCTCGCCAACTGCTCATCTGTCCACACTCTCTTGGGTCGAGGTTTTGGCGCATCTTCTTCATAGTTTGCGTTTTCTATAAGTAGCCTAAAGTTATTCCTGTCACGTATTATTTCTTCTGTAACACTTATTTTGTTGGCGTCTTTCTTTACTGCTTCTATCCATCCTACAGTGTTTTTCAGCTTACTAACATAATTAAAAATTTTCTTTGTAATCCGTGTTTCTTCCATTCTTTTTAAATGTCCATAAAATTTTAGCCGTCTCTTCCTCATTGTATCTGTGATCTTTTCTGTATTTTTGTATAGGTCTTCATTTCTCCTTTTAATCCACCTGTTTTCCTTGTTTTTCTCAGGACCTAGAATTTTTCTTAATATTTTTCTCTCTCTTTTTTCTAGTTCTCTTAATTCGCCTTTCTTATTCAATGTTAAGCACTCTGATCCATATGTTGCTTGTGTCCTAATAACTGAATTATAATGTTTAATCTTTGCTTGTATGGATATTGATTTCTTATTGTAGTAGTTTTGTGTTAATTTATATGCAAATTCCAACTTTTTTATTCTTTCTTTATTTGTTGTGTTATCCAGTCCATTGGCTTGGATCCACTCCCCCAGGTATTTGAATCTATCAACTCTTTTAATTTTTCCATACTTTGTTTTCATAAACTTTTCTGTATTATGTTTGTGTTCTATATACTCGGTTTTTTCGTAGGATATTTTTAGCCCAGTCTTTTCAGCAATCTCGTGTAACATATCAAGCATAACTGTTGCGTCTGTTCGGTTTTCAGTTATCAGTGCCATATCATCCGCAAAGGCTAAACATTTTACTTCAAATTTGTTCTTTCCTTGGCCCATGCTTATACCCTTTGTGCCTCTGTTTTTTAATGTGTTTCCCCATGTTTTTACTACTTTATCTAAAACCAAGTTAAAGAGAATTGGGGACAGTCTGTCACCTTGTCGAACTCCTGTTTTGATTTTGAATGGTTCAGAAATTTCGCCTTGAAACTTAATTCTTGATGTTGTATCTGTGAGCGTTTGTTCAACAAGTCTTCTGGTGTTTTCATCTATCCCTGATTCATACAGTATCTGGAATAGTGTTTGTCTGTCAACTGAGTCGTAGGCCTTCTTGAAGTCTATGAAAGTAACTATTGTATTTTTATTTTGTATAGCTCTCACTCTCAAAATTGTTTTTAAATTAAGAATCTGTTCTGCACATGATCTACCTTTTCTAAATCCTGCTTGATAATCTCCTATATTAGGTCCTGCTTGTTCCTCTATTCTATTTAAAAGTGCTTTAGAAAGTATTTTGTATGTCACTGGTAACAAGGATATGCCCCTGTAGTTGTTGGTGTCTGTTTTATCTCCTTTTTTATGAAGAGGGTGGATCAATGCTTGTTTCCAGTCACTGGGTATGATTCCTTTTGTCCAAATGTCTTTAATTACTTTGTGAATTTTCTGACATGCAGATACGCCCCCTAGTTTCCACATTTCTGCCACTATCCCATCCTCACCTGGTGCTTTGTTATTCTTCAATGCTTTGATAATCTTTTCTATTTCTTCTACTGTAGGTGGTTCCGACGGTGGATTTTCAAGTTGTGGTTTTTGAAATTGTAACCTGTCATTAGGCTCCTCACAATTTAATAGATTTTCAAAGTATTCAGCTAAGATTTGGCAGTTCTCTTTATTGCTTAAAACCATTTTTCCATTTTTATCTTTAAAATGTAAACTTGGTGACTGGAATCCTGTTAAAACTTCTCTGAAAGTCTTATAGAAGTCTCTAGTGTTGTTCCTTTTGAAATCAGAATCCATTTCTTCTAATCTGTCTTTGTCATATTTTCTTTTCACTGATCTGATGATTTTTGCTGTCTTTTTCCTTTCTTCTTTAAACTCTTCCCAGTATTCGTGTTTCTTATTACTGTTCCATTTTTTCCATGCCTTTAGTCGATTGTCAATTGCTTCATCACACAGCTCATTCCACCATCTGTGTTTTGGTATTCTTCGTGGCTGTCCAATTTCTTTAACTGACTCTATCATAGTTTCTTTAATTTCTTCCCAATTATCCATTTTTCTTGTGTTTAGTACATGACAGAATTTGTTCTGCTTTTGCAGGAGAAATTTAGTGTTTACTCTTGGAAATCTTCTTGGTTTTGGTTTAGGTTTGTTTGGTTGGAACATGGTCTTTATTTCTGTCAGATAATGATCTGAGTCTATGTTTAGGCCCTTCCTCACTCTGACATCCAAGATTTCCTTGTAGTTGCGAGTCGTTATTGCCACATGGTCCAACTGATATTCACCTTGATTTGGATTAGGTGATACCCACGTTTTTTTCTTTCTTGCAAGTTTCCTGAAACATGTCGACATTAATTTTAGATTAAACTGTCTACAAAAATCTATGAGTCTTTCCCCATTTTTGTTGGTTCTTGCATGTGCTGGATAATCTCCAACTACTGATTTAAATTTTATTTCTTTGCCAATTTGTGCATTAAAGTCTCCCACTAAAATTTTTATATGTTCTTTTGGTAATATGGATGTTTCGTGTTCAAGCATTTCCCAAAAATCTTCCACTTTGTCAACATTTGTTCTGTTATGTTGGTTAATAGGTGCATGTGCATTTATAATAGTGTAGCGTTTATTGCCTGACTTGAACGTCAGAAATGAAATTCGTTCTGATGGGGAGCTAAAATTAGTTACTGATTCCGTAAGTTGCTGTTTGACCATAAATGCGGTCCCTAATATAGTCGTATTATTGGAATTTTTAATGGCTGGTTTTCCTTTGTAGATCCTGTATCCACCTGATTCAAATGCATTTTCATCCAGATACCTTGTTTCTTGAAGAGCTAATATAAGTATGTTGCGTTGATTGAGAGCGTCCGTTATGTGTTTTAGTTTTCCAACTTTCATAAGTGTGTTGATATTCAGAGTCCCCAGTAGATGTTTTTTCTTGGGTCTTATCTTTGAAGAAGTACTAGGAAGCTCCGACTCTTCCTTACATGATGTTCTAGGCTCTCCAGAATCCAAAGGCCTAGTTGCACCGCCATGAATAGCGATGGAAGATTGGTTACTTCCTGGAGTAGTTTCCATTTTGAAATTTACCATCATGCCTTAGGTTAAAGTTTGGTTTGGGGAAAGGTAATTGAACCTTTCGATGATAAAAATTCAAGCATTTAGCTTAGAATTATAAGTGAGGCCGCCACTAACATGTGGGACAAACGCCTTTTGCAGCCGCCCACTGTGGGAACAGACGCTACAGTCTGGTGCTTTTATATATATAAAAAACAAAGATGATGTGACTTACCGAACGAAAGTGCTGGCAGGTCGATAGACACACAAACATACACACAAAATTCAAGCTTTCGCAACAAACTGTTGCCTCATCAGGTTGATAATATCTCAGTTGTTTAACTAAAAGAATTTCATATTATATTGTATATGATGTCATACATTTCAGGCTAAAGCGTGTAAAAAGAAATTACTTTGTTACAAGTGATATGTACTAACTCTGTATGTACAGTTAAAATTACTCTTCTTTTGAAAACATTTGAAATTACAAAATATTTGGCACACTTAAAATTCCTGTTATTAATCACGCAATCTGACACTAATTCTTCTTTTGTCAAGAAAGTTTGTAAACTGTTTTGTCTTGAAAACTCTTTGGAATGTTGTTAATATCTCAGAATAAGGTAGTAGCAGGCATGCCTCTGATGTGATCAGAAGTTTCTTTTATGTTTGGCAATAACAACGTAATTTGTGGTGATATAGAAGTGAAAATTGTAAAGACAGTGTGGTATAGAAGAATGTGACGTAACGAAAAAGGAAAAAAAATAGAAATTTGGAGCAGGCTTACTTAAACGTTATCATATCATATGGGAACTAAAATTTCAAAAATGTCAGTCCAATGAATCAACCCCTAGACATCACAAACTGGAGCCAATGGCAAGAAAAGAAGATAAGTAAGAAAGTTTATTTGTATATCTTACTCCTCTCAAAGCTCAAGAAATGAGTCAATTATGAAGTGAGTGAAAATCAACTGGTGATGTCAGCAAGGGTAAGATTACAAAGTGTTAACATTTCAATATGGTGCAGAGACTGGCAACTTGCTCTAAATGTTTACAAATGTAAAACTGAGCACTTGAAAGAATGAAAAAAAATGTGGTACCCTATGACGATAACAGTGAGTCACTGTTGGGATCGACCAACTCATACAAATACCTGGGTGTAACACTGTGTAGGGATATGAAATGGAATGATCACATAGGTTCAGTTGTGGGTAGAGCAGGTTTATTGGTAGAATATTGGGGAAGTGCAATCAGTCTTACAAATCACTTGTGTGACCCATCCTAGAATATTGCTTAAGTGTAGATTAATCCAGATAGGATTAACAGGTATGTATACAGAGAAGGGAAGCATGAATGGTCACAGGTTTGTTTAATCCATGAGAGAGTGTCACAGGGATATTGAAGGAACTGAAATTGAAGACTCTTGAAGGCAGACGTAAACTACCCTGAGAATGTTTATTAACAAAGTTTTGACTATAGGCTTTAAATGATTACTCTAGGGATCTACTACAACCCATTATGTGGCATGTGCGTATGAGATTAGGAAATTTACTGAGTGCACAGAGGTATTCGAACAATCATTCTTCCCACACTCCATACATGAATGGAACAAGAAAAAGCCCTAATAACTGGTATAATGGGATGTACCCTTTGCCATGCACCTTATAGTGGTTTGCAGAGTATAGATGTAGATGTAGACAGATGACAGGCACACATAGGGCTGCCATGATTATGTTTTGCCGGAATCCACACCACAGGGTATTACGTCAGTTCAGATAGAGCTGCATGAGGATGAGATATAGAGAAAACGTTTTTGACACTATTACAGCACTCTTCTGTACAGATTCACATCCATCTTGACTGCAGATGACATTGGTATAATAGTGAGGGATGTTAAGGAATCTCTGCCCACTACAACTGATAACAAGTCCTCACAGTTAAGGTTCAGTGCCAATAGGCTGACCCTTGATGTGAAGAAAAAAAACTTTATACAATTTCAAAAGATGAATCAAAACCAAGCTCTCTCTCTGGTATTGGATGGAAATGAGTTAGAAAGGGCATGATGCATAAGACTTTGAGGAATGTGTATTGACCAAGACAAACTATGAAGACCATGTAATCAAACTTTATCAGAGACTCAGTTCTGCAAGATTTTCTCTGGGAATTATTTCTAAAGTTTGCTCTCCAGATGGTTCCAGAATGGCTTTTTTGGGTACCTTCAGCCCATTTAGCTTATGGAATAATTTTTTGGTGTTTAATCAATCGTCTGTCAAATGAGATTTTTAGATTACAGAAAAGGGCTATTCATAATATCTTATCACATAGCCCTGCCAGTGCTGACACCAAGCCCCTATTTAAAAAGTCATGTTTTCTTACTGTTCCCTCCTTGAACATATACAAATGTGTGTAGATGCCAGGAGATGGAGTTGGTGACCTGAAAACTAGCTCTAATTACCACACCTATAATACAACTGTGGGTATATACACATAGGACAAGGAAGAAGGACCTATGCTCAAAGACATGTGAGCCATTTTTTGTCACTCTTTTTAATGCACTTTCAACACATATAAAGATGTTGGAGAGTGAAATGGCTATTAGAGCAAAATTAAAATCGTTTCTTGTTGAGAAGTGTCCCTACAATGTTAATGAATATTTTTGCTTATAGGGATACTAAGCCCTCATTACTTGTTGAGTTATTTTGATTCTCTTAACTGATGTACTGTCTATGCTGTGTTTTTGCTTCCAAAGAACGATTCCCTGTTGGTTTTCTGTGACCCCTGTTCATATGCAATGGAATGCACCTCGTCTGAAAACGGATGTGGTGCCTGCCTAGTTGTGGTGGATATAGTGTCAGTAGGTTTTTGTGTGTTTGTGAATTATACTTTTTGGCAGTGTTATATAGTATATTCACATGATTTTATTTTTTCATGGGGCCTTTTAGATCAATGTTTCATGATTTAGCAACATCAGTGATTTACTTATTGTGCATCTTGTACTTTTCAGTAGAGTTTTTATTTTCAAAATTTTTGTTCATTGATTAAGTTCTTTTGCATGTTGCAATCACAATACAGACTATGTTTCTGTGAGTCCCCTTATAATCATGCACGGAGCGAGGTAGCTACACCAGTCTAGTATTGGAATTGTATTTGGGAGGACTTAATTGCCCATCTGGGCATTCTGGCTTAGATTTTCCATGGTTCCCCAAGTTGCCAAGATGAATGGTGAGATAATTACTTGCTTTAGACCATCGCTAACTTCCTGCCCTATTCTCACCTAACTGTCTTCTAATGTTTTATATATGTACATATTATTTGTGTACTGTATCTTCACATGTCAGATACTGTTGTTTTAAATCATCTAGGGTGAATAAATAAATAAATAAAATGGAATGACGTGAAAACTGCCGCTGTGCCAAGGAATCAGTATAATTTGTTGTGGATGATGTGAAAACCAAACATATTCCCAAGAGAGCAAGTCATCACAAAGGTCACAGTATTTCCTCTTGTGCCAGGAAGTGTTAACCTGCAGATCAGTAATGTCACAGAGAATCATTTCTAGAAGCTCTAGAGAATTCTGTACTCAATAAAACGCCTCTACCCTTGTTCCCCCTTCCTGTTACCTGTGTCAGAGTACATAACTCCTATCTGAACCCAAGACACATGAGGCAAAGTCTATGTGACAATTATTTTCTATCTGGTAATGTTATGTAAATTGCAGTTCAATTGAAACTTAAATTTTTATTGTAACAGAAACTACTAAGAGGAGTTAGTACAAGTATCCCAAGATCCTCAAAAGGTCTTCTACAAGATGTACAGTTACCTACTTTGTACAATATTGTCTGTGGCCACTCTACTGGATAAACACTATATTTACCTGAGTTGCACTGCCCAAAAAGAGAATTCTGTAGGAGTGAAAGGAATGAAAATATGCAATAAACTGTTGTTTAGACCAAGACAATAAGAGGTTTCTAGGAGCAAATCATACTCAATTGTACATCTTGAGCAGTTTATTTATATGTTTACTCAGTTTTTAACTTGTTATCTAAAAGGACTCAAAAGAAAAATCAGGAGGGTGTTGGCATAATTTCATTTCAGTCACATGTATCCTTGGAGCTGCATTTTCTTCAATTGTAATGTACAATATTGTCAATTACTGGCAGTGACAGATTGGCTATAGAAGGCCTTACATTCTCCATAATGGAATATGATGTATCTCTGTGGCATTGAGGCATGAGACTTAACAGGTCTTAGCAAACCATTCCACACTTATGTAATTACAAACTAATACACCACTGCTCGATATCTTAATAACCTCACTCATAACAACATTGTATAACACTAATAATTTTGTTCTGAGGTACTCAGCAAAACAAATGGTAGTGAAATATGCTCCCACACTTTATATTGCCCATTTGTATTACCAAATCTTTTGATATAATATACCCCAGCAACTCATGAAGCTTTTCACTGAATTGCTTTTTCAGAGCCTTTCAGCAACTAATGTAAAACCACCAAAACATCATGTCTTGCTTAATATGCATACAATATCATAATTTCATTTAAACTTAACCACCCCCTATATTGTAAGTAACAGAAATATCTCATGTTAGGGGAAATGTGGAAGGAATAAATAGAAAAGGAAAAAGGGAAAACAACTTGAAAGCAATATTTTAGAAAGACTGTGGATGTAGATGAAGATCAACTGGACATGCTACACTGTGACAAGAATCTGGCAGAACTATGAGAAACCAAAAATGAAACATGACACCTGCAGTGGACAACATTTCTTGAGAGTTACTAAAATTCTTGGGGCAGCCAGCCATTACAAAGCTGTTTCACCAGGTGTGCAAAACATATGTGACAAGGCAAACCTTCAGACTTTAAGCAGAGTGTAATAATTTCGATATCAAAGAAGGCAGATGCTAACAGGTTTGAATACTATCAAACCATCAATTTTATAAGTCATGATTGCAAAATATTTACATAAATTATTTAGAGAAGAATGGAGAAATTGGTAGATGGTCACCTCAGTAAATGTTTGTTACAGATATGAAAAAGGGTAGGAACACATGAGGCAATAATCTTCCTATGACTTATCCGAGAAGACAGGTTGGAGGAAGCACACCATAGCATTTGTAGATATTGAGAAATCTTTTGACAATATGTACTGGAATATACTCTATGAATTTATGAACGTGCCAGAGATAAGATACAGGGAGCAAAAGGTTATTCACAATTTATACAAAACCAAACTGCAGCTATAGGAGTCAAAGAACTTGGAAGAGAAGCAATAACTGAGAAGGGAGTTATACAGGGTTGTAGCTTATCCACAATGTTATTCAACCCATATGGTGAGAAGACTCAAAAGAAACCAAGAAGAAATTTGAAAAGGGAATTTAAGTTTTGGGAGAAGAAATAAAAACTTCAAGGTTTTCCAATGACACTGTCATCCTGTCAGGGACAGAAAAGGACCTGGAGAGCAGTTGAATGCATGGACACCCACAGAAATTTTTCCAGTGAGTGGCGGGCAGAGGAGGTCAAGACTCTAAAATTGTCATTCTTTATAACAAGGAGCTGGTCAGTTTTGATTCATGTCATGCCATAAAAACTAATTTTTACAGGTGGCACAAAATAACTTATTATATCCCAAAGAGTTCATGTTTATCCAATCAATGTATGAATAAAATCTCTGGATCCAGTTCCATGAGGGAAGGGGGGTTTAGGGGGCAGTACATGCCCCCTCTTACCCCATATGCAGATGCCTATGGTGAACATAATGGATAACATCTAGAACAGAGATTATAAGATGAATATCAACAAAACAAAAACAAGGGTAATAGAACGCAACTGAGTTATATCAAGAGATGCTGAAGGAAGTAGATAGGAAATGAGAAACTAAAAGTGGTAAATCAGTTTTCTGTTTGGGCAGCAAAATAACTGATAATGGCTGAAGTAGAGAGGAAACATAATGCAGACTTGCTATAGCATGATGCAGATTTTTGAAAAATTGGAATTTGTTAGCCTCAATATAAATTTAAGAGTCAGTAGTATTTTGTGAAGGTAGTTCTTGGGAGTGTGGCTTTCTACTGAAATAAAACGTGTATGATAAACAGTTCAGGCATGAAAAGAATAGAAGCTTTTAAAATACAGGGCTGCTGAAGAATGCTGAATACTATATTGGTAGACCAATCTAGTTGAGGAGATACTCAAAGAGATTGGGGAGAAAAGAAATCTATGGCACAACTTGAGTAAAAGAAGGTATTGGTTGGTAACACACATACTGAGCTACCAAGGAACCATCAGTTTGGTAGTGGAAGGTGGTGTGAGTGGTTAAAATTGTAGAGGGAGACCAGGAGATGAATACAATAAGTAGCTTGAAATGGTAGTAAGTACAGTAGATATTCATGCATGAAGAGGCTTGCACAGAATTAGACTAGTGTAAAGACTTGCATCAAACCAGTCTTCAGATGGAAGACCACAACAACAAAGTCTCATTTTTCTCTGCATTAAAAGTGAGTTTCACTGTCTCTAACTGATATAGCAGGAATTGATAAACATGCCCTGAGAGATCTTTGTTTTCACAGTTTTTGTATTTGCTGCTGTTTTGGTGTTCAGTAAGTATATTGAACTCTTCTTCAAAATGTTGTTGCTGTTTATCTATACTTTGATACTACATAAAAGTCAACTAAATACATTTCCTAGATAATGTTCAGTCATAACTAAAAACTCTACATTGATATTCTAAATATGTAAAACATACCAGGAAAAGCATTGGCCTATGAATTTAGAGAACAGAAATTGACCTCCTTAATCTTGCTGTTGTAATAGGTATATGTAGCCACAAGAGAATAATTAAATTATTTTAACTATGTTTTGTTATATTTTTATATCTAAAAACAAAGATGATGTGACTTACCAAATGAAAGCGCTGGCAGGTCGATAGACACACAAAAAACACAAAAATACACACTAAATTCTAGCTTTCGCAGCCAATGGTTGCTTCGTCAGGAAAGAGGGAAGGAGAGGTAAGGAGACGGAAAGACAAAAGGATGTGAGTTTTCGTCCTTCCCTCAGATTCAGATTCGAAAAGGAGTTGAGGCCTCAAAAACATCAACAAATTACTCCGCCAGGGATATGACTTTCTCAAGTCAACCCCTGAAGTGAGATCATCCCTTGACAAAATTCTCCCCACACCACCTGAATTTCTGCAAATCTGAATTTCACCTGGTCCTTCTCCAAAACCCAAGCCACCTTCCTGGATGTTGACCTTCATCTTCTTGAAGCTCACATCCACACCTCTGTCCATATGAAACCCACAAACAAACAACAGTGCCTTCACTTTGATAGCTGCCATCCATTCCACATCAAACGCTCCCTTCCCTACAGCCTAGGTATTCGTGGCAAACATATCTGCTCCAGTGACGAATCCCAACAATTACACCAATAACCTAACCAGTGCTTTCCTCTCGCGCAACTATCCTGCAGAACTTGTCCTCAAACAGATCTCCCGAGCAATACATTCCTTCCCGTCCAACAACATTGTTCCTATCCCCAGACCCCTTGTCACCCAATATTATCCTGGCCTCGAAAACATCAACAAATTACTCCGCCAGTGATATGACTTTCTCAAGTCAATCCCTGAAATGAGATCATCTCTTGACAAAATTCTCTCCACACCACGCAGAGTTGCCTTTCGTCGGCCCCTGAACCTCCGTAACATCCTTGTCAAACCCTACAATATTCCAAGACTACCTTCTCTACCCAGCGGTTCCTACCCCTGTAACCGACCCCGCTGCAAAACCTGCCCCATGCATCCCCCCACAACCACCTACTCCAGCCCCGCTACTGGTAAAACATACATAATTCAAGGCAGGGCCACGTGTGAAACTACACATGTCATTTATCAACTGACATGCATGCACTGCACAGCCTTTTACTTCGGTATGACAACAACTAAACTGGCTGAGCACATGAACGGACACAGACGAACTGTCCGCCTAGGAGATGTCCAATACCCAGTAGCGGAGCATGCCCTCCAGCATAATTCTAGGGACCTAGGAACCTGCTACACCGTATGTGCCATTTGGCATCTCCCACCCAACACCAGTCCCTCTGAACTGCGGAGATGGGAACTTGCACTCCAACATATCCTTTCATCCCGCCATCCCCCTGGGCTGAACCTGCGTTAAACAACCTCACTCCCATTTACTCTTCAGACTTTTCCTCTTTCCCTTTCCTCTTTAGCCATTCATGTATCTTTTCATCCTACATAGTTGTGTTTATCTTTATACTATATACCTCTTTGCTTCTGTATGCATCCTCTTTGGTTTGAAGCTGGCACAGTACTTACAGTAGAATATCTTTGGCTTCCCTCTGACAACCATGCCTCCATCCTTGCTACCCTCCCTGTTTTCCTTTCCCTGTTGCTTCATAACCTGGGTTGTGAGTAACTGAATCTACTTTCCCTTCTTCCCTTTCTTTCCCCTCTCTCCTCTTGATGAAGGAACATTTGTTCCAAAAGCTAGGAACGTAAATTTTTAGTTCTGTTTTTTGTGTATCTATCGGCTGTACTGAGCTGAGGTAAGTACTGGCCAGCCCCTCTATCTCTTTGTTAGTATTTGGAGCAGATCTTCTCTCAGTCATGGGGTTGTTACTGTGATAGTGTTTAGAGGAGACAAAATTTTGCTACAGACATGGACACAAGTCATTACACTCAGTTATGTTTCACCTTGTTTTCAGAATAAATTTTCTAAGTTGTAATTAATTCTGACTTTCCATTTAGTAGTTTGTACCTGGGACACAACAACTTGTTGTTCTTATTTCATTAAAATTTGTATCTTTAGTTCAGAAGAGTCGAAAAAGATTCAATTAATAATTATACAACAATGTTTATTTCAACTTGTGTCTCCTACAATTACTGTCATGTATAAATCAGTCCAGGGGCAGCAGTGCAGATGTAGTAAGTGAAGTGGCATTCAGCAATATTTTTTTCTTTGCAACACTTTAAAAAACGTTATTTATCTACTATGCATGCTGGCTTTTACTCCAAACATATGCCCTTGTTTGTATGCATGGAACTCTCTTGTAGAAATAAGAGGCATTCCTCTCTCATGGCCCAGCCTCATGGTTGGAACCACAGGCCAAACATGTATGGTATGCTATGGCTATTGTGACGTCACCTGCTTGACTTTGTCTGTGAGGGGTCATGCAGTGAGAGAGATAGAAATTTTATTCCCAGCTACTTCTGGTTTCAGATGGCAGACTGTAAAGCAGTGGTTGGTGTGTACTTGGAGCATGCTTCCATCTGTAGAGTGTTTAGTACTGTATGTTTTAAATATGAATCCTGCTATACCCAGGCTGCTGAAACGTCACTTCAAGGTCACTCCCCAAGCACCTTAGAGTTGGTAGTATAACTAACAAACAAGTGAGGAATGGGAGGCTGAACCAATAACAGCATGGAACAAAAGCCGGTTCCAGCATCTATGCTATTGAAATGTTCAAATTGCTTAATGATGATAAGGTCATTTTTATAGATTCTTGTTTACTATTCTCCTTTATTTTGTCCATTTCTTCTATTACAGCATCTGTCAAATAAAGCTTTTCCTGCTTGAAACTAAAACACACCTGAGAAATGTAATTTTAGGAGAGAGACTTTCTTCTTTAGCAAATACTTCAATTCAGAAAGAATTTATGGCACAGTAAGTAAAAAAAGCCATTCCTTGAAGGCATCACTGAGAAATTTTCAGCCTTATTCTTTAAAGCCATCACCAAAAACTTGCATACTTTGTTGTTGTTGTTGTGGTCTTCAGTCCTGAGACTGGTTTGATGCAGCTCTCCATGCTACTCTATCCTGTGCAAGCTTCTTCATCTCCCAGTACCTACTGCAACCTACATCCTTCTGAATCTGCTTAGTGTATTCATCTCTTGTTCTCCCTCTACGATTTTTACCCTCCACGCTGCCCTCCAATGCTAAATTTGTGATGCCTTGATGCCTCAAAACATGTCCTACCAACCGATCCCTTCTTCTAGTCAAGTTGTGCCACAAACTTCTCTTCTCCCCAATCCTATTCAATACCTCCTCATTAGTTACGTGATCTACCCACCTTATCTTCAGCATTCTTCTGTAGCACCACATTTCGAAAGCTTCTATTCTCTTCTTGTCCAAACTAGTTATCGTCCATGTCTCACTTCCATACATGGCTACACTCCATACAAATACTTTCAGAAACGACTTCCTGACACCTAAATCTATACTCGATGTTAACAAATTTCTCTTCTTGAGAAACACTTTCCTTGCCATTGCCAGTCTACATTTTATATCCTCTCTACTTCGACCATCATCAGTTATTGCATACTTAAAGAACTAAAAGATTGATTTGGTGTATAAGGAATAGCTAAGTTCAATTATTAAGATATGTTTGTGTAAATATATAGGTATATTTCTTTTTTCTTCTAGTTCTTCAGTTAACTTACTAGGTATGAGGCACTATGATACAGTTACGAGGTGTTATGAATAGAACTGGACGACTTTTTCTCAAACAAATTGTATCCTAAAACAAATACAAATGTAATTAAGTAAGCAAAGTTCCATGTTCTGACCCTAGATGGGCCAAATGGTCCCAGTCAATTGTCATTCATCCTCTGCCAATGGCATCAGCAGGTGCAGTATGTAGGAGTATGTGCTTTGCACACCACTCTCCCAGTCACTGTCAGGTTTCTTCATTACATCTACACTCTACTCCATAATTCAAGAAATGGCATGTGGCAGAGGGTACTTCTGGTACCACTAACTGATCCCCCATTGTTGTTCCACTGGCAGATGGTGCATCGGAAGAATGATTGTCAGTAATCCTCTGTATTGATTCTAATTTCTTCAATCTTTTCATCAGGGTCATTACATGAGATGAATGTGGGAGGAGGTAACATGTTGTCTGACTCTTCCCAGAAAGTGCTCTTTCAGAGTTTCAATAGCAAACCTCTCCATGATTGACAACACCTCCCTTGTAACATCTACCAATGTAGTTTGTTAAACATAACAATAATGCTCTCATGCTGGCTCAGCAATCCCATGCTGAAATGCACCACTCATTCTTGGATCTTCTCTCTCTCTCTCTCTCTCTCTCTGTCTCTGTCTCTCTCTTTCTCTACCTCTCCCTCCCCCCCCCCAATCTCACTCTCTCTCTCTCACTCTCTCTCTCTCTCTCTCTCTCTCTCTCTCTCTCTCTCTCTCTCTCTCTCTATCAGTCCTATCTCCTAAAGGTCTCAGGCTGATGAACAGTTCTCAAGAACTGGTCAAGGAAGTGCCTCACAATATACTTCCTCCATGGTTGAGTTACATTTACTTAATATCCTTCCTATGAATCTTGAATGACCTTGAAACCACTGCTAATTGGCCTCACTATGCTGAGTGCATCCCACACCACTTTTCTCATGAAGTAAAAGTCACTGGAAGTCTAGCATACCGAATTAAAGAAAATTGAAGCAGCTATTCTTATTGTCAAAAGCAGCAGCTGCAGTATAGGAAGATGGAAAGTCACTAAGAACTATGTAAGCTGAAGAAATGAAAATCTAGAATTATGATGTCTGCAATATAAAAGAAATAAAAATATAACACAGAAAAGAAATTGAATCTAATTTTGATTTCAGGAAATAAGGGTGATCCAGTAAGTGGTCATGTACTGCTCACTACCATTGTACTGACTGATATCAACCCCTGATCAAATCATTGACTGGATTGCTTGTCACTGTCAGCCAAACGAGTTGTTATTTTGCCTTCCCTGATGGTTCAAATTTGAACTGTGTAATTGAGTCCTGAAGCAATAAATATTACATGATTTTTGAGCACTTGGAAATTGAAACCTGCAGAAATTTACAGCCAGTAAAAGGAAATGTATGCTGGTAGAGTAATGGAGGAACAAAAAATGAGAAAATTTTGTGAAGCAAAGAATGAACAAATGTGCATGATGGAATGGGACATCCAATGTTTGTCACAGACAATTTGAGGAATCAAGAGAAGAACAAAATTGTGTAAGACTCACTTTTGAATAAAGCCCAAAGCTTTTCTCAGTGGGAAACATTTTGGAAGTGATACCAAGTTGAAAAATGTAGTGTGTAATTGGCTTAATGGACTGACAGCAACTTATAGTGTGATAGGGACTCCACAGCTTATGGGCAGACAAGAAGAGATTTAAATAGTAGAGGTGATTAAAAAAAAGAAGGGAAAAACGGACAACACAAGCATTACTTGCTACTGAGGAACCAAATATCGTTATAATAACAGAACATGGACTGGTCGAAAATGAAATACAGCTGTACAATTTAAAAGCTTATAATAGTGTGTCATGTTTTTCCACATTTCAACATAAACGTGATAAGCTAGATAGTATGTGGATAGCAGTGAAAGTGAGTGTGTTCAGTGGCCATTTACAAACTGCAGAAAATTTCGTTTTGAAGCATCAGTTCTTCAAACAAATTTACAGGTGGGCAAATGTCTGGTGTTAGCGATTAGAGATATATCACCCTCTGACTGCTATGATAGAAGATTTCCTAGCAGAATTTGAAATACTATTTTACAAAGCTATTAATGAACTTCCTTTATGTAACAGCATTTTGTGACCTAAATATAAATACAGCGAAATTGAGCAGTTGTAGAAAGTATTTTGATGATATTGTTAATACACATAACACGAAGCTCCAAGTAAATACCAAACAAGGAGCACTGAATCATCAGACTTGTTAATAGATAATGTTTTTGCAAATGTACCTTTAAAAAAATTAATGGTACACATAATTAACACACTAATTCCAGATCTCCATTGTCAGATAATTGAACTACAAAATAATACAACTGGAACTGGAAATAGAGTTATAGTGGAAATGCTGGCAAATGCTGAAACTCTCAACGTATTGGAAATGTCACTCAGAAGACTGGAAGGCTATATATAACAATGAGGTACATCTACATCTAAATCTATTCTCTGAAGACCACTATGAAGTACATCGCAGAGGGTATTTCTCATTCTCATATTAATGGTTCTTCTCATTCTATTCACATACACAAAGTGAGAAGTGTGACTGCTTAAATGCCTCTGAGCAAACTGTAGCAAACGTAATCTTGTGCTCATAATTCCTATAAGAGTGATATGTAGGGGGTTGTAGTATATTCCTAGAATCATCATTTAAACCTGCTTCTTGTACAGTTACACATGCTTGTAGTTCTGAAAGGCTGTGCGTGTGACAGTGCTACGTCATCCACAGAGGACATCTCAGATTTTCTGTGTGTGTGTGTGTGTGTGTGTGTGTGTGTGTGTGTGTGTGTGTGTGTGTGTGTGTGTGTGTGTGCGTGTGTGAAGAGAAGGAGAAAGAGAGGGAGAAAGAAGAGAGAGAGAGAGAGAGAGAGAGAGAGAGAGAGAGAGAGAGAGAGAGAGAGAGAGAGAGAGAGAGAGGGGGAGAGAGAGAGAGAGTGAGGTCACTGTCAGAGCCTGCCATAGGCCCAGTGTATTTAAGGCTAGCTGCACTACACTAGGCCTCAGTTCTCAATGTGTATTGCTACAGCTCTTTGTGGTGCATGTAATTGGTTCCTGCTGAATGTTACTTAAATACTGTGTTCAAGTCGTCATTGCTTCTGTGGAATAAAATGTGTTCAATCTACTGGTTGTGTTGTACCTAATTTCAACACCACTGGCAGTAAGTGTGATCCTGATCTCTGCACAAATTTCTACTTTGGTACATCCTTCATTTATTCTCGTGATGGCTGATGGTGTTACACAGGACATTTTACATTGGTCAGTCAAACAGCAAGAATCATTCACCATTGCATTGCACCTCAGATCACAGGTACTGGACAATAA
Source organism: Schistocerca nitens (assembly GCF_023898315.1). Lineage (NCBI taxonomy): Eukaryota > Metazoa > Arthropoda > Insecta > Orthoptera > Acrididae > Schistocerca > Schistocerca nitens. The sequence continues at coordinate 60,181,906 of NC_064624.1, forward strand.
AACTGAGGTGCTTCAGTTATTGGCTTCTGTTTTATATAGTTGGCATGCTCCTCAGTGTGTGTCACCTGCTGTTTCTCCCTTCACAGCCCCCTTGATTAATCTGTTGCCCTATTCTACATATGATTAGTACACTGAGAAAAGGGTCACATACAAGAAATGTCTGCAATAACAATTTCAAACTTTTGGGATTACTGACACTATTTTATGTTATGCCTTGTTCCTTTCATGGATATCACCCAGAATGTATCAGTTACTATATTAGCTCTATTCTTTGCAGGATCTGTCTTCTTAAATGTTTGACAAAATGTGTGAACTTCTTTCAAACTACTACTGTAAGTGCACCCACATTATTCTATCTTGGGTTGAGTTTTACTGATGCAGAAGGCAACCACATCAGTACTATTGAGCATGGGCAGCTTAACTCCATGCTGAATGTTGCTTAAATACAATGTTTAGATTATTAATGCTTCCATGGAACAACGTGTGCTTACTCTACTTGTCATGTACTTACACCTAATTACAACATCTTGAAACTTTGTAGTAGGCTTTCTCAAGATAGTTTATGTGTAACTTCAAAATTCTGACATTCAGAACTTTTAAAATGTTTGTGACACTCTTCCATGGACAAAAAAATCTTGTGGCCTTTCATGATGCCCTTCTGCATGTATTCTGTTGGTCCTGTTTGGTATGGGTCCCACATACTTGAAATTGTTCTAGGATGGGTTGTGAAAGTGATTTGTAACCACTCTCCTTTGCCAACTGATTGCATTTCCCTAGTATTCTACAATAAACCAAAGTTTGCTATGCAATTTACCCATGGCTGTGCCCAATGATCATTCCATTTCATATCCCTCCATAGTGATAAACTGATGTATTTGTATGAATTGACTAATGTCATCTGTAGCTCACTGATGTTATTATGGCGCACACCATTTTTTTCATTTTATGGAGTGCAAAATTTACATTGCTGAACATTTAAAGCTAGCTGCCAATTTTTGCATCACTTTGTAACTATTCCAAGCTCTCATTGAATATTTATGCACCTTCTTTTATACTCTACCTCATTACAGAAAACTGCATTGTTTATGAAAAACCTGAGGTTACTATTAATATTGACCACAAGGTCATTAATATACAACATGAACACAAGGGACCCAATACACTTTCCTGTGGCACACCTGACATTGCTTCCACATCTGCCAATGACTGTCCATCTCAGATAACTAGCTATGCCATCCCTACAAAAATTCCTCAGTCCAGTCACTAATTTTGCTTCATACTCCATGTGGTCATATTTTCACGTGGAAGAAAGCTGTAAGAAAGTCGATTGAAGCTCAAGTCATCACATAAACATAGCTTCTCCAAAGGCCTGCAGAAAGATAAATGTAAGAAATAGTATGACATTAATTACCAAGGAAATCATGAATGCTAGAGAAGATTTAAAAGATCTGTATGAATGATATCAGAAATGTGATAGACTAAAAGACCATGAATGTATCAGACATAAGAAGAAAAGATATAGCAGGATGATAATGAAACCAAAATCTACATATTTTTGCTATTGCTGTGGTCTTCAGTCCAGAGACTGGTTTGATGCAGTTCTCCATGCTACTCTATCCTATGCAAGCTTCTTCATCTCCAAGTAACTATTGCAACCTACATCCTTCTGAATCTGCTTAGTGTATTCATCTCTTGTTCTCCCTCTACCATTTTTACCCTCCACACTGCCCTCCAAAACTAAATAGGTGATCCCTTGATGCCTCAGAACATGTTCTACTACCAACCTATCCCTTCTTGTAGTCAAGTTGTGCCTCAGATTCCTCTTCCCCCCCCCCCACCCCTCCCACCCCCAATTAATATTCAATATCTCCTCATTAGTTACACAATCTACCCATCTAATCTTCAGCATTCTTCTGTAGCACCACATTTCGAAAGCTTCTATTCTCTTCTTGTCTAAACTAATTATTGCCCGTGTTTCACTTCCATACATGGCTACACTCCATACAAATAATTTCAGAAAAGACTTCCTGATATTTAAATCTATACTCGATGTTAACAAATTTCTCTTCTCCAAAAAGGCTTTCCTTGCCATTGCCAGGCTACATTTTATATCCTCTCTACTTTGACCACCATCAGTTATTTTGCTTCCCAAATAGCAAAACACATCTACTAATTTAACAGTCTCATTTCCTAATCTAATTCCCTCAGCATCATCTGATTTAATCTAGATATTATAAACATGAAATTGGAACCTAGTCACTTGTTTCTCCTAAGGTGCACTTATAGTATACCAGACTCTTCTGATGTGTGTTGCCTTTAGTTATTTGTTCCCATCACTCATAGCTGACTGGTTGATAGTTTACAGTAGACAATGAAAATCCCTGATTTTAATGATATCTTTAATATGGAATACTAAATTGATTTGTTTCCAATTTGCAAAATGGAAGGAAAACTTGATGTGCTGGCAGACTTCATATGTTAACGTCAAACAATTTGTTTGATAGAATACTCACAAAGCATACTTATCATTATAAGTATCATTGTAACAGTTTTGAAATCTACTCAAATAGATCACACTGCAGCTAACATCTGGCTGTGTTCCTGAGCTAATGTGTAGGAGAGCACCTATGAACTTTCTGTACTTAGTACCATGACTTTCATCTTGGGCTGTTTGTAGTTTCAAATTTCCTTCAACTAGAGTACTGCACAACTATGAATGTTCAATCTAATATTTCTTAGCTAGATCCATTATAGCTTTCCTGTCTCAGAGTCACTATCTTCTTGTATAATTATAATTAATATTTATCCTCAAGATAATTCTTCTTCATTTAAGCCTTTCATCTTAAATTGCTTGATGATTTTTTCCCTTTACCTTTGGAACAAATTAGTTGCAAATCATTAGCAAACACAATCTTATAACTTTTTCAAAACTCATCCAATAATCATACCATATTCTAGGACTTTCCCTCAAGCCATATGATGCCTTCAATAACTAACAAATACTATGTGTTTCACCCTTATACCAGGAGGTCACTTCACATAAACTTCTGAAAAACCTTTACTATTAAGAAATGCAGTCTGCACATCCATTTGTTCTGCAATGAAAGCCTTTTGACAACAGAACAACAATAAAACTTTCAGTGATTGCATCAAAGCATTTGGCAAATAAATATCATTTCTTTTTGCTGTTCTGATGCCATGGTCCATTATATGCCAAATTTTGCTACACTGTACTAACAGATATATTTGCTCTATGTCCCAAATTGATTTTTGTGGTTACACTACACTGTAGTTACACTTGCAACTAATTTTGTTTGACAAGTGTTACCTGATTTTCTTGTAAAGGGCCACTTTACATCAAGAACATTTACACTGAGCTGACAAAGTCAGTGTTAGTGGTATGTACATCCACAGATGGTGGTGGTATCACATACACATGGTATAAAAGGGCAGGGCATTGATGAACCTGTCACTGGTACTCAGGTAACCCATAAAAAAAGGTATCTGACATGATTATGGTGGCAAAATAGGAATTAACAGACTTTGAATGCAGAATGATAGTTGGAGCTAGATGCATGGAACATAAAATTATGGAAATCATTAGGGAATTCAATGTTCCAAGATTAACAGTGTCAAAAGTGTGCCGAGAAAATGAAATATCAGGTATTACCTCTCGCCACAGACAGCATAGTTACTGACAGCTTTTACTTAATGACCATCAGCAATAGCTTTTGTGTAGAGCTTTCAGTGGTAACAGACAAGCAACACTGCATGAAATAACCACAGAAATCAATGTGGGACATATGGCAAGTGTCTCTGATAGGACAGTGCATTGAAATTTGGTGTTGATGGTCTGTGACAGCAGATGACTGATGTGAGTGCCTTTGCTACCTAACAGCATGATGTCACCTGCAGCACATCTTCTGGGTCCATGACCATATTGGTTGAACCATAGATAACTGGAAAACCAAGGCCTGGTCATAAGAGTCCTGATTTCAGCTGGTAAGAACTGATGGTTTGGTTCAAATGTGGTTCAGACCCTGTGAAGCCATGGACTCAAGTTGTCAGCAGGGCACTGTGTAAGCTAGTGGTGGCTCCATAATAATGTGTTCTGTGTTTACATGGAATGGACTGGGTCCTCTGGTCCATCTGGTTATGTTCAGCTACTTGGAGACCATTTGCAGCCATTTGTGGGCTTTATATTCTGAAACAAAAAAAAAATTATGGATGACAATACACCAGGCCACAAGGCCACACTTTTTCATCACTGATTTGAAGAACATTCTGGACAATTTGAGCAAATGATTTGCTACACAGATCACCAAACATGAATCCCATCGAACATTTATGGATAATTGAGAAATCAATTCATGCACATAATCCTTCACAATTATGGATATCTATAGAGACAGCTTGGCTAAATATTTCTGCAGGGGACTTCCAACAATTTGTTGAGTTCATGTCACATCAGGTTGCTGCACTATGCCAGGTAAAAGTAGGCCTGACACGATATTGTGAGGTATCCCATGACTGTTGTCACCTAAGTGTATATTCACTGGTTTAGTTACTAGTTTTCAGATTTTATTCTTATTTAAACATTGATTTCCATACCCAGTGCCCACTTACAAATTTCTGACTCGTTACAATTTATTACCACCCCAACATTCTTTGGGCTATCAGCACTACAGAAGTTTTCAAAAGAGAGTTACTCATGACACAATCATTAAATCAATCAGGCATCCTATGTTCTTTAGTTGAGCTTCTCAACCTTTGTTCCTGTTCTTGTTTATGATTGCTTGTACAGATTTTGATACCTCTTGCTTCCATTTGCTCATTTACTGATTCTTTGTATATGCCTTACACTCATAACCACTAAAATATTCACAATCTTATTCAGAATCCTTAACATCAATATATCTGACATCATCTTCTGCAACATCAACATGACTGGAAGTGATAATCTTTTTGTAAGGCAATACTCTGCTTCCTACATCACTATACCCTACTAAAATTCCTTAGTCTTCTTTGTAAATCCAAATTGTCTTTCGCAGCTGTTGTGGCAAATGTACAAAAACCCTGCTTCAACACTATTCAAGGTGATGATGGAGGGAGGAGGGGGGGAAGGGAAGAGAAGCAACTAATGATATCAGCTGCACTGGGACAATGAATGAAAATGTAAGCCAGACTGGGACTTGAACGTGAAATCTATTGCTTACTATGTAGCTGCATTAGCCGCTGCACCATCTAAGTGCAATGTTTACCAAAAATACATTGACTATTTTGACACACTCCCGGGCCAACCCACATTCCCATTTAGCACCATCTATCCACAGCCCCATCCACTTGCCCTATGCTCACTAATTCAATATAACTTTAAATGCTTAACATTAGGTTTCTTTGCCGACAATATTTCATAAGAAGTTTTTTTTTTCTATAGTATTAGCTAAAGTTCTGTTCTTAAGATATGAAACTGCACAAACTACTTCAGGGCAAGTTTCCTGTCTGCTCTTGCTTCAACTAACAGGAATCCTGATATATCTAAAACTGACATTTTTAGCTTTCAGTTGCACTATTTAATTTGTGTACATAAAGAGGACATATGCATTTAAAATGATTCCTTTCTCTCTTATAAACTGTTACAGACCTGAATTTTAATATTTGTTCCCATTGTTAAATCTCGATTTGTTAACATTTTTGCCTAGGTAAATTTGCAGTTTCATTTACATATTCCACAAAACAATAACAAACTTGATATTTAAGTTTGAGAGTGTGGACTCTAGCTGCTTTACAATAGTCATAAATAAAAATGAGAAAAATCTTTCACCCTGCAAACCATGAATTGAGTGAGGCCTATTCAGATCAGTATGAATAACCTCTAATGTTTCTTTTGCTTTGTGGCATTGTTTTCAAAAGATAAATTGCACATTTTGTTTTCACTACAAATTTGATTTCTTAAATTCTGATTCTAAATTTGTTGGCAATCAATCAGCTAACTGATGTTTACACAATGTATTCAAAGATTTAAAATCTACATGTTGAAGAGTACAATGCCATTTCTCCTTTACAGACATGCTACCCTTACTACTGACACTGTGATGAAGCAAGCTGGGATCTCTTTGCTTCCTCTCTTGTTTTGCCATCTGCCTCCATAAATTCATTTTTTAATTTTTGACTAATTAGCAATAACATACATGAGTATAATTTGCATCTCCAGAAAAGAGAAAGGTTGGCCCACAGTCTGAAGGAATATAGCAGACCAGGTCTAATTTTGTGCTTAGTTTTGAGTATGTAATTAATTTGCTAATTTATTTTGACCATTCCTAGTTAATATCTTTTCCTACAGATCATTATAGGGTGACATCAGTTATTATTTCATGACTTAGATTCTATTCTTGGCTTATAAACAAATATCAATTCTGTACTAGTTATAAACATTTGGAAGCAGAACAACTAGCCTTCTTAAAATATTTATTTGGGTCTATTCAAAAACATATTAGCAAAGACTGCCCTTAATTAATTCCAAAATAATTACCAGATTTGTCAAAAGTATTGTTTGTATAACTATACCAGATAAGTTCATTATTTAAAAAAATAATTCAGCCTAACCTTTCGGTAGAAGGAACTGTTATAAAGAAGGAATTTTTTAATGTATTCATTTAACTGCATGAGTGACATTTTAATTGTAATTTCTGTAACTTAAACATCAAACAATGTATAGTTTTAGTGCCCATTATAGTGAGGATACATAAAGGACCAGTTTTTGTCCAGAGACAGTCAGTCCATGGCTGATTTTCAGATGTGAAACATTTATTGGTTAGATTAACAACAATGCATCAACTTAAAAGTGGAATAAGTGTAACACAAAGAGGCCACATGTTAGACCAACCAGTGACAATGTCTGTTAAATTATTTGAAAAATAGTGTCACATGTACCGTATTCTTCTGCAAGAACTGTGAACTTTGTGGTTAACCATTAATGGAAGATCTCATATAAAGATGAGAAACAAATACTAACAAAGAGATAGAAGGGGCTGGCCAGTACTTACCTCAGCTCAGTACAGCCGATAGATACACAAAAAACAGAACCAAAAATTTACATTCCTAGCTTTTGGAACAAATGTTCCTTCATCAGGGAGGAGAGAAGGGAAAGAAAGGGAAGAAGGGAAAGTAGATTCAGTTACTCACAACCCAGGTTATGAAGCAACAGGGAAAGGAAAACAGGGAGGGTAGCAAGGATGGAGGCATGGTTGTCAGAGGGAAGCCAAAGATATTCTACTGTAAGTACTGTGCCAGCTTCAAACCAAAGAGGATGCATACAGAAGCAAAGAGGTATATAGTATAAAGATAAACACAACTATGTAGGATGAAAAGATGCGTGGATGGCTAAAGAGGAAAGGGAAAGAGGAGAAGACTGAAGAGTAAATGGGAGTGAGGTTGTTTAACGTAGGTTCAGTCCAGGGGGATGGTGGGATGAAAGGATGTGTTGGAGTGCAAGTTCCCATCTCCGTAGTTCAGAGGGACTGGTGTTGGGAGGGAGAAGCCAAATGGCACATACAGTGTAGCAGGTTCCTAGGTCCCTGGAATTATGCTGGAGGGCATGCTCCGCTACTGGGTATTGGACATCTCCTAGGCGGACAGTTCGTCTGTGTCTGTTCATGCGCTCAGCCAGTTTAGTTGTTGCCATACCAATGTAAAAGGCTGTGCAGTGCAGGCATGTCAGTTGATAAATGACATGTGTAATTTCACACGTGGCCCTGCCTTGAATTGTATATGTTTTACCAGTAGCGGGGCTGGAGTAGGTGGTTGTGGGGGGATGCATGGGGCAGGTTTTGCAGCGGGGTCGGTTACAGGGGTAGGAACCGCTGGGTAGAGAAGGTAGTCTGGGAATATTGTAGAGTTTAACAAGGATGTTACGGAGGTTAGGGGGGCGACGAAAGGCAACTCTGGGTGGTGTGGGGAGAATTTTGTTAAGGGATGATCTCATTTCAGGGTTTGACTTGAGAAAGGGGGATGCTTCTGTGTGGTCTGGGGATAGGAACATTGTTGTTGGACGGTGAGGAATGTATTGCTTGGGAGATCTGTTTGTGGACAAGGTCTGCAGGATAGTTGCGGGAGAGGAATGCACTGGTTAGGTTATTGGTGTAATTGTTGAGGGATTCGTCACTGGAGCAGATGCGTTTGCCACAAATACCTAGGCTGTAGGGAAGGGAGCGTTTGATGTGGAATGGATGGCAGCTATCAAAGTGAAGGTACTGTTGTTTGTTTGTGGGTTTGATATGGACAGAGGTGTGGATGTGAGCTTCAACAAGATGAAGGTCAACATCCAGGAAGGTGGCTTGGGTTTTGGAGAAGGACCAGGTGAAATTCAGATTCGAAAAGGAGTTGAGGTTATGGAGGAAATTAAGGAGTGTTTCTTCACCATGAGTCCAGACCACAAAGATGTCATCTATAAACCTATACCAGGCCAGGGGAAGCAGCTGTTGGGTCTTCAGGAAAGCCTCCTCCATGCAGCCCATGAAGAGGTTGGCATAGGACGGAGCCATCCTGGTTCCCATGGCCGTTCCCCTGATTTGTTTGTAGGTCTGGCCTTCAAAAGTGAAGTAATTATGGGTGAGGATGAAGTTGGTAAGTGTGATAAGGAACGAGGTTTTTGGAAGATCTTCGGGTGGGCGTTGGGAGAGGTAGTGCTCAAGGGCAGAGAGACCATGGGTATGTGGGATGTTTGTGTAAAGGGATGTAGCATCTATGGTGACAAGAAAGGTTTCAGGTGGGAGAGGTGTGGGAATGGATTTGAGGCGTTCTAGGAAGTGGTTTGTGTCTTTGATGTAGGATGGGAGTCTGCGGGTGATAGGTTGGAGGTGTTGGTCTACCAGTGCTGAGATATATTCTGTTGGGGCTTTGAAGCCTGCCACAATGGGACGGCCAGGATGGTTCTCTTTGTGGATTTTGGGTAATAGGTAGAAGGTAGGGGTACGTGGCTCAGGTGGAGTGAGTAAGTCTATGGAAGCCGTTGTGAGGCCTTGTGAGGGACCTTGGATTTTTAGGATTTTCTGCAGCTCAGTCTGGATGGAGGGAATGGGATCCTGGGTAACAGCTTTGTAGGTTGAGGTGTCGGAGAGTTGACGCAGTCCTTCTGCCACATACTCCACACGGTCAAATATGACAGTTGTGGAGCCTTTATCCACCGGGAGGATGACAATAGACTGGTCTATTTTCAGCTCTTTAATGGCACGGGATTCAGCTGGGGTGATGTTGGGGGCTGTCGGGATGTTCTTCAAGAAGGACTGGGAGGCAACACTGGATGTGAGGAATTCCTGAAATGTCTGCAAGGGATGGTTTTGGGGGAGGGGAGGAGGATCCCTTTGAGAAGGCGGTCGGAACTGTTCTAGACAGGGTTCAACACTGGGTCTAGTATTTGGGGGCTGTGTTTGGGTAGTGAAGTGATATTTCCAGTTGAGGTTGCGGGTGAATGAGACGAGATCTTTAACCAGGGCAGTGTGGTTGAATTTAGGCGTGGGGCTAAAGGTTAAGCCTTTTGATAGAACAGATGTCTCTGGAGGAGAGAGGGATCTGGATGAGAGGTTTAGAAGTGAATTGGGACTGGTGATATGTGGCATTTGACTGTTGTTATAGTTGAGATTTGGTCTGTGTGGGGTATGTGCTGGGATGGGGAGATTGAGTAGGGTGGCTAGGCTAGTTTTGTTGGCTATGAGGGGGGTTTGTTGAAGGTTCTGTTGTGGTTGGTGTTTGTGAGGGATAGGGAGAGGGACCCCACTTCTTAGGTGTTGCACTAGCACTGTGGATAGTTTTTTCAGGTGGTGTGTGGCATGGAACTCAAGTTTGCAGCTGGCTTCTAGGATGATGTTCCCAAGTGTGTTCTCCAAGCAAGGGTTTGAGAGGTGGAGGACTTTGGTATTGAACATTACCAACACAATTTCTTCCTTTCTCGTCCTTCCCTCCGTGTTTTATTCCTTATTATGATTACTATTTTAACTTTAGTTATTTAATTTCCCTACCCACCAGTTACCCACATGTACCCTAATCCTATACCACATTATTTACATTCATTCCGGAAACATGCATTCACCGTAGCCAAACTGCAATCCCACATACTTTTCCTCTGGTCCTGATTAACCTTTGGAATTACCCCTAAAGGACTTACCTTAAAAGTTCGCATCTCTGGGTGCAATTCCTCTTTCCACCAGTCTCTCCTGGACTTCCAGAACCTTCAATCCTTAGCCCTTACTCAACTTGTCCTGAATCTCTACACTACTTCATGTAACCACCACTCCCAACAGCTCCTATCTCTCTTCAAAGTCCTCCACCTCTCAAACCCTTGCTTGGAGAACACACTCGGGAACATCATCCTAGAAGCCAGCTGCAAACTTGTGTTCCATGCCACACACCACCTGAAAAAACTATCCACAGTGCTAGTGCAACACCTAAGAAGTGGGGTCCCTCTCCCTATCCCTCACAAACACCAACCACAACAGAACCTTCACAACAAACCCCCCTCATAGCCAACAAAACTAGCCTAGCCACCCTACTCAATCTCCCCATCCCAGCACATACCCCACACAGACCAAATCTCAACTATAACAACAGTCAAATGCCACATATCACCAGTCCCAATTCACTTCTAAACCTCTCATCCAGATCCCTCTCTCCTCCAGAGACATCTGTTCTATCAAAAGGCTTAACCTTTAGCCCCACGCCTAAATTCAACCACACTGCCCTGGTTAAAGATCTCGTCTCATTCACCCGCAACCTCAACTGGAAATATCACTTCACTACCCAAACACAGCCCCCAAATACTAGACCCAGTGTTGAACCCTGTCTAGAACAGTTCCGACCGCCTTCTCAAAGGGATCCTCCTCCCCTCCCCCAAAACCATCCCTTGCAGACATTTCAGGAATTCCTCACATCCAGTGTTGCCTCCCAGTCCTTCTTGAAGAACATCCCGACAGCCCCCAACATCACCCCAGCTGAATCCCGTGCCATTAAAGAGCTGAAAATAGACCAGTCTATTGTCATCCTCCCGGCGGATAAAGGCTCCACAACTGTCATATTTGACCGTGTGGAGTATGTGGCAGAAGGACTGCGTCAACTCTCCGACACCTCAACCTACAAAGCTGTTACCCAGGATCCCATTCCCTCCATCCAGACTGAGCTGCAGAAAATCCTAAAAATCCAAGGTCCCTCACAAGGCCTCACAACGGCTTCCATAGACTTACTCACTCCACCTGAGCCACGTACCCCTACCTTCTACCTATTACCCAAAATCCACAAAGAGAACCATCCTGGCCGTCCCATTGTGGCAGGCTTCAAAGCCCCAACAGAATATATCTCAGCACTGGTAGACCAACACCTCCAACCTATCACCCGCAGACTCCCATCCTACATCAAAGACACAAACCACTTCCTAGAACGCCTCAAATCCATTCCCACACCTCTCCCACCTGAAACCTTTCTTGTCACCATAGATGCTACATCCCTTTACACAAACATCCCACATACCCATGGTCTCTCTGCCCTTGAGCACTACCTCTCCCAACGCCCACCCGAAGATCTTCCAAAAACCTCGTTCCTTATCACACTTACCAACTTCATCCTCACCCATAATTACTTCACTTTTGAAGGCCAGACCTACAAACAAATCAGGGGAACGGCCATGGGAACCAGGATGGCTCCGTCCTATGCCAACCTCTTCATGGGCTGCATGGAGGAGGCTTTCCTGAAGACCCAACAGCTGCTTCCCCTGGCCTGGTATAGGTTTATAGATGACATCTTTGTGGTCTGGACTCATGGTGAAGAAACACTCCTTAATTTCCTCCATAACCTCAACTCCTTTTCGAATCTGAATTTCACCTGGTCCTTCTCCAAAACCCAAGCCACCTTCCTGGATGTTGACCTTCATCTTGTTGAAGCTCACATCCACACCTCTGTCCATATCAAACCCACAAACAAACAACAGTACCTTCACTTTGATAGCTGCCATCCATTCCACAACAAACGCTCCCTTCCCTTCAGCCTAGGTATTCGCGGCAAACGCATCTGCTCCAGTGACGAATCCCTCAACAATTACACCAATAACCTAACCAGTGCTTTCCTCTCCCGCAACTATCCTGCGGACCTTGTCCGCAAACAGATCTCCCGAGCAATACATTCCTCCCTGTCCAACAACAATGGTCCTATCCCCGGACCACACAGAAGCATCCCCCTTGTCACCCAATATTATCCTGGCCTCGAAAACATCAACAAATTACTCCGCCAGGGATATGACTTTCTCAAGTCAACCCCTGAAATGAGATCATCCCTTAACAAAATTCTCCCCACACCACCCAGAGTTGCCTTTCGTCGCCCCCCTAATCTCCGTAACATCCTTGTTAAACTCTACAATATTCCCAGACTACCTTCTCTACCCAGCGGTTCCTACCCCTGTAACCGACCCCGCTGCAAAACCTGCCCCAGCATCCCCCCACAACCTCCTACTCTAGCCCCGCTACTGGTAAAACATACACAATTCAAGGAAGGGCCACGTGTGAAATTACACATGTCATTTATCAACTGACATGCCTGCACTGCACAGCCTTTTACATTGGTATGACAACAACTAAACTGGCTGAGCGCATGAACGGACACAGACGAACTGTCCACCTAGGAGATGTCCAATACCCAGTAGCAGAGCATGCCCTCCAGCATAATTCTAGGGACCTAGGAACCTGCTACACTGTATGTGCCATTTGGCTTCTCCCCCCCAACACCATTCCCTCTGAACTGCGGAGATGGGAACTTGCACTCCAACACATCCTTTCATCCCTCCATCCCCCTGGACTGAACCTACGTTAAACAACCTCACTCCCATTTACTCTTCAGTCTTCTCCTCTTTCCCTTTTCCCTATAGCCATTCATGCATCTTTTCATCCTACATAGTTGTGTTTATCTTTATACTATATACCTCTTTGCTTCTGTATGCATCCTCTTTGGTTTGAAGCTGGCACAGTACTTACAGTAGAATATCTTTGGCTTCCCTCTGACAACCATGCCTTCATCCTTGCTACCCTCCCTGTTTTCCTTTCCCTGTTGCTTCATAACCTGGGTTGTGAGTAACTGAATCTACTTTCCCTTCTTCCCTTTCTTTCTCCTCTCTCCTCCCTGATGAAGGAACATTTGTTCCAAAAGCTAGGAATGTAAATTTTTGGTTCTGTTTTTTGTGTATCTATCGGCTGTACTGAGCTGAGGTAAGTACTGGCCAGCCCCTCTATCTCTTTGTTAGAAGTTTGTGGTTAGGTTGTTACTGCTCATAGATATTCAACAGCAAACTACTGTAGCACTATGCTGATGTTGCCTGCAACCTGGTAATGAGGCTTATCAACATTTATCAATCAATCAATCTTTGGCTAAGGTTATGGCTGCAGGCATTACAAATGGTAAATGGAGCAGCCATTCTCAAATGAAGCCCATTGGAGCAGTCATTATGAAGGACAGCTGCAGCAGCCAACCAGGAATCAAGCTCATTGGAGCAGCCGCAGCAGCCGATCAGGCAGCCAACTGGACTCAACTCACCTGATATAAACAAGTGGATTCTGGATGAGTGGGAGTAACTGAAACAGCACCGGGAGACAAGTGAATAAAAATAAGGTAATTAATAGCAAAAGCCATTTTATATTAGATGTTACATAGTGAGTGGCCTTAATGAGTAAGACAGTGTGATGGGCGAGAATGGACAAAAGAGGTTAAGTTTTTAAATGAACAGAGAGACTTAATGGGGACTGATTCAGTAGATGATAGTGGTCAGAAATCAGACATGAATGTAACCTTGAATCATGGGGACAAAAATCATATTGTAGATGAGATGATAAAATCGTCATCTACATTGTGTGGTTATGTGAGCAAAAATGATGTAAACAGTGCTGAAGTGGGTGAAATTGTTAAGGCTGAGGAGGAAGAAATCTAGTAGCAAAAGCTAGCAAACACAGTAGTTTATGGCAGGCAGAAAATTAGAAGCAATGTTAAGGCAAATTATGAGTAGTTTGAGTAGTATGACTATGAGAGAAGACAATAGTAGGGTGGAAAATAAAACTGATAGCATTAAAACTGACAGCATTAAAACTGACCTGTCTAGCTTAAAGGATGAATTGAAGAAAAAATTAAAAAGGAAATTAAGGTATTCAGCTCTAATCTTTCAGAAGTAAATAAGAAAGTTTTGGTGGTAGTGAAAGATTGTGATGAAAGGGTAAAGAAAACAGTGCAGAATACTAATGAGAAATTAACATTAATGAGTAGCAAATGTATAGAAGAGAGAAAGAAACGTTGAGATGGCTAAAGTAGGTGGGTGGAGGCTTTTGAGAAACAGTGTAAAGATGAAGTCACAGCAGCCAGGAAATTTTGTGCCGAAACTAGGTTTGAACTTTAGAAAGAAATCGACGAGATAAAAAATGTTTTAGAAACGGAGTTAGAAACCAAGTGTTCAGTAGTGATAGAGGAAAATCTGGTACAAGTAAATAAAAGTGGTGATTCAAAATTGGTTGAAATGGAGAAAAAGGTGAAAGATGTACAAATTCTACAGCATAGAGTGTGTAGTATCCCAAAAAGTCCTTCACTTGATAGTTGTAAGAAATTTAATAATTTTGAACCATATGGGGAATTGCATCCATCGGATTTCATTAGAGAATTTGATGGGAAGGAAGTTTTTCGCGGCGGCACTTATGTATGAAACATTCTCGGTATTCTTGCCACGTCAGTTCTAGATAAAATCTCGAGCTTTCGACGATTACCTCCATTGTCATCGTCAGGAGCTGACTGTCTCCACTGCTGCTATGGTAGCCTCTATATAGCCCGAAGACGGCTTCTGATTGGTCGGCTTATGATTGGTCGGCGATTACGTGCTGCTGTCTCAGACGGTGTCACTGTGTGCGCCGGTGGTGCCACCGCTTCCGTTTGAACGTAAACCTTGGAAGGAACGTCTCTGCTGCTTCTCTGCATCAAGCGCTCATTTCCATGCACAGCTCAGACGGTATCCGCTATCGCGGTTAAATTTTTTTTGGCTCATTCTTATTTCCACAGCCTCCTTAATAACAGAATCCCAGTACGTGGAGGCATGGGACAGAATTTTAGTTTCATCGAACATTATTTTATGTTTGTTCGTGAGACTGTGCTCCGCAATTGCCAATTTCTCCAATTCTCTATTTTTAATATGTCGTTGGTGTTCTGCACAGTGGTCGGAAACGGTACGAATCGTCTGACCTATATAATTGCTTCCACACTCACAGGGTATATTATAAACTCCAGGGACCCTGAGGTTAAGATTGTCGTTAACAGGGCGCATCATCTCCTTAATTTTCTTAGGAGGATGAAATGTCAGTCTTATACCACATCTACAACGACGTCTGACATTGGTCTAGGAAGAGTTAGTCATTTAACTATCCTTGTCTTGGTAATTTGTTGAGAAAGAATGTGGTGTGGAATTGGACAGAGGAGTGTGAAGATGCATTTCAGAATTTGAAAAACAAATTAGTAAATAATAAGATGCTAGGTCTTCCAAATTTTTCACTGACTTTCTGTATGCAAGTTTCTTGGTTTGGGGGTAGAAATTTTCCAATTAGTACCTACTGGGATGGGGGCTGAACACAAAACTATCCCTTTTGCTAGTAGAACATTACAGCCACATGGAAAAAACTATTCCATTTCAGAGTTAGAGGCTTTGCAATTAAATTTGGATTTCAAAAGTTTGAGTACTATTTGCTTAGACATAAGACCATAGTGTATATAGATCACAAGGCTTTGAGCTACCTTCAGAAGTGCAGGCTGAAACACACCAGGTTAACTAGGTGGGCTTTGTATTTCCAACAATTTGATTTGGAGGTAAGATATGTAAGACAATATTGTGCCTCATGTATTATCTAGGATGCCAACTGGTAAGAAGGATACTGACAGTAGTGAGAACCATGAAGAACAAGCAAGGTTGCTTTATTTGCAGAGAGTGAAGGACAAGAAAATTAGGAAAATTTGCAAATCAATGAGAAGGTAGCAGAATGAGGATACAAATTTAAGGTTGGTTAAGCAGTATTACAACATTCCAAAGGTGAAACAGTACTATAATATACACAAAGGGTTGTTATTTAGGAGGAAAAATTTGAATGATCAGGACTGTAAGTTATGCTTTCCTGACCAACATGTTGATAAATTTATTGACTACTTACATGAGAGTTATGGACATTATGGGATCAGGAAAATAGTAGCTAAGATACAGGAGACAGCGATATTTAATAACTTGTGGAGAAGGGTTAATCAGAGACTAGAAAGGTGTGATAAATGCCAGAGAGTAAAGACAACTGGTGGGCCATCAAAAGGCTTAATGCACTTTGTCCTTCCTAGCGAACCTAAAGAAGTTATAGCAGGTGACCTTCTAGGAGCATTGCCAGCATCTACAGGAGGTTGTAAGTATATTTTCATTGTTTTGGACACATTCTCAAAATATATAAAACTGTATCCAATTAAGAAGACAAATACTAATACTATAATGGAGAAGTTGACATCTGATTACTTCTGCAATGTAGTGATACCAAAATCACTTTTGTCTGACAATGGCCCACAATTTGTTTCACAGAGGTTTGAACACTGTATGGCAATAGAAAAGATGAAACACAAAGATTTCTACCTATTTTCCACTAGGTAACATGAGTGAAAGGGTTATGAAGGAAATTAATAGACTGTGCAGCACTTACTGTAGTAAGAAACACTGCTTGGGCAGGTCATATTCGGCATTTTGAAAATATTATCCACATTTTATGGAACAAATCGACAGGATTTACCCCATATGTGCTTATGGTCGATGAGAGACACAGCAACATCATCAGGGCAGAAGTGGATTTCCCTCGGGTAAGACGAAAAGATGAAATTGGCTAAACAGATGATGAAAAAGAAATCAGCAGGAAGGAAGAGAAAGCATGACAAAGGAGGGAATCCAGTGCGTTTCAGAATAGGTGACCTTGTCCTCATCAAAACCATAGAAAAATATAACAAAGTAAACGACAAGATTAAGAAGTTTTTGCATGTGTATCATGGTTTTTTCAGAGTGGTACACATTGCCCTTGACAACTCTTACGAATTGACTTACTCAAAGACTAACAGAATGTTTGGATTAAAGGATATTATTGACCTGAAACACCATGTATTGCCAATTAGATGTTTGAATATTGGCTTACAACAGATTAAAACGTTTCTGAGCTTGGGTAGTATTGATTTTGTTAGGAGAATGGAGTGTGCATTGAGCCAGAAGTTAGACGTGCAAACAAGTAGAGGGTTCAACACTCTGTGTTGGATTCATTATGTGGTGATAATGCTTACCCCAGCTGTCTGTCTAATTCTTTGTTTCCTGAGGCAGGAAAACTCTTCTCCTATCATATCTGTAGTTGATAAGTGAATCAGAAACATTCTATCTTTGACTTTCATGTGATTTTGTACAGCAGGATAATTTAGTATAGGAATATTTTGGAAAAGGGTTCTCCAGTGTTACCTTTATATACATTATGTTGTGTTAGTGATAAGTAATGGAATCATAAGAGGATGGAAGAAAAGGATACTGGTGTTACAAAATATGTTGGATGTAAATTGGGACCACAGTTAAAGAATTTCTGTCAAAGAAGTAAGGTAAATAGAAAGAAGGTGTCAGCATATGTGGAGGAGAAGGTGCAGATTATTTGAAAACTATAATTAACATTTTGAGTAATCAGCTCATATGTGAAGTTAGTATAATTTGGTGCAGCAGCAGAGGCCATATGCAGCATAAACCATATTGAATACCGTCTTAATATTAATTGTGGTATAATAGAAGCGTTTGTGTTCAGTGCAGTCAGTATATTGAGATAACTATATACCTACAGAAGTGTGTCATGGTACTGCCTTGTCTAACATTAAGGAAATAAAACTTTAAGCATAGTTGCCTGGAGTAATGTTTGTGGAAAGAAGAAGCAAGATTTGTATGTATATTGCCCTTCAGGCTAGAATCTCATGTAATTTGATGGGATACAGTGAAATAATAGTTTTTCTAAGTGATAATCTTGTCTGATCAGTAATGGGAGCTTAACAGAAAGAGAAATACTTTTGTGAGGTACAAGTCATATAATTCTGCATCACTGGATCTATATGCTATCCAAAACTTCTATTTTTTTTCTGAGGAATTATGAGCTTAAAGTGGTAGTACTCGAATGAAGAAAAGTAATTTTTCTGATTAACTGATAACTGTGGTGTTAGAGTGATGTGAATATTCTGACAAGTCAACTATTTGGTATTATTTTGTGATTTTGTGGGCACTTAATTTTCTGGTTTAATGACAGTAGTACTCAGAGTTGGGTGGAGAAGTAGGGCAGTGCTGGATCAAAGAGTTTTGATTTGAGTGGTGATTAAGTTAAGTGATAGTGACTATTCTTTTTTCATAATGTAATGATTAGTATATCTATGCCACCGCACATTTTGAGAATTTGCTAGAGGTAATGTACATATTTTGGACATTAAGATTGTGAGTCCATAAATGATGAGAATTGAAAACCAGGACTAGGCATTTCAGTGATTTTGTAAATGGAACAGAAACCCAAATCTTTCACGTTTAAACAGTTTTGGACAGAGTAATGACCTAGAGTAATGTTTTGTAGTGTAATATGCACTTGATTTTAAAAGTTTTACTTGTCCCCACCTTTTGTACAATAGTCAATTTTAGTGCTAATTATTGTGATATTATGAGAACTATGTAATATATTTAATTATGAAGTAATGACTATCATTTGTGATTAGAGTGAAACATTTTTTCCTTATACTTACATAGAAGTAAAAGAGAATGTACTCAAGTATGGTATTTTGTCTAATTTTTTCAGGTAGTGTGGTGAGTAGAACCACCTCCAAGGAAGCTGACAGCATTGCATTTCCTTTCTAACTGTCAATTGGACATGTTGATGGCATGGACAACTTAGTGAGAAAAAGTGTTAAATCTCATTAAAAGAGTGAAAGTGCTTGTACAAATTATTAAGCAGTGAAAAAGTGAAATTTTCTGTTTGAAAATGAACTGCAAGGCACAATGCAATTTAACTTTTGCAACCCAAGATCATTTATTCTTTGAAGCAAGACAGAACTTGTATAAAATGGTTCCTGTACAATTGCCCCCATACTGTATGTGAACATGTTATGGAGACTTACAATGTTGTTCTTTTTTAGTTTACACTTGCTGATAGGGGTCGACATCTTAGAATGTAATGTTTGTTATCCAAAAACAAAATCACTTATGATGACGATGCCTATTTTTATTAAAAATATAATTTGTAGATATTTTGTGCCAATATGCACACATATTGTATGGGCATTTTCATATGGCCACCAAGAAAACAAGTAGAATTTAACAAGTAAATGAAACAACATATCTCCAATCACTTAAATTCTCATAAACTGTGATTTCTGGAGAAGACCTGACACAGCAACCCCAAAACGCTCTTCTGGACCGTCTGCTGCCAGCCGCTTCAACGGACGCAGGAAGGCGCGCCGATCTCCCGTCTCACGGCGTCGCAGCCCGCGCCGGCCAGACCAATATCGTGGGTTGGCTCCTGTTGCTCTCGTGTCGACCGCGAAGCCACTACCCCTCACTATATGGCGCGGCCCACTGGACTCACGTGGCGACGTCACATGCGCCGACGCCCAAGACGGACAAGTCACCTTGTATCTCAGTGCGCGACCGACCGACCGACCGATACAACTGCGAATCACCGTTTCCCGAGCAACTCGAGCAGACTGGCGGCCTAACGCGCAGAGTCAGATGCAGGAACTCAGCCCCCACCGAGCGACCACTAGCTGAGTTTTGTTATTGGTGGAGTTTTCTTTTCAATAGTATTAGCTAAAGTTCTGTACTTAAGGTATGCAGTTGCACATACCACTTCTGGCCAAAATCGCCTATCTACTCTCACCTCAGATATCAGACATCGTGACATATCCATAATTCACGTGTTATATCTTTCAGCTGTACCATTTGATCCATGTACATAGGTAGGGCATGCATTTAATATGATTCCTTTCTGTCTTATAAACTGATACGCATCTAAATTTAAATACTCTTTCCTATTGTCACATCTCAAGTTCTTATTAGTTTTACCAGTTAAATTTTCAATTTCATTTAGATATTCCACAAAACAATCATAAACCTAGCTTTTAGATTTAATAGTATAGACTCTAGCTGCTTTACTATAATCATCAGTGAAAGTGAGAAAATATCTTTCCCCATGCAAACCATACGTTGAGGGAGGCCCATTTAAATCATTATGAATAATCTCCAATGTTTCTTTTGCTTTGCTTCTTTTGTTTTCGAAAGGTAAATTGTGCATTTTATTTTCAATACATACTTTACACTTCATAAATTCTGATACTCAATTTGTTGGCAATCCATAAGCTAACTGCTGTTTACGCAATGTATTCAAATCGTTAAAACGTACATGTCCAAGTATACGATGCCATTTCTCCTTAACTGACATACTATCCCCAATACTGACAGTGTTTACATTTATCTCCTTACAGATTTTACTTGTCACTTTATACAGCCTATCTTCTTTCTAAGCAATCACAAGTAAGTTATTGTATTTATCGAAAATCTGTGAAGTATTGCCCACAGATACAACTTTATGTTTTTCTGTTACTTTAGCTTAGCTAATCAAATTTCTGTCCATGCCTCTGACATAAAACACATTTTTCATTTCGATTGCAACCATATCATCATAAACTGGAAAATAATTATGTTTCCTTTCTTTATAGCCTGCAAGACTTTTCCATCCGCAATTTTAACATTTACAGGCTCACATAAGGTTACGTACTCAGAAAAGTAACTCTCATTATTGCCAACATGATCTGTACAACCGTTATCCTATAACCAATCAATCTGTAGATTGTTACCTGACTCAAGGTTGTTACACATCACTGTAGGTTGTACCTCTGTTACAAAGCTCCTCATGCTGACTCCGTTCTGTTGACATCCTTGGCGTCCTCTTGTAACATGATGTTTGTTCTGACCAAATGACCAGTTGTTCCCGCTGGAGTGACCACTCTGCCCACGTTGCCAACTGCTGCAACCGCCTCCTCGGTGATGTCCGCCACGTGTTCTTGAATCTCTGCTTGTTCCTGGATGGCGACAGTCCCTCCTTAAATGATCTGGTTTGCTACATCCGTAACACAATTGCTCTTGGTAGCTCATACTAGTTTTCTTATCAGCGTGAAATGCATTGGATTTTACACATTCACTTCCATCCTTTTCTTTTAGATCAATCATCTGAAGTTTACTTTTAACATATTCCACTGTCTGATCTTCTTCTTTCAAAACATCGATCAAGTCCCCAATATAGCTCAAGGGGTCCGGCAATCTTCTCAACAAATAATTTAGCTTCTCCTTTTCTGTCACTTTTGCACCAGCTAATTTTAATTCATTCACTGTTTTTTCAAAGTCACTGAAGAATGTTGCCATATCACTATAGTCTTCTAACCTCAGTTTGTCCAACTTGTTTCTGCACACAATTTGCTGTGTTATTGATTCTTTGCAGTATAAATCATCAAACTTTTTCATTATTTCAAATGCAGTTTCCTTACCACTCACGAATTCTAGTTGCTTGTTCGAAATATGTAGTTCATTGCAATCAGATTTTCTTCTTCCCACGTATCTGCTTTGTCTGCGCTTGTTTTCGCTCTTGAAGCCTCTGTATAGCATTTCTTCATTTTCAGGTACATTTCCATTCTTCTTTTCCAGTTCCCGTAGTCTTCTTCATCAAATTCCGGTATCTTAATATCAGCCATGTTCAGTTTCACAAATCACACTTTTTCGAATAACAGTGTTCCATTTAATTTACAACTGATGACTATTATTTTGAGGGACACACTTCGTTTGTGGTTTACAAACACGAACTGCTACCATGTTAATAATATTTATTCAGAACAAAGGGTAAGTACAAATCATGGTACTACCAACGCCACAACTACACACATCCATCTTTTTACAGTGACTGAGAAAACACGCAAAGAACGAAACGTTTGTGCTATAAAGATATATCACTCTTCATTGGATTCCATATATCGATATAAATGTACGAACATTCCAACAAAAATAACTCTCTAAACATCCGTAATCGTAAGACTTATGTATGATAAATGTATTGAGTGCTAATAAACGAATTGTATTAGTACACTGAAAATATGATCACAACATACGTAGGCTTCAGTGAAAAATGTAACGTATTCTGTAAAGTAACATACAATTCCCAAGAGCAGCGTTTCAAGAGAGTTTAATACATTATAGGTTCCCATTATTTTGCATTTTCTTGTCACAGGTAGAGACCCGGGGATAAACTTCAACTGTTGTAAATATAGGAAATCATTTTGCATAGCAAAATTTAGGAAAAAGGAAACCCTCCTCGTAACGCAAGAGAGAGACTATACACCTCCAGTTTATGTCACTGTGAACAAAACAAAAAGCGAAACTATTTCGTCACTAGGTGTATGTGGCCACGTTTTCCTTCTCGTTTTCTATGACCATTTCCTCCCACCCCCTGTCCATCTCTTCTTCCCACCTCTTTCTCACTTTGAGCCTTCTTTACTGTTACTGAAAATTCAGATTCCCTTGTAGTATTCTAACCCTAAATCAAGAACCCATAATGTTTTTGTGTGTCCATTCTTTTGACTGTAGGTCTGGGAGCCATTCACTACTGTAAGAAAATCAAACGCCTACAGCCGTCCTTATGATCTTTATTGTGTAGATACCAGTTTGACGCTTCAATGCGTCATCTTCGGCCTGTATGCACAAACAGTAATGATAGCAACCATGCAATACAAAGACAGATTAAAAACAGCTTGACAATCAAGGACAAGACTCTACAAGTGAATTTACAGTAATCAATTGATAGAACAAACAGATATATCCATTGTCACATAGCTAAAGTATGCAATAACAAATTTCCACTCAGTAATATATGAGCGACGTTTCTACGGCTGCCGCCTTTCTATGTAGTCTGGGATTGTGCTTTTGACATTCATAACCTCTCTGATATTATCATTTCTAACACGGTCAAGCCTGGAGTATCCACAACTCCGTCTCCAGAAATCCATCTCGACAGCCAGCAGGCGGTCTTTCTGCCTCTGAGTTAGTTCCCACAACCCTGCACCATATGTTGTGATACTTTCAATAATTGTGTGGTAGACGGTATGTTTTGCTCTGCATGTTAATGTTTTGTTCCAGAAAATACCATTTTGTTGTTTTATGGCTCGCTTGCCCTGGCCTATTTTATTGTTTACATCATCCATACTTCTACCATTGGACGACAGTGTCACTGCCAAGTACTTAAAATTATGGCACCCTTTAACAGTATCAGAACCGAGCTGTAAGTCGTTAACAGTATTTTCTCCCACTTTCAGATATTCTGTTTTAGATACTTTTCTGACAAGACCCCATTTTTCATATTCTTCTTTTAATTTGCGGAACATGTAATTTGCATCTTCATCATCTCCAGCCACTAACACTTGGTCGTCAGCAAAAAATAGAGTGAACAAGATCTCGTCGTCTATAGGGACACCCATTCCTCCGCATTTCCTTTTCCATGATTTTAGTGCCTCCACTAGGTAGATTTTAAAGAGTGCAGGGGCAAGTGTGCATCCCTGGCGTAGTCCCTTTGTCACCTCAAACTCTTGAGATAGTCGATTTCTCACTTTAACCATTGCCGTACAACCTTGGTAGAGGAGTCTGACAGCTTTCACGTAGCTCGGTGACACACCATTATCAATTAGACTTGTCCATAGCTGGTTCTGTGGAACTGTCATAAGCTTTCTGGAGGTGAGCCTTGAGCAGCCGCTGGTGAAGTATCAGTGCAGTAGCGAGCCGCATATTTAGCTTTCATATTTGTTTTGTAGTTTGATTCTCAATTTCTTTCCGAGTGTTTGTGCGCTTGCATATTTAATTACATAAAATCCTTGCGTATTCTCGTATTTGAGAGGAGTAATATTGCTTATTGATAGCCGGAGTCGTTAGATATTAGCAGTAGGATAGATAGCGTGTGTGCGTGCTGTGTGTGGGCGCAGGAGGAACTGGCCACGGTTCGCAGGCAGCGTGCTGTTGGCCACGGTCAGCCGCCTTGAGGCTGCTGCCTCGAGGTGCAGCGACAGCGGAGGGTCTGGCACGTCGCTTGAGACACCCCAGGTGTCGCTTGCTGTGTCCGCTGACTCAGCTGTCGAGGCACCTTCTAGTGTACCCAGCGCATTGGGGCTGTCCTCACCCCAGGGTGAGTGGCGGACTGCAACGCTCGAGGCGGACAGCTAATGTGGAGGCTGGTCGGTCGGCCTCGCCCGTTCGTCCTGTCAGTGGGCAGCTGGACGCTCCTTCAGAAGGGCCCAAGCAGGCACACGGGGGCAAAGGCTTGCTGGTTATTGGGAGCTCCAACGTTAGGCGGGTGATGGAGCCCCTTAGGGAAATAGTGTACAGGGCTGGAAAGAAATCCGACGTGCACACGGTTTGTCTGCCCGGGGGCTTCATCCGAGATGTGGAGGCAGCCTTGCCTGCGGCTATCGAGCGTACGGGGTGCAGTCGTCTGCAAGTAGTTGCTCATGTCGGCACCAATGATGCGTGTCGCTCGGGTTCTGAGGCGATCCTCAGTTTGTACAGGCGGCTGGCTGATTTGGTGAAGACCGCTGGCTTCGCACGCGGGGTGCAAGCAGAGCTCTATATTTGCAACATCGTTCCCAGAGTGGATTGGAGTACTTTGGTTTGCAGCCGAGTGGAGGGTCTCAACCAGAGGCTTCGTCGACTCTGTGATGGTCTTGGCTGCAGATTTCTAGACTTGCGCTAGTGGGTGGGGAATTGTAGGACGCCCCTAGATAGGTCAGGGGTGCACTTCACTCGGGTAGCAGAGTACTTGTGGCGTGCACATAGGGTTTTTTAGGCTAGACAATAGTGCGAGGTGTCCTGATGAACACACACCAGTCGACGTGCAGGCAGAGAAATCGGGACGCGCTCAGTGTAGAGACACTTCAGCTATCAAGATATTACCAGTAAATTTTCAGAGTGCTCGGAATAAAGTTCCTGGATTTACTGCCCTCCAGGAAGCGTGTGGCGTGCAAATTATTCTCGGAACTGAGACCTGGCTGAACCCTGAGATAGGAAGTTCTGAAATATTTAGTGAGGGTTGGAACGTGTATTGGAAAGACAGATTAGACACCGTAGGAGGTGGTGTCTTCATTGCAGTTGACTAAAATATTGTGTCTACTGAGGTCGAAGTAGAGTGTTATTGTGAAGTTATCTGGACACGTTTAACAGGGCTAGGGGAAATAAAGTTAATTGTGGGGTGTTATTACCGGCCACCAGGTTCCACCGTGACAGTTCTAGAATCATTCATAGGGAGTCTACATTCTGTATCGCAGAAGTACCCGGATCGTGCTATATTAGTCGGAGGCGACTTCAACCTACCTAGTATAGACTGGGATCTCTAAGGATTTATTACAGGTGGTACAGACAAGCCGTCGTGTGAATTACTTTTGAACACATTATCTGAAAACTGTCTTGAGCAGCTAAATCGACAGCCAACGCGTAATGGAAATATTTTAGATCTGGTAGCCACAAACAGACCAGATCTCATCGACGGTGTCAGTGTTGAGACAGGGATTAGTGATCATGATGTTGTCATTTACGACTATGGTTACGAAAGTTAAAAAGTCGGTCAAGAAGGCTAGGAGAGTATTCTTACTAGAAAGAGCAGATAAGCAGTTGTTAGCATCCTACTTAGTAAATGAATTGATTTCATTTACTTTTGGTACGATGGACGTGGAAGAATTATGGGCAAATTTTAAACACATTGTAAATCACGCATTGGACAAGTATGTGCCGAAAAAGTGGGTTACGGATGGAAAAGACCCACCGTGGTTTAACAGCGCAATTCGGAGAATGCTCAGGAAGCAAAGACAGTTGCACTCGCGGTACAAGAAAGATCAGGAGAATGAGGACAGGCAAAAGTTAGTAGAGATTCGTGCTGCTGCAAAAAGAGCGATGCGCGAAGCATTCAACCACTACCACCGTCATGTCTTAGCGAAAGATCTTGCTGAAAACCCAAGGAAATTCTGGTCTTACATAAAATCGGTAAGCGGGTCGAAGGCTTCCATCGAGTCACTCACTGATCAGTCTGGCCTGGCAACGGAAGACAGCAAAACGAAAGCTGAAATTTTAAATTTAGCATTTGAGAAATCTTTCACGCAGGAGGATTCCAATTCGGTTTTAGAGAGAGTACTCTACTGAATTGGCTCCTTACTTAGCTTTTATCGCGAATCTCTTGCCCAATGTAAACTCCCGAGCGACTGGAAAAAAGCGCAGGTGACAGCTGTATATAAGAAGGGTAGAAGGACGGATCCTCAAAATTACAGACCAATATCCTTAACATCGGTTTGTTGCAGGATTCTCGAACATATTCTCAGTTCCAATATAGTGAATTTCCTTGAGACAGAGAAGTTGCTGTCCATGCATCAGCATGGCCTTAGAAAGTATCGCTCCTGCGAAACGCAACTCGCCCTTTTTTCACACGATATCTTGCAAACCGTGGATGGAGGGTATCATACGGATGCCATATTCCTTGACTTCCGGAAAGCGTTTGACTCGGTGCCCCACTGCAGACTTCTAATAAGGTACGAGCATATGGGATTGGTTCCCAAGTATGTGAGTGGCTCGAAGACTTCTTAAGTAATAGAACCCAGTACGTTGTCCTCGACGGTGAGTGTTCATCGGAGGTGAGGGTATCATCTGGAGTGCCCCAGGGAAGTGTGGTAGGTCCGCTGTTGTTTTCTGTCTACATAAATGATCTTTTGGATAGGGTGGATAGCAAAGTGCG
Source organism: Schistocerca nitens (assembly GCF_023898315.1). NCBI lineage: Eukaryota > Metazoa > Arthropoda > Insecta > Orthoptera > Acrididae > Schistocerca > Schistocerca nitens. The sequence goes on from NC_064624.1 coordinate 60,208,782, forward strand.
GCTGTTTGCTGATGATGCCGTAGTGTACGGGAAGATATCGTCGTTGAGTGACTGTAGGAGGATACAAGATGACTTGGACAGGATTTGTGATTGGTGTAAAGAATGGTAGCTAACTCTAAATATAGATAAATGTAAATTAACGCAGATGAATAGGAAAAAGAATCCTGTAATGTTTTAATACTCCATAGTAGTGATCGCTTGACACAGTCACGTCTATTAAATATTTGGGCGTAACATTGCCGAGCGATATGAAGTGGGACAAGCATGTAACGGCAGTTGTGGGGAAGGCGGATAGTCGTCTTCGGTTCGTTGGTAGAATTTTGGGAAGATGTGGTTCATCTGTAAAGGAGACCACTTATAAAACACTAATACGACCTATTCTTGAGTACTGCTCGAGCGTTTGTGATACCTATCAGGTCGGATTGAGGGAGGACATAGAAGCAATTCAGAGGCTGGCTGCTACATTTGTTACTGGTAGGTTTAATCATCACGAGGGTGTTACGGAAATGCTTGAGGAACTCGGGTGGGAGTCTCTGGAGGAAAGGAGGCGTTCTTTTCCTGAATCGCTACTGAGGAAATTTAGAGAACCAGCATTTGGGGCTGACTGCAGTACAATTTTACTGCCGCCAACTCACATTTTGCGGAAAGACCACAAAGATAAGATAAGAGAGATTAGGGCTCGTACAGAGGCATATAGGCATTCATTTTTCCCTCGTTCTGTTTGGGAGCCGAACAGGGAGAGAAGATGCTAGTTGTGGTCCGAAGGACCCTCCGCCACGCACCGTATGGTGGATTACGGAGTATGTATGTAGGTGTAGATGTAGGTCTACAAAGACAAGGTGGGTTGTAAGGCCCCTTGCTGTCCTTTTCTCCACTAGGTTTTTGAGGGTAAATACTCCATCAGTACAGGAGCGACCAGATCTGAATCCATTTTGTTCTTGACATTCAGTTATTTCATCTTCTATCCTCTTTTTTAGGATACAGCCATAGACTCTCGCCATGGATGGCATCACACTAATACCACGATAGTTTGCACAATTCCTCCTGTTGCCCTTCTTAAATATTGATGTGATTGTCGCCTTTTTCAACTCCTTTGGTGCTTCGTCACCTCTAAGGCACTTGTCAAAAATCACTGCCAATATCTCAAAGAGTTTTGACGGTGCTGCTTTAACCAGTTCTATATAAATTAATCCTGGACCTGGCGACTTTCTGTTTTTCATGGCATGAATTTCATTTTGGACTTCCTTTGGGGTTGTCGGTGGTATATTATCATTACTGATTTCGATGCCTGGTGGGTTGTAAGTGAATGCAGCTCTGTTCTCAGTTAGTAGTCCTTGGTAGTGTTGTACTCATTCCTCCATGCTAATGAGGTTTATATTTGCTTTATCTTTATTCTGTGTTCATTAATAACTTCATTAAATAACTATTCCACGATTTTTATGGGCCAGTCGGACATACATTTTCTGCACAACCCTGAAATAACCTACTGAATGACAAAAAAACTATAGAAGATGATATAAATATGAAAGCGACAACAACTAAAGAAACAACAAAAGCAAAGATACATGACCTATATATCGACTCAAAGCATAAATCCAATTAACTGACTTGGTACACTTGAGTTTTTTCCAGTGTATGTGGTCTCCCCCCAGTCGCCCACAATACAGCACATATTTATCACATTATAGCGTAATTGCCACCATAATTACGCTTCCAAAAATATATCCCAAAAAATTCAACTGTTATCCAGCAGAAGCTTGACCGTGTCTTCTAGCTAGAAGACAGAGGCCAGAGTTGATATGGATACAGTATTACGTTATTCGCACGAGTAGATATGACACTACTCTTCTGTAGTCACGTTAAATGCTGTTGGAATAGTAACCTAAATAATCAAAAGTGTGTCAATTATGTTTTTCGTGTGACAACCGGCACTGAGTTGTTCGTTTAGCGCAATTCTAAGTTTCTATGCATCAGTGCCACTGAGATGTACCGGTGGCGCCGCTCAGCGGCGTGGAACGGAGTCAGGTGTGCTCCCCGTTGCCTGGCGGACGGACTTGGCTGTGGGCGCCACGCAGGCACTTAACACGTGTCCAGTAGCATACGTTGGTGGCGAGCGCATTGCCTGAAAAGAGTGAGAAATGGAAACGGTTATGGGTGAAACCTTGCATAGCCAGAAGAAAAGCTCCAAGTGTTCAGCAGAATTTGCTACGTGAGCTACAGTGCGAGCCCATAAAGAACAACGAAATTTATTCGAGAATGGCGAACAAACATTACAGATATCTCTCACAAAAGTGTTTTCTCATATTTGCATATACGATGCACGTTTAAGAAATGTCATTTCATAATTTCATTCATCATAATCGATGCTTCTGGATAACCTGCAGCTATGCCATTAACGATTTAAATATTGAAAATCTGGCCTATTTACGTACTTTTTCACATTTAATATGGCTTTTTAGAATTTATGCTTATTATCAAGACGAAATGTTTGTCACAAAATCTGTCGGCTGAAGAGCGGCATACTAAGCTGCTGCCAGCCCGCCCACTTCGGGGGGAATTGAAATTCAATAAAGAAAAAAAAAAAAAAAAAAAACGAAATGTTTACATAAGTATTTTAGGTGGTGTTTGTATGTGTGCTGTTCTACTCTCGTGCCTTGCAGTTGTATCTTTATTGCAATCGGACAGACTTCTTTTGGTCAATTATTCGAAATGATACATTACCCACCTATGTACAAATTTGTATTTGTCATGAAAATACATTCCCAGAGAATCGTGTAAATCGTGAAAATATGTAACTCAAGAACTCAGTTTCTGCTAATGATTCTCTCATGGTTAGATTAAGATTTTCAGCAACAGATGAAAGCTGTTCTAGCTTGTAATGCAGTACTCGGGTCCCTCAGTGTACCAGTATTCAGGGTGTTTCAAAAAGGTACGGCCAAACTTTCAAGAAACATTCCTCACGCACAAATAAAGAAAAGATGTTATGTGCACATGTGTCCGGAAACGCTTAATTTCCATGTTAGAGTTCATTTTAGTTTCGTCAGTATGTACTGTACTTCCTCGATTCACCGCCAGTTGGCCCAATTGAAGGAAGATACAGTTGCCTTCGGTGCTTGTGTTGACATGAGACGTTCGAAGCAATTGATCGGCGTCTTAGGGAGCACGGAACATTCCAGCCTATGACTCGCGACTGGGGAAGACCTAGAACGACGAGGACACCTGCAATGGACGAGGCAATTCTTCGTGCAGCTGACGATAACCCTAATGTCAGCGTCAGAGAAGTTGCTGCTGTACAAGGTAACGTTGACCACGTCACTGTATGGAGAGTGCTACGGGAGAACCACTTGTTTCCGTACCGTGTACAGCGTGTGCAGGCACTATCAGTAGCTGATTGGCCTCCACGGGTACACTTCTGCGAATGGTTCATCCGACCATGTGTCAATCCTCATTTCAGTGCAAATGTTCTCTTTACGGATGAGGCTTCATTCCAACGTGATCAAATTGTAAATTTTCACAATCGACTTGTGTGGGCTGACGAGAATCCGCACACAATTGTGCAATCACGTCATCGACACAGATTTTCTGTGAACGTTTGGGCAGGCATTGTTGGTGATGTCTCGATTGGGCCCCATGTTCTTCCACCTTCGCTCAACGGAGCACGTTATCACGATTTCATACGGGATACTCTACCTGTGCTGCTAGAACATGTGCCTTTACAAGTACGACACAACATGTGATTCGCGCACGATGGAGCTCCTGCACATTTCAGTCGAAGTACGCTTCTCAACAACAGATTCGGTGACCGATGGATTGGTAGAGGCGGACCAATTCCGTGGCCTCCACGCTCTCCTGACCTCAACCCTCTTGACTTTCATTTATGGGGGCATTTGAAAGCTCTTGTTTGCGCAACCCCGGTACCAAATGTAGAGACTCTTCGTGCTCGTATTGTGGACGGCTGTGATACAATACGCCATTCTCCAGGGCTGCATCAGCGCATCAGGGATTCCGTGCGACGGAGGGTGGATGCACGTATCCTCGCTAACAGAGGACATTTTGAACATTTCCTGTAACAAAGTGTTTGAAGTCACGCTGGTACGTTCTGTTGCTGTGTGTTTCCATTCCACGATTAATGTGATTTGAAGAGAAGTAATAAAATGAGCTCTAAATGGAAAGTAAGCGTTTCCGGACACATGTCCACATAACATATTTTCTTTCTTTGTGTGTGAGGAATGTTTTCTGAAAGTTTGGCCGTACCTTTTTGTAACACCCTGTATAAATCAGCTAAGGAGGAATTTATGACGGTTATTTAGAGTACAAATAAATACATTTATTTCAGTTGGGTGCACTTTCAACACACTTGGCTTTTCACAGCCCCATCTCCTTCCACATCCTTTCCTTTCTATATGTAATGCATTGAATCATATTATTTTTTGTTCTTTTCTTTTCTTATGTTATATAAGCTAATGTAAAGTGAATGAGTTATAGACACCGCTCAAGGTAAATTAAGGAGACTCTTGTGACATTATCCTGACTGCCTTGTCCGAGAATTACTTCGAGCAGATAGTTAGAGAACCAACTCGTGAAGCTAACGTTTTAGACCTCATAGCAACAAATAGGCCGGAACTTTTCGACTCCGTGAATGTAGAAGAGGGTATCAGTGATCATAAGTCAGTGGTTGCATCAATGACTACAAGTGTAATAAGAAATGCCAAGAAAGGAAGGAAAATACATTTGCTTAACAAGAGTGATAGGGCACAAATCGCAAAATATCTGAGTGACCACCATCAAACGTTCATTTCTGAGGAAGAGGATGTGGAACAAAAATGGAAAAAATTCAGAAACATCGTCCAGTACGCCTTAGATAAGTTCGTACCGACTAAGGTCCAAAGCGAGGGGAAAGATCCACCGTGGTATAACAATCATGTACGAAAGGTACTACGGAAACAAAGAAAGCTTCATCATAGGTTTAAGAGTAGTCGAATCATAGCTGATAAGGAAAAGCTGAACGAAGCGAAAAAGAGCGTAAAGAGAGCAATGAGAGAAGCATTCAACGAATTCGAACATAAAACATTGGCAAACAATCTAAACAAGAACCCTAAAAAGTTTTGGTCATATGTAAAATCGGTAAGCGGATCTAAATCCCCTATTCAGTCACTCGTTGACCACGATGGCACCGAAACAGAGGACGACCGAAGAAAGGCAGAAATACTGAATTCAGTGTTCCGAAACTGTTTCACTGCGGAAAATCGTAACACGGTCCCTGACTTCAGCCGTCGCACGGACGCCAAAATGGAAAATATTGAAATAAACGATATCGGAATTGAAAAACAACTGCTATCACTTAGTAGCGGAAAAGCATCCGGACCAGACGAGATACCCTTAAGATTCTACAGTGATTATGCTAAAGAACTTGCCCCCTTTCTATCAGCAATTTATCGTAGATCTCTGGAAGAACGTAAAGTACCTAGCGACTGGAAGAAAGCGCAGGTCGTTCCCATTTTCAAGAAGGGTCATAAATCAGATGCGAATAATTATAGGCCTATTTCGCTTACGTCAATCTGTTGTAGAATAATGGAACATGTTTTGTGTTCTCGTATTATGACGTTCTTAGATAATACAAATCTCCTTCATCATAACCAACATGGATTCCGCAAACAGAGATCATGTGAAACTCAGCTCGCCCTATTTGCCCAAGAAATTCACAGTGCCGTAGACACTGGCGAGCAGATTGATGCCGTATTCCTGGACTTCAGGAAGGCATTTGATACGGTTCCGCACTTACGTTTAGTGAAAAAAATACGAGCTTACGGAATATCGGACCAGGTTTGTGATTGGATTCAGGATTTCCTAGAAGAAAGAACACAACATGTCATTCTTAACGGTTCAAAATCTGCAGATGTAGAGGTAATTTCGGGAGTACCGCAAGGAAGCGTGATAGGACCTTTATTGTTTACAATATACATAAATGACTTAGTTGACAACATCGGTAGCTCCGTGAGGCTATTTGCAGATGACACGGTTGTCTACAAGAAAGTAGCAACATCAGAAGACTCGTACGTACTCCAGGAAGACCTGCAGAGGATTAATGAATGGTGCGACAGCTGGCAGCTTTCCCTAAACGTAGATAAATGTAATATAATGCGCATACATAGGGGCAGAAATCCATTCCAGTACGATTATGCCATAGGTGGTAAATCATTGGAAGCGGTAACAACCGTAAAATACTTAGGAGTTACTATCCGGAGCGATCTGAAGTGGAATGATCACATAAAACAAATAGTGGGAAAAGCAGGCGCCAGGTTGAGATTCATAGGAAGAATTCTAAGAAAATGTGACTCATCGACGAAAGAAGTAGCTTACAAAACGCTTGTTCGTCCGATTCTTGAGTATTGCTCATCAGTATGGGACCCTTACCAGGTTGGATTAATAGAAGAGATAGACATGATCCAGCGAAAAGCAGCGCGATTCGTCATGGGGACATTTAGTCAGCGCGAGAGCGTTACGGAGATGCTGAACAAGCTCCAGTGGCGGACACTTCAAGAAAGGCGTTACGCAATACGGAGAGGTTTATTATCGAAATTACGAGAGAGCACATTCCGGGAAGAGATGGGCAACATATTACTACCGCCCACATATATCTCGCGTAATGATCACAACGAAAAGATCCGAGAAATTAGAGCAAATACGGAGACTTACAAGCAGTCGTTCTTCCCACGCACAATTCGTGAATGGAACAGGGAAGGGGGGATCAGATAGTGGTACAATAAGTACCCTCCGCCACACACCGTAAGGTGGCTCGCGGAGTATAGATGTAGATGTAGATGTTTTGTGGCAAGGATGATGTTTAGATACATCATTAAATATCTGTGTCAAACAAAGTAAGAAATACGCTCTTCAGTTTATCAGTTCATGTATCTTTACCTTTTTGTTTCGGAAAGTGGTAGAGTACGGATGTATGCTTGTATGTGTCGTACCAGCATTGATAAAAATGGGTATTTTAACCGTTCATTAAATGTATTATAAAAAGTTATTAGAAGAGGAAGATCTATTTGCACGGTTAAGAGTTAGAATACTATCTATTCATCATTTCACTCGCCTCCAAGATACTGCATCAAGACTTTCGGTGCAGACAAGAAGAATTTACACAGTATTGTAGGAGCGTTCCTGCATTGATATTGTCACAATCGAGACTAAACAAAACGGAATTAATGTGAAGCAGTACGTAATGCACATTATGTTTATCAACCTTAAATCTATTGATATTAAACGTCTGCTGGTACTGGTATCAGTTAAAGTTCACCCAGAGTTGTGTACAGATTTATAAATTACCTTCAAAATGTCTTTCAACTATACTTTCCAACCAATATTACCAATTATTCAAGACATTATTAATCCATTTCTATTGCCACACACATCTATTCAATGGCGACCGTTTAAAGGACAGCATCGAGCGAAATATGAACAGACCTTTCAATTGTTGAGATAAATTTATTAGATAAATGATTCATATTATTACAAGGAACTAATGAAACTTTCATTGTATTTGTTGTCTGTCGACGATATTGGGAATCATAAAAACATTGGAGGAGCTGAATAAAATTAAATTCTGCCTACAAACGAGATGCGCCGGGAATGCTGATTTCAACGCTGTATGTTTCTATGGCTGTGCCTGGCGCCCTCTGGCAGTAGATAATTCTTTTCCTTCCATATATATATGAAGACAGTAACTGTTCTCGAAAGAATTACTGTTGCTGACCGTGCAGCTTTTCCCTGGAATAAATAATGACTAACTGAAACCCTCAGCTGCCGACAGGTGTTGTTGGTATACCTCGCTGTGGACAGCTGAAAATGTGTGCCCCGACCAGGACTCGAACCCAGGACCTCCTGCGTACATGGCAGGCGCTCTATCCATCTGAACCACCGAGGACACAGATGAATAGCGCGACTGCAGGGACTTATCCCTTGCACGCTTCCCATGAGACTCACATTGCCAACTGTCCACAATTATACATATGTAATGTACCTTAGAGACATTTGCCCATTCACTCATTACTCGGTCAGGGCACACATTTTCAGCTGTCCACATCGAGGTTTCAGGTTAGTCATCATCTTTTCCTTCCAGTTAACATCCTTTACGGAAAGTGCATTTCTACAGAAAAGACGAAAATTTGTTCAAAGTCATCATGAAGGTGCAAGATAAGCCATTCAAATTTTATAAGACTGTGTCAGATAATAATCAAGTTCATTAGTGAATACGCGGCTAAACCTACTTTGATTGAAAAGTACCGATACAGACAGTATTTCATGTTTGAAAAATTTTGTTCATAATATTGTGAAAAACTATTCACAATTGAGTCAAAGGAAATGCCCATTGTTGAAAATTCATTACAAAATGCAATATGTCAAGATGTCGGAAATCCGAACTCGGCAACAGTTGAAGGTAACGCGCCAGCTCGTGAAGTGGCCAATGGCGACCAAAACAACGAGATTAGCGTCCCACTATCAAAAATGATGAGCCTGGTAATATAACTAATCATTATGTCACTTTTATGACGCTCGATGTGACAGTTTCTCAGTTCTCACCCGGAAACAACTTTTCGAACAGTGAAACTGAAGCGCACGACAGTGAAAATTCCACTGATTACTCGCTCGAGACATCGCGAACGTCAGATCAGGAAACAGTTCGTAAAAACAATGTAAATACTAGTGAGACACACAATTTAACACAACTCATGCGACTAATAACACAACAATTTTCAAAACAACAGGAATTTCAGGAAAGTGTTACACAACAACTAAGGGTATAGGACGTTTGCACAGCAAAATCAGGCATTTAACGATTTAAAAAAAAATAAAAAGCGTTCAAATGGCTCTGAGCACTATGGGGCTTAACTTCTGAGGTTATCAGTCCCCTAGGACCTACAACTACTTAAACCTAACTAACCTAAGGACATCACACACATCCATGCCCAATGCAGGATTCGAACCTGCGACCGTGGCGGTCTCACGGTTCCGGACTGTAGCGCCTAGAACCGCTCGGCCACTCCGGCCAGCTAAGGATTTAAAGAATAGTATTAGTCAACAGTTCAGTGAGGTGAGCACTGAATTAACTGACGAGCTATCCAAGAAGTTGACAGAGCTTGGTAAACAACTAAAACAAGAAGTAATTACCGACACATCCCTCATTATAAATACATTAACGGAAAGAGTAACATCCGTAAATGATAAACAGGAACAACTTACATGAGAGTTACAAAGCCTTACGCCGGCGCAAACTGAGACGCTATAGCGCGTGCGACGCTTTTTTTTTTTTTTTTTTTTTTTTTTGTGGTGGTGCTGAAGTCTGATCAACTTCGTTGGTTTTTACTTCTGTAGGGAATGGAAGGGGTAAAAATTTTCTCTTTATTTATTTATTCTCCTTTCAGCTTTAGTTTGGGCACACAGAAGGGTCCTTTAACTCGCTGCTTTTGGTGTGTGTTTGAAAACATGTGTGTAGAAGTGCTAAAGGACGATATGTCCTTAAATTATGGAGAATTACGTAGGGATATCATTTACGGAGGCTCAAATACTATCACCTTCGGTACTTTATATTTGTGGTTGCGTAAGGGTTCTACCGCACCTACTGTGGTGAGTTGTGGTGTACTGTCACGTATCATGTCCAACTTCCGAAATAAGGTTCGTGCCTTCTCCTTGACCTTGTCTGAGAGGTAAGATTCGCTTGAGGCTCGATGAATGTCATGATTTCGGATCCACCATTGGGCTCCTGTGATCCATCGTAGGCATCTGCTTTGTACAACCTGTAACTTCATGTAGTTAGTGGCACACGTAGTACCCCAAGAGGTCGATCCATACAAAATAGATGGTTCGACTGTGGCATGGTACAACTGGAGTTTCGTGCGTTGGCTGAGGTATGAGCTCTTCAGAAAGGGGAGGAGAGCTCCCAGCATTTTGAGGCCAGACGTCTTCTTCTCCATAATGTGATGACTATACAACAGTTTGGCGTCTAGATGCACTCCCAGGTATTTTACAGTTGTTGCCCAGGGGAGTGGCTGGTCTGATATCCGCAGGCGGTCATTGACGATGGGTTTCCGACGTGTGAAGACAATAACTTTGGTTTTTTCTGCATAGACCGTTATTTTGTTCATGTGGGTCCAGTGGTCCACTAAATCTAGTTGGCGCTGCATCCGTGTGACGAGGTGGTCCATTCTGGTGCCTGCAGTCAGGAGCGCTGTGTCGTCGGCATAGAAACTGGCAGTAACATGTGGCATCGTCGGGAGGTCGTTAATATATAAATTAAACAGCAGTGGAGAGATGACCGATCCTTGTGGAAGTCCTTCAAGGACAGGCCGTGTTGTTGAATTCTTGTCATCAATGCGAACATATAATATGCGATCCTGAAGAAAATTGTCAAGAAGTTTTAAATAGCAGTCTGGTAGGGGAGTGGTATGTCGGAGCTTGACGATCAAGTTGCGTCGCCATACTTTATCGTAAGCCTTCTCTATATCGAGAAAGACTCCAATAGTATGTCGTTTCTTGTTGAAATTGTCTTGGATAGATTCCGTGATGCGCAGTAGTTGTAACTCAGCCGATAGCTTCGCCTGGAAGCCAAACTGCTCCGGTCGGATGATGTTGTGTGCCACAAGGATGTCCAGCATGCGTTTCAGTAGGACACGTTCCAGTACCTTTCCCAGCGTCGGCAGTAAACTTATGGGTCTGTAGCTGTCAGGGTGTGAGAGATCTTTACCCAGTTTTGGTATTGGCACTATTCTGGCAATCTTCCATGCCTCTGGGAAGTATCCAGTCCTGAGGCAGCTGTTCACTATCCGGGTGAGAAGCACAACAGGCTTTCTCGGGAGGTGTTTCAATTCCGTATTGCTGATTCTATCTGCTCCAGGTGAGGTGTGTTTGCTATACTTGATAATCCTCCGAATTTCCTCCGGCGTTGTCAGCCGGGGCATAGTGTTAGTCGGGGCGTCCCGAATAGCTTCCCATTCCGCCGCTGTGTCCTCCTCTGCACGGTGGAGTGCATCATCTCCATCCTCCGTGGGGGGCGTAGTCATCTGTTGTTGGTATGTATCCACATACAGCTCCGCCTGCGCCAGTGAGTCGTACAAGAGGCCATGGGGTCCTCGAATTGCCCTTTTGGGGGGCTGTTGCTGTCTGAGACTTTTAACTATTCGCCATTCATCTTTGGTGCGTAATAGAAAGTTGTCCATTTTGAGTTCCCACGTGTGTTGCTTCCAGTCCTGAACTTTCCGCCGGAGTTCTCGGGTTAGTCTGTGAGTTTCCCGTCTATCGTCCGGATGGCGGTAACGGACCCATCGTTTCCGACAGCGATTGCACCTTGTCTTAAGCTCCAGCAGTGGTGGTGGAAGCTCGTCATAATTGACTTCTGGTTGCAGGTGCTCCGTGAGTGCTCGTTGTTTTGCACTGGTAATCTTCTTCGTGAGTACTGCGACTGCCACATCAATCGCTTCTCTGGTAGTAACAACCTGGGTTGGTCGCACATTGTTGTTGAGGTACGCTTGGAACTGCTGCCAGTCGTAAGTTCTTGTCGTCGGCAGTGGGAGTTGCAAAGTAGCCCTCTCTATGAGTCCTAACACCGGTCTGTGGTCCGACGAAAGATCATCCAACGTCCGCAGATGGAGATTTGGGTTGATGTTCTTGATTATGGCGATGTCTAGAACATCAGCGTCTTGTGTCTGGACGTAAGGTATCCTCGTCAGTTCCCATGGTCCATGGACGGAAACATGTAAATTCTCAGCCAGTGCAAACAACATATGTCCTTTTGGGTTAGTCTTACGGGAATTCCAGGCAACATGTTTACTATTAAGATCCCCTCCAAGGAGGATCTTGTCGTAACCCTCTGTAACGGAGTAAAGATCTTCTGGGTGGAGAGGCTTCTTTGGGCCAAGGTAAGCCGCAATACAGGTAATGTTTCCGAGCGTTGTGTGGATTGTTACTGCCGTGGCCTCTAAAGTCTGGAGTTGGGGTAAACGTTCTTGGTGGTGACGAATACATTTTTTGATCAGAACTGCGGTCCCTCCACCCCGTTGGTCCCGTCTGTCCGTCCGGTAGATGTGCATGTTCCTCAAGCGGAGGTCGGTTGACTCGCGGAGATGTGTTTCGGAGACAAATGCTACGTCTATCCTGTGGCGATGTAAGAAGTCCGAGAATTCTATTTTCTTCAGTTTCAGGCCGTTGGCATTCCAAATGCAGAAGTTAAGATTCCTCGCGTGATGCCGTCTATCCATTTAGGGTGTTTGAAAAGCTGTCAGTACGCTTTCTACAAGCGAGAGGATAGACGTCAGCTTCTGCTGGAGGGTGGTGAGTAGTTGAAGAATATCTGTTAACGCTGGTGTAAAGGTGGTCGACCAGGCAGATGACGTCTCCGCTGGTGTTGGAGTCGGCGGATGGGCATGTAGTGCTTTGGAGTACGAGCGCTGTTGTCTTGTCTGTTGTAGTCACTCGGGGTGCCGGTTGTGGTCGAGAGGCGATTGTTTCCACAGGGAGAGGTGCCGCTTGTTGTTGGGTGGCCGGAATCGCTGCCATGGCCGAGTTCTTAAAAATTATAGGCCGTTGTGGGGTCGACTTCCCTGGTGTCCTTCTAGTATATTTCCGTAGGAGTTCTTGAAATTTGGGGCAGCCACGGAAGATCGCTGGATGTTCTAGTTCACAATTGGCGCACTTTGGGGGCGCCGTCCTAGGATGGGTACAATTCGATGATTTATGGGATCCACCACAGCGGACGCAGCGTGCTGGCATGCTGCAGTAGTTCGCTGTATGCTCGAAACGTTGGCAATGTCGGCACTGGACTGGTCCTTCTTTACTATTATAGGTTTCGATTATCACTCGTGTGTAGAGCAGGTATTTGACATCACATATCTTGTCACTGTCTTTTCCGGATGGGAGGGTGACTCGGTACACAGGTTGCGGTATCAATTGTTTCGTCTTCTCGTCGCGTTCCTTAAATTGGTAGACTTGTAGCACTTTTGAAGCCTTTTTCCTTGAGGGCATAGTAAAGTTGTTCTTCGGTAACTTCCGCCGGAAGGCGTTTGACAACTACTTTCAGTTCCCTGTCGTCTGGTGCTTGATGAGTAAAATAGGAGAAGTTGTGGTTCGTGAAGAATTTTATTGCACGCCTTTGTTCTTCGAAGGACTCAAAGTGGTATTTGATGCGGTCCTTTTGGTATATAGCTTTAAGGTTGCCATCTAGAAGTCCGTTGAGCGTTTCATTGTGGTGAACGTAATCCTTTGTGTAATAAATTGTGACTGGGGGCACTTTGCGAAGCACATTCTTGTCTCTGTCCACGGCTTCTGCGGCATTAGAAGTTTGTGCCTGCGGCTTGTTGGTGGTTGATGGAGGCGCAGCTTGAGGTGTCAGTGGGGCGAATCGGTTCGTTGTGGGGATGGTCTCCGTTCGTCTCTTAGCCGGGTTGGCTAAGTCCTTGGCTAATGCGTTGCTTCTGCGCCGTTTGTTGTGTACGAGCGTAAAGTCCCCCTCTGCGTGTGGGGAGTTGTTGTCGTTGTCTGCTGGAAAGGCCGCTGCCATCTCCGCGTCGTCGACCGTTTGGTGGGAGTGCTGTGATTCGACATCTGAGTCCACAGATGGAGATGCCAGACAGGTGTCGTTATCCTGCTCTTGCGTTTCCCGTGAATAGCGGATAAGGCGCTGTATGTCCTTCAGCGTTTCTTTGTCCTCCTCCCGACATATATCGAGTCTTCTGGCGTAGTCCTGGCGGTCGTCTTCATTGCTGCGTCCGTCGTGATGTGATGTATGGCCGACGTCCGAATACGGTTTCGTCGTGTGGTGTGTAGTTTTCTGCGGTCGAATAGCGCCTGTCGATCGTCGTTCTATCCTGTCATGAACCGGTGCCGTAGCCTGGGTCGTCAACCTGGGATCCGTCCTGTGTGGAGCGGCCGCTGGAGCGTCCGGCGGGCCAGGCCCAACCGACCGACCAGCGGCCGACTCCAGCGCGTCCGAGGCGGCTGCCCCGGCCGCACGCGCATCGTCCTCGCTCGTCGGCATCGCGAACTCGACTGTGTGTGTGTGCGTGCGACGCGGCGCAGCGCATTCTTGTAACTTCACAGGGTCAAATGGGACCGCGCAAATTGCGACGGGACGCGACTGGGACGCGACACGCGCCTGCGCCAGGTCGCGCGGCCTTGTGATTGCGGCACAGTTTCTCGCGCCGCGGGCCGCGAGTGCACTGGCGGACGGGTCAGTGGGGAGCGGGAAGGCAAATGGCGCAGTGGTCGCAGGGGTGGCTGGTGTAGCCCGCGACGGCCGGGCGCCTCCAGGTGTAGCTCGCGCCGGCCTGGCGCTCGGGCCCGGCGCACCGCGGCTGTTGTTCACCGCGCCGCCAACAGATGGCCCAGCGGTCGCCCGCGCCCTGCCGCCGGCGCGAGAAACACGAGGTGTAACTCGCGCCGGCCGTTCAGGCGCGTTAGCTCGCGCCGGACCGCTGCTACGCGGACTGGGCGGTATAATGCGCCGTCGGTCCGGAGGCGGCGGTCTGCGTCCTGCAGCACGGCGTCTGTCCCTCCGTGGGGTGACTGTGTGCCACTCATTGTCTGTAACAGAGACTTTTTGATTAATAACACTCCCTGCCTGAGCGGAGACGGAGTGACTGGCGTCACTCGACGCAGCCGCCGGCAGGGCAGAGGAAACGCGACGCGTGTACGTCTGCGACCGCACAAGCACCACACCGTCCGGTGCATCCGCCGAGCGCGCGGCCTTTGATGCGTCAACCAGCGGCGCGGCTGCGCCGTGAATGACAACACCACCGGCCGCGGCGAGCGAGGCAGCCTGCCTGCCACTGTCCACCCGCATCGCAGAGCCACCTGTTGGCGGCGTAGCGAATGCGGGCGGCAGTCCCAGGCCGGTACCCACGCTCCCGACAGATGGCGGGCGGGAGGCGCCTGCGGCAGCCGCACGACGTGGCCAGCGTACACCACTGGGTACAGACGTGCATCTCGCGGGCCCCGAGGAATCGCTTCATGACGTCATCAACAAGGCTGAAAGCGTGACAGCGCTGCCTGGTGACTAAACCTGTAAACAACTCTGTTGACGTAAGTGACGTCACACGTTGGCTACGAGAAAGACGTCTTTCTCGTTGGCTACAGTGTTTATACAGACTTGCCTTCAGCTGTTGTTTTGGAATGTCAAATCAATCCAGATTGTTTGAATGAAGCTTCCGTTAACAGAATAAAATGTAGAAAGAAGGTTTAAATGCGAATAATCTGTATTATGGTGACATGATAAATCCGCAGCGTAGTCAAGGTTACATATTAGAGCCGTACGTGATTGATTGAAACCAACTCATTACAAATTATTGGTCGAAAGGCAGAGTGATTTATAGCATAACACATATTACGCATTGCGGACAATGTGTCTAAATGTTTTTAACGCATTAACTGCTGCTTACTAATGTAGGCTAACTACCACTGAGACGTTTGCAGCACGAATTTGTCTTTGAACCCATACCAGCAGTAGCAAATGCGGGAAAACGAATCAAATATGGTAAAGGATGCGTAGTGGAACGCCCATTGCATTTTTCCAGTTTGTGTACGATATCTGTACGTAATATGCATCAAAACACGTCGGATGCTTGTTCATTTTCTAATATATGTTTTTTGGGGATGACCTAGTAGTTTTATTTTTTTTATTGTGAGAAATGCGTTAAATGTGGGAAAGTGCATTTAAATAGGCCAAAAACAAATATTAGGCAAAGACACACGTCTGTCTGTTACCACAACCTTTATTTCTCATTCGCTGTGTTCCACAACTGTCAACGAAATTATCGCTTTTCAACTTAATGTAGACCTCAGACTATGCTACAAATAAAGTTATCACTCCAGTCAAGGTTTCTAGGGAATAGGGGGCGAAATCCAGTATAGTGCTCTTGCCCAGATATGTGCTCTTGCCCTGTGTGCGTTACCGATATGCTTAAATTTTGATCGTTGTTTTTCTGTAAACAAACAGCTATATGCCAATCACATCTTCCTGTATGTAGTTTCTCAAAAATCCAGTTTATGTGATCTTAAAATAAAAAGAGCTCAATGAGGGAATATTAATAGATCGAAGCAATACTGACATCTCCAAATTGTAAGACTGCTACAGATGGAAGTCACTGATTGTCAGTGGGACAAAACATTTGAAGTAAATCACGAAGCTTTAGGTTAGTTCAACTATTACTTCTTAATGTAGCAGGCAGTCACAATTTTCTTCCGTATTTTTATGTATATACATACTACACAAGCAACCAAATGGTACCGTTCCACTCGCAAATAGAGAGAGGGAAGAAAGGCTGTCTATCATCCGAGCCCTGATTTCTCATGCCTTCTAAATTTTCTCAATAGTTTTATACAAAATAATACTCACACATAGTTTGAAACTACTGGTAACCTATCTAGCATCCAGCCTCTGAGTTGCTTCAATGTGTTGCTTAAATCTGACATGGATCTCAAACTTTGGAGCAGCACTCATGAATGTGTCACATAAGTGTTCGATACAGGTGGTCTACGTGATCTTTCCCTCATTTCCAGTCACAAAACATATTCAACTTCCCAGAGGAAGGAAGTAATGACCCTGAAAGCTAGAAATGGTTTTTTATTCAAGTGCTGTTTCTCAATTCAATTGAAACACTTTTAATGTGCTGCTACAGTACACCATACCAATACATACCAGTACCATTACTGGTGACGGTGATGGAGGCTGTTATGAAAAGCTTGCGATATTATTCAAATCTGATATGGCAAGTTAACAGAACTTTTGATCCATGTGAGTACAATTATTGTGTAAAATCGATAGTGCAGCTTCTTACAGAAGTCTCTTCAGGGCCTTCGGAGTCTTTCACTTACATGTCAACATATTTACTCCGTAATACTGGAAGGAAATGGAATTTCACATTCTGATTGAAAGTCTTTAAGAGGTTGCTGCAAGACATCAGGCAGCAAACTGAAAATCTTAAGATATTAATAAAATACAAAGTAAAAAAATTATTTTATTAGCCTCTCCTTCTATAATTATAATTAAACGTAATGTTCTTACTCAAGGATGCATATGATAGTTAACACTAAGGTTCAAATTAACAGGGTTTTAATGTTACCATTATATGTAGGGCTGCCAGTACTGATTGTAAAATTCTGAAATGCTTTGTACAAAGTATGAGAGAAACAGCACTTGAATAAAAAAACCATTTCTAGCTTTCAGGGTCATTACTTCCTTTCTCTGGGAAGTTGAATATGTTTTGTGACTGGAAATGAGGGGAAGATCACTTAGACCACCCGTATCGAACACTTACGTGACACGTTCATGAGTACTGCTCCAAAGTTTGAGATCCATGTCAGATTTAAGCAACACATTGAAGCAACTCAGAGGCTGGATGCTAGATAGGTTACCAGTAGTTTCAGACTATGTGCGAGTATTATTTTGTATAACACTATTGAGAAAATTTAGAAGGCATGAGAAATCAGGGCTCGGATGATAGACAGCCTTTCTTCCCTCTCTCTATTTGCGAGTGGAACGGTACCATTTGGTTGCTTGTGTAGTATGTATATACATAAAAATACGGAAGAAAATTGTGACTGCCTGCTACATTAAGAAGTAATAGTTGAACTAACCTAAAGCTTCGTGATTTACTTCAAATGTTTTGTCCCACTGACAATCAGTGACTTCCATCTGTAGCAGTCTTACAATTTGGAGATGTCAGTATTGCTTCGATCTATTAATATTCCCTCATTGAGCTCTTTTTATTTTAAGATCACATAAACTGGATTTTTGAGAAACTACATACAGGAAGATGTGATTGGCATATAGCTGTTTGTTTACAGAAAAACAACGATCAAAATTTAAGCATATCGGTAACGCACACAGGGCAAGAGCACATATCTGGGCAAGAGCACTATACTGGATTTCGCCCCCTATTCCCTAGAAACCTTGACTGGAGTGATAACTTTATTTGTAGCATAGTCTGAGGTCTACATTAAGTTGAAAAGCGATAATTTCGTTGACAGTTGTGGAACACAGCGAATGAGAAATAAAGGTTGTGGTAACAGACAGACGTGTGTCTTTGCCTAATATTTGTTTTTGGCCTATTTAAATGCACTTTCCCACATTTAACGCATTTCTCACAATAAAAAAAATAAAACTACTAGGTCATCCCCAAAAAACATATATTAGAAAATGAACAAGCATCCGACGTGTTTTGATGCATATTACGTACAGATATCGTACACAAACTGGAAAAATGCAATGGGCGTTCCACTACGCATCCTTTACCATATTTGATTCGTTTTCCCGCATTTGCTACTGCTGGTATGGGTTCAAAGACAAATTCGTGCTGCAAACGTCTCAGTGGTAGTTAGCCTACATTAGTAAGCAGCAGTTAATGCGTTAAAAACATTTAGACACATTGTCCGCAATGCGTAATATGTGTTATGCTATAAATCACTCTGCCTTTCGACCAATAATTTGTAATGAGTTGGTTTCAATCAATCACGTACGGCTCTAATATGTAACCTTGACTACGCTGCGGATTTATCATGTCACCATAATACAGATTATTCGCACTTAAACCTTCTTTCTACATTTTATTCTGTTAACGGAAGCTTCATTCAAACAATCTGGATTGATTTGACATTCCAAAACAACAGCTGAAGGCAAGTCTGTATAAACAATGTAGCCAACGTGTGACGTCACTTACATCAACAGAGTTTTTACAGGTCTAGTCACCAGGCAGCGCTGTCACGCTTTCAGCCTTGTTGATGACGTCATGAAGCGATTCCTCGGGGCCCGCGAGACGCACGTATGCTAATGCCTTGTGAGTGTATAATGGCGGGTTTTGTGATTTGTGTGCGTTAAAGCTTTTCAATCACGGAAAAAAATTGACAATACTTGCTGCAAAAGCAGATGCTTGCGGAGGAGAAAGGATAGTTTATATTCCAGATAATGGACGGTAAGTAACTTCCGTTAGTAATCTTATAAAGCTCAAGAAAAGTAAAGTGTATGGTAAATCTACAGAAATTTCATCCTTTGTGCCTATAGTATTCTGATGCATTACATCTTATAATGCTCAAGAAAAGTAAAGTGTATGGTAAATCTACAGAAATTTCATCCTTTGTGCCTATAGTATTCTGATGCATTATGTTACCCAGTAGTTTCTTTCAATGCATCTATGTGGATTATTTGTGGTAACGACATATTCTCGAAACAAATGGCTTCGGTATTTAAGTTGCAATCATCGTAACTTTTTCGTGATCAAAAATTGTGTAGTAACTATTCTAACGTCAGTAACCTGCACATTTGAATACTTTTGAATGTTCAAAATTACATCGTTCATCATAGTCAGTATATTTTACATTAAAATAGATATGAATTGCATTGACTGAATCCAGCTTTGTGAGTGATGTAATCTGTTTTTGTAATGGATGTTTCAGTTTCTGAAGTGAAGTGAAAATCCAAAGAAGAGAAGACAGCGAGAAGTAGCTTTTTGTCTGTTTCATGGTTTATAGGCCTACTGGGGAAACTCGCCATGTAAAAAAACGAGTAACGCATCAAGCTTGGTACCTCTATTGTGATGTGGAAATCCGAGCGTTGTTAAGAAAGAAATTAATTCAGTGTGTGTGTGTGTTTCTTTTATTCCTTTATCATGTTGCTTATAGAAGACCAAATTTAATTAAAATACCCAGGTGATAATTTCAACATAAATTGGACTAAGGGCATAGCTGTTTCTAATGGCTTTGCTGCTTCTCAGAGGCAAAGTATGAACATTTACCTTCCTCAGGCATGTGCGTTCACTAGTCATTTATGGCAAAACAAAACACTGACTGAAAGCATAATTTGCTTGGTAGACATAATTGGAAATGGCCTTTTTAGTTATAATTTTACATTTTTGGATTACAGTACTCCTTGAGAGATTAACTTCTGAATTTCTTTACCCTGACATGATTAGTAATGGATGTTTCACCACCAGGTCAGGCATACAGCATTAAGTGTCCTGCTCTGCTGTGAGCAGCATGGTAGTCAATGTGTTAAGCAGGCATTTAGGAACTTTGAGTGTGAAGTATATGCATCTGTACAGTCGTGGCTAAAAAGAACAGCTAGAATGCTAATTACTGTTTCAGGAATTATCCTTTACACAGTTAAATATGTATCTAAAAATGAATTCATGAATAACTTTGTGGTCATTTAATCGTTTGGTTTTGTAAGACATTTAAATAAAAATACTGCAGACCCAAAAATAGTCTGGAAATGGCAAGGAATATCAAATATAAGTAAATATTTTTCCTCAGTAAGATTAAAGTGTAAAATTGCTGATACCTGGTTGTTACCATATCACTGCTGGCCCCAGCAGAGCAGTCTGCTGTGACCACCGGCACCTTCATGCCAGCCAATGGGTTAATACACAAAATAGGGCAGTGCAAGACTTGGTCCGTTATTCTCATTGGTTGAAGCAACTAAAATCAAATTTCTGAGGTGGGCTGGAACTATGTTATTGGTATATTCCCCAGCATGATTTAAAATTTTTGCATTGAAATGGCACTGACAGTGCGTGATATATTTTGCAACTGAGAATAGATACTAAAAAATTTATGTGGGAATATATTTCAAGAAACCCTTTCATACCGAACCTGACAATTATATTGACACACAAGTAAACCCACCTGAATGGCACACTGGGCTACACAAGCATTAGGTGTAGGTGTAGAATAGGTAATTTACACGGAAAACTTTTCATACAAATTTTACTGTAAAGCACACTAAAGTCAAGGGAAAGGGAGCAATGCCTAGATGAGATAAACTTGGACACGCAAGAACTGGTTTTGCTCAGATATATGGAAAATTAACTGTAGTATTATATGACATACAACACATCTGAGGTGCAAATTTATGGAAAGGAGAGATTGCATTGAACCTGTTGTATATGGTGCACATTTTGTTACAGTGCTGGGATGATGTCATCCAGACTTCAAAATTAGTGGTCTAGTAATGAAACTCTCATCAGTTTTAATATTTAAAAATAAACATGCCTGAAAAAGGAAGCTGAATTAGGACTTTCAATTAAATTGCAAAAATGTTCTTGTTTTGCACATTCACTGCGGATGACACTTAAAAGCACGGTGTTAGTAGCTCTTATTGACCTTTGTGGCTGCTACAGTGAACATATTGAAGGTTTTAAAGTAACAAAGTATTTGTTGACATTAGGTATTAATGGATGACAGCAGCAAACAGCAATGAAATAATGTGAATTACTTAAACCAGGAATTAAACAAGTCTACATAGCCTTGAACACAGTCAAATAATGTTAGGTTCAAATGGCTCTGAGCACTGTGGGATTTAACTTCTGAGGTCATCAGTCCCCTAGAACTTAGAACTACGTAAACCTAACTAACCTAAGGACATCACACACATCCATTCCCAAGGCGGGATTCGAAATTGCGACCGTAGTGGTCGCGTGGTTCCAGACTGTAGTGCCTAGAACCACTCGACCACCCCGGCCGGCGAACACAGTCATTTCAAACTTGGTATTCACTGCATATTTGTATGCTATAACTAATAGAGCAACCTTTTATTTTCTCATCTTTGATCTGGGACATGTGTCACATCTTACTTGTTTTCCTAGAGCAACTCTAGGTTTACAAGATCCACATTTCAGAATTCTGGTAATTGCTACTCCTACCTCATGCTGAAAGTGTGGGTTGATAGCTGTCTCTTCAGATATCATCTCATCAACTGCCATTTCAGAAACTTGAAGCAAAAATGTGATTATTCAATTTTCTGTCAGTGATGAATATATCACTAATGATAGGTATATTCATGATGGTATAGAACAGTGCAGGGACATCTTCTGGAACACCTGCTGGGTAGACTAAACTGTGCACTTCACATCCAGTGCATCAATTTCTTCATAGGTAGTCTCATAGTACACTATCATCTCAGACTTGGTTGTTGTGATGCTCAACAGCATTATGCCTTGAAGACACTAAACTAACAGCCTTCTTAAGTTTTTGAATGAACGATATAAGAAGTAATACATCCAAAAACTATTAAGTTTTACATTTTGCTGTCAGGAACTCTTTTGGAATCTTTCCTTTTATTATTATTTTGTACATGTGTGGCCTTTTTGTTTCCTCTTCCCAGCTTGACAAGCACATCTGATTTGCTTAATGGGGATATTTATGGTAACAAAAAATAAATAAATAAATATGTGGATACAATGCAACCTGCAAACCAAGATCATCCTCCAAAATTTTACGAGCCTAGGAAATAAGCACAATGATTTGGACATAATAGCATGTTTTAATAAACCAGATGTTTCAGTTATTACTGAGCACTGGTATACCAAAAAAGAATCTTATTATGCACCCATTAACAAAGAATTTCTGCTCATCTTTCAGTAGGGATATCAAACCTTATGGTGATGTTGCAAAATGTGGCAATAATTGGTGCTCAAAGATTTAATTCCTTACGTGTTCAAAGTGTTACTGAACTTTCTGTGACAAGCTATAGATGGGAAAGGAAACATAATTTTAGATATAGAATGACCTCCATCTGAAAGTTCAGATATTTTTTTAGCTAATTTCTATCAATTGCTTGTAGAGAGAGATAGTAAATACTCTGGGAAAACAGCTGGGTAATTATGCTGATAATTGTTCACAGTTTAATAAAAGCTTAACTAACACAAATCAGTTTTCACTCTTAAGGATGGTGAGTGACACACACAGATCTAACATTGCTGATATGTAATACAGGGTACCCAGGACTTTGTACTGGGATACTTTCTTTTGTTGATTTATGTAAATGACAAAATACTGCTCCCCAAATTCAAGGATAGTTCTGTATGCCGATGCTACAAACATTGCACGCAAGTGTAAAGATTAAAGATCATAAGCAACTACAAAAACTATGAAACTGTATTACAAATGAAATAATTCGGTATTTCTATGAAAATCATCTCATTGTCAGCACAAGATAGCAGCAGTAATGGATTTTCACCCCACAAGACAGATTTTGAAATTCAGTTGTGCACTGGAACTGATATTGTCATCAAAGAAAACTACTGCTTGGTTACAGTTAAACTTTCTATATTTAACATGTTATAATGTGGAAACTAATTACCGTACAAGAACATAACTTGGTAGCATTAATGTCAAGGATATGGGGAAGAGAAATAATGCAGAATCAATTCAATTGAAACACTTAATGTGCTGCTACGGTACACCATACCATTACATACCAGTACCAATACTGGTGATGGTGATGGAGGCTGTTATGAAAAGCTTGCAACTTTATTCAAATCTGATGTGGCAAGTCAATAGAACTTTTTAGCCATGTGAGTAAAACTATCGTGTAAAATCGATAGCGCTGCTTCTTACAGAAGTCTCTTCAGGGCCCTTCGGAGTCTTTCACTTACATGTCAACATATTTACTCCCTAATAGTATTTGTTGTTCATAATAGGGGTAATTTTACTCCATTCAGTTAAATGAACTTGCAAAATACTGGAAGTGAAAACAATGTCCGTGTAGACTATACATCCATGCCTACGATTCAGAATGGAATTTCACATTCGGATCGAAAGTCTTCAATAGGTTGCTGCTAACCATCAGGCAGAAAACTGAAAATCCTAAGATATTAAAAAAAATACAAAATAAAAATATTATTTTACTAGCCTCTCCTTCTATAATTATAATTAAACGTAATGTTTCGACTCAAGGATGCATATGCTAGTTAACACTACGGTTCAAATTAACAGGATTTTAATTTTATCATTTTATGCAGGGCTGACAGTACTCATTGCTTTGTACGAAGTATGAGAGAAAAACAGAACTTGAATAAAAAAAACCATTTCTAGCTGTCACGGTCATTACTTCCTTCCTCTGTGAAGATGAATATCTTTTGTGACTGGAAATGAGGGGAAGATTACTTACACCATCCGTATAGAACACTTGCGTGACACATTCATGAGTATTGCTCCAATGTTTGAGATCCAGGTCAGATTTAAGCAACACACTGAAGCAACTCAGAGGTTGGACGCTAGATAGGTTACCAGTAGTTTCAAACTATGTGCGAGTATTATGAAGATGCTTGGCAAACTCATGTGAGAATCCCTGGAGGGGAAACAATGTTCTTTTTGTATAACACTATTGAGAAAATTTAGAGGGCATAAGAAAACAGGGCTCGGATAGTAGATAGCCTTTCTTCCCTCTCTCTATTTGCGAGTGGAACAGGAAAGAGTATGATTTGTAGTGGTACAAGGTACCTTCCACCAGATATCATTTGGTTGCTTGTGTAGTATGTATATACATCAAAATACGGAAGAAAATTGTGACTGCTTACTACATTAAGAAGTAATAGTTGAACTAACCTAAAGCTTCGTGATTTACTTCAAATGTTTTCTCCCACTGATACTCTCTGACAGTCAGTGACTTGCATCTATAGCAGTCTTACAATTTGGAGATGTCAGTATTGCTTATATCTATTAATATTCCCTCAGTGAGCTTTTTTTATCTTAAGATCACATAAACTGGATTTTTGAGAAACTACACACAGGAAGATGGCATATAGCTGTTTACAAAAAAATGGTTCAAATGGCTCTGAGCACTATGGGACTCAACTGCTGAGGTCATTAGTCCCCTAGAACTTAGAACTAGTTAAACCTAAATAACCTAAGGACATCACACACATCCATGCCCGAGGCAGGATTCGAACCTGCGACCGTAGCGGTCTCGCGGTTCCAGACTGCAAGCTGTTTACAGAAAAACAACGATCAAAATTTAAGCATATCGGTAACACACACAGGGCAAGAGCACATATCTGGGCAAGAGCACTATACTGGATTTCGACCCCTTCCCCCCCCCCCCTCCCCCCATTTTCCCTAGAAACCTTGGCTAGAGTTATAAATTTATTCGTAGCATAGTCTGAGGTATAGATTAGGGTGAAAAGCGATAATTTCGTTGACAGTTGTGGAACAGCGAATGAGAAATAAAGGTTGTGGTAACAGACTGATGTGTGTCTTTGCCTAATATTTGTTTACGGCATATTTAAATGCACTTTCCCACATTTAACGCATTTCTCAGAATGAAAAAAATAAAACTACTAGGTCAACCCCAAAAAACATATATTAGAAAATGAACAAGCATCCGACGTGTTTTGATGCATATTACGTACAGATATCCTACATAAAATGAAAAAATGCAATGGGCATTCCACTACGCATCCTTTACCATATTTGATTCGTTTTTCCGCATTTGCTACTGCTGGTATGGATTCAAAGACAAATTCGTGCTGCAAACGTCTCAGTGGTAGTTAGTCTACATTAGTAAGCTGCAGTTAATGTGTTAAAAACATTTAGACACATTGTCTTCAATGCGTAATATGTGCTATGCTATAAATCACTCTGCCCTTCGACCAATAATTTATAATCAGTTGGCTTCAATCAATCACGTAAGACTAATATGTAAATTTGACTATGCTGCGGATTATTATGTCACCATAATCCAGATTATTCGCATTCAAACCTTTCTACATTTAATTCTGTTAGCGGAAGATTCATTCAAACAATCTGGATTGATTTGACGTTCCAAAACAACAGCTCAAGGCAGGTCTGTATAAACGCTGTTTTGACGTCACTTACATCAACAGAGTTGTTAACAGGTCTAGTCACCAGGCAGCGCTGTCACGCTTTCAGTCTTTTTGATGATGTCATGAAGCGATTCCTCGGGGCCCGCGAGACGCACGTTTCGGCACCGAAGAAATATCTTTGCCTGCTATAATTATTCTCATGTATGAAGTAATCTCATGCACCCGTCCCCCCAGATAACATTCACATTCATCTCTGACTATATTTC
Organism: Schistocerca nitens; assembly: GCF_023898315.1. NCBI lineage: Eukaryota > Metazoa > Arthropoda > Insecta > Orthoptera > Acrididae > Schistocerca > Schistocerca nitens. The sequence goes on from NC_064624.1 coordinate 60,234,634, forward strand.
AAATCGTCAAATTAATTTTGGTATTTTCCACATATGGTTCTTTTTTACGAAAAATCTTCACTTTTTATCATCTGCTTTTATGTTAAAATCGTAAGTTTCTTACACCAGAGTGGTTTGCACAAGAATATTCTGTAATAGCCATCCTTTTATGTATTTTAAATATCTTTTAAATGCAGTAGATGCGACCTTTGGCTGAAAAGAATTTGCTTTATTTACTAGCGATTCATCAAGAAGATTAACACATTTAATCACACTATGTGAGCGTGGAAGTAGTTGCCAGTGGGTAACTGATGCAAACAAATCAAATTTGATTCAACAAATGGAAATTTTATTCCTAAAAGCCTTTTTTTTAAACAGATTTAAAATTACAGTCACAAAGCACCCTCTAAATATCAAGTTACAATTTATTCAGAGGCAGAAAGAACAATTTTGGACTGTGAGAGCTTTCGGGCTGAGAACCTTGCCGCTCCCCTCTGACACGGCCGTAGTCACGACCGCTCACAACAGCCTCTGAAAGACTACAGTGGTGCAAATCTGCAACACACCAGATTACTTTAAACTAAAAGTTTTAACAACTCACACAAGCACATAAACTAGGAGGGATGGAGATGAAAATGATACAAAACACTTACATTACAAGATTAACTTGCCACCAAAGGTACAACTTGATTAAAAAAAACTCTTATGGTGGAAGGGTGGCAACTTTATTTACTAAAATGACCATTTAAATAAAAACCCATGAAATGCAGTCTTACATAAAATATACAAGGTTGGCGAAACATGCTCTACATTACACATGTACCGCCTCTCAAGATGATAGGCAAGATAAAAACATATTTCAGGAATTCGGCCGTTACACTTCAGGCAATAAATTCGTTAACACCGAATCCGACAAACATGACAGAGGCAGCTATTAACGCATGGCAGATTGACAGGGAGATTACCGAACAACCCGAACCGCAAGTTGCTCTAACACGCCCCTACTCCACAAGGGAAAAACGGACCACCCAATTCATAGATAACCACCATCCTGCGGGTGGCCAAACGGAGAAGAATAATGAGGCAACCACAAAAGAAAGTGGCTGATGACCTCACCAAGAAAACAAGTAGAATTTAACAAGTAAATGAAACAACATATCTCCAATCACTTAAATTCTCATAAACTGTGATTTCTGGAGAAGACCTGACACAGCACCCCCAAAACGCTCTTCCGGACCGTCCGCTGCCAGCCACTTCAACGGACGCAGGAAGGCGCGCCGATCTCCCGTCTCACGGCGTCGCAGCTCGCACCGGCCAAACCGATGTCGTGGGTTGACTCCTGTTGCTCTCGTGTCGACCGCGAAGCCACTATCCCTCGCTATACGGCGCAGCCCACTGGACTCACGTGGCGACATGCGCCGACGCTCAAGGCGGACAAGTCACCTTGTGTCTCAGTGCGCGACCGACCGACCGACCGATCCAACCGCAAATCACTGTTGCCCGAGCAACTCGAGCAGACTGGCGGCCTAACGCGCAGAGTCAGATGCAGGAACTCAGCCCCGATCGAGCGACCACTAGCTGAGTTCTGTTATTGGCGGAGCGGCAAGACTCTCATTTTGCCGGCTTTAAAGTTTGATCCAAACGACAGACATATTAGCACTCCGAATGACAGACGGACACTAACTGCCGCACAAATGCGAGCGAGAGACAGACCAGCAACTGGTGACGAGTAACTAACCCAGACTCACTCCGACTGACCAACTGACACTTGGCGAGTTTTTTTTTTTTTTCTTTATTGTGATTTCATTCCCCTGCCCCATACCGGCAGGGGAGGGCTGTCAGCAGCACAATCCGCCGCTCTTCAGCCGAGCGATATGACAATTAAAACAAGAATAAAACAATACATACATAAGGAGGTAAAAAGGGGGAACATAAAACAGAGTAAGGGGAGAAAATGGAGGTAAAAATACACTGATATGTAGACGTTCATTGGGGTTAGTTAAAAAAGTCACCAGAAAGTTAAAAAAAAAACACAATTGGTGATTCTTAAAACACATGGAAGTCACTAGTTGCACAGGCACAGGTTAAAAGTCGGCCACAGTATTAAAAACACTGCGAAACAACACACTTAAAACCCACTCGGAGCACACACGACGAAGAATAAAACTACCAGGTGGGACCTGCCGAGGGAAAGGGCAGAGAGGATGGAAAAGGAGGGGAGAGCATGGGGCAGCTGGGGAAGCGGCGGGAGGAAGGGAGGAGGGGTAACCGTGGGTGCACGAAGAGGCAGGAGACACATGGGGCGGGAGAGGAAAAGGGAAGACAGGGCAGGAGGGAGCGCAGAGACACTGAAAGAAGGCACAAGAGATGGAGGGGGAGGGGAAATCCGCTCAGAAGGAGGGAGGGGGAGGAGAGGGAGCCCTGAGGAGGAGGCAGGAAGAGGGGGTTAGAGTTGGTAGGAAGGGTAGATGTCAGGGCGAAGCTCATCATCCGGGAGCGGGAGACGGTGGAAGTTGTGTTGGGAAAGGAGATGGAGGGTGTGGAGATGGAGAGAGGGAGGGACACAACGGTAAAGGCGCGGCAACTGGTCGGGAGTGGAGAGGAAGGGAGACACCAGGGGGTGAGGGGGATCAAGGCGACGGACAACATAGAGTGTGCGGATGTGCACTTGGCGAGCTCGTAGTGCCTCTTAAATGCACGTGAACAGGCAACCTTTCCCCTTTCCCACCAGAGGGAGACTCCAAAGCTGCGATTGCCACAGCGGCGTCACCCCCAGAAACGGAGGGCGACTGCTTCATACAATGCGCTGCGGCGCGTTCAAAACAGCAATTCTTTTTCCACGGCTCCGGTGCGTTCCGCTGTTTCATAGCCTCGCGATGGTAGGAAACAGTATTTCAATATTTTTGTGAGATTTTCCGTTGATGCTGTATCTGAAGAGACGTGTTCACTCGAAGTCGCTTAGTTCTTTTGTGTCTGAGGATTAAAGCATGCAATAAGGGATAGTCAGGCTGCATTGTATTATTGTGGTCGTATAGGTGTAAGCAGGCACTAAGGTGTAGTGACTTAGTGATTTTTGGGTTAGGATTTATTGTGTGAGCTTTTCAGTATAGTAAATTCAGTAAATCTCATTGGACACACTTAATGTGTAGTCTATATTAAAGAGAACGGTCGCCCTACACAAGTATGGAAGTTTACTGAGAATGTGATAGCTTACCCCTTTGGCCCTACTCGACAAATCAAGAACCGTTTAAAAGAGAACGCGCTAATTCTCTCTGAAAGAGATCATCGAGTGCTTTGTTTGGAAATTTAAATGTTTGTGGGCCGCAGAAATCAACGCCTGCAGTGGTTGAGCTTTGTCTGATTATCTGAACTTCACATAGCTGAGAAGTGGCGGTGACATTTGGGTTTTTTGTTTTATTGTTTATTACATTTCCGCTTAGTGGGGCTTTGAAGAGACAACCAGCACTCGTAGAAGAAAACGCTGATTTGGGACTGTAGGTGATTTAATTGCAGGAAGTAAAGAAAACGGTTTTGAACTGAGAAAGTCAGTACCCCACTTGTCCTTTATCTCCAAATTATACACGAAAAAATAATCAGAGGCTTATTTGAAAGCAGACTGGAATATATCTTTTCCGAATAAAGTAACTCCAAAAGCCAATAAAGCACTGGAATATTGCTAAAAACAAAGTTGAAGAAAATTAAAGAAAAGGTATGGTATTTTCCATGAAAGACTTGTAAAGAAAAGAGAGATAATTAATCGTTGGCAGGGGAAGCATGTTATGGAAAGGTGATTAACTATAAATGAAAAGTTATTCCATTTAATTCTGAAAGATTAAGATCAACGAAATAGAGTCAAGGATATTGTAGAGGTTATCGTCGATTGACAATGAGACATAAACAGTATACAATTATATGTTTGCCTTGTGAACGTATTCTCCAATATGGGTTGCTGTTATTGGTAGGGTAAAAACATCATTCCTACTCCGCGTAGAGCCTAGACTCCAGCATTTAGCATTTTCCGCAGGTTTCATACCAGATTTCGGGGTAGTTCAACTTTCGAATCTAGTGCTAGTCAGATGCGTTGTTGTAATTAATATCCAGATAGCTATCACCGACCCGACTATACCACAAAAAGTGTTTTGTGTCCATCCTTTCGTACATAGTGACGTCGTAGGGGACGGCAGTGTAAATTTATAGCGCGAACGTAACGTCGTGTTAGTACAGACGATTATTTCGTCACACAGACTACGTCGTTGAGTGTAGGCAGGATCTTGTCAAGACAGTTATTATGAGCTTGAGCTACATTGTCCCATGTTGCTTTTCACGTACGTATTACAGGCTGTTTCTACAGTATGTGTCCTATGATTAAAACGCTGTACAAAGTTGGCGTTAGAGGCATATAAAGGACGGAGCAGTACAAGGTGTCCCTTTTAATGAACATCGTCCTGTTTTTCAGGGCCTTTTGGCTATTCTTTTCACCTTCTCGTTACATGTTGGTCTTCCCGATTTTAGTTTTAAAAATGTGAAGAAGAAATACAACATTCAAAATATTTTATGTAAACAGCATCACCATCACGCATTTCTACGTCTGGGATAATTCCTAAGAAATAAATTTTTGTGTTCAGGCAATGACTTTACGCTCTCTTTGTATTATGCTGGTTATTCACGTAATGTTCCCAAGATGAAACTTGAAAAGTTTCTTCGATAAATATGAAATGCTATTCGGAGTTTAGATGAAATGGAAGGAAAACTTTGCTAAATCTGTTATTAATGTTTGTTTTTGGTTTTTAGGCGGTTTCCCACATATAGGGTTGCCGTATCTAGGTGGGATCCCGTCATGACACTGAGATGGGGACGTAGAAATGAAGTAAAAATTTTATTTAATATAATTATTTTTTATTTAGAACAGAATGACATGGAGCTTGTGGCAGAAGTTGTTGGTACTCCATATTTTTCGGAATATTTCACCTTTTTCAGCAAGTCTTTTTTTTTCCTTTTACGTACCTATGAAACTCCATGCAAGTCAGCCTGTAGTTAAACTGGTACCTTAAGATTCATTGAGCACAGTCCCTGGCAGCAGTCGATTTCTTTCATCAGTCCACTGGGCCGACATCAGCGAAAATATTCTTTTCACAGTGGCGCTGTGTGCGGGAACAGAAAACAAATACACGCATTATTTTAGCAGCTGGTATTTGCGTTCAGGATTTGCCGTTTCCTTGAGAAAGTAAATCTACCTTTCTTCCACGGAGTGTTTGGACTTCCATTCTTCCAAGTTACACTTAGTTTCTAAAAAAGCTTTTCAGGTACATATATTCCTGAAAACAATTGTCGCCCGAAATATTCGCACCCTTATTAGTCAGGTATTCAATAGTGTTCTCATTCATGAGCCAATCTGGGGTTCAGGTAGCGCCATCCAATCAGATACTTCATATTTGCTAAAAGAAATATCTTTTTTCTGCGAGTAATCAAATGCTATTGTATAAAAATCCATTGTGTCTTCCTCAGATTTCGAAATCAAATTAATTATTTCTTGATTAGGGTTCTCATTCTTTCATTTGTTCAAATTCATCCCGGTTCGCATGCCAATAAAACTGGCAATCTTGCTTTCATTCCGACACTTTCGAGTGGCGATGAATATGTGTCTTACTTCAACTACTGAGACTTTATTCATTTTCCACGCTATGATAAGATAAGTTTATTAGATGGTAAACAGTCGACAATAACGCTTTAGTGATCGGAGTACAAGTCAGTATAGTCTTCACGCTCTATATACCCGCAGTAAACACTTCAAACATTACTGACTTGCTCTCGTTCTTCGTATTACGTTTAGAAAGAATCATCAGCTCGCTATATCGCTATTCAAATGGGAACGGCCTTATTCTTGCGCGTGACGCTGCTTAAAACAATTCCAGCCCTGCACTACTGGAGAAGTCTGGTATATTCTCAAATGATGGTGCTTCATCTAGAAGATGTTTGTACCGTCGATAGAGGATGCGCAACATGCAGCGCCATCTGTGGCACGGCCTTATCAACATAAACCTGTTAATAAATAAAACTAACTGACAAGGTAAACTCCCAATCGCACCTCCGGCAGATTTAGTAGTAAGGTGGCCCAGTGAACAGCCCGTCAAACCTTGGACGCAGATTAAGTATGAGAACAAGAGGAAGGTATACCAATCTTAAGAAAAAAACGCAAAATAGAACTATTGGACGCCCGAAGGACAAGACATGCAATAGAGAGTGCTCTGTATTCAAATTTGTCCTGTGTTGTGGTGTAACGCCCGTTTACAACAGTGAGGTGTAAGGAAGGGACCTATAACGACAGCTGATTCTACACAACTACTCTTAGCAACCGAAATGAAGTGGCTTTCGAATGGGAACCGCAAATCTTTGATGACAAGGCAACAAGTCAACTGAGCCCTCCGCCGCGAAACACATCTGGTATGTCATACATGCCACTAGTGAAAATACGTGTCACATGACAGGAATCTCTTACCGACACTCCTAATTTGTACGCCTGGCAAGTGAGTGAGATGTGCCTCCTTATCCAATTTAGGTGTTCATTAGAATGTGAGTGTAATCACTCTCAAGGAAATGATGAAAACACAATAGTTCGTCACATAAACTCCAACAAATGAACGTAACAGTTGCACAATCACACAGTTTCTCCGTGCTCTGTCAAAACATATATTTTAACGTTTTGCTGCGCGGGATTAGCCGAGCGGTCTGGGGCACTACAGTCTTGGACTGTGCGGCTGGTCTCGGTGGAGGTTCGAGTCCTCCCTCGGTCATGGGTGTGTGTGTTTGTCCTTAGGATAATTTAGGTTAAGTAGTGTGTAAGCTTAGGGACAGACGACCTTCGCAGTTAAGTCCAATAAGATTTCTCACACATTTGAACATTTTTTTAACGTTTGTGAAGTTGCGTTGCGTTTTAAAACTTTTGGCGGCCGGAGTGGCCGTGCGGTTCTAGGCGCTGCAGTCTGGAACCGAGCGACCGCTGCGGTCGCAGGTTCGAATCCTGTCTCGGGCATGGATGTGTGTGATGTCCTTAGATTACTCCTTTTGCCATCTCCGGTCGAACTCGGGCCACACGAGCTCTGAGACGTGTCAGAACTTCAACGTAAAAATTTCCGTTCACCCTCTGGCCAGGAGGGACAAATTCCTTGTGAACAATGCCCCTAGAATCAAAGAAAACAATCAACATTGTCTTCACATTGGACCTCAATTTTCGCGACCTTTTTTTGTTCTCGGTTCTCCTGCTAGTTTCCATTCCTTGTTTTGAGTTTTGAGCTCCATATCGAATTCGTAAAACCAGGACTCGTCTCCACTGATGACTCGGTTGAGAAAGTCCCCTCGTTCCTCTGCTTCCAACCAATCGTCACAGCACTCGACCTTCTTTGCTTTCTGTTCTGGCGTCAAGAGCTTCGGTACAATTTTCGCACACAATTTCTTCATTTCAAGTTTTTGTGTCAGGATTTCGTGAACGATTGTTTCGGGGATTGACAGCTCGTCAGCAATCATTCTGACTGTCAATCTACGGCCTTTAAGAACACAAGCCCGAATTCGTTCAACATTTGCATCGAACTCGATGTCGACGGGCGTCCTGGGCGAGGGTCATCGTTCACTTCTTCTCGGCCATCCCGGAACCTTTTTAACCACTTGTTCACGGTTGGTTCCTTCAGAGAATTGTCTCTGTAAACCTGTTTCAGAGACTCAAAAATCTCACGGCCATTCTTGCCTAGCTTTGCAAGAAACTTGATGTTGACATGCTGTTCTTCAATCAGAGAGAGATCCATGCCGACGGCAGGTGAAAAATGGGTAACTGTCAACAAGCTGCCGCACACTCCCACCTCCACGCAGAGTGCTCTGACTCGAACTGGGCGTTGATGGGATTGATTACAGCAGTAGTCCCACCTGGCGGGGACTGCAACCTGTAACATAAAGACATTATTCAACTTTTATACGTATTTTCCGAACAAACCTCGTACAAAAATTCTCTTACGGTGTATCTATTGTCGTTATAATGTCATTTCTTTTGCATACTGTCACAAATAGGTACTCATTAACATATGCTCATTCAAAATTCTGAACTGACATCGTATAAATAATTAATTGACAACAGACAAAGCGGGTTAGTCTGTCGCTCCTCCTAGGTTTTCCCTGGGGTTTTCCTCAAGCCGCGCCGAATGGGGAGTGAACAGTTAATACTCCTGGGACTGTATAAATATCAGTCTTACTTGTAGTTATGTGCCAACGAACATTGCATAAGCTGCAACAGCCAAAATAAGCAGCCACAACGACAGTACGACCTTGGAATGAAAACCCAATCTACAAAATGTTTAAAATAATATATGATGAATTTCAACTTCATTGTATATTATTTTCATTTAGTTCCTGACTACATTGTAAACAATTGCATACGAAATCAAATGGTTCAAATGGCTCTGAGCACTATGAGACTTAACATCTGTGGTCATCAGTCCCCTAGAACTTAGAACTACTTAAACCTAACTAACCCAAGGGCATCACACACATCCATACCCGAGGCAGGTTTCGAACCTGCGATCGTACCGGTCACGCGGTTCCAGACTGAAGCGCCTAGAACCGCACGGCCACATCAGCCAGCTATACGAAATCCTTTTGAGTAAATAACTCCATTTGCGTTATTTGTTGTATCAATCTAATGTGAAACAACATTTTGACCATTATGATAAAATGTGACTCACGTGAAATGAAACCTGTAAAAACTGTGTGAGTGGACACTGTGGACGTAAAGTTGGGTATGTTAATGACAAAAAAGAACTAATACGTACACTTTGTGTCATAAACATTTCGGGGGGCATTGTACTGTCCGTAGTAGAAATATTACAAAAACTTGAAAGTGGTACTTCCAAAAAACGTTTAATATTGGATTATACGTGAACATTAACCGCTCAGGCAGTATGTAATGTTCTCTTATGTGTATTATTATTATTATCATATAAAATTCTGTGCGTAATCTTCGAGTGCAAAGAATAAAAAGGATGCACTCTGTCAATAACGGGCCACGTAGATGGAAAAGGAACCATCTTTTGTCATCTTTTATCCGTTATCACTCTCTCTCTCTCTCTTTTGTCTTCGATGCGAGTAGCCGGACATCTTGGCGAGTGCTGTTGCGTGTAAGCATTATTGTACTTGTAAGCAGGTAATATATCAGTTCCATGCTGTTATTCAGTTTTAATTGTAAGAGGTGAGCCTTATCTCATGTCCGCTTCCTTTGAAACGAATTATTCGCCCGCTTCAATTATAATACACATTTTTTCCACAGCCGACAGCCGCTGCAATGGAAGACATAGCTTTAAGATTTTTATTTTCAGTTTAACAGCTGAGTTCCAGAACCACGACTCAGACTGCAATGGATTACGAAACAAAATGAGAAATTATTGTCTCGCTCGTGTGTGGGCAAATGCAAATAATAATCAGAAACCTTATGTTTGAGCAGAAACGTTTAGTTGAGACAAAAGCCTAAAAAAAGTTTATTTCATTTTTATCGTGTTACAAGATCAGTGTGTCTTACAATTATTAATGTGATTAATGATTTTGCTAAGGGTTAACTTTCAGTGAACAAACCATCTTACAAAATGCAATTTAATTCAAATCAAAGAAAAAATCAAAATTAAACTAATAACCAAATTAGCAATTAATTTTGAGAAAAGCCCACCACGTAATAACGACATTCATGTAAAAAGAAAGAGAAAAATATTTCATATGATCATAAGTCACGCGAGACTACCTCGAAGGAAACGATTTATTGACACAGTCAGCACGAATTCAGAAAATATCGGTCTTGTGAAACACAATTAACTCCTTATACTCACGAAGTAATGAGTGTTATAGACAGGGGATGTCAAACTGATTCCATATTTGTGGATTTCCAGCAGGCTTTATACACCGTTCCTCATAAGCGTCTTCTAACAAAACTGCCTGCCTACGGAATATCGCCTCAGTTGTACGACTGGATTCGTGATTTCCCGTCAGAGAGGTCACAGTTCATAGACGGAAAGTCATCGAGTAAAACAGAAGCAATATCCGACGTTCCCCAAGGAAGTATCACAGGCTCTCTATTGGTCCTGATCTATATTAATAACATAGGAGTCAATCTGAGTAGCCGTCTTAGGTTGTTTCCAGATGATGCTGTAATTTACCTGTCTTGTAAAGTCATCAGATGATCAAAACGACTTGCAAAATGATTTAGATAAGATATCTGTGTGGTGCGAAAAGTGGCAATTGACCCTGAATAAAGAAAAGTGTGAAGTTATTCACATGAGTACTAAAAGAAATCAGCTAAATTACGATTATGCGATAAGTCACACAAATCTGAAGGCTGTAAATTCAGCTAAGTATTTACGGATTACAATTACAAATAACCTAAATTGGAACGATCACATAGGTAATACTGTGGCTAGAGCAAACGAAAGACTGATTCATTGGCAGAACACTTAGAAGGTGCAACAGGTCTACTAAAGAGACTGCTTATACACCACGCTTGTCTGCCCTATTCTGGAGTACTGCTGTGCGGTTTGGGACCCGGATCAGGTGGGACTGAAGGATGACATCGAAAAAGTACAAAGAAGGGGGAGCTCGTTTTGTATTATCGCGAAATAGGGCAGATAGTGTCACAGACGTGATACGTGAATTGAAGTGGCAATCATTAAAACAAAGGCGTGTTTCGTTGCGACGGGATCTTGTCGTGAAATTTCAATTACCAGTTTTCTACTCCGATTGTGAAACCATTCTGCTGGCACTCACCTACGTATGGAGAAATGATCATCACGATAAAATAAGAGAAATCAGGACTCGCACAGAAAAATTTAAGTGCTCGTTTTTCCCACGTGCCGTTCAAGAGTGTAACAGTAGAGACAGCTTGAAAGTGGTTCATTGAACGCTCTGCCAGGCACTTTATTGTGAATAGCAGAGTAATCACGTAGATGTAGATAGATGTCCCCATCCCACAGAGATATTCTTCTGCCTACCCAACTAATGCGAAATCCTTGTCTGCCCCTATTCCACTCCTGCTCCGAAAAAAGTGCCCCAGAGGACTTACCCTGCAATAGATGCTAAACCTGACCCATATTACAACGTGCACCAGTCCTGTCCCAGGCATCTCTCATCCAGTGTTGGATTTACATATAGGCCCACTAGGCACAGGCGGGCGGCACCTTAAGGGGGGCGACAGTTTTTGCTCTGTACTCATTTGAACCTTTTGTTGTTGTTGTTGTGGTCTTCAGTCCAGAGATTGGTTTGATGCAGCTCTCCATGCTACTCTATCCTGTGCAAGCTTCTTCATCTCCCAGTATCTACTGCAACCTATATCCTTCTGAATCTGTTTAGTGTATTCATCTGTTAGTATCCCTCTATGATTTTTACCCTCCACACTGTCCTCCAGTACTAAATTGGTGATCCCTTGATGCCTCAGAATATGTCCTACCAACCGATCCCTTCTTCTGGTCAAGTTGTGCCACAAACTCCTCTTCTCCCCAATTCTATTCAATACCTATTCATTAGTTACGTGATCTACCCATCTAATCTTCAGCATTCTTCTGCAGCACCACATTTCGAAAGCTTCTATTCTCTTCTTGTCTAAACTATTTATAGTCCATGTTTCACTTCCATGCATGGCTACACTCCATACAAATACTTTCAGAAACGACTTCCTGACACTTAAATTTATACTCGATGTTAACAAATTTCTCTTCTTCAGAAAAGCTTTCCTTGCCATTGCCAGTCTACATTTAATATCCTCTTTACTTCGACCATCATCAGTTACTTTGCTCCCCAAATAGCAAAACTCAATTACTACTTTAAGTGTCTCATTTCCTAATCTAATTCCCTCAGCATCCCTCGACTTAATTCGACAACATTCCATTATCCTCGTTTTGCTTTTGTTGATATTCATCTTATATCCTCCTTTCAAGACACTGTCCATTCCTTTCAGCTGCTCTTCGAGGTCCTTTGCTGTCTCTGACAGCATTACAATGTCATCACCGAACCTCAAAGTTTTTATTTCTTCTCCAAGAATTTTAATACCTACTCCAAATTTTTCCTTTGTTTCACTAAACTGCTTGCTCAATATACAGATTGAATAACATCGGGGAGAGGCTACAACCCTGTCTCGCTCCCTTCCCCACCACTGCTTCCCTTTCATGTCCCTCGACACTCATAACTGCCATCTGGTTTCTGTACAAATTGTAAATAGCCTTTCGTTCCCTGTATTTTACCCCTGCCACCTTCAGAATATGAAAGAGAGTATTCCAATCAACATTGTCAAAAGCTTTCTCTAAGCCTACAAATGCTAGAAACGTAGGTTTGCCTTTCCTTAATCTATTCTCCAAGATAAGTCGTAGGGTCAGTATTGCCTCACGTGTTCCAATATTTCTACAGAATACAAACAGATCTTCCCCAAGGTTGGCTTCTACCAGTTTTTCCATTCGTCTGTAAAGAATTTGTATTAGTAATTTGCACCCGTGGCTTATTAAACAGAAAGTTCAGTAATTTTCACATGAGAACCTTTTACTTTTTAAAATTACTACACTTAAAAACATCAAAAATTTTTAATACTGTTAAACAACTTGCTACTTTAAATATGCATTAATAATGAAATTCGACAGTACAAGCTTGGAAATATACATAGTTTACTTGGTGACTGAATGGAAACGTAACATTGGATTTCTGTCTGGTATCATCTTCGTGATTGTTCAAAATATTTTGAAGTTGCTGTCAGGACGGCAATCTACAATACAATGTTTGAAACGTCATTATTCTGAGAATGGTGTCGGGTTGTACTTAACCCTATCATATTTTCCCTGTGAAAATACCTGGACCCCTGAAAAGCAATGATAAACTAATCAGCAGTTTCTTAAATACTGTAAAATACGTGGACCTCAGCATTTAAAACCCAACTCTACTTAAATTTCTAGTAGAAATGACGGGGATGTATCAAGTCTACCCTCCATTACTGTAATTAATGTAAAAGCTCTGTGGTCTTCAGTATGTGAGCTTTGATTTAATGTCACCCATTTCACATAACATGTTGATGCTGGGAATGTTTGACATTTTTAAACACATGTTTATACGAAAAGAACATAAGTAGCATATGTAATTATGTGTGAAATAGACTTCACAACAGCTTAAAAATTTTATTTATTTATTTACTTAGTTACTTTTTTTGGCGAAAAAAGAAGGAGAAACCAACTTTCGTTTGCCTCATTTATTGTGCTGTAGCCTGCACGATATCAAACTTCCCACTCTGTGCAATCGAATAGTACACGGCATTGCAAATTTTATATTAAACTACTTAACTAAGCTTCCTTTCTTCGAGGAAAGGTTACTTTTATTTTATGTTGGAACAACAGGTGCATTTGCGTGTAAACATAACAGCAGTGTTGGCACAAATGACAATACACGACATGAACTGCCAACAACACTACTTAAACTTTGTAGTCTGTCTTCTCTTCCCCCAGAAACCACTAAAGTGTTTAAAGAATAAGTGGGACAAGGGACAAGAGTCGATCCAGCACACCTCACTGCAAGAAATTGCAAAAATTATTTGCTTTTTAAATCAGAAAGGCAGTGTCAAGAATATTCAGCATCCCAGCTAAAATTCCAGCAACACGGGAAACAGAAGCCAAAAAAGGGACTGTCCCATTTTCTTAACAAGACAATTTCATCCGGCAGGTGTGCTTCTACTGTTCACTGACAACAGAGAAACTGACTACAATAAAATAAAATTATTCTGCATTGTTGTTCTTTCATGGCACAGTGATGTCGAGTAATCCGAGTTGGTCAGTTCATCACTCCGTGTTTAAAGGAAAAATCTTTGTGCTCGTGTGCCATGTAGTACGATTGTTGGAACTGGATACAGTCTTTCTTTCTTTCCCTTTACAATTTTTTTCTTTTGTTTTACTGTTGGTTGACAAATGGTTCAAATGGCTCTGAGCACTATGGGACTTGACTTCTGAGGTCATCAGTCTCCTAGGAACTACTTAAACCTAACTAACCTAAGGACATCACACACATCCATGCCCAAGGCAGGATTCGAACCTGCGACCGTAGCGGTCGCGCGGTTCCAAACTTTAGCGCCTAGAACCGCTGTTGGTTGACAATTTTGTAAGTGCCTTAACATGAATAACAGTGGAAAAAGCAAACGTGCAAATTTAAGTGGGGTGGGCGGGCCTTGGTGGCCGAGCGGTTCTAGGCGCTACAGTCTGGAACCGCGCGACCGCTACGGTCGCAGGTTCAAATTCTGCCTCGGGCATGGATGTGTGTGATGTCCTTAGGTTAGTTAGGTTTAAGTAGTTATAAGTTCTAGGGGACTGATGACCTCAGCCCGCATCTCGTGGTCGTGCGGTAGCGTTCTCGCTTCCCACGCCCGGGTTCCCGGGTTCGATTCCCGGCGGGGTCAGGGATTTTCTCTCCCTCGTGATGGCTGGGTGTTGTGTGATGTCCTTAGGTTAGTTAGGTTTAAGTAGTTCTAAGTTCTAGGGGACTGATGACCATAGCTGTTAAGTCCCATAGTGCTCAGAGCCATTTGAACCATTTTTTGATGACCTCAGCAGTTAAGTCCAAAAGTGCTCAGAGCCATTTGATTTAAGTGGGGTGGAATTTCGGAAATTATCGAAGGAAAGGCGAGAACGAGAAGCCATTGGTCTAAAAACGCTTGGCAGAGTAGATAAATTTTTCGAAAAAAATGTTGCTGATTCGACTTCAAGTTCAAGTAGTACGGATGATAATTCTGGCACTGCAGCTGTTGTAATAGAAGTAAATACAGACGAAACAAAAGTTAAATGTGAAAAAAAGCAAATTGTTCCTGATTTGGAGTTTCTTGAAAAACTAAGAGTCGAGTGAGACATTACAAAAAGAAATGATGTAAATGTAAATGCCATGCGGCTAGGGCCTCTGGTCGGGTAAACCGTTCGCCTGGTACAAGTCCTTCGAGTTGACACCACGTCAGCGACTTGCGTGTAGATGGGGACGAAATGATGATGATTAGGACAACACTATATCCAGTGCCTGAGCAGAGAAAATCTCTGATGCTGCCGGGAATCGCACCCGGACCATTAGGTGTGGCATTCCGTCGTGCTCACCACTCAGCTACCAGAGGCGGACACCTTGTAGTGATGATCCTGCAGAATGGTGTGTCAATGAATCAACAGTCAACATTCTCTTACAACGTGGCATTAATCAAAATCGTAATGGTGATTTTTCTAATTCAAGAAGATCAATAGGCGATAAAACCAGATATTTGAACAAAAACGTATTTTACCATAAACTTCTAAACGGTGAATTAACTTTGCGTGATTTTCTAGTATACTCCTGTAGCTCCGTGTAAATTCTGCAGAGGTAAGGCCGCAATTGCTATTACTGGTATTGCAGGTTGGAAAAATGTTGATAATATTTTATCTTATCATCAGAAATCACTTGAACACAAAAATTCTGTGTCGTCACTCTTAACAAGCAAAACGTCACGTGGAACAATAGATAACCATTTCGAGTCATATGTCAAAACAGAAAAAATGCACTGGCACAGTGTGTTGAAACAGGTGTTTGCAGTAGCGAAGAAATTAACAAGTCGTGGACTTCCTCTCCGTGAACACTTTGAAAGATTTCATTCATTATATAACAATCAATTTATGATGTCTCTTGAACTTATAGTCGAGTTTGATCCTTTTCTCGCAGAGCACATTGAACAATGTTGGTAATCCAGGGCAGGGAAAAAGAATTTATCTTCCTTCAACAATCCGTGGTGAAATAATAGAGCTCTCTTCTGAACGAATAAAAAGAATTATGATAAGTGAAATAAACAGGCCAAATATTTCCTTATAACAGTAGATTCTACTGCGGACTTTTCACACATTGATCAATTAACTTTCATATTAAGATATGTGAATGAGAATGGTGAACTACGTTTTACATGTTTATTTTACAATTGCCGATGGTAGAACGCGGAACTAAACCTCGTTTACGTGCAGACGTGACTGAAGGCGCCCGACAATACGAAACAATACCCAAATGATCCAGGCCGCACGGCGCTCTACAGTCAAGTCATACTGATACTGTAGCATATTAGCCTACAACTGAAGCGTATTCTTGGCATCTGCTTAAATGTATAGTTGTCACGGAAATATACGTTATCGGAGAGTACGCTCAGATGAAAAAGTGTTGATAAATAACTTAGTTCAGTTCTGTCGATAAATACGTAGAAGCTTTGCTAATACCGTTAGAAAGAGCTGCGGTGAGAGCAGTAGCTGCAGTACAAAACTGTTCAGCCCTTACATGGGTTAAAGGTATTGTGTATACTTATTATGCAGCATCTAGCTGCACAGACCGTAATGCTTTATACATGAACTATTAGATCATAGAAAAATTTGATTTTTCCACACTAGTCTGTAAAATTATGTAATAGCAAACCTAGTTCTGTGTTTGTTCGTCTGTATTTAGTTATTACTTCGAGCACCGAAATATCTATTTCATTTCCAAATGGTTCAAATGGCTCTAAGCACTATGGGACTTAACACCTGAGGTCGTCAGTCCGCTAGACTTAGAAATACTTAAATGTAACTAAGCTAGGGGCATTACACACACCCACGCCCGAGACAGGATTCGAACCTGCGACCGTAGCAGCAGCGCGGTTCCGGACTGAAGCGCCTAGAACCGCTCGGCCACAGCGGCTGGCTATTTCATTTTCATTTCTTGCGTTTTCCTATAGATTCACGTATTAACACCAAACGTGTTTTTTTAATCTGCTACACATTCAAGTTATTAGATCGTAAAAAGACAATTTAATTTTAATTTTGAACGAATCTCTGTAAAAGTACGTAAAATTTCCAATGTATGACACGTTCGCTTCAACTTTTAGACCGTAACCCAACTTTTTATTTTCATTTGAAACCGTTTCGTGTAAAAGAACATATTAAAAGTGAATGTATAGCAAAAATCCGTTGTCTCCTAGACGCTCTGCTGAATTTTTAGTCCATAAAAGAAATGTTAATTTTCCTTGTGTTCATTTCTGCTGTCTTTCGACAGAAGAATGTGTTCACAGAATGCAATTTCAAGTTTGTTTTATCCGCTGCTATACACCAAGTACAGATCAGGAACCATATGACCTTTTGATTGAGCGTGACTAGACTGCTGACGCGTCCTTCAGAACAACGAATAGCAGAGTATGGAAACAGCTCACAGCGCTTCCACGCAAAATGGCAATTGTGAAATGATCGTGTAACAGTTTTATTTAAAACATGTTTTTATGGGGGGAGGGGGGGGGGGGGAGCGCATATAGTATGGTGTGCCTCGGAAGCAAAATTTTTAAATCTGCCACTGCTCTCATCCCATCAAAGGCAGGGACAAATGTGTAAACAGTCATGTGGTCTACCAATTTATCTGCAACCAATTTCTGGCATTCTACATGGACATGACCACTAACAAGTTGTGTGTCTGCATGAATGGCCACCACCAAACTGGCCAAGAGACAGCTGGAACACGTAGTTGGTGAGCATGCCACCCAGCATGATATGCTTGAATTCAATGACTGCTTCACTGATTTGATTCTTTCCACCCACCCCATCCCTCTCTCCTCAACGTTCCCTGTCCCCTTCCCTACTCCCACTCCAGCCCTACACAACCTTCTACCCCACTGGTGCACTGGAAAAATCCTTTTCCCTTCTCTGCTTACTCCACTCCCCCACAGCCCCAGCATAGCCTCCCAATGCTACAAGTAGTGGCTCACCATCCTGTCTCTACTATGTCCTAGCATGCTCCCACAGGCAGCACTAGCATCTACTGCCAACTCTACACTGCTACCCTTCCTACTTCTACACCACACCATACCTCTCTTCCGCGAGCTCATTATCTACTCTCTCTCTCTCTCTCTCTCTCTCTCTCTCTCTCTCTCACCTGGTCAATTTCCTTTTTTCCACTTTCCAGATTCGCCAACGACCCTATATTATTGTTGTTCACATTTCACAAGTGGGATTTCAAAACGTCTACACAAACAATTTTTGTCAGTTCTACATGTGTACATAAAATTCACGTTATTTGTTTTTCATTGTAAGTGTCAGCTACTCATAGTGATATCTGAATCTCACATAATGATTTAATGTATAGTTTCCTGCAATAGGGGTGAAATTGTTGCCATTTGTTGCACTGTAGAACTCAGTTTTTGGATTCTGTTGTCTCTCATTTGTAAAATAACGGTTCTTTTATTTTGGTCTATGCCACACAGTACTGAGAATTTCATAATCCATGTTACTTATTCACTACCAGTATGTTGTAACATTACTTAAAACAAATTTAGGTTACTGCTCTTAAAATACTTTGGCAGGCTGTTGTACCACTTGCATCTATTCGTAAATGTTTGTTTGTCTGAAGATATGGTACTGTGATCATTTATCTTACTACACATATTGTAATAATCTTGAGGGTATACAGAAAATGAAACATAACTGTGAAAGGTAATATCTTTTTTATGTTTTCTTGTATTGTGTCTTGACATGAGGTCCTTTGTACATAATTTCATAGCTACTTCAGCCAGAGTTCTTTTTTGTAGCTTCTTGTCTGAGGTACCTATCATGAAATATTTACGCTGGATAGTACCTTTGTGGATGTAGATCTGGCGCAAGTGTTACTGCTCTCTTTATAACAAAAGTATCCTCTTACTGTGAGCACTAACCCAAAGAAACACTATTATTAGAATATGCTAGCACTTTGTCAATGTGAGGGAATTATGTTTGATCCAAGAACTATTATGCTTGTCAGGAACTAATTAAAAATTTGGTGATTAACACAAACTGAATTCCATATTATTCATCTGTCAAGACAATTTTAATCCAGAGAGTTACATAAATGCAGTGACTGATTTTCTGTACTTTTTTTATTTATTCTATTTGGCCCTCAGCAATACAACACTATTTAACCAAGATGGCCTGTACTTGGGATGTGTTAATTGATTATGGATTCATCACCTCAAAAAGCTCATTGCATTAGTACATGAACCGTTCCATAATTTCATTGTAAAGTGTGCATATTAATAATTTGTATATGTATTTAGCCCCCACTCCTAGTTTTAGTCTTCCTAAATTTGCCTTGTAGCGGCTCCACCGTTTAAGATAGGCAAAAGTTAGAGTCGGTGCAATATTTCTGAGTGCACAAGTTACACCCAGGTGCAGGCCTGTTATCAGTAAGATAAGCTTAGCAGTGGTTGTGAAGTAGAGTGGAGGCCACAGAGGCCTCGAACTGCTGAAAAGAGTAAACACAGCGGTTTAAATGGCGGAAGTTACAGGCACAAGGGGCCCACTTGCCCAACCTAGGCGTTACGAGTATGTAACACAGAGCGGCACGTCAGCAAAACAGGTGCACAGGCGCATATAAATAGGTGACAGTTTTGTAACGAGAGTCATTCAAGTGTGGCAGCTCTCCTGGACAGCAGGGCATGTCACACGACCAGCTACACGCAGCAGCAGATGGGGCGCCAGCTTCCAGTCCACGGCAGTTCGCTGGTTTGACCCTCTGAGGCCAACGCGGGGTCCGTAGCCCGCCAGCGGTGGGCCACTCTACAGCTCACTACCGTGGGCAATGTCGGCTCCCAACACATGCTGGAGGCATCGTGAGGTGAGGGCCACAGATTTGGCTGTCAGATGGTGGGCGCTTGTTGTCACTGCGATCTTAACCACAACAGTGAAGAACACACAGCGGGCCTCCCTGTGGCTCCCAGTGAGCAGCACTGAGGCAATGGGGATGAGGGCCACTGAGTCCACTGCCGACACATCCTGACCTCGTCATAACGCCGCAGCCGTATGAGGCCAGCACACCACAGTACGTTGCACGAATTGCTGAGGTAGCCATTCCCTACCAAGTTGTTTGGCAAACAGCAAAGTGGTATCCTCAGCATTGCGGGACCCTGGGACACAGACCGAGAGGAACGCAGCACGGTAGCTGGGAATAATAGAACATTTGAAGGTCTCGGCCAAGTTTTAATACAGTGCATCCTGACAGTTTCCATCCACATCCAACATTCGTCCACCACATGCCAACTTCTACATTTGGCAGCGACAGCTAGAATTGGTGTCAGAATAGTAAGCGTTGTCTGTAAAGTGAGCTGGAAACCACATCTGATCAGTTGTTGTTGCCAAGGGTGCCACAGCAGGACATTGATCCACCTGCTTGATTATTCCGTTTTCTGGCAAGGCATCTGAGCATGTGTGTTAATTTGTGGAGGACTTGGAGACTTCAGCTGTGATGAATGGTTGGTCTGATGAACAATTATTACATTAGCCAAGATTAGATTAACGGGTGAAGTGAAACATATGTAAGGTGTTCTCAAGCTTTAAGGAAGGCAGGGACAGTTTAAGCAGTTGAAGGAGGGGATTTAACAGATGTACAAGAAACAGAATAGCGCTCGGTACTTCAGGGAGAGATTGACTACAATGAAGACGAGACAGGGGGAGATTGTAGAGAAATTTGCGGACAGAATAAGAGAAATTAACGAGTATACTTACGAGTTGGGTCAGAGCGATGAAGCGAATGGTGTTCTGTTACAGGAGGCTGAGGACATGGCACTTGATATGTTTTTGGGGGTATTACCGGCGCATATGTCATGGAAAGTGCGTGAAGGGACTCCGAAAGATTTATATTTGGCCATTCTGCTGGAAATCCAATATGAGGAAAGAGACAAACAGTGTTTACAGTGAGTACAAAATGTTATAAGTGTGGTCGTACGGGACATGTGCAGAGGCAATGTAGCCAGTTACCAAGGAATAGAGGAAGGGGTGGAAATCAGCAGCGTGAAGGATGGAGAAGTGGAGTTAGTAGAGATGGACAATCATTAAACGGGAGAGGGGGCCCAAGACCCACCTAAGGGAGCTCCCATTTAATCTGAATGCTACAAATAAGTATGCAGAGTTGGAATGTTCAGTGGTAGGATCCATAGGAACTAAAGAGATTAAGATTTTGTTGGACACAGGGGCGCAAGTGTCATTGGCTACTAAGAGTTTAATGGGATGAAGGAAGTTGGACCCACCACGATATAGGTTGTGTGGAGTGGGGGATAAGGAGGTCACACCTTTGGGGTCAGTGACAGTTGACTTTCGCATAGGAACATTAGCATTAATGCTTGATTCTTATGAGTGTGTGTCTAGTGGCACCAGGAGGTCGCTTTGGGTAAGTGTAGAGGCAAATCTAGCTGTGGGTACGGTATGTGTTATTGAACCATTGGAGGATAATGAAGTTTTGGATCCATTAGATTGTTTTGTGAAACGTAGTATTGTACGTGTACATGAGGGAAACGACGGGCGAGTAGTCCCCGTGAATAGGGATAATTTTAGCGCTGTAGACGCGAATTTGGGAGAAGGAGTTTTAGTAGTGAATTTGGATGTACCAGATGACGAAGACTGGTGTCCGAGTGGTGGGCATAGCGATCAATCACTAACTAACGATAGAACTGCATTGTGTGACAAAATTAAGCATTTGAAAGGAGGAGAAAAAGATCATATGGAAGAATGGTTGTGGGAATTTAAGGAATTGTTTTTCCAGCGAGGCAATTACCAGCAACTCCATTAGTTCAACATAGGATACTAACAGGGAACGAAGCATCTGTTTAGTGTAAACCATACAGAATACCAAGGTATATGTTGCCGATTGTGGAGGATTTCATTGATCAGCAGTTTGCGGACGGTATTATAGAGCATAGTAATATTTGCTGGGGTGCGGGCATTGTCGTTGTGCCTAAAAAATCTATGGATGTAACTAAGAAAAACAGGTTCTGTTGTGACTACCGATACCTAAATAATAGGACAGTAACGGACGCATACGCCATTCCAAACATATCGGAGACTTTGGAACACTTAGGACAGTGCCAGTACTTTTCTACGATGGATTTGACAAGTGATTATCATCCGTTGGAGGTGGCTCCTGAGGATCATCCTTTCTCTACTCCTGAAGGCCATGAATGTCATTCGTTTTGAAAAACGCTCTGGAAATGTTTCAGAGGTTGCTAGACAGTAGGCCTATGTTGAGGGGTTTGGAACCACAGCAGTGTCTTATCTATTTGGATGACATTATAGAGATTTCAAGTAGGATGGAGCAGCATAGACTGCGGTTAAGGGAAGTCTTTATGAGGTTAAGAGCAGCTCGTTTGACGTTGAGCCTGGAGAAGTGTAATTTCGCATTGGAAGGAGTGGAATATTTAGGTCATATTATCAGTAAGGACAGAGTGCGAAGAGATCCAAGGTTGATACAGGCTGTAAGGTATTTTTGGGAGCCAAAAACAGTTAAGGAAGTGCAATCATTCGTCGGAATTTGCAATTTATATCGGAATTCCGTGGAGGGTTTTCGAGATTTAGCACAGCCATTGACGCGGTTGTTATGGAAGTGTGTGAAATTTGAGTGGACAGAAGAGTGCCAGAAAGCGTTTGACGAACTGAAAGAAGTGTTAACATCAAGTCTGCTTCTTGTGTTTCCAGATTTTGAAAGGAATTTATTCTAGCGTGCGATGCATCGAATCAAACATTAGGGCGTGTTCTTAGTCAGGAAATTGATGGGAAAGAACATCCTGTAGCTTATGCGTCTAGGCAGTTGAATGCAGCAGAGAGGAATTACTCAACAACAGAGTGGGAAATGCTTAGCATAATCTATGGAATCACATATTTTAAATGTTATTTATACAGGTGAAGCTTTCGGGTAGTGACAGAGCATACTGCATTAAGTGGTTGTTGGGGTTGAAGAATCTGTCCACTAGACTCGCCAGGTGGGCTGTGAGGCTTAGTGAATTCGACTACGAGATGGTGTACAGGCCTGGGAAGAAGCACGGTAATGCGAATGCACTGAGTAGAAAGGTGGCAAAAGTAGAAGTCATAGGTTATGAACTACCAGTATGGCAAGAATTACAGGACATGGACAACAATTGTAAATTGCATCGGACACAGACACAATTTAATATGTACAACGGTCTTCTGTGCAGGGAAACGAAGTTAGGGCTAAGGGTAGTAGTTCTAGCGAAGCTGAGAGATGAGGTTTTAATGGAAGCACATGATCACATTTTATCTAGTCATGGTGGGTGCAGTAATGAATAGGAGTGTGGCGGAGAGGTATTGGTGGAGATGTAGGAAAGTAGATGTGGATCAGTACGTCAAGAATTGTATACCATGGGAGCAGAGAGCAAATTTGATTCGGAAACAAATACAGCTACAATGATTGCCAGAAACGACATGTCCATTTTCTGTGTTGGGAATTGATGTCTTAGGACCTTTCATTCGAAGACCATCAGGGCACAGACTCATTCTGACAATAATAGACCATTTTGGAGTTATGTGAAGATGGTGGCTATGCCAAATCAACAGGCAGCAATGGTCGCGCAAGGTTAATAAACAACTGGATTTTGAAGTTTGGTGTACCAGAGACAATAATTACTGACCAAGGGACCAAATTCATGTCGGATTTAATGAAGGGACTGTGTAAATTGTTGAATGTAAAAAGTTGAGGACAAGCGCATTGCATCCACAGGCGAATGGAAGGACAGAATGGGTACACAGAACTATCGGGAAGATGCTGAGTTTTTATGTGGTTTCTCACCACTGTCAGTGGGACGAGTATTTGAAGCATATTGTATGTGCATACAATGCAAAAAGCTGCACCAATACCAGTTTGTCTCCGTTTGAGGTAGTATACGGGCGAAAAATGCCACCACTGTTTGATTTACTGAAGCTACAGAAAGGAAAGACCGATAAATCTGTGCATCAATTCGCGAGGACAATTTGGATGTTTGGAAACGGGTACAAAAGGCGAATATGAAGGCTTTGGAAAGGCAGGAAGACCCAGTGAAGCCGAAAGTAAGTTCACCGCAGTATAGAGTAGGGCAATGGGTAATACTATCCAGGTCACGAGGTATCAAGGGCCATACCAAGTAATTGAAACCACATTCCCCATTAATTTTAAGCTTTAGCTGCCAACTAGAACAACAATAGTACGCATTGAGAGGTTACAGCCATTTAAGAATTGTCCGGATGTGATTCTCAGCATGCCACAGGAAGGAAAGAGGAAGAAAGAGATAGTGAAGAGAAGTTTTAAGCGCAGAGAAAACCAGGGAGATAGAGTACAGCATGTAGTACCATATGCTTTGCGATCCATAAAATAGTAGAGTTTTTTAGTTTTTTGTTTTCTTGTTATGTATCATTGGGTTTGCAAAGATTAATTAGCTATTGTATTTTATTTATTTATCTATTATTATCCCACTGATCACATTTGTGATATAGGATTTGTTAGGGTGCATTTTAACAACTACAACTACAAAATTTGTATCTGTGCTGAATTCATATTAATCTATCTTATGTTTAATACAATATACAACTAATAAGTGTTTTTATAAAATAATTTCTTTTGCACTGATGTAATTTCATTTGTCACATTAACTTAAACATATATTGTTATACAGTTGCGCAGAGATATTCACTTATGCTGTAATAACATTTGTCAAGCATGTGGTTCTTTATAACAGTTTTAAATTCATCCTCGTTTTCCGGCTCTTTGATATTTTGGTAGTGCATTAAAAAGTTTGATACCTTGATTACATACGTGTTTCTGGCTTCGGGTCCTTGTTACAGCTTGTATGTGGAGATCTTTACATTGCCGTGGATCGTAATTGATTACATACGTGTTTCTGGCTTCGGGTCCTTGTTACAGCTTGTATGTGGAGATCTTTACATTGCCGTGGATCGTAATTATGGAAATCTGTATTGGTTTTCATTTTGTCCTGATTTCTTTTGATCACCAACAGACATTTCAGAATGTATAATGACTGAATTGTAAATATTTTCAATGCTTTAAAAAGGGGCCTACAATGTGTTTGAGGTGGGCTGTGGGTCATTATCCGAATAGCACGTTTCTGTAATTTGAAAATCTCATTTAGACGACAATTTGTTTTTCCCCAGAATACTATCCCATAGGATGCAATGGACTGAAAATAGCCAAACTATACTAATCTGGTACAGTCATTACTACAAACTCTTGAAATTATTCCAAGCACAAAACATGCTGAATTTAGTTTTAGTGCTAAGCTCACCACATGGTCCTTCCAATTAATCTTCACATCAATGTGCATACCCAGGAATTTTGCACACTCTACTCTTTCAAGTTGTTTGCCCTCCATGGTGGGATTTAGGTTGTCCTGTTCACTTATTTTTCCATATTGCACATAATTAGTTTTTTTTGCATTCAGTGTTAGCTTGTTAGCACTAAACCATTTTTATATATCTTGTAGGACATGGTCCATAGTACTGTGCAATGACTGCTTCATATCACTAACTATTAAACTAGTATCATCAGCAAATAACATGATTCTAGCTTTTCTCTTTGACACCTGAATATCATTCATGTAAATGAGGAACAGCAAGGGGCCTAATACACTTCCTTGGGGTACTCCTACTGTGACCTCCCTTGGATCTGATCTTAGTTTAATTTTTTGATTAATATTTAGTGCTGTAATTTCAACCACCTGTATCCTCTTTTCTAGATAAGACTCAAACCACTTGTTTACCGGTCCTCTGATACCTATAGCTTCAAGATTTTTCAAAAGTATGCTGTGGTCAACAGTGTCAAAGGCTTTTGACAAATCTAGATTTATCCCAACTACACTATTTCCCTCTTCCAATTTAGTGATTATTTCTTTTGTGTATTCTAGTACAGCTGTTTCAGTACTTCTCCCAGCTTGAAATCCATGCTGATTACTGTTTATCAGATTGTGCATATTAAGATAATGTGTGACTCTATATTTCATTAGGATCTCTAAAACTTTAGAGAAACTGAGAAAACACAGTTGAATATAAAAAATAACCAACATTAATACTCTTGAAAGTGCAAATTGGAAAAAAGGCTCTTTAGATGTTCTGCCTTCTGCAACATTTTCTTTGCTTGCAAAACACATCTGATCATCTTAATGGTTTTATTTCATCACTGTCATGCTTCTTTTTGTACTGACAGGCTGACAGGACTGAAATGGAGCAAAGTGTATTTTGATAACTACGTTTTTATGACTTGGAAACATAAAGTGTAATCTAGGGCCTGTAACCGACTAGAGATATCTACAATAAGAGTTAGAATAAGAGTTACAGTAAGAACAGGACCTTACTCATCTGCATATCCAGTATACAATCTGAAAGCGATTACATCAGAGCCTGGAGCTTTGTTCAATTTCAACGATTTCAGCTGTTTGTTAATACCACTGACACTAATTCTTATTTCTCTCATCTTTGAAATTGGTGCAATTATCCTGGGTTTTCCTTTGTAAAGAGACATTTGAAAACAGAGTTAAGAATTTCAGCTTTTGCTTTTCTACTCTCAATTTCAGTTTCTGTCTCATTCAGTAGGAACTAGACACTCACTCTGGTGCCAGTGCATATCCATCTACATCTACCACTATTATGAAAAGCAAGGTTGCCACTCACCATATAGTGGAGATGCTGAGTCACAGATGGGCACAACAAAAAGACTCTCACAAATAAGCTTTCGGCCAGCAAGGCCTTCATCAAAAATAGACTGAAGCACACAATTGCCAGAGACTGCAGTCATGTGTGTGGAAGTTGCATTTGCATTTATGTGTGTGTGTGTGTGTGTGTGTGTGTGTGTGTGTGTGTGTGTGTGTGAGCGTGCGTGCGTGCGTATGTGGCCTATTTTTGATGAAAGCCTTGCTGGCAGAAAGTTTACTTGTAACAGTATTTCTGTTGTGCCTGTCTGCGATTTAGCATTTCTACTGCATGCTGAGTGGCAATTTTCCTTTTCATAATATTGTTACATTCCATCCCAGATTTTACATATACATCCACATAGATGTTCCACAAGCCACCATACGGTGGATAGCAGAGGTACCCTGCAGCAATACTTGTCATTTACCCTCCTGTTCCTTGCAAATAGAGCAAGGAAAAAATTGCTGTCTATAGGCCTCCATATGAGCCCTAATTTCTCATATCTTGTCTTCATAGCCCTTACATACAATGCATGTTGGTGGCCTTTACATGTGACCAGAATTTGCTTGGATTTTGTGAGGGCATCACACACTGATCTCTTGACAGCCAAAAGTGTTTCATTCAGCATCTCTCTCTCTATATATATAGCCCTACACTTTGTTTTACTGTCCCCTGCTTCCTCAGAAATGCTATCTCCCATGAATGAACAACAGAATCTCAGTAGCAGATTACTGTTCATCTGTCGAACAAGATGACTAGTGATACATTTCAAATTCTAATATCATAACTTAATCGGATAGATAAGAAATCTACTCACCACGAGGCAGCTGGGGAACACACATAAAAAGTATTACATATGCAAGGTTTCATATCCAATGGCTCCATCTTCCAACAGAATGGTTGATGGGCAAGGAAGATGAGTTAAAGGAAAGGACTGCTGAGGTTTAGGAAAAGGGTTTGAGTTTGGAAAAGTCCCCTGGAACCCCAGATCAGGGGAAACTTACCAGACGGAATGAGAAGCTTATGACATGCTTATGGTCTTTCCTGCTCATCCTGTCCAGTAAGTCTCACTTGGTCTGGAGTTCTGAGTGACTTTTCTCAACTTTACCCCTTTTCCTAAACCTCACCAGCTGTTTTCCGTCACCTCTCTTCCCTGCCTATCAACTATTCTGCTGCAAGAAGGAAACACTGTCACCAAAAGCTCCCACATGTAATACCTTTTTTGTGTGGGTTCTCCTGTCACCACTTGGGAAAATGTGTGAATTTTCAAGATTATAAAGCTACTGCTTCCAGAGCTTAAAAGTTTCTTATTCAAATGCATTTTAACATAGTGTGAAGTACAGTCATATAGCAACAAATTCTGCTATGTAGTTGTCCTGCTTGCACAATAGTGCGACGGCCTAGGTTCTGTCCTAGGCTATTAAAAATAGATTGTCCCAGCCAATTTGATGGTGGTTTTGGTTGATTTTTCATATTCATCTAGTTCAGTTCTTGGAAAAGGGATCAGGTCACACCTGTCTACAAGATCCACAGCAAGTGATCCACAAAACTGTCATCCAATATACTTGACACTGTTTTGTTGTGGAATCTTAGAACACGTTTGAACTCAAATATAATGAAGTTCCTTACACAGAATGACCTCCTCAATGCCAACCAGCATGGTTTTCAAAAATAACAATTGTGTGAAGCCCAACTCACACTTTTCTCAAATGACATACTGAAAGCTGTGGATCAACACTACCTGGTGGGTGCAGTGTTTCTTGATTTCCAAAAAGAATTTGCCTCAGAACTGCTCCTATGCTTAATGTCAAAAGTACAATCATATGGGGTATCAAGTGAAATTTGTTACTGGATTGAGGACTTTTTAGTATGGAGGACACAACATGTTATCATTTATTTATTTATTTAGCTGTCTGTGGAAATTTTAAAATGTATGGATGTTGTCATCATCAGATGTAGAAGTAACTTTCGATGTGCCCCAGGTGAGTGTGTTGGGGCCCTTGCTGTTCACGTTGTTTATTAACGACCTTGTAGAAAATATTAATAGTAAAATTAGTCTTCTTGCAAATGATGCAGTTACCTATAACTAAGTTGTATAGGGACACTCTCCTCTAACATCACCTTTATTGAACAGAAGTAATTGATATGAAAAATATTTTCGAATATTGTATAGGTTGATAATATCTCAGTTGTTTAACTAAAAGAATTTCATATTATATTGTCCATGATGTCATACATTTCAGGCTAAAACGTGTAAAAAGAAATTACTTTGTTAAAAGTGATATGTACTAACTCTGTATGTACAGTTAAAATTACTCTTCTTTTGAAATCATTTGAAATTACAATATATTTGGCACACTTAAATTTCCTATTATTAATCACGCAATCTGACACTAATTATTAAATTTATTTCTGGATTTATATCCAAAATAATGATATAACTTGGTGAAGATTCTTCTTTTGTCAAGAAAGTTTGTAAACAGTTTTGTTTTGAAAACTCTTTGGAATATTGTTAATACCTCAGAATAAGGTAGTAGCAGGCATGCCTCTGATGTGATCAGAAGTTTCTTTTATGTTTGGCAATAACAACGTAATTTTTGGTGATATAGAAGTGGAAATTGTAATGACAGTGTGATATAGAAGAATGTGACATAATGAAAAAGGAAAAAAAAGAGAAATTTGGAGCAGGCTTACTTAAATATTATCATGTCATATGGAAACTAAAATGTCATAAATTTCAGACTCATGAATCAACCCCTGGACATAACAAACCTGAGCCAATGACAAGAAAAAAAGATAAGTTAGAAAGTTTATTTGTAAATCTTACACCTCTCAAAGCTCATGAGATGAGTCAATTATGAACTGAGTGAACATCAACTGGTGCTGTGAGCAAGGGTAAGATTACGAAGTGTTAACATTTCAACATGGTGCAGAGATTGGAAACTTGATCTAGATGTTCACAAACGTAAAATTGTGCACTTGAAAGAATGAAAAAAATGTGGTACCCTATGACGATATCAGTGACTCACTGTTGGAATCGACCAACTCATACAAATACCTGGGTGTAACACTGTGTAGGGATATGAAATGGAATGATCACATAGGTTCAGTTGTGCGTAGAGCAGGTGACAGACTTCAGTTTATCGGTAGAATACTCGGGAAGTGCAATCAGTCCACAAAAGAGACTGTTTACAAATCACTTTTGTGACCCATCCTAGAATATTGCTGAATTGTGGATTAATCCAGATAGGGTTAACAGGTATGTATTCAGAGAAGGGCAGCATGAATGGTCACAGGTTTGTTTAATCCATGAGAGAGTGTCACAGGGATACTGAAGGAACTGAAATTGAAGACTCTTGAAGGCAGACGTAAACTATCCTGAGAACGTCTATTAACAAAATTTTGACTATGGGCTTTAAATGATTACTCTAGGGATCTACTACAACCCATTATGTGTCATGTGAGTATGAGATTAGGAAATTTACTGAGTGCACAGAGGTATTCCAACAATCATTCATACCACACTCCATACATGAATGGAACAAGAAGATGCCCTAATAACTGGTATAATGGGATGTACCCTTTGCCATGCACCTTACAGTGGTTTGCAGAGCATAGATGTAGATGTAGATGTAGATGTAGACATATGACAGGCACACATAGGGCTGCCATGATTATGTTTCGTTGGAATCCACACCATAGGGTACTGAGTCAGTTCAGAGAGAGCTCCATGAGGACGAGATAGAGAAAACATTTTTGACACTATTACAGCACTCTTCTGTACAGATTCACATCCATCTTGACTGCAGATGACATTGGTATAATAGTAAGGGATGTTAAGGAATCTCTGCCCACTACAACTGATAACAGACCTCAAGTCCTCACAGTTAAAGTTTCAGTGCCAATAGGCTGACCCTTAATGTGAAGAAAACAAACTATATACAATTTCGAAAGGTGAATCAAAATCAAGCTCTCTCTCTGGTATTGGATGGAAATGAGTTAGAAAGGGCATGAAGCATAAGACTTTGAGGAATGTGTATTGACCAAGACAAACTATGAAGACCATGTAATCAGAGACTCAGTTCTGCAAGATTTGCTATGGGAATTATTTCTAAAGTTTGCTCTCCAGATGGTTCCAGAATGGCTTTTTTGGGTACCTTCAGCCCACTTAGCTTATGAAATAATTTTTTGGTGTTTAATCAATAGTCTGTCAAATGAGATTTTTAGATTACAGAAAAGGGCTATTCAAATCTTATCACACAGCTATGCTAGTGCTAACACCAAAAATAAATCATGTTCCCTTCTTGAACATGTGCAAATGTGTGTTGATGCCAGGAGCTAGACTTGGTGACCTGAAAACTAACTCTAATTACCCCAGGTGTAATACTTGTAACTGTGGGTCCATACACATAGAACAAGGAAGAAGGACCTATGCTCAAAGACATGTGAGCCATTTTTTGTCACTCTTTTTAATGCACTTTCAATACATATAAAGATGTTGGAGAGGGAAATGGCTATTAAGCACAATTAAAATCGTTTCTTGTTGAGAAGTGTCTCTACAATGTTAATGAATATTTTTGCTTATATGGATACTAAGCCCTCATTACTTGTTGAGTTATTTTGATTCTCTTAACTGATGTACTGTCTATGCTGTGTTTTTTCTTCCAAATAACGTTTCCCTGTTGGTTTTCTGTGACCCCTGTTCATATTCAATGGAATGCACTTCCTCTGAAAACGGATGTGGTGCCTGCCTAGTTGTGGTGGATATAGTGTCAGCAGGTTTTTGTGTGTTTGTGCATTATACTTTTTGGCAGTGTTATATAATAAGTTCTCATGATTTTATTTTTTCTTGGGGCTCTTTCGATCTATGTTTCATGATTTATCTACATCACTGATTTACTTATTGTGCATCTTGTACTTTTCAGTAGAGTTTTTATTTTCAAAATTTCTTGTTCATTCATTAAGTTCTTTTGCATGTTGCAATCACAATACAGACTATGTTTCTGTGAGTCCCCTTATAATCATACACTGAGCGAGGTAGCTACACCAGCCTAGTATTGGAATTGTATTTGGGAGGACTTAATTGCCCATATGGGCATTCTGGCTTGGATTTACCATGGTTCCCCAAGTTGC
This sequence comes from Schistocerca nitens, assembly GCF_023898315.1. Lineage (NCBI taxonomy): Eukaryota > Metazoa > Arthropoda > Insecta > Orthoptera > Acrididae > Schistocerca > Schistocerca nitens. The sequence goes on from NC_064624.1 coordinate 60,266,229, forward strand.
CGAGATGAATGGTGAGATAATTACTTGGCTTAGACCATGGCTAACTTCCTGCCCTATCCGCACCTAATTGTCTTCTAATGTTTTATATATGTACATATTATTTGTGTACAGTATCTTCACATGTCAGATACTGTTGTATTAAATTATTGAGGGTGAATAAATAAATAAATGAAATGTAATGACATCAAAACTGCCACTGTGCCAAGGAATCAGTATAATTTGTTGTGGATGATGTGAAAACCAAACATATTCCCAAGACAGCTAGTCATCACAAAGATCACGGTATTTCCTCTTGCACCAGGAAGTGTTAACCTGTAGATTAGTAATGTCACAGAGAATCATTTATAGAAGCTCTAGAGAATTCAGTACTCAATAAAAAGCCTGTACCCTTGTTCCCCCCTGCTGTTACCTAAGTCAGAGTACTTAACTCCTCTCTGAACCGAAGACACATGAGGCAAAGTCTGTGTGGCAATTATTTTCTATCTGGTAATGCTATGTAAATTGCAGTTCAATTGAAACTTCATTTTTATTGCAATGAAAACTACTAAGAGGAGTTAGTGTAAGTATCCCATGATCCCCAAAAGGTCTTCTACAAGATGTACAGTTACCTACTTTATACAATATTGTCTGTGGCCACTCTGCTGGATAAACATTATATTTACCTGAGTTGCACTGCCCAGGAAGAGAATTCTGTAGGAGTGAAAGGAATGAAAATATACAGTATAAGCCAATAAACTATTGTTTAGACCAAGACAATAAGACATGTTTCTAGGAGCAAATCATACTCAATTGTACATCGTGAGCAGTTTATTTATATGTTTACTCACTTTTAACTTGCTATCAAAAAGGACTCAAAAGAAAAATCAGGAGGGTCTTGGCATAATTTCATTTCAGGCACATGTATCCTTGGAGCTGATATCTTCTTCAATTGTAATGTACAATTATCAATTACTGGCAGTGACAGATTGGCTATAGAAGGCCTTACATTATCCATAATGGAATATGATGTAGCTCTGTGGTATTAAGGCGTGAGGCTTGACATGTCTTAGCAAACCATTCCACACTTATGTAATTGCAAACTAATACCCCACTGTTGGATATCTTAATAACCTCACTCATAACAACATTGTATAACACTAATGATTTTGTTCTGAGGTACTCAGCAAAATAAATAGTAGTGAAATGTGCTCCCACGCTTTATATTGCCCATTTGTGTTACCAAAACTTTTGATATAATATACCCCAGCAACTCATGAAGCTTTTAACTGAATTGCTTTTTCAGAGCCTTTCAGCAACTGCTGTAACACCACCTAAACATCCAGTCTTGCATAATATGCATACAATGTCATAATTTCATTTAAACTTAACCACTCCCTATATTGTAAGTAACAGAAATATCTCATGTTAAGGGAAATGTGGAAGGAATAAATACAAAAGGAAAAAGGGAAAACTTGAAAGCAATATTTCAGAAAGACTGGTGATGTAGATGAAGATGAACTGGAGATGCTACACTGTGACAAGAATCTGGCAGAGCTATGACAGACCAAAACTGAAACATGGCACCTGCAGTGGACAACATTTTTTGAGAGTTACTAAAATTCTTGGGACAGCCAGCCATGACAAAGCTGTTTCACCTGGTGTGTAAAACATATGAGACAAGGCAAAACCTTCAGACTTTAAGCAGAGTGTAACAATTTCAGTTCCTAAGAAGGCAGATGCTAACAGGTGTGAATACTATCAAACCATCAATTTCATAAGTCATGATTGCAAAATATTAACATAAATTATTTAGAGAAGAATGGAGAAACTGGTAGATGGTGACCTCAGTAAATGTCTGTTACAGATATGAAAAAGGTAGGAACACATGAAGCAATAATCTTCCTATGACTTATCCAAAAAGACAGGTTGGAGGTGGCACACGTATGTTCATAGTATTGGTAGATTTTGAGAAATCTTTTGACAATATGTACTGGAATATACTCTATGAATTTATGAAAGTGCCAGAGATAAGATACAGGGAGCAAAAGGTTATTCACAATTTATACAAAACCAAACTGCAGCTATAGGAGTCAAAGGACTTGGAAGAGAAGCAATAACTGAGAAGGGAGTTAGACAGGGTTGTAGCTTATCCACAATGTTATTCAACCCATATGGTGAGAAGACTCAAAGGAAACCAAGGAGAAATTTGAAAAGGAAATTTAAGTTTTGGGAGAAGAAATAAAAACTTCAAGGTTTTCCAATGACACTGTCATCCTATCTGAGACAGAAAAGGACCTGGAGAGCAGTTGAATGCATGGACACCCACAGAAATGTTTCCAGCGAGTGGGGGGTAGGGGAGGTCAAGACTCTAAAATTGTTATTCTTTATAATAATGAGCTGGTCAGTTTTGATTCATGTCATACCATAAAAACTAATTTTTATAGGTGGCACAAAATAACTTATTATATCCCAAAGAGTTCATGTTTATCCAATCAATGTATGAATAAAATCTCTGGATCCAGATCCATGGGGGGGGGGTGAGTTTGGGGGGCAGTACATGCCCCCTCTTACCCCCCCCCTATGGTGAACATAATGGATAACATCTTGAACAGAGATTATAAGATGAATATCAACAAGGGTAATAGACTGCAGCTGAGTTATATCAGGAGATGCTGAAGGAATTAGATTAGGAAATGAGAAACTAAAACTGGTAAATCAGTTTTGCTGTTTGGGCAGCAAAATAACTGATAATGGCTGACGTAGAGGGGAAACATAATGCAGACTTGCTATAGCATGATAAAGATTTTTGAAAAATTGGAATCTGTTAGCCTCAATATAAATTTAAGAGTCAGTGGTATTTTGTGAAAGTAGTTCTTGGGAGTGTGGCTTACTACTGAAATAAAACGTGGTTGATAAACAGTTCAGGCATGAAGAGAATAGAAGCTTTGAAAATGTGGGGCTGCTGAAGAATGCTGAATACTATATTGGAAGACCAATCTAGTTGAGGAGATACTCAAAGAGATTGGGGAGAAAAGGAATCTATGGCACAACTTGAGTGAAAGAAGGTATTGGTTGGTAGCACACATACTGAGCTACCAAGGAAGTCTTCAGATGGAAGACCACAACAACAAAGTCTCATTTTTCTCTGCATTAGAAGTGAGTTCCACTGTCTCTAACTGATATTGCAGGATTTGATAAACATGCCCTGAGATATCTTTGTTTTCACGGCTTTTGTATATGCTGCTTTTTTGGTGGTCAGTAAGTATATTGAACTCTTCTTTAAAATGTTGTTGCCATTTATATATACTTTGATACTACATAAAAGTCAACTAAATGCATTTCTTAGATAATGTTCAGTCATTACTAAAAACTCTACATTGATATACTAAATGTGTAAAATATACCTGGGAAAGCATTGGCCTATGAATTTAGAGAACAGCCATTGACCTCCTTAATCTTGCTGTTGTAATAGGTATATGTAGCCACAACAGAGTAATTTAATTATTTTAACTATGTTTTGCTATATTTGTAATTATATTTGGTGTCTGCATCTCTGAAACACAATTAAGGTATGCTTATAAACTGATCACTTATGTTGTGCTGTGCATTCATAGAAGTGCAATCGCTGTATGTAAGACATGGTCACAGCCTTCTCGAGCACTGTGTGCCAATTCTCCAGCACAGAATAGATCAAAGTGCTCATAGGAGTTGGAGTGGGGGGGGGGGGGGGGGGGCACAGGAGATGCAGCAGTCATACTGCTGGAGTCGATGGAGCCAATCAGGATGCAACCCCACGTGATTATGTCAGGATGTCATGGCCCCAAAGGGGAGTCATCTGGTGAACCTCCTGGAGTATGGAGCAGATCTTCTCTCAGTCATGAGGTTGTTACTGTGATAGTGTTTAGAGGAGACAAACTTTTGCTACAGATATGGACACAAGTCATTAGGCTGAGTTATGTTTCACCTTGTTTTCATAATAAATTTTCTAAGTTGTAATTAATTCTAACTTTCCATTTAGTAGTCTGTACCTGGGACACAACAACTTGTTGTTCTTATTTCATTAAAATTTGTATCTTTAGTTCAGAAACGTCAAGAAAGATTCAATTAATAATTATACAACAATGTTTACTTCAACTTGTGTCTCCTACAATTACTGTAGGAAATCAGTCCAGGGGCAGCAGTGCAGATGTAGTAAGTGAAGTGGCATTCAGCAATATTTTTTTCTTGCAACACTTTAAAAAAATTTGTTTATCTACTATGAACACTGGTTTCCACTGCAAACATACGTCCTTGTTTGTATGCATGGAACTCACTTGTAGCAATAAGAGGCTTTCCTCTCTCATGGCCCAGCCTCATGGCTGGAACCACAGGCCAAACATGTATGGTATGCTATGGCTATTGTGACATCACCTGCTTGACTTTGTCTGTCGAGGGGTCATGCAGTGAGATAGATAGAAATTTTATTCCCAGTTACTTCTGGTTCCACATGGCAGACTGTAAAGCAGTGGTTGGTGTGTACTTGGAGCATGCTTCCATCTGTAGAGTGTTTAGTGCTGTATGTTTTAAATATGAATCCTGCTATACCCGGGCTGCTGAAACATGTCACTTCAAGGTCACTCCCCAAGTGTCATAGAGTTGGCAGTATAACTAACAAACAAGTGAGGAATGTGAGGCATCAAGGGTCAGCCTATTGGCACTGAACCTTAACTGTTAGGACTTGTTATCAGTTGTAGTGGGCAGAGATTCCTTAACATCCCTCACTATTATACCAATGTCATCTGCAGTCAAGATGGATGTGAATCTGTACAGAAGAGTGCTGTAATAGTGTCAAAAACGTTTTCTCTATATCTCATCCTCATGCAGCTCTATCTGAACTGACGTAATACCCTGTGGTGTGGATTCCAGCAAAACATAATCATGGCAGCCCTATGTGTGCCTGTCATCTGTCTACATCTACATCTACATCTATACTCTGCAAACCACTGTAAGGTGCATGGCAATGGGTACATCCCATTATACCATTTATTAGGGCTTCTACTTGTTCCATTCATGTATGGAGTGTGGGAAGAATGATTGTTCGAATACCTCTGTGCACTCAGTAAATTTCCTAATCTCATACTCACATGACACGTAATGGGTTGTAGTAGATCCCTAGAGTAATCATTTAAAGCCCATAGTCAAAACTTTGTTAACAGACATTCTCAGGATAGTTTACGTCCGCCTTCAAGAGTCTTCAATTTCAGTTCCTTCAATATCCCTGTAACACTGTCTCATGAATTAAACAAACCTGTGACCATTCATGCTGCCCTTCTCTGTATACATCGACGCTACCACGTTGCCGGCTTCCGTGTAAACATTGTATGTTAGTGTGCAAACACATGCTGTTGCGTTGTGTTACCGCCTTGATTACAGTTTTGGTTTATAAAACAATGTCACCAAAACAATGTTGTTCACCAAGTGACAATCTGTTGCACCGTGGAGTGCCATTAAATAGTCAGGCTTTGGAATTGCTACGGAGGACGCTTCACCAGCAAGAAAAGAATTTGTTTCTGTTCATGGGCATGCATCAATTCCAGCCGATAAAGTTTTAGCGCGTACCTCAAAAACTCTAGGACTCAGTGAAAGAACAGTTATAAGGAAAGGGGTGCTACTTCAAGATGAATAAGACAGTGAATAAACAGTGTGGAAGAAAGCCCCTGTGGAAGAAACAGTTTGTTTTTAAGTACTCCAGGCAAGAAAAAAAAAGCAGCCTTGTCCTGTTACAGATATTGATTCTTTTGAATCCAATGCAATTTGTTGACACATATATGGATACTATAACAGGAAATAACACCCCATAATAGCAAAGTTGCTAATTTCTTTAAAAGAATGTGAAATTTTCTCAGGGGGAAAACGTCACTTAAGATGATATGAAAAAGTATTGGCTTCCATTTTAAAAAGCAAGATGGATGAAAACTGTTACTAGAAAAAGCTCATGTCATTGCAGCTTGTAGGAAAGGACATACACTCAGTCACATGGTTAGATGAAACCTGGGTCAACACTGGAGAATCAGTTAAGAAATGCTGGACAGATGATACTCCGAATAACAGTGGTCATCAGCCAACAGGAAGAGGACGCCAATTAATTGTGGCACAAGCAGGATCTTCAAACGGCTTTGTGCCTGAAGGACTTCTAGTTTTTCAATTGAAAAAAACCAGTGACTGTCATGAGGACAATGCATCATACCATCCTGTGATTTTGGATAAAATTCCCACCACTAGCGACTCTAAAGAAACTATGGTGCAGTGGTTGCAGGTGAGAGACATTTCTGCGGACATGAGCATGACAAAGCTGCTGTTATACTCGCTCGTGAAACAAAATAAGCCTGTGTCACCTAAATACATTGTAGATGAAATTTCCAGCGAATGGGTCACTTGGTAATTAGGCTACCGCCTTATCACTGTCATTTTAATCCAATTGAATTGGTTTGGAGTGAAGTGAAGGTGTACATTAGAAGCAACAACAAGACTTTTATTATAACAGAAGTGGAATGACTGCTATATGAAGGAAAAAAGTAGACCATGTTGCTAAACTGATAAGAGAAGCACAGACTATAGATGGTACTATAAATGATTAATGATTTCTCTTAATGATGATGATGATGATGATGATGATGAAGACAACAGTTTTGGCACTGATTCCAATGATAGTGAAGGAAAAGTAGATGGAACCGTGCCATTGTCATTGTAAATTGTGTGAGTGTCAGAATTATATCTAAAAACACAGATGATGTGACTTACCGAACGAAAGTGCTGGCAGGTCAAAACACAAACATACACACGAAATTCAAGCTTTCACAACAAACTGTTGCCTCATCAGGAAAGAGGGAAGGAGAGGGAAAGACGAAAGGATGTGGATTTTAAGGGAGAGGGTAAGGAGTCATTCCAATCCCGGGAGCAGAAAGATTTACCTTAGGGGGAAAAAAGGACAGGTATACACTCGCGCACACACACACACATATCCATCCACACATACACAGACACAAGCAGACAGTGTCTGGTTGTGTCTGTGTATGTTTGTGTTTGTTTGTGTGTCTATCGACCTGCCAGCACTTTCATTCGGTGAGTCACATCATCTGTGTTTTTAGATATATTTTTCCCACGTGGAATGTTTCCCTCTATTATATGTATACAGAATTAATTCTTTTTCTCTCTGCAATTGGGTAGACTACGCAAGATTTGCTTTATTTATTTTTATGAGTGTGGATAGTGTGTTATTTGGTATGCTTAGATTTACATTACTATATGACATTTTACATGCAGCTTTACTGTAACAATTTGGAACGACTTGTTGTAGATATTGTCATTAGCTTTGGGTGTTTTTATTTCCCAGTTTCATACGCATCAAACGCCTAATCTCATCATTCTCTCCATTGATAGAAAAATGCACTTTGTTGCACTTATGTATAAACGTTGATTGTAGCTTACATTTACTAAACGTACTTTGGAGTTGTGGGCTTGTGCAGTGGCAGCTACTGCAACCTCACAATAGCAGTGTAGCCAACCACACACGAGCTGTCAAGTGACATGTTTCACCAGCCCAGGTATAATTTGGTAATATGTTTTTTATTAGAAATGACCTTTTCTTTTTGTATTGAGGTATGTCAGGAAATTTTGGATCACTTTTTGATGGAAATGTATGAGAGATGTGATTCAGTTTGTTTGCCTTGCTGATACCACAAAATAATTTAAAGAATACCACACATTTTTCTTCTAGTGCAGTTGAAAACTTACAAAATTTCTCTGCGCCTGTGTTTTCCAAGACACAATGCTTATTAAATGAACTCCCTATTTCATATGTAGATGAGAAGTAAACAAAAATTTCCACCAGAAAGATGTTCAAATTGCTTAATGATGACAAGGTCATTTTTACAGATCCTTGTATACTATTATCCTTTATTTTGTCCATTTCTTCTATTACAGCAGCTGTCAAATAAAGCTTCTCTTGCTTGAAGCATATAAAACACACCGGAGAAATGTAATTTTAGAAGAGAGACTTTTTTCTTTAGAAAATACTTCAATTCAGAAAGAATTTATGGCATAGTAAGTAAAAAAAGCCATTCCTTGAAGGCATCACTGAGAAATTTGCAGCCTTATTCCTTAGAGCCATCACCAAAAACTTGCAGACTTAAAGAACCAAATATTGATTTGGTGTATAAGGAATAGCTAAGTTCAATTATTAAGATATGTTTGTATAAATATAGGTATATTTCTCTTTCCTTCTAGTTTTTCAGTTAACTTACTAGGCATGAGGCACTATGATACAGTTACAAGGTGTTATGAATGGAACGGGATGACGTTTTTTCAAAAAAATTGTATCGTAAAACAAATACAAATGTAAGTAAGTAAGCAAAGTTCCATGTTCTGACCCTAGATGGGCCAACTGGTCCCAGTCAATTGTCATTCATCCTCTACCAATGGCATTAGCAGGTGCAGTATGTAGGAGTATGTGCTTTGCACACCACTCTGCCAGTCATTGTCAGGTTTCTTCATTACATCTACACTCTACTCCATAATCCAAGAAATGGCGTGTGGCAGAGGGTACTTCTGGTACCACTAATTGATCCCCCATTGTTGTTCCACTTGCAGATGGTGTATGGGAAGAACGATTGTCAGTAATCCTCTGTATTGACTCTAATTTCTTCAATCTTTTCATCAGGGTCATTACATGAGATGTATGTGGGAGGAGGTAACATGTTGTCAGACTCTTCCCAGAAAGTGCTCTTTCAGAGTTTCAATAGCAAACTTCTCCATGATTCACAACACCTCCCTTGTAACATCTACCAATGTAGTTTGTTAAACACAACAATAATGCTCTCATGCTGCCTAAACAATCCCATGCTGAAATGCATCACCCTTTCTTGGATCTTCTCTCTCTCTCTCTCTCTCTCTCTCTCTCTCTCTCTCTCTATCTATCTCTCCCTCTCTCTCTCTCTCTCTCTCCCTCTCTCTGTCTCTCTCCTTCTCCCTCTCCCTCTCTTTCTGTCTCTCTCCTCTCTCTCTCTCTCTCTCTCTCCCTCTCTCCCCCCTCCTTCCCATGCTCTCTGTCTCTCTCTCTGTCTCTCTCTCTCTCTCTCTCTCTCTCTCTCTCTCCCTCTCTCTCTGTCTCCTCCTCTCTGTCTTTCTCTCTCCCTCTCCACCCTCCCTCCCTCTCTCTCTGTCTCTCCCCCTCCCCCTCTCCCTCCCTCCCTCCCTCCCCCACTCTCTCCCCTCCCTCCCTCTCTCTCTCTCCCTCCCTCCCTCTCTGTCTCTCTCCCTCTCCCCCTCCCTCTGTCTCTCTCCTCTCTGTCTCTCTCCTCTCTGTCTCTCTCTCTCTCTCTCTCTCTCTCTCTCCCTCTCTCCCCCTCCCTCCCTCTCTCTCTGTCTCTCTCCCCTTCCTCTCCCTCTCTCTCTCTCCCCCCCCTCTCTCCCCCCTCCCACCCTCTCTTTCTGTCTCTCTCCCTCCCCCATCTCTCTCTCTCTCTCTCCCCCCCCCCCCATCCCTCCTTTTCTCTCTCCCTCCCCCCTCCCTCCCTCTCTCTCTGTCACTCTCCCTCCCCCCCTTTCTCTCTCTCTCTTTCTCTCTCTCTCTCTCTCTCTCTCTCTCTGTCTCTGTCTCTCTGTCTCTATCAGTCCTATCTCCTAAAGGTCTCAGGCTGATGAATAATTCTCAATAATTGGTCAAGGAAGTGCCTTACAATCCACTTCCTGCGTGGTTGAATTATATTTACTTAATATTCTTCCTATGAATCTTGAATGACCTTGAAACCACTACTAATTGACCTCACTAGGCTGAGTGCATCCCATACCACTTTTCTCATGAAGTAAAAATCACTGGAAGTCTAGCATACCGAATTAAAGAAAATTGAAGCAGCTATTCTTATTGTCCAAAGCAGCAGCTGCAGTTTAAGAAGATGGAAAGTCACTAAGAACTATGTAAGCTGAAGAAATGAAAATCTATAATTATGATGTCTGTAATATAAAAGAAATTAAAATATAACACAGAAAAGAAATTGAAACTAATTTTGATTTCTGGAAATGAGAGTGATCCAGTAAGTACCGTAGTGATGTACTGTTCACTACCATTGTATTGACTGATATCAGCCCCTGATCAAGTCACTGACTGGATTGCTTGTCACTGCCAGCCAAACAAGTTGTTATTTTGCCTTCCTTGGTGGTTCAAATTTGAACTGTGTAATTCAGAGTCCTGCCACTTGTGAAGCAATAAATGTTACATGATTTTTGAGCACTTGGAAATTGAAACCAGCAGAAATTTTCAGCCAGTGAAAGGAAATGTATGATGGTAGAGTAATGAAGGAAAAAAATTAAAAAAATAAATAAATAAATAATTGTGAAGCAATCGACAAAGAATGAACAAATGTGCATTATGGAACTGGACATCCAATGTTTTTCACAGACAATTTGAAGAATCAAGAGAAGAACAAAATTGTGCAAGACTCACTTTTGAATAAAGCTCAAAGCTTTTCTGAGTGGGAAACATCTAGGATGTGAGACCAAGATGAAAAACACAATGTCTAATTGGCTTAATGGACTGACAGCAACTTACTGTGTGATAGGGACTCCACAGCTTATGGACAGACAAGAAGAGATTTAAATAGTAAAGGTGATTTTAAAAAAGAAGGGAAAGACAGACAACAGAAGCATTACTTGCTACTGATGAACCAAATATCTTTATAATAACAGAACATGGACTGGGTGAAAATGAAATACAGATGTACAGTTTAGAGCCTTATAATAGTGTCATTTTTTTCCACATTTCAACATAAAAGTGATGAGCTAGATTGTATGTGGATAGCAGTAAGAGTGAGTGTGTTCAGTGGCCATTTACAAACTGCAGAAAAATTCGTTTTGAAGCATCAGTACTTCGAATAAATTTGTAGGTGGTCAAATGTCTGGTGTTAGCGATTAGAGATATACCACTCTTTGACTGCTACGATAAAAGATTTCCTATCAGAATTTGAAATACTATTTTACAAAGATCTTACTGAACTTCCTTTATGTAACAGCAGTTGGTGACCTAAATATAAATACAGCGAAATTGAGCAGTTGCAGAAAATATTTTGGTGATATTGTTAATACACATAACATGAAGCTGCAAGTTAATATCCAACAAAGAGCACTGAATCATCAGACTTGTTAATAGATAATGATTTTACAAATGTAACTTTAAACAAATTAATGGTACACATAATTAACATACTTATTCCAGATCTCCATGGTAAGATAATTGAACTACAAAATAATAAAACTGGAACTGGAAATAGAGTTCTAGTGCAAATACTGAAACTCTCAACATATTGGAAATATCACGCAGAAGACTGGAAGGCTGTATATAACAATGAGGTACATCTACATCTAAATCTATTCTCTGAAGTCCACTATTAACTACACCACAGAGGGTATTTCTCATCCTAGCACTTATTAATGGGTTTTCTCATTCTATTCACATACACAAAGTGAGAAGTGTGACTGCTTAAATGCCTCTGAGCAAACTGTAACAAAGATAATCTCGTGCTCATAATCCCTATCAGAGTGATATGTAGGGGATTGTAGTATATTCCTAGAATCATCATTTAAACATGCTCCTTGTACAGTGTATTTCTGAAAGGCTATGTGTGTGGCAGTGCTATGTATCCACAGAAGACATCCCAGACTTTTTCTAACGCTTGTGTGTGTGTGTGTGTGTGTGTGTGTGTGTGTGTGTGTGTGTGTGTGTGTGTGTGTGTGTGAGAGAGAGAGAGAGAGAGAGAGAGAGAGAGAGAGGGGGGAGACAGAGAGAGAGACAGAGAGAGAGAGAGATAGGGGGGGGGGGGGGGGGGGCGTCACTGTCAGATCCTGCCATAGGCCCAGTGTATTTAAGGCTAGCTGCACTATGCTAAGCCTCAGTTCTCAATGTGTATTGCTACAGCTCTTTGTGCATGTAATTGGTTCCTGCTGAATGTTACTTAAACACTGTGTTCAAGTCATCATTGATTCTGTGGAATAAAATGTTTTCAGTCTACTGGTCATGTTGTACTTGTACCTAATTACAACACCATTGGCAGTAAGTGTGACCCAGATTTCTACACACATTTCTACTTTGGTACATCCTTCATTTATTCTCATGATGGCTGATGGTGTTACACAGGACATTTTACATTGGTCAGTCAAACAGCAAGAATCATTCACCATTGCATTGCAGCTCAGATCACAGGTACTGGACAATAAAACTGAGGTCCTTCAGTTATTGGCTTCTGTTTTATATAGTTGGCATGCTCCTCAGTGTGTGTCACCTGTTGTTTCTCCCTTCACAGCCCCCATGATTAACCTGTCTCCCTTTCTACATATGATTAGTACACTGAGAAAAGGGTCACATACAAGAAATGTCTGTGATAACAATTCCAAGCTTTTGGGATTACTGACACTATTTTATGTCATGTTTTGTTCCTTTCAGGGATATCTCCCAGAATGTATCAGTTACTATGTCAGCTCACTTCTTTGCAGGATCTGTCTTCTTAAACGTTTGACAAAATGTGTGAACTTCTTTCAAACTACTACTACTAAAAGTGCACCCACGTTATTCTATCTTCGGTTGAGTTTTTCTGATGCAGAAGGCAACCACATCAGTCCTATCGAGCATGGGCAGCTTAACTCCATGCTGAATATTGCTTAAATACAATGTTCAGATTATTAATGCTTCCATGTAACAACATGTGTTTATTCAAATAACTTACGGGTTTGCTGCCGGGTGACGTCATCAGACACTGCCGATATTTGGACAGGAGCACACCCTGCCATTCTCAAGGCACAAATGCAAGGAAGAAAAAATTTGCAAGCAAATTTAATACCTCGGTTCATAGAGGAGAAAAAAGGAAGATACCACACACAGAACAAGTGTCAACACAACCAAAGGTAACCAACATCAGAAATATCGATGATTACTATTAATCAACAGGTGAGGTAGAACTAATTTTGTCCCTCTGTTTTTTGAGAAGAGACAGAGCCAGATTCCAAGCAGCATTTAAACAAAATCCACCATCTCTATTAGTAAGGTTGCTTGATAGTCTGATTTCAACAGCTTCCTTAATAACACTATCCCAATAGTTTGACGTGCAAGCCAGAATCTCTGTGTTGTTGTATTCCATAGGATGACTGGTGTCAAGGCAATGTTCTGCAATAGCGGATTTGCTCAGCTGTTGTAAGCATGTGTGACACTTATGTTCAATACACAGGTCTTCCACAGTCCTGATTGTCTGAACAATATATGACATGCCACAACTGCAAGGAATACGATAGACCCCAGCCTTACACAAACCGAGATCATCTTTTACGGACACCAACAGGGCCTTAATCTTGGAAGGTGGTTGAAAAATACATTTCACATCATATTTCTGTCAAATATGGCCAATCCTGTTGGAAATGCTTCCTGCGTAAGGCAAAAAGGCCGTAGACTTAGGTGCCACTTCATTGATATCCTCACTCACCTGCTGCACAGAAGGCTGATGGTGCAACACACGTTTGATCTGCTTCTCACTATAACCAATCTGACAAAAGGTGACTTCGAGATATGCTAGCTCAGCTGCCAAACATTCAGGGTCTGAGATAACGTGGTTATCTTTGGTTGTGTTGACACTTGTTCTGTGTGTGGTATCTTCCATGTTTCTCCTCTATTGCTTGCACATTTTTTCTTCCTTGCATTTGTGCCTTGTGAATGGCAGGGTGTGCTCCTGTCGAAATATCTGTGGTGTCTGACGATGTCACCCGGCAGCAAACCCGTAAGTTATTTCAACATTCGATTCACTGGGAAAAGTTGGGGTCTCACAATGTGTGTTTACTCTACATGTCATGTACTTACAAGTAATTACAACATCTTGAAACTTTGTAGTAGGCTTTCTCAAGACAGTTTATGTCTAACTTCAAAATTCTGCAATTCAGAACTCTTAAAATCTTTGTGACACTCTTCCATGGACTCAACAATATTGTGGCCTTTTATGATTCCCTTCTGCATGTCCCCTGTTGGTCCTGTTTGGTATGGGTCCCACACACTTGAAATTGTTCTAGGATGGGTTGTGAAAGTGATTTGTAAACACTCTCCTTTGCAAACTGATTGCATTTCCCTAGTATTCTACAATAAACCAAAGTTTGCTATGCAATTTACCCATGGCTGTGCCCAATGATCATTCCATTTAATATCCCGCCAAAGTGATAAACTGATGCATTTGTATGAATTCACTAATGTCATCTGTAACTCATTGATGTTGCATCATGGGAAACGACATTTTTCTCATTTTATGGAGTGCAAAATTTACACTGTTGAACATTTAAAGCTAGCTGCCAATTTTTGCATCACTTTGTAACTTTTTCAAGCTCTGACTGAATATTTGTGCTGCTTCTTTTATACTCTACTTCATTACAGAAAACTGCATTGTTTATGAAAAACCTGAGGTTACTATTAATATTGTCCACAAGGTCATTAATACACAACTTGAACACAAGGGACCCAGTACACTTTCCTGTGGTACACCTGAAGTTGCTTCCACATTTGCCAGTGACGGTCCATCTCAGATAACTAGCTATGCCATCCCTACAAAAATTCCTCAGTTCAGTCACTAATTTTGCTTCATACTCCATGTGGTCATATTTTCAGATGGAAGGAAGCTGTAAGAAAGTCATTTGGAGCTCAAGTCATCACATAAACATTGTTTGTCCAAAGGTCTGCAGAAAGATAAATGTAAGAAATAGTATGACATTAATAACCAAGGAAATCATGAATGCTAGAGAAGATTTAAAAGATCTGTATGAATGACATCAGAAATGTGATAGACAAAAAGATCATGAATGTATCAGACATAAGAAGAAAAGATATAGCAGGATGATAAGGAAACCAAAATCTACTTTTTGTTGTTGTTGTTGTGATCTTCAGTCCAGAGACTGGTTTGATGCTACTCTATCCTGTGCAAGCTTCTTCATCTCCCAGTACCTACTGCAACCTACATCCTTCTGAATCTGCTTAGTCTATTCATCTCTTGGTCTCCCTCTACGATTTTTACAGTCCACACTGCCCTCCAATACTAAATTGGTGGTCCCTTGATGCCTCAGAACATGTCCTACCAACCGATCCCTTCTTCTAGTCAAGTTGTGCCTCAGATTCCTCTACTCCCCAATTCTATTCAGTATCTCCTCATTACTTACATGATCTACCCATCTAATCTTCATCATTCTTCTGTAGCACCACATTTCAAAAGCTTCTATTCTCTTCTTGTCGAAAACTAATTATCGTGCGTGTTTCACTTCCATACATGGCTACACTCCATACAAATAATTTCAGAAAAGACTTCCTGATACTTAAATCTATACTCGATGTTAACAAATTTCTCTTCTTCAAGAAGGCTTTCTGTGCCATTGCCAGTCTACATTTTATATCCTCTCTGCTTTGACCATCATCAGTTATTTTGCTTCCCAAATAGCAAAACACATCTACTAATTTAACTGTCTCATTTCCTAATCTAATTCCCTCAGCATCACCTGATTTAATCTAGATATTATAAACATGAAATTGGAACCTAATCATATGCTTCTCCTAAGGTGCACTTATAGTATGCCAGACCTTTCTGATGTGTGCTGCTTTTAGATATTTGTTTTCATCACTCTTAGCCTACTTGGTTGATAGTTTACAGCATACAATGAAAATCACTGATTTTAATGATATCTTTTACATGGAATATCTAAATTGATTTGTTTCTAATTTGCAATATGGACTAGCACACTGGACTCGCATTCAGGAGGATGACTGTTCAATCCTGCGTCCATCCATCCCGATTTAGGTTTTCCGTGATTTCCCTAAATCGCTCCAGGCAAATGCTGTGATGGTTCCTTTGAAAGGGCACAACCGACTTTCTTCCCCTTCCTTCCCTAATCCGATGAGACCGTTGACCTAGCTGTCTGGTCTCCTCCCCAAAAACAACCAACCAACAACCAAAATGGAAGGAAAACTTGATGTGCTGGTGGTCTTCCTGTAGTGAAGCCTGAGGTTTAGGTTAGATTGGAATATCACAATTTAATTATGACATTCTGCATCTAAGTGGCTACAGAGCCACTTTACAACAAGAACATTTACACTGAGCTGACAAAAGTCAGTGTTAATTACATGTACATCTACAGACGGTGGTAGTATCACATACACAAGATAAAAAATAGCAGGGCTTTGATGGAGCTGTCATTTGTACTCAATACAAACAGATTTCTGACTGATTATGATGGCACAATGGGAATTAACAGACTCTGAATGCAGAATGATAGTTAGAGCTAGATGCATGAGACTTGCATTTTGGAAATCATTAAGGAATTCATTTTCTAAGATCTGCAGTGTCAAGAGTGTGCCGAGAGTATCAATACCTCTCACCGTGGACAGTGTAGTTACTGACAACGTTCACTTAATAGCCAACAGCAGCAGCGTTTGTGTAGAGCTTTAAGATTAACAGAGAAGCAACACCACATTAAATAACCACAGAAATCAATGTGGAACACTTGACAAGTGTGTCTGTCAGGACAGTGCAGTGAAATTTGGTGTTAATGGGCTATGACAGCAGAAGACTGATGTGAGTGCCTTTGCTAACTAACAGCATGACATCACTTGCAGCACCTCTTCTGGGTTCATGACCATATTGGTTGAACCATAGATAACTGGAAAACCATGCCCTGCTCATAAGAGTACTGATTTCAGTTGGTAAGAGCTGATGGTAGGTTTCAAGTGTGGTGTAGACTCCAAGAAGCCATGGACTCAAATTGTCAGCAAGGCACTGTGTAAGCTGGTGGTGGCTCCATAATGGTGTGTTCTGTGTTTACATGGAATGGACTGGGTCCTCTGGTCCTTCTGGTTATTTTCAGCTGCTTGGAGACCATTTGCAGCCGTTTTTGGGCTTTATATTCTGAAACAACAATGGAATTTTTATGGATGACAATACACCAGGCAACAAGGCCACACTTTTTCATCACTGATTTGAAGAACATTCTGGGCAATTTGAGCAAATGATTTGCTACACAGATCACCAAACATGAATCCCATCGAACAATAATGGATAATTGAGAACTCAATTCATGCACATAATCCTGCACTGGCATTATCTTCACAATTATGGATATCTATAGACGCAGCTTGGCTAAATATTTCTGCAGAAGACTTCCAACAATTTGGTGAGCTCATGTCACATCAGGTTGCTGCACTACACCAGGCAAAAGTAGGCCTGACACGATATTGTGAAGTATCGCATGACTGTTGTCACTTCAGTGTATGTTCATTGGTTTAGTTACTCGTTTTCAGATTTTATTCTTATTTAAACATCCGATTTCCTTACCCAGTGCTCACTTATAAATTTCTGACTCATTACTATTTATTACCTCCTCAAAATTCTCTGGGCTATCAGCACTACAGAAGTTTACAAAAGGTACTCATGACACAATCATTAAATCAATCAGGCATCCTATGTTCTCTAGTTGAGCTTCTCAACCTTTGTTCCTGTTCTTGTTTATGATTGCTTGGACTCATTTTGATACCTCTTGCTACCATTTGCTCATTTACTAATTCTTTTTTTATGCCTTTTACTCAGAACCACTAAAATATTCACAACCTTATTCAGAGTCCTTAACATCAATGTCTCTGACATCATCTTCTGCAACATCAACATGTCTCGAAATGATAATCTTCTTGTAAATCAATACTGCTTCCTACGTTGCTATACCCTATTAAAATTCCTTAGTCTGCTTTGTGATTCCAAATTGTCTTTCCCAGCTGTTGTGGAAAATATACAAAAACCCTGCTTCAACACTATTCAAGTTGATGGTGGAGAAAGGAGAAGAGGAAGGGAAGAGAAGCAACTAATGATATCAGCTGCACTGGGACTTTATGTGAAAACTGTGACAATTAATGAAAATGTAAGCCAGACTGAGACTTGAATGTGAAATCTACTACTTACTATGTAGGTTCATTAGCTGCTGTATCATCTAAGTGCAAAGTTTACTGCAAATGCATTTACTATCTAAAACTGACATTTTTAGCTTTCAGTTGCACTATTTAATTCGTGTATATAAAGAGGACATGCATTTAAAATGATTCCTTTCTCTCTTATAAACTGTTACAGACCAGAATTTTTATATTTTTTCCCACTGTTAAATCTCAATTTATTAATATTTTTCCCTAGGTAAATTTGCAGTTTCATTAACGTATTCCACAAAACAATCACAAACTTGATATTTAAGTTTGAGAGTGTAGACTATAGCTGCTTTACCATAATCAATAAAAATGAGAAAAATCTTTCACCAAGCAAACCATGAGTTCAGTGAGGCCTATTCAAATCAGTATGAATAACCTGTAATGTTTCTTTTGCTTTGTGGCATTGTTTTGAAAACATAAATTGCACATTTTGTTTTCAATACAAATTTTAGATTTCGTAAATCCTGATTCTAAATCTGTTGGCAACCCATCAGCTAACTTATGTTTACACAATGTATTCAAATAGTTAAAATCTACACATTGAAGAGTACAATGCCATTTCTCCTTTACTAACATGCTACCCTTACTACCAACACTATTTGTATTAATCTCTTGTTTGTAAATTTTACTTGTAATTTGACACATCATATCTACTTTCAAAGCAGTCACAAGTAGTTTATTGTCTTTATCAAAAACCTTTGAGATATTGCCTACTGATAAAATTTTATGTTTTTCTGTTATTTTAGCATAGGTACTCAAATTTCTGTCCATGCCTGTGACATAAAGTACATTTTTCATATCAGTTGGAATCATGTCATCATAAACTAAAATGGTATTTAAATTTGTTCTTTTGTAACTTGCAAAACCTTACCATCCACAATTTGTACATTCACAGGTTCTTTTAAAGTTATGCACTCAGAAAAATAACTTTCAATATTAACAGCATGATCTGTGCAACCATTATCCAATAACCAATCAGTCTGTATGTTGTTACCTGACTCAACATCATTACACACCGCTGAATGTTGTGCCTCTGTTACAAAACTGCTTATTCCAGTTTCATTCTGTTGACATCGTCTCCATCTTGGGTGATTACTGCCTCCTGAACCATAGTGTTTACTGTGGATTTGGGACCAGATTCTGTCCCTGCTGCAGTTATCACTCTGCCTATTTTGCCAATTGTTGTGGCCACCTCTTCAATGATGTCTGCCATGTGTCCATGAATCGCTGCTTGTTCCTTACTGATTACAGTCCCCCTTGAAATGTCCTGGTTTGCCACATCCATAACACAACTGTTCCTAGTAGCTCATACCAGTCTTGTTTTCAGCATGAAATCCATTGGATTTTACACTTTTATTTCTATCCTAGACTTTCAGAATGACAGTCTTCTTCTTTTTTTTTTTTTTAATTTATGATGTCGGACTGCTACCATATCAGGAATGTTTATTTAGAAAAAAGTAAATACAATATATCAGTCTTGGCCCAGTGACCACGTTCATACCACAGAACTAACTCAATAACTATTGTATAGTAAAAAAATAATAATCACTGTTAATACAAAATTGTTAAGGCTTTCGTGACCACTTGTTGACAAACTGCCTATTGGCTTCTGTCTCGGGTTCTTCGGCCGACGTTCATCTAATGATTTTTCTGACGTTTCGCCAGCACCAGTGGCTGGCATTGTCAAAGCTTCACCCTCCATTGCCAGTTCACCACCGGCAATGGAGGGTGAAGCTTTGACAATGCCAGCCACTCGTGCTGGCGAAACGTCAGAAAAATCATTAGATGAACGTCGGCCGAAGAACCCGAGACAGAAGCCAATAGGCAGTTTGTCAATCACTGTTGAGATCCCTATTGACACAGCCAATATTATCAACATAAATGTACCATGTTCCAACAGTTTAACAATAATCTGAATACATTTTTGGTAACAATGGTGAACTATGTGACAAGATACATAAACTAATGTGTAAACAATGTGTTAAATGACAGATTAAAACTGTGTGCCGGACTGAGACCCAAAATCAGGACCTGTCTCTGCAGTATCCTTTCTTTCAGGAGTGCTAGCTCTGCATGGTTCACAGGAGAGCTTCTGTAAACTTTGGAAGGTAGGAGACGAGGTACTGGCAGAGGTAAAGCTGTGAGGATGGGGCATAAGTCATACTTGGGTAGCTCAGTTGGTAGAGCACTTACCTGCGAAAGGCGAAGGTCCTGAGTTCGAGTCTCGGTCCAGCACACAGTTTTAATCTGCCAGGAAGTTTCAATGTGTTAAATGTTTAGATAACAATTTCAGTTAGATAAATTACTCACTGTAATGCATTTTTGGTTAACTGTCTTTTCCCACACCTTACAAAATCACATCACTGAGAAATGTACATGCAGAGGACATAGATGACATATCTGCAAAAGTAATTAAAACACTGCTCACAGTACCCAGCAAAACCCCTGATACTCCTAACAAGCTTGGTAACTGAGAAGCATCTGTTCCCAACATGTCTGAATTCAGTTAGTGTAGCACCTTTTTTGTAGATGTGTTTACAAGGGGATCGTGGAAACTATAGATCTATAATGGTTATATCCACCTTATGAAAAATTATGGAAGCATCTATTCAAAACAGAGTTAAAGCTCATAGAAAAATAAAATATTCTGGAGGAAGCACAGCACTGATTTAGGTAAACAAAGTCCAGAAAAACAGCAGTAACAATTTCGATGGTACACAGAATCAGAGGAATAGGAGAAAGTTGGCAGTTTATTCCTGGATATCTCAAGAGAATTAGACTGTTTTTCCATACTATTTGCTTAGATAAAATGTATAGATAAGGTATCAGGTGGAATGCAGCTGGTCTAACAAAATCATTTGTGGAAGTAGAGGGCAATGTGTAGACTTAAGATACAAAGTGAACAATTTGGTGAGAACTTTTTACCCAAGTTTTAAAGTAGAAAGGTAAAAACAGCACTTAAATATCTCCAATTTATGTGAATTATTTGACAGAAACCATGAAAGAAGCTCACTGTAAGTTATAGTTTGTTAAATCTTTTAGAAATAATAGCTATCACAGACACTGAAAGGGCAAACAAAAATTTTAAGTGAAAGCAATCTACTTGTACATAAAAAGGAAACAATCTACTTGGAAATACTTGCAAAGAGAAGAAGAAATGAAAAGGCACTAAACATAGGACATCGCATAAGTTGATACTAACTGACAATGGATGCATTTATGGCTTGGGAAAATCATATGCAAAAGACCTGCTCAAAAGTGAGCAACAGTGTATTTTAAATGAAGAAAATGTCACACACAGTTGATATAGCTGCACTATCAAAGCTGTACTATTGCAGAACTCATCCACATTTACTGTATGATATAGTAACACAAGAGAGTGGAGCGGGAAGCAAATTGAACACATTGCATTAGCCTCATTTGACCTTGCATGTTACTATAGTAGAATCTCAATGAATGGTGGAGGTTCATGTATCTATGTAAAAAAGGTATGTCATTTAAAGTAAGATATGATCTTTTAGATCTAGGTGAGGACAAACATTTCGAAATTTCCGCTGTTGAAGTAATAGGACGTGGCATAGCAAAAAAATTAGTCATTTTTTGTGTGTACCGCTCTCCCAGTGGAGACTTTGATATATTCTTCTCAAAACTGAATCAAAGCTTAGACAAGGTTTCTGGACCAAAAGCAAATGTAATTATCTGTGGTGACTTAAACATTAATATGATGAAGCCTGATAAGGCTAGCAACATATATGTGAATATTCTAAGCTGTTATGGAATATCCTCCCTTGTTAATTGTCCAACTAGAATAACGAAAGAATCCTCCTCATCTATAGATCATGTAGCTACAGATATTGATAGTAAAAAATGTCATATTGTTGTCCAAAACCTGGGCCTAGCAGACCACCTCTGCCAGATCTTAAAAACTAACATTCATGTAGAAACTCCTCCTAAACTTTGTACATACAAAAGAATGTTTTCCAAATCAGCCCTGCATCAGTTTAAATCCCAGCTAGAATATGAAGATTGGAGGGAAGTCTATGCAGAAACCAATGCAAATCAGAAATTTATCAAGTTCATGTCAATTTTTAAACTCAGATTTGAAGAGATGTTTCCCAAAACTCTTTATCAAATTAAAACTACAAAGAGAAATCAGTGGGTGACTACAGGTATCAAAAAATCCTCAGAAACTCTTAGATATCCCAACTCCATAAAAAATAATCAATCTAACCCAGAAGTTCTGCAATCCTACAAAAAGTACAGGAAAATTTACAGAAAGGTGTTGCTAGCCGCAAAAAAACTTTCAAACAACAAAATATTACTTGAAGCTGAAAACAAGAGCAAAGCAACCTGGAACATCGTGAAACAGGAAACATCTAACTCTGCTAAAAACGACCTCAATTCACATGTTAAAAACAAAGATGTACCAGTAGGTGACCCTACAAAATTAGCTGATTTTGTAAACTCATATTTCAGTAGTATTGCAAAAAAATTACAGCAGAAATTTCCAGATACGTATGATTTACCTACTCAGAACCAGCCAACAAACTCAATGGTGCTCTTGCCAACTACAGAAAGGGAAGTGGCACTAGTAGTACACCAACTATAAAATAAAACTTCAGTAGGACTTGATGAAATCCCAGTCTGCGTAATTAAAGATTGTATAGACTCCATAAAGGGCCCATTAACAGAGATAATTAATGAATCTTTCGAATCTGGATACTTTCCGGAGTACCTAAAACAAGCAAAAGTTATACCTATCCTTAAAAATGGAGATGTGGAAAATGTAGAGAACTACAGGCCGATCTCTATACTGTCTATCATTTCTAAAATAATAGAAATACTAGTCAAAAAGAGACTGCTAAATTACCTGAAT